>NC_040077.1:6250000-6875000 GCF_003369695.1 Bos indicus x Bos taurus | reverse complement strand
TGTCTGATTTACTTTATTTAGCATAATGCCTTCAAGGTCCACCCATATTGTCACAAATATAAGATTTCCTCCTTTTTTACAGCTGAATAACATTCGTGTATGTGTGTGTGCATATCAAAACGTTTTTATCTATTCATCCATCAGTGGACACTTAGGTTGTTTCCATGTCTCGACTATTGTAAATAATGTTGTTTTGAACATGAGGCTCTAGGTATCTTTTCAAGTTAGATTTCTTTTGGATATAGTCCCAGAATTTGAATTGCTGGATCATATAGTAATTCCATTAACAAAACATTTTTATTAGCATTAAATTAGTTTCCTTAAAGAAAAAGCATTTTCTCTAAATATCTGTAGCACATTTTTCTAAATTGCCATTTAAATACATTTTTCAAAATATCATTATTATTATTAAATTAATGGATATACAATAGCTGAAATACAGAACATCCCTTTAAATATATTATTTTTAAAATAAAAGAATCCTTATAAAATTCCAATCTCTCCAAATTAATGTTACTGTTTATAATTTGGAATCAAATCTTACAGATTATCATTAATTTAATTTGTTTTAATTTTAAGCCTTTTCCTCAAATACTACCACCTAATTCATTAACTGTGCTGCTGCTGCTGCTGCTGCTAAATCGCTTCAGTCGTGTCTGACTCTGTGTGACCCCATAGACAGCAGCTCACCAGGCTTCCCCTGTCCCCATCCCCCGTCCCCTATACAGAAAGCTTTTTTATTTCTAAATAATAATAATCTTTTTCATTTGTTAGAAGCCAACAATTTAATTGATTTAGTATTTGTACCTTATGAAATTGCCACTTTTTAGGAAAAATATGGCTGAATATCAGCACTTTTTATGGTTCAAACTACTAACCATATTTCCATTCCGAAAGAAAAATGTTGACACATTTATCAGTTACACAGAGAGCCAATAGGAAATTGTGGGAATCTGTCACATGCACTACACAGACTGTTTATGATTTCAAATTTTTATCTCAGCCCCAAACCAACTTTTATATTTCTTGTCTCCAAATTAGGTAGTCTTACTCTGAGGGCACAGCTGGAGTTGCTTGAGCATTATGACCTTTGTTCACTGCGTGTCATGACCACCACATGCTATTTCATGTCATATATTCTCTGGGTTACATGTGTGGTGAGATGTCTTACTCGCCACTGCTCATTTATGGTAAATTGTCTCCCTTGAGGTTAAAGACATAGTCCAGTCTGGGGATTTTTTTTCTGGTTTTACCAATGACATCAGATTTCCAGAGACTGCTAAATATGTACCAGAGTACCATATTGCATACAATTATTGTCTTATTGCCACACAAATTCCCTTTAGGAATTTCTCAGTTATGATTCATATTATATGGGTTTGACTCACTTAAAGCCATGTCATTTTAGAAAATTACTTCAAAAATATACTTAAACAGAAGCATCATAATTTAAATTTAATATATTAAAAAGTAAGATTTCTTTTCCCCTGTGCTAAAGTATTGGCTTATTTCATACTCTCATAGTTTTCTATATTTTTCAGTTCTTATCTCATTTCCATCACATCTGTTACCTTGAACTTCCTTTCAGTTGTCATAAATCTAAAAATTAATCTAAAATCTAAAAATTAAATCCTTGACTCAGTATTTTAATTTTCTTAATTTTCTAATGTAAAAAGGCAAATTTTGAAGCTATATTTCATGAATGCTTAATTTATTACAGCTTAGTTATTATAGCTTAATTTGATCTTTGAAATAAAATAGATCTGCATTCAAATCTCTGCTGTGTACCAGCTATCAAACTTTGGGGACATTATTTTACTTTCCTAACTCTGTTTTCTCATGTATGAAATAAAGATACTAAAAATTATATGTAGAAATTAAATTGGGTAAAAAAATAAACCACATAATTTAATGACTTGCCTACATTAAGTGAATAAAGGTACTAATTGTTAATATTATTAGTATCATTTACCCAATAAACTAAAACAAGAAGCCTTCTGACCATAGAATTTTTCATTATATAAGGGCTATTTACATATGTAAATGAGTCTATCAAAATGTTAACACAGCCCATGATTCACTGAAGTATATTCCAGAATTAAGGCAAATTAAGTAAGCAACAGTAAGTCTGGCTTATTTAGCTAAATAACAGACTGAAACCTGTGAGTTTAAGTCAAACACTATAAATTCTTACCCTTCTTTATACCCTCTAATAGCAAAACATGATGACATTACCAAGGCCCATGTTAGCCATTTTCCTTAGACTTAAGAATCACAAGGGAGGAGGTCCTTTGCAGGCCACAGTTTGGGAGGATACTAGGCTTCAGAAACAAGAGAAGCCTTACTACTGACAAGGTATCCATAAAAATCTATGGAAACATATATTTTAAAATAAAACTAACATAGATTGCTCCGTATTGCCATTGCAATACCCAGTATCATAAACCCAGTATCTTCTTTATCACAGTGTCATTTACAATATTCTAAAAGATTAGCCCCTTGTCAGTGTTTCCACAGATTTATTCTTTAACCAAGCACAATGGACAAAACAATAGCAACCTGCCAGCCCCAACTGGCAGTATTTGAATGTGAGTTTGGCTGTTAGGAACTTTCTTTCTCTTTTCGGAAAAATGGGAATCTGTTTAGATTTCCAAACTGGGTTTGGAAATCTAAGGTTTCTCTAGAAACCTTAATTTTACAGCTAAAAATAGGAAATTTCCTCCAGGAAAATAAACACTCTCCACTTCCAGAATGCTAACTGCAGACTCCTGAGAAATGTTCAGATAAGACCAGAAAATCATAGAGATGCCCTGTGGTGTGATCAACACTGACTGGATAGTCAGAATAGACAGGGCATGGTCCATTATGGAGATGAAGGGATGAAGCTGTACTAGTCGGAGCTGCCCTGGCAACACAAGGGAATTTAAATACTCCATGGCCAGTGCATCAGCATCAAAAATGTAGTGCAGCAAACAAAATCTGGGTCTAAAATTATATTTGAATAAAAGTAGATTGCTTACTTGAAGCAAAGTGGACGCCTCTGAGAGATCCTACTGTCAAATGATTAGTTTTGATTTGAAATTTTTGACCAGTATAAATTGTTCAGGAGAGTAAGAGATGACCAGAAAGTGAATTAGGACCTTGACCGCAGACAAACATTAGATAAATATAAATTCCTAGGAAGGAAATTCATTTTAAGATAAATGTAAAGAGTTATATTTATATCTAAGTTAATTGTTGGATATAATTTACCTTAAATGTCTTCTCAACCAATTCTTTGGTTTGATTTCAAGTTGCCTCTCAGGTATTATAACCTAACAATCCAGAGGTCATTTAAAACATATTTAAACAGGAACTATTGTGCAAATGTGGAGAAGGCAGTGGCACCCCACTCCAGTACTCTTGCCTGGAAAATCCCATGGATGGAGGAGCCTGGTGGGGCTGCAGTCCATGGGGTCGCTAACGAGTCAGACACGACTGAGCGACTTCACTTTTCACTTTCATGCATTGGAGAAGGAAATGGCAACCCATTCCAGTGTTCTTGCCTGGAGAATCCCAGGGACAGGGGAGCCTGATGGGCTGCCATCTATGGGGTCACACAGAGTCGGACACGACTGAAGCGACTTAGCAGCTGTAGCAGCAGCATTGTGCAAATGACTTCCTTAAGGTTAGTTCCAGAAGTCTGACCCAATGGAAGATGTACCTGACTTCTCATATTACCAGGAAAATAAATGTTTTAAATATATGTGCATGTATGCACAAATCATTGTATTTCAGTTAAAATTTTGCTGACTAAATAAAAAATTTTACAACTTTTACAATTTTAGGAGATATTTTCTGCCATATTTCTTTCAAATCACAATTTGATACTGTCTTTATTATAGTCTTCTTCTTTGTGAGCTGAACTAGATATACTGTTACTGGCCAGACATTGGGACAGGAATAGCTAGATTTAGAAAAAAAATTATTTAACTTCCCACAAAGAATCTTTTTAAAAATACTTTCTGGAAAATTAATTAATGAAGTCATTTCTCAGGGACAGTGGAGTTTTCCATCCTCTTGGTTTTATTCAGGAAATCTTGCTGGGAATAGTGGATGGCGTTGCCTTCTTGTTTGGTTAATAATTAAGAACGTTCAGTCAATCCAAAAAATATTGCATATCAACAATCTGCAAAGCATACTTCTGGGAAGAATTAGAAAATAAAATATTAAAAGACACAAGCCCTACCTTCAAATAGCATTTAGAATTTTTTCTTTGCCTTCACTCTTAATATTCATTAGAGAGGGTTTGATGTTGGATTTTTCCTGTATTCTATTTGGCACACTCTGTGCTTTTTCAAAACCAAAGGCTCCATTTTTCTTTAGTTCCATATCTACAAATTCCACATCCATGGATATGATGGGCCTTCTATTAGTTAGTAGAAGCCCCTGACAAACCTAGACAGCATATTAAAAAGCAGAGGCATTACTTTACCAACAAAGGGCCATAGAGTCAAAGCCATGGTTTTTCCAGTAGTCATGTATGGATGTGAGAGTTGGGACCATAAGGAAGGCTGGATGCAGAAGAACTGATGCTTTTGAACTGTGGTGTTGGAGAAGACTCTTGAGAGTCCCTTGGACTGCAAGGTGATCAAACCAGTCAATTCTAAAGGAAATCAGTCCTGAATATTCATTGGAAGGACTGATGCTGAGGCTGAAACTCCAATACTTTGTCCACCTGATGCGAAGAACTGACTCATTGGAAAAGACGCTGATGCTGGGAAAGATAGAAGGTGGGAAAGATAGAAGGTCAGAGGAGAAGGGGATTACAGAGGATGAGATGGTTGGATGGCATCACCAACTCAATGGACATGAGTTTGAGCAAGCTCTGGGAGTTGATGAATAGGGAAGCCTGGCATGCTGCAGTCCATGGGTTGCAAAGAGTCGGACGTGACTGAGAGACTGAACTGAACTGATTAGATAGTAAGAGTTTATTGTAGGGTGTAAAAACACTTCTCAGCTGGAAGCTTTCAAATTTAAAATTAATATGAAGTTCAAGAGTCATTAATGGTTTACAAAATGAAAATGGGGAAGTTGTTTAATCTTTACAATGATTGGTTATTACAATGGAGGTTTCCAGAGAGCAGCAGATTGGTTAAAATGTGATTATCTTATGCCATTTTTAGGAAGATGGCTTAGATTTCTTTTATAATTATCAGAGACATTTACAAGAAATAACCTAAGACAAGTTTCACTTATATTCATGAAATAAACTAGATTTAATCTTTCTTACATGGCTTATATGGTTTTGTCTGCTCAGGGAATTCTCAAATACATTCTTTATTTCTGTATTTAACAATTTCTTATACATTTTGCACAACATCAAGGAGTATACAATAAGAATTGTATAAGAATCATGTAAATAGGTTATAATAATTTATAATAAATATTTTATTTATAACAAATAATTTGTAAATTATAATAAACATAATAATTGTAATATCTTATAATATTATATAATATATAGATATTATACAATCTGTTATAAAGGTTATATAAATTATATAATATACAGATATTATATATACATATATTGTAAATATCTGTATAATAACATAACACAGCTATTTAACAATAAACCAAAAAACCAAAACAAGAGACATAGAATATGGCTTCAGAGCTAATTCATCACAGCTCCAAAGTAAATGTCTCCACACAACATTGTTTCAATAATTTTTATATTTTCCAGCATAGAGTATATACACTGTATATCTGGTCAAATAAGATGAATATTTCTTATACTGAGGAAGTCAATTAGGTCAGTTGAGAAAACCCAAGAAAATAATTTCCTGGCAAAAATCCAATTCTCAATTAAGAAGATGAAAATAATTTATTTTGACTCAATTTGCAGCCTCCCACTTAAAATTTATGATTAACCAATAAGTATAATACTATTTAATAAACATTATTTTATTAGCATGGATAACAGTGAGTTTAAAATTATGTTTGCATTTTATAATAAAGTTCCATATTGTATAAAAATTTGAATATTTAATATCATTTAACCTTAAAGAAACCCTATAAGATTGCAGTACGGCTATTTTTTCAATTAATTTTTTATTGAAGGATAATTGCTTTACAGAATTGCATTGTTTTCTGTCAAACATCAACATGAATCAGCCATAGATCTTCCCATGTCCCCTCCCTCCAGAGCCACTCTCCCATCTCCCACCCTATCCCACCCCTCTAGATTGATAGAGCCCCTGTTTGAGTTCCCCGAGTCATACAACAAATCTTCATTAGCTATCTATTTTACACATGGTGTTGTAAGTTTCCATGTTACTCTTTCCATACATCTCACCCTCTCCCTTTATTATTATGTTTTCCACTTTATAAATCAAAACCTGAATGCAACTAAATTAAATGACATGCCCACTGTCATATAATATATGGTGAAGCTGGATAAGATTTCTAACCAGATACTGGATTGAAAGATAAAAGAGTTATTCATAAGGAGGAAGAGTAAGAGGAACTTGGAACTTTATGGATCAAACCAATGACTCAAAAATGCCACATGTTTATGAATAACTAGGAAAGAACTACATTAAAGTGACCTGCTTAGTGTAAAATCACAATGAATGGATTTACTCTTCTAAGTAGAAGACTGAGTTTCAGTTCAGTTCAGTTCAGTCGCTCAGTCGTGTCCGACTCTTTGCGACCCCATGAATCGCAGCACACCAGGCCTCCCTGTCCATCACCAACTCCCGGAGTTCACTCAGACTCATGTCCATCGAGTCAGTGATGCCATCCAGCCATCTCATCCTCTGTTGTCCCCTTCTCCTCCTGCCTCCAATCCCTCCCAGCATCAGAGTTTTTTCCAATGAGTCAACTCTTCGCATGAGGTGGCCAAAGTACTGGATATTTAAAAGAAAGTGTCTCAAAAAGTCAGACTCTCCAAATAATGATAAAAGAAGGATAAAAAGGCAGTTATTATAAATGCATCTTTATGTTTGCTTGGTGAGGCAAAAAATCTCTGTCCTATATTAATCTTTGATTAACTATACCCTATAATTAGATTGTATGCATGCTAAGCCGCTTCAGTCATGTTCGACTCTTCGCAACCCTATGGACCAGAGCCAGCCAGGCTTCTCTGTCTAGGGCAAGAATACTGGAATGGGTTGATACGCCCTTCTGCCAGAGATGTGCCTGACCTAAGGATCCAACTTGCATCTCTTATGTCTCCTGCATTGGCAGGCAGGTTCTTTGCCACTAATGCCAGCTGGGAAGCCCATAATTAGATTGCCTGGCAGTAATATCATCTCTAAGAACAGTAAGGTCAGCTATATGCAAAAAAACTTGCTCATTCAACAAATATTTACTGAGTGTGTACTATATCTAATGAGTACTTTTTTATTGTTGATGCTGTTCAGTCGCAAAGTCGTGTTTGCAATCCCATGACCTCAGCATGCCCAGCTCCCCTCTCTTTCATTATCTCCCAGGGTTTGCTCAGATTCATGTCCAGTGAGTTGGTGATGCTACCCAACCATCTCATCCTCTGCCACCCACTTCTCATTTTGCCTTCAGTCTCTCCAAGCATCAGGGTCTTTTTCCAGGGAGTCATCACTTTGCATCAAGTGGCCAAAGTATTAGAGCTTCAGTTTCAGCATCAGTATTTCTAATGAATATTCAGAGCTGATTTCCTTGAGGATTGACTGGTTTGAACTTCTTGCAGTCTAAGAGACTCTCTCTTCTCCTCTGCTCTGCTAAGTCACTTCAGTCGTGTCCGACTCTGTGCGACCCCATAGACGGCAGCCCACCAGGCTCCCCGTCCCTGGGATTCTCCAGGCAAGAACACTGGAGTGGGTTGCCATTTCCTTCTCAGTATCAATACTTCAGTGCTCAGTCTTCTTTATGGTCCAACTCTCAAATCTGTACATAACTACTGGAAAAACCATAGTTTTGACTATATGGGCTTTTATCAGCAAAGTGATTTCTCTGCTTTTTAATATGCTTTCTAGGTTTGTCATAGCTTTCCTTCCAAGGAGCAAGCATCTTTTAATTTCATGGTGCAGTCACCATCTGCACTGAATTTGGAGCCCAAGCAAATAAAATCTGTCACTGTTTCCACTTTTTCCCCTTCTGTTTGCCATGAGGTGGTGGAACCAACAGCCATGATCTTAGTTTTATTAATGTTGAGTTTCAAGTCAGCTTTTTCACGTTCCTCTATTTCACCCTCTTCAAGAGGCTCTTTAGCAGTCCTTCACTTTCTGCCATCAGGGTGATATCACCTGCATATCTGAGGTTGTTGATGTTTCTCCTCGGAATCTTGATTCCAGCTTGTGATTTATCCAGCCCAGCATTTTGTATGATGTACTCTGCACTGGGACATCCCTGTGGCTCAGTGGTGAAGAATCTAGCCAATGCTAGAGACTCAGAACTGATCCATGGGTTGGAAAGATCTCCTAGAGAAGGAAATGGCAACCCACTCCAGTATTCTTGCTAGGAAATCCCATGGACAGAGGAGCCTGGTGTGCTACAGTTCATGGGATCTCAAAAGACTCAGCACGACTTAGTGACTAAAAAAACAAACAAACAAAAAACTCTGCATAGAAATTAAATAAGCAGAGTAACAATATACACCCTTGTATACTCCTTTCCCAATTTTGAACGAGTCCATTTTTCCATGTTCAGTTCTAACTGCTGCTTCTTGACTGAGGTTTCTCAGGAGACAGGTAAGGTGGTCTAGTATTCCCATCTCTTTAAGAATTTTCCACAGTGTGTTGTGATCCACACAGTCAAAGGCTTTAGCATAATCAATGAGGCAGAAGTAGATGTTTTTCTAGAATTCCTTTGTTTCTCTATGATCTAACTAATGTTGGCTATTTGATTTCTGGATCCTCTACTTTTTCTCAACCCAGCTTGCAATCTGAAAGTTCTCAGTTCACATACTTTTGAATCCTTGCTTGAAGGATTTTGAGCATAAACTTGCTAGTATATAAAATGAGTGAAATTGTAAAATAGCTTTAACATTATTTGTCATTGTCCTTCTTTGGGATTGGAATGAAAACTGACCTTTTCCATGCATCTGGACACTGCTGAGTGTTCCAAATCTGCTGACATATTGAGTACAGCACTTTAACAGCATCATCTTTCAGGATTTCAAAAAGCTCAGCTGGAATTCCATCACCTCCACTAGCTTTCTTCATAGTCATGCTTCCTAAGGCCCACTTGACTTCACATTCCATGATGTCCAGCTCTAGGTGAGTGACAACACCATTGTGGTTATCCAAGTAACTGAGATATTTTTTGTATAGTTTTTCTGTGTATTCTTGCCACGTGTTTTTAATCTTTTCTTCTATTAGATCCTTAATATCTTCTTCCGTTAGGTCTTTATCCTTTCTGTCCTTTATCATGCCCATCCTTGCATGAAATGTTCCCTTGATATCTCTAATTTTCTTGAAAAGATCTCTGGTCTTTCCCATTCTATTGTTTTCTTCTATTTCTTCACATTGTTCATTTAAGAAGGCCTCATGTCTCCTTGCAATTCTCTGGAACTCTGCATTCAGTTGGGTATATCTTTCCCTTTCTCCCTTGCTTTTCTCTTCAATTCTTTCCTCAGCTATTCATTAAGCCTCCTCAAACAACCACTTTGCCTTCTTGCATTTCTTTTCCTTTGGGATGGTTTTGGTCACTGCTTCCTATACAATGTCATGAACCTCTGTCCACAGTTCTTCAGTCTGTCTACCAGATCTAATCCCTTGAATCTACTCATCATGTCCACTGTATAATCATAAGAGATTTTATTTAGGTCATACCTGAATAGCCTACTGGTTTTCCCTACTTTCTTCAATTTAAGCTTGAATTTCCCAAAAAGGAGTTCATGATCTGAGCCACAGTCAGCTCCTGGTCTTGTTTTTGCTGACTGTATAGAGCTTTTCCATCTTTGGCTGCAAAGAATACAATCAATCTGATTTTGGTGTTGACCATCTGGTGATGTCCATGTGTAGTCTTCTCTTGTGTTGTTGGAAGAGGGTGTTTGCTGTGACCAGTGTTTTATCTTGGCAAAACTCTGTTAGCCTTTTTCCTGCTTCATTTGTACTCCAAGGCCAAACTTGCATATTATTCCAGGTGTCTTTTGACTCCCTACTTTTGCATTCCAGTCTTCAGCTTCCTCAGCATCAGTGGTTGGGGCACAGACTTGGATTACTATACTGGTGAATGGTTTGCCTTGAAAACAAACCGAGATCATTCTGTCATTTTTGAGATTGCACCATGTCCAATTTACCTTGATACATGGACCTAACATTGCAGGTTCCTATGCAATATTGTTCTTTACCACATTGGACTTTACTTTCACCACCAAACACACCACAACTGAGCATCATTTCTGCGTTGGCCCAGCCGCTTCATTCTTTCTGAAGCTATTAATATTAGTAATTACCCTCTGTTCTTCCCCAGTAGTATATTGGACACCTTCTGACCTGGGAGGCCCATCTTCTGGTGTCATGTATCTTTGCCTTTTTATAATGTTCATGGGATTCTGGTGGCAAGAATACTGAAGTAGTTTGCTATTCCCTCCTCCAGTGGACCACATTTTGTCAGAACTCTTCACTAGGACCCATCCATCTTGGGTGGCCCTGCACGGCATGGCTCATAGCTTCACTGAGTTACACAAGGCCCTTTGCCATGACAAGGCTATGATCCATGAAGGGGTAAGGAGATGTAGCAATGTACAAAGCAAAGACCATGGTTTGGGGGGAATTATATTCCTCTGAAATGATCAAACAATAGGGAAACTAGGGATGACTGAGTGGAAGGCAGAAATGAGAGATAATTTACCAGAATCTTTAGAAGAAATCTGGGTGTTAAATTTCACAAGTTGCCAAGGGATCAAAGTGGATCAAGGTCTAAAATACAAAGACCAGAGTCCCTAGTCATGTGAAGTCAAGGCACAAAATATTAAAGGTCATAAGGGGAGGTTTCCACTCCATCCTTGGCCCTTTATATAGGCTCATCTCATCCACACATCACCTGCTGTACCTCTGGAAGCTCCAGGGCATGAAGAGGCCCTGCCATTGCCACAGTAACCAAGAAATATATATGTTGAGAATTACATTCATATATGTATATCACAAATCCAATTACAATGTCATCAAAAAAAAACTTTTAAGCTTTTTTTCTCTAATTTTAAATTTAGAAGTTAGCAGTCTTATGCCAGTGGAGCAACAACACAGCATTATCAGCATATTCCATAATTTCAGGGTTAAGAGATGGTTATTCCACATCCAGCCCCATCCCCAGGAAGCTAAACTTCCCCCAAACACCCAGCTAAACAACTACACAAAATACCCATTAAACTTTCATTTCTCTCTCATTGGTCAGAGCTGGGTTAGCTGCAAGGGAGTATGGAAGTTAGTTTTGTGGAAAGACCTGATGCTACTTCCAACAAAACTAGTCTGAAGCATTGAGGAATTATGATACAAAGTACTGTCATTCAGTAAGCAATGACCCAGATAGATACTAGCTAATCAGCAAGTAGACCCAGTAGTAGGTCAGGTGTCCTCTGACCTAAGAATCCTTTATATATCAGAGGCAGGAAGTGGGACCTCACACTATGAATCATATTAACATTGATAAGATAAACTTATAGAAAACATGTCAAAAGAAGCATGATATTATAAAACAAATATAAATGTTGGGAATTGGAATGGTTAATTTCACTCTTATACCCTGCTTCCAGTTTCTTTCTGATGGAGTCACTTGCTATCAGCTTTTGCACTTATAATATGGAAATAATAAAACTATGATCAGAATAAAGAAGACTATTAAGCAGAGAGGCTAATGGAAACCATGTATTAACCCTAAGAATGTTTGTGTAACAGGATGTAAGATGATGAGCTTGTTTTTGTCTATAAGACATGGAAATAAGATGGATTAATTTTTAGCACACCATTTGAACACATGCTACCTTCCAATCTGACTATATGAATGCTTGGATTCATCTTTTATATGTCAGTGACTTTGCTCTCAGAGCAAGATATTAAAAACAAAAAGAGATTACTACATGTGGGTGGGATCAAAGGAAATTGTTCTACTCAATAGAGTTTTTGTACCTGATGATCTCTGAATACTCCAAAAAGATCTAAAATCTAGAACAAATGCAAAATCCTAATTATAGATTCTTTAAATGATGTGCATCATTTTTTCTGTTAAAATCAATATCAAGAGCAACAACAACTACAAAGTCTATGATATTTATTGTACAAATTAGGCACCTTAGTTGCTTAATCCTAAAATACAAAATCTGAGAAACAGCATTCAAGGGCTGCCTATTCAACTCAACGAATGTATAAATTTGCCTCCTGTGTCAACAAAAACAGTTAATGATTTTAGTTAAATGTGGTGAGTAAAGAACCATGGAACCTTCATGTACAAGGAATATACATTACTACTAGTAAATGTTGTTGACTTGTTTGGAAACTAAGAGGAAGGAAAGAGAAAGGTAAGAGGGAGAAAAAATAGGAAAAAGAGAGAAAAGAAAATTGAAAGGGGACCAGAAAAGGAAAGAAAGATAAAGGGAAGCAAAGCAGAGAAAATTTAAAGAAAAGAAAAAAAAAAAGGCCTATGAAATTTCTGAAAGAGCAGAATATGGGCTGAACTTAATCTCTGTGGTCTTTTTCCAAAGCACCCATAACTCCAGATTAATCATAAGACAAACGTTATACAAATACCCATTGAAGTATTCTACAAAATACCTGACCAATCAGTTCAGTCGCTCAGTCATGTCTGACTCTTTGCAGCCCATGGACTGCACCACACCAGGCTTCTCTGTCCATCACCAATTCCCAGAGCTTGCTCAAATTCATGTCCATCAAGTTGGCGATGCTATCCAACAATTTCATCCTCTGTCATGTCCCCTTTTCCTCCTGCCTTCAATCTTTTCCAGCATCAGGGTCTCTTCCAATAAGTCAGCTCTTTGCATCAGGTGGCCAAAGTATTGGAGTTTCAGCTTCAACATCAGTTCTTCCAATGAACATTCAGAACTTATTTCCTTTAGGATGGACTGGTTGGATCTCCTTGCAGTCCAAGGGACTCTCAAGAGTCTTCTCCAACACCACGGTTCAAAAGCACCAATTCTTCGGTGCTCAGCTCTCTTTATAGTCCAACTCTAACATCCATACATGACTACTGGAAAAGCCATAGCTTTGTCTAGACTAACCTTTGTTGGCGAAGTAATGTCTCAGCTTTTTAACATGCTGCCTAGGTTTGTCATAACTTTTCTTCCAAGGAGTATTCTTCAAAGTAGAATTGGATGCATGTATGCCAAGTCGCTACAGTCATGTCCAACTTTTTGCAACGCTATGGACTATAACCTGCCAGGCTCCTCTGTCCATGGGATTCTCCAGGCAAGAATACTAGAGTGGATTGCCATGCCCTCCTCCAGGGGATCTCCCCAACCCAGGAATCTTATGTCTCCTGCATTGGCAGCTGAATTCTTTACTACTGCTGCTAAGTCGTTTCAGTCATGTTCAACTCTGTGCGACCCCATAGATGGCAGCCCACCAGGCTCCTCTGTCCCTGGGATTTTCCAGGCAAGAGTACTGGAGTGGGTTGCCAAGTGCCATGTTTATTTAGAATACGAAAGTCTATTTTATTGAAGTATAGTTGATTTACAAGGTTGTGCCAATCTCTGTTGTACAGCAAAGTGACTCTGTTTTACACATATACATTCTTTTTTTAATGTTCTTTTCCATTATGGTTTATCCCAGGAGACTGGATATAGGTCTCTGTGCTACATGGCAGGACCATGTTGTTTATGCATTCTAAATGTAAATGCTTGCATTGGAATACCAAAGTCTTTTGATTCCGTTTTTAATAGTTGAGTGTTCCTCAACTATATAAAGACAGTCCTTGAAATGCCACAGCTATATAGACAGAGTCCTTGAAAAACCCAAGGACTGACCAAAATATAAGGCATGCTTGGATAACAAACATTTTGCTGATGTGTTTTATTGTTTAAGATGGAGTTGTTCTGGTTGATTTCACTCACTTGCTTATTTTATGAAACGCTTCCTGTGTGATATACATAAGGACACCTCGGAGTTAGCCTCCTGTGTACTATTGGGTAAGCATTCATGAATGTATGAATGAGTGTATGAGAAAGACTGGGAAAGCATTGTCTTGATGCTATATCTTTCAAGGGAGAAAAATTAAAGATGGAGCAAGACAGGGTGAACCTGTCTGCTGGCCTTGAACGTAAGCATCTGTTTTCTGAGATGCGCCACCGTGACAAACATTGGTACTGTCCCCGAACGCCACATCATACGTTAAAACTTCTCCAAAGGCCTGAAAAATCACACCTCTACATATAAAGTCCTGGACTCATCAACATCAAAACACTGCTTATAATTTCAGGTCTTGCACCTCTAGACAAAGTTAAGACAATTTGAAAAGGCCCCTCAACTTCTAACCTACATTTGTAGTACAGTTTCTCATCTGGTGCTCACAAAAATCCTATAGGATATGCAAAACAAGAACTATTATTTTCATTTTATACAAAGAAAAACTAAAACTGACATGAAATAACTGATTTCCAGAAGGTCACGTATTACAACTACCAAAGCAGGACTAGAATGATGTTAGGTCACCTAACGACATCTTTCCACCAGCAACATCAAGTCCAACCAGGCACAATGTCAAAGACATAATTTCAGAGTAATTGACAAAGTGGCCCTTTAAAGTGAAATTGAAATGATTTTTAAAGATGTGTATTCTGGGAAAATTCCTTTGATAAAATATAATGTCCTTTAGAGATTAATTTCTCTCACTACTAATAATACTTTTCCTTATTTTTATCTTTTTAAACTATAACTAGATTACAGAGGATGAGATGATGGGATGGCATCACTAACTCGATGCACATGAGTTGGAGCAAGCTCTGGGAGTTGGTGATGGACAGGGAAGCCTGGCATGCTGCAGTCCATGGGGTCACAAAGAGTCGAACACGACTGAGTGACTGAACTGAACTGAGAGAATCTTTCCATGAAGCAAGTGAGTGACTGACTGAGGTATGAACATTTCTGGTTGAACCTATCAGTTAATTAGAATGTTGCCTATTCCTCAAGTTTTCCAAAGGAACCCATTTTGTATCCTAATATCCCTTTTGGTATATGTTTATGACACTATTTTATTTCACCGGGCAGCCATTTATTTAACTGGACAATTTGAAATTCAGTGCCTGGCTTCCTTCAGTGGCTTAAGGGTGACTCCAGAGAAGCTCGCATGTGATGAAACAAATGACTGAAGATGGAAGAGAGCATTAAATGGCACAGGCAGGTCAGATTGCACAGTTTGGCGTTGCCGTTAGTAAATTATAGTCAAGCAGCTCTGAATTGCATCCTAACTGTCCATTTTCAATGGTACTTCTGCCAAACACCAGATTACTAGGGCTGTGTTAGAAAAGCTCAAATAGCACATTCAAATTTGAAACTATAGGTCTCATTTATTTCTAGTTCTTCAGCTGGCAGACATGAAAAGCACTTTTGAGCAGCCAAAGAAGACGAAGAAATAACTTACAGTGAATGGAAAATGTTAGGAAAGCGAGGGCTAGACAATTCTATGAGTCACTACTGAGATATCTAAAGGGATAGGGATTCCAGTCCACTCATTAAAGTGTGGGTTGAAACGTTGCTTTATTTTTCAAGAAATTCCATGGGAGGCACTTGGAGGGGAAAACAGGAGGTGGTCACACTGCACTTCAGACAGAAAAGGCGTATCTTGAGAGTGGTAAGATTCTGGCACAACTTGAAGACACTCCACAACGTGGATGAGATTTCCAGTCTTAAATGATTTTAAGAGGCTTTATGGCACTATTTCAAAAGTGAACCAAATCCTTGAAAAAAATGTTCTAAATTAACAAATGTACCTTCTAAAATCATTTTTAGCTTACTTCTGGTTTCATAAATACAACAGAATTAGTTTTGTCTAAGATTCTAAATCTTTGAATATCTTTCTAAGGAGAAAACTATCCTAAGATATTGATTAATTTTAGATTCACATTTTTAGAAAGAAATTATCATCTGTTATTTTTCAAACTACAGAAACAAAATGAAGAATGAACTGAAAAATAAATATTTACCTTGTGGGTATTAATTTAGAGTTAATATCTTAATTACCTGCTTCCTGGGGAAAAGATGATTGGTGCTTTAGAGACAATCTTCCTAATATGACACAGTGTTAATTGCACCCCTGAGAGGCTATGGCCAGCAGACACTAGGAATACAATACTGGTTCTATCACTTATCAGTTTAAAGTTTCCATGTCCTCTATAAAATGAGAAAATAATAGTACCTAATTCATAGTTATTGTGAAAGAGTATAGCTCAAAGGTAGAGTATATGACTGCAGAGTTATTGTAAATTTAAGCAAGTAACATCTGCAAAGTACTTAGCACATAATAAATGATAGTTAGGGTTTCAAAAAAATTTTCCACAAAAAGCTAAAGAACAGCTGAATAAATAATGTCACTTGTCTTTCCAGTTTTGTCACTGACCGCTAAGATTTGGCATAGATGTGGCACATGCACACTGAACCCAGGACAGATAACTTGGGGAAGGATAAGGAGAGTGCAAGGGAGATGTAATGATATGTGTGGAAAACCCCGCTTTCAGACAATTCTTACATTCAGCTAATAAGAATTAATGAATTGGCTCCAACCAGGGCTCTAGTCCTCTAAAAGATGCCCTGTCCTGTATTCAAGAGCTACTCATCATGATGATAAGACAAAACTTTCACACATGGAACAAAGAGATTTATGATTAGATACTAAAATAAGTAGCATCACAATAGGTTCTTACTAACAAATCTTTCTATTATAAGATTCAAAGCCATATGCATGCAAAACCTGTTGGAAAGGGAAATCACTATGATTACTCTTCTCAATACATCTCAAAATGTCATATTCTACCAGTGTCTAAAAAAATGTAAAATGCCAACTGCTTTCCATCACTTTGCTTTATTTAGTTATCTAGTTTACTTATTGGAGAAGGAAATGGCAACCCACTCCAGTGTTCTTGCCTGGAGAATCCCAGGGACGGGGGAGCCTGGTGGGCCGCCGTCTATGGGGTCGCACAGAGTCGGACACGACTGAAGCAACTTAGCAGCAGCAGCAGCAGCAGTTTACTTATGCTTTCCAAGTTAAACCAGAAATCCTCTGACTCGGGTTTCACATGTCTGAATTTTAAATGTCTAATAATTTCTCAAACATTTCAGAGATACAAGATTATGAGTTATTTCACCCAGATGAGCATAAACTATTCTTGAATTCCCCAAACTGTGAGTTATATATGTGCAAGAAGCAAAGAGCAACAGCACTGGAAAGTTCAACAGATGTCGATAGCTCTGTTGAAAAAGAGATCAGAAAAGAAAGTATGCCCCCTACTGTTTACAGAATGATGGTTTCTGAACACGATTTTAGCTGAAAAAGTTTTGAGTTACAGCTCTGATTTCCTAGATCTTGACTCCAGCACTCTGTAACAAGTCTATGACCATGCATGTATACCTAAGGTTATTGTGAACAAGTCTCCTCCTTGTCTCTCTCCTTTGAACAATATAGAGGTGGTAGGTTGTTTAACTCTCTACTTGTGCTGATCTATGTAAAATTTTCAGTACATGAAGATAAACATCTATGTGATTTCCTAATTATGACCGTGTAGTTATTAAAAAGCTCTACATACAGTATCAGACAGTCCAAAATGTGACTGCTCGGTGGTAAAATAAAAGGAATCATGTGTATCGTCATCATTTCTTTTGTCTTGAGTCCAACCGGAAACCAAGGTAAATCACCTAAGAACCTTAGTGAGCTGACAGGAACTCTAGCACTTAGAAACTGCCAACTGGCCTACTTATTTCATATAATTCTAAAAACTAACAAATATTTTATATTAATAATTCACAGCTATTTTGCTATACTTTTATTTATTCTGGATATAGTTATAATTAAGGACCAGTATAAGGTATTTGTTATAAGCACAGACCCTGGACCCAGACCGCCTGATTTCAAATCCCAGATGCACTACTGACAGTTTGGGGTAGTTTCTCAATATCTCTGCCTCCTTTATCTCATCCATAAAACTGGGATCATATTTATAGCTACCTCATGAGATAATACATGACAACATACAGAAAGAATTGCATCTGGAACATAATAATTACTCCATAAAAATTTATGAGCATCAATATTATTTATTACTACTATTTATTTCTTTACTTTAGTCTACCATGTATTTCTCCAATGCTTTATGCAAAACCAAGCTTTTAGACTGCAATTTAAAATGTACTAGAGCACTCAGAAATAATCAAGAACAATTATCTATGTGAAGAAAATGAAACAACTTTGCTGACATACAAAAAAGTCTTAAGGAAATTATCACACCATGTTTACAGAGATGAAAACAGATATTATAATGACATAATAACAGTATAAATGGTTTTATTTGAAAATAATGTAAGGGAGCAAACTTGCCAAAAAGACTCAGGAAGAAACTGTGACTCTTCCCCTAACTGCCTAAAAGAATTTACAAAGAGGGCCTGTTTCTAAGCTTTTGCTAGAAATATCTACAAAGAATATGGTATGGGCTAGGTTTAGTTGGGGGAACTTGGCAGGGCCTGGAAATCAGAATTTATTCTTCGTCTCATCATCTCTGCATGACTCAGCAAACATTTGTGTACCAAACATTTGCTTTTCCCTCTTCATGTGAATTGCCTTCCTCTCCTTTGAGGTCCCAAACTCCTACTCCAGCGTCCTCCTTTGTCTGTTGAAGATGGTATTTAAGATGAAGGCTTCAGTCATTTTGAAGAGTTACTCAGTTTTCCTGGGTCTCTCCCATGTATACAGGGAATTAAACCGTAGTTTGACTTTCTCTTGTTAATCTGTCTCATAACATTTCATTCTTAGACCAGCCAGAAAAACCTAGAAAGTTAGAGGAAAATTTCTTCCTCTCTGACAGTAACAATAAACCTAATTCAAGCTACCTTTAAAACCTGAAAAGAATTTGTTGGATATCATAACTAAAAAATGCAGATACTTCAAATGAAGTCTGATCCAGGAGTCCAACAATGACACAAAATATCTGAATTCTTTCTATCTCAATTATCTGCCTAAAGCCTTTTCACCTAGCATCCCCAGTGAACACTGAGATCCCCTGTAATTGGATTGATTTAAGTCTCTAACCCTCCATCTCTGTCACAAGAAAGAAGGAATGTACTGATTAGCTTTAGCTGGAATAGCTTCCCTGAAATTGTATGGCTCCCAAGTGAAGAGAAAGCTCTGGTGGGAATGGAATAGGGGAGAAACACAGTTTAAGAAAAAACACAACAAATATTGACCCACCTAAAATTAATTTGTAGGTAAATGGAATCTAATCAAAATTCCAAGGTGGTTTCTGTACAGTCATTTAAGAATTTTATCATTAAAATCTTTAGAAAAATACACATGAGAAAAAACAAGTGAGTTAACTTTAAGGAAGAAAACAATAATTTCAGGGATGGCAACTTGATATACCATATACAAAAATATATAAAGCTATGATAATTAAAAGTATAGTACAAATATAAAGTCAGGCAGAACAACCATTCAATAAATAATAATATAATTGAATAATGACTTAGAAACATTAAATTTTAGATCTTCTATTCAGACTGCATATCAGAATAATTAATGGATAAAGAATTTAAGTCTAAGACATTAAGCTGTTAAAAGTAAATATCTATTAATATGAGTGAATACAATCTCCCAAATTGGGAAGGCTTTCTTAACATTTTAAAACCAGAAGATTGTTAGATGTGATGACTTAAAAGAACTAAATTAAAATATACTCTTTTACCTAAATCGAATTTTATTACAAAATCAAAAGGCAAACAACATTTCAAGAAAAATATTTGTTTTAAATTTGACAAGTGAGTGAAGTGAAGTCGCTCAGTTGTGTCCGACTCTTTGTGACCCCGTGGACTGTAGCCCACCAGACTCCTCTGTCCATGGGATTCTCCAGGCAAGAATACTGGAGTGGGTTGCCATTTCCTTCTCCAAGGGATTATCCTGACACAGAGATCAAGCCCACATCTCCTGCATTGGCAAGCGGACTCTTTACCACTGAACCATCTGGAAATCCCAGCTGTGTTTTGCTCTAAATAAGTGCCATAGACTGGATAGCTTATAAACAACAGTATTTTCTTTCTTACAGTTCTGGATGCTGGAAATCTGATACCAGGATGCCAGGATGGTCAAGTTCTGGTGAGAACTCTCTTCTGGACTGCACACTGTCAACATATTATATCCTCGAAGAGTGCAAATAGAGTGAGCTACCTCTCTGGTCTCGTCCAAGGACACTAAACCCTTTCATGATGGCTCCATCCTCATGATCGAATTTCCTCCCTAAGGCTTCACCTCCAATACCACGACATTTGGGAATCAGATGTCAGTACCTGAGTTGGTGCTAGGAGAAAGGACCAACATACAGTCTGTAATAAGTGGTAAACAAGAAGGATGAACTATCATGCATATATAGCAGGATTATATATTGATTAAATTTCCTGCAGAAAAATGATTAACAATATCCATAAATAAGCTCAAATATTTAAGTTCTTTGACACAATAACTTCAATTTTAAGAATCTATTTGGAAGATATCATTTTAAAACACAAAGATTTATACACAAACACATTCAC
Organism: Bos indicus x Bos taurus; assembly: GCF_003369695.1. NCBI lineage: Eukaryota > Metazoa > Chordata > Mammalia > Artiodactyla > Bovidae > Bos > Bos indicus x Bos taurus. Next base: position 6,854,298 of record NC_040077.1, on the reverse strand, counting down.
TGCATCATTATCAAATAAAAACTAAAAACATAAAAATGTTTCAAAATTAAGGAACTATCAAATAAGTGTTTCTATATTATGCAATAATTTGCAAATGCTAAATACATATATAAAGAATACGTAGAAGTCTGAGAAAATTCTAAAAGTTGAGAGAAAAAAACAATATACAAAATGTGTGTCTGTGTGATCTCATTGAGGACAATTGGAAAAATATAAACAAAAAATTTTTAACAGAGTCCCTCGGTGGAACACAGATGATTTTTATTTTCTCATTTATAAGAATTTTACATACTGCCTACCTTACATTTATCAAATCTAAAGCATTCTTAACATATTAGAAAACATTCATACGCAATTAGATTATTATGAGTTATTTGAAAAATAAACAATCTTTTTGTAAAGAAAATATGTAAATATTAAAATATATTATGTATAAATTCTTATTTCATGCATCAGCTTTATTTACAATGATGCACATTTGCAAAATACAATAAAGAAGTATGTTTTGTCATTATTAACCCAGAAAAAAAATACACCATCAAAATAAGGAGCTCAAATACTTCTATAATTCATATTCTTTTACTAGCTCTTTATTGACTATGCCAAAGCCTTTGACTGTGTGGATCACAATAAACTGTGGAAAATTCTGAAAGAGATGGGAATACCAGACCACCTGATCTGCCTCTTGAGAAATTTGTATGCAGGTCAGGAAGCAACAGTTAGAACTGGACATGGAACAACAGACTGGTTCCAAATAGGAAAAGGAGTACGTCAAGGCTGTATATTGTCATCCTGTTTATTTAACTTATATGCAGAGTACATCATGAGAAACGCTGGACTGGAAGAAACACAAGCTGGAATCAAGATTGCTGGGAGAAATATCAATAACCTCAGATATACAGATGACACCACCCTTATGGCAGAAAGTGAAGAGGAACTCAAAAGCCTCTTGATGAAAGTGAAAGAGGAGAGTGAAAAAGTTGGCTTAAAGCACAACATTCAGAAAACGAAGATCATGGCATCCAGAACCATCACTTCATGGGAAATAGATAGGGAAACAGTGGAAACAGTGTCAGACTTTATTTTTCTGGGCTCCAAAATCACTACAGATGGTGACTGCAGCCATGAAATTAAAAGACGCTTACTCCTTGGAAGGAAAGTTATGACCAACCTAGATAGCATGTTCAAAAGCAGAGACATTACTTTGCCAACAAAAGTTCATCTAGTCAAGGCTATGGTTTTTCCTGTGGTCATGTATGGATGTGAGAGTTGGACTGTGAAGAAGGCTGAGCACCGAAGAATTGATGCTTTTGAACTGTGGTGTTGGAGAAGACTCTTGAGAGTCCCTTGGACTGCAAGGAGATCCAACCAGTCCATTCTGAAGGAGATCAGCCCTGGGATTTCTTTGGAAGGAATGATGCTAAAGCTGAAACTCCAGTACTTTGGTCACCTCATGCGAAGAGTTGACTCATTGGAAAAGACTCTGATGCTGGGAGGGATTGGGGGCAGGAGGAGAAGAGGATGACAGAGGATGAGATGGCTGGATGGCATCATTGACTCGATGGATGTGAGTCTGAGTGGACTCCGGGAGCTGGTGATGGACAGGGAGGCCTGGCATGCTACGATTCATGGGGTCGCAAAGAGTCGGACACGACTGAGCGACTGATCTGATCTGAACATTACTTTTTAATCACATTTATAATACTAGAAAAATAAAAATTGCTAAGAAATGAATTCTGTAATTGAAGAACTGTAGATAGCTTAAAAGATAATTCCCATTGGCCTCTTTGCATTATAGTAAGAACGTGCATCAACTTTTTATTTTAAAATAACTACACAATATTGATATAATAATACAGATAGATGCATAGTCTTTAGATTTGGATGGGTTGAACTGTACCAGTTTATCTCTGAGGATTTCCCAATATCCTGTTTGAATACTTGGGAGTCTAGGGTCTAATACCCAAAGGAAAAATTTGGACTGGATAAATTTGAGATTCCATCATATATATATAGTAATTGCAACCATACATATACACACATTATTATATAGATTATATATATATATATAAAGACAAATAGAGATAGCACTTCAAATTCCTTTTTAAGGAGGAGTGTTAGACATAACAAATACATGAATGGTATTAAACCTCAAAACCAGGAAAAATATATTTGCATGTACAAAAGAGCCCTTTGGTTAAATTAGGGTTTCCCCTAGATGTGTACAAATGCAGAGATAACAGTTTTGTTGTAGATTCTAAAACACTGCCTTATTCTTGAAGATACGAATGTTTTAGTAAACAAAAGGTTTTAAAATGTTACATACTGTTCTTTTATATTGATAAGTCATAACACATGTCAAAGAAACATTCAATTAAATTTTTGCAATGTTTAATTAAGGCATTTAAGAATTCCCACTTAACAAAAATCATACTGACTCTTATCTAAATTCCATGGATTAACTCTGTAAATCTCAATAAACATTTTGGTTTCATGGCCTAGCAGTTATCTTTATATTCACTCATGACAGAAGACTGAAACGTTTGCTTTGCTGCTGCTTCTGGATCAGAGGTTTAGCTCTATAATTCTTAACCACATCTGGCAGGAAACAGAAGACCAGGTTTCCTCATTTTGCCACACATGGTATTTTAAACATTCATTAATTCCTGCAAGTGCTTAAGAACAAAAAGACAAAATTCATAAATTTTTGAGACATTTTCATTTTCTCAGTTTTAGTCCTTTATATTTGAAATTGATTATTTCATTTGTGGCACCTCTTTCCCCATAATTTTATTATGACGTTTGACTATATTTTCATTTAAATGTAATGGATAAATTCTTTCAGAGTAGGTGTGATTCTCATTCCAGAAGAACCTTACACAGACCATATAATGTACTCGTAAGCCACATTCAAAGAAACTCAGTTGGAAATTATGACTCACTGTAATGAACAAGATCATTTCTCTTCATGATGCCTTGAATTTTTACATCTTGGTAAAATGTTTTCTCATTCTGTATTACTGAAAATTTTTCTAGTGTTTTTCCTACGGGCAATTAAGCTTCTTAATTTAAAAAGACAGCTTGCTATATTCTGTAATGTTTTATTCCAAATCTTGGATTATTCTAAAAATATTAATTTTTAATAATTAACTTTTATATATCTTCTGTGCAAATCTACCTAGACATTTTTAGAGTTTCTTTATATTATAAAAATGAAGAGCTCACTTTCAAGGAATTCATGTACCATTTTTATTATATAATCATAACTAATAGCCTAGAAATAAATCAGTTTAATAAATAGCTTCACAACCTATGAAATAGAATTTTTGCATTTCTTTAGAAAGAAAGACAGTAGTATACTCAACCCAAGAAACTCCACTAAACAGTCTGGTTCATGGGAACTTGGTAATCCAGTTTAACGTGATCAGCTTTATATTCCATTGTATGGAAGATCATACTTTAAAATTACTAATATTAGTTGGTCATTTACTTTTAGGGTGAGAAAGAGATCTACTTAGGTAAATTGATCCATAATTAACATTTAAGTAAAAAATTGTTTAGGAACTATACTGAAACTGGGAGATACTGTCAGTGTCTCAATCTCTTATCTACTGACACTGACCATTCTGTTGCATGCTAAAGAAGGTCTGAGTGCTTTGCCTGGTCAGAGCCTATCTGCACTGCAAAAGAGTCAGAAGAGAAATGCTTGGGAGTAAATGACCTCTGGGACCAATTCTCAACCAATGACTGATGGGTGGAAGTTGATCATAAGCATCCTTCCCCAGTTAGGAATTCAGCCTGAGGTATATTCTAGTCTATCTTTTCAAATGAGCCAACAGTTCAGTTCAGTTCAGTTCAGTCACTCAGTTGTGCCCAACTCTTTGTGACCCTGTGGATTGCAGCACATCAGGCCTCCCTGTCCATCACCAACTCCTGAAGCTTGCTCAAATTCATATCCATCAAGTCAATGATGCCATCCAACCATCTCATCCTCTGTCATCCTCTTCTCCTTCTGCCCTCAATCTTTTCTAGCATCAGGGTATTTTCCAATGAGTCAGCTCTTCGCATCAGGTGGCCAAAGTATTGGAGTTTCAGCTTCAGCATCATTCGTTCCAATGAATATTCAGGACTGAATATTCAGGATATTCCAATGAATATCCTTTAGGATGGACTGGTTGGATCTCCTTGCAGTCCAAAGGACTCTCAAGATCTTCTCTAACACCACAGTTGAAAACACCACATCAATTCTTCAGCGCTCAGCTTTCTTTATAGTCCAACTTTCACATCCATACATGACTACTGGAAAAACCATAGCTTTCACCAGATGGACCTTTGTTGGCAAAGTAATGTCTCTGCTTTTTAATATGCTGTCTAGGTTGGTCATAGTTTTTCTTTCAAGGAGCAAGTGTCTTTTAATTTCATGGCTGCAGTCACCATCTGCAGTGATTTTGGAGCCCAAGAAAATAAAGTCTCTCACTGTTTCCACTGTTTCCCCATCTATTTACCATTAAGTGATGGGACCAGACGCCATGATCTTAGTTTTCTGAATGTCGAGTTTTAAGCCAAATTTTCCACTTTCCTGTTTCACTTTCATCAAGAGGCTCTTTAGTTCTTCTTTGCTTTCTGCCATAAGGGTGGTGTCATCTGTGTATCTGAGGTTATTGATATTTCTCCCAGCAATCGATTCCAGCTTGTGCTCAGCTAGCCCAGCATTTCTCATGATGTACTCTGCCTTTAAGTTAAATAAGCAGGGTGACAATATACAGCCTTGATGTACTCCCTTCCCAATTTGGAACCAGTTTGTTGTTCCATGTCCAGTTCTAACTATTGCTTCTTGAACTGCATACAGATTTCTCAGGAGGCAGCTAAGGTGGTCTGGTATTCCCACCTCTTGAAGAGTTTTCCACAGTTTGTTGTGATCCACACAGTCAAAGGCTTTGGCATAGTTAATAAAGAAGAAGTAGATGTTTTTCTGGAACTCTCTTGCTTTTTCAATGATCCAGTGGATTTTGGCAATTTTATCTCTGGTTCCTCTGCCTTTTCTAAATCCAGCTTGAACATCTGGAAGTTCATGGTTCACATACTGTTGAAGCCTGTCTTGGAGAATTTTGAGTATTACTTTGCTAGCCTGAGATGAGGGCAATTGTATGGTAGTTTGAATATTCTTTGGCATTGCCTTTCTTTTGGATTGGAATGAAAACTGTCCTTTTCCAGTCCTGTGGCCACTGCTGAGTTTTCCAAAGTTGCTGACATATTGAGTGCAGCATTTTTACAGTATCATCATTTAGGATTTGAAATAGCTCAACTGGAATTCCATTGCCTCCGCTAGCTTTGTTCGTAGTGATGCTTCCTAAGGCCCACTTGACTTCCCATTCCAGGATGTCTGGCTGCAGGTGAGTGTTCACACCATCATGGTTATCTGGATCATGAAGATTTTTTTGTATAATTCTTCTGTGTATTCTTGCCACCTCTTCTTAGTATCTTCTGCTTCTGGTTGGTCCATACTATTTCTGTCCTTTATATTGTGCCCATCTTTGCACAACAGGATAGGGCAAGTGGTAATTTGCATAGTAATAGACCCTACTACCTGCCCATCTGCCTTTCTTCCTTCCTTCCTCCTTTTGAACTCCTCTGTCAGTGTTTCCTGGAAACAGCTTTTAAATCACTAATCGCACCCAAAACTTTGTACTCAGGTCTGCTACTAGGGGCATATACAATAAGTTGGAGGTTATTTAATATTTTTCTTTCTCAAATTTTGAAAAATGTATATCAGCTGGCTCTATGAATATATATATACACCTATATAAAATGAAGCAGAAGGAGCTATTTCATATTTAACTTAGTCAACTCTATTAGAGGAAAAAGCTGATGCTACTTTTTAGTGATCAGAGATTTTATTATATTCCTAATAACCTGTGATTCTTGGAATACATCACACTTGGCAGTGTAATAAAATACTCAATATATTCAGTATCTTTTAACACAATTCTTTTTTAAAGCAAACTAAACTCATAAAAACTCATTAGACAATTTCAAAGCAACAGTCAAATATACCTTCAATATGTACTGGAAAATCAAATGTCTTCCAAGAGAAAAGCTAAAAATACATTGTAATTACATTTTTATTTCTACACAGATACCCCTAAGTGAATGGAGACGTGTCTACCACATTCTCCATGTTCTAATTTATACTTTGAGTGAAACTTTACTCCTTAAAGTAACACACTAATTCCAATCAATATTCCTATGCTGCTAGGAAAAAAGTATCACAGATTTTTCATATATTACTCTTTAGCTAAAAATTAAAATTGCCCTTGAGACATATCTATGCTAAATATTTAGGGGGTTTTCCACATCTCTGAATTTTTAATATTTTTTAGTTCAATTCTTGGCAACTTTCACAGTGGAATGCTAATAAAGAGGAAAGCAAGAAGTGTAAGAACAATCATGCCAGAAAATACAGTAGTTCATCTACCGTGGGATATTGCACCATATTTTTCCAAAGTCATGAGAAATACTTAAAATGCAAATAATTTCAGGAATAAAAATAGCTAAAAAAATAATGTTTCCCATATGACATTCACTGAGGTAGAAGTCTACACTTGAGTAGACTAATCCTTTCAACAAACTCATGGGGCAGTTAAAACTAATGTCCTCATTTTTCAGAAAAAGTAAAGAAACTGAAGCTCAAGAAATTTAACTTACCCAAGGTCATACTGATAGAAAGGGTGGAACCAGTGTTTGAACCCAAGTGTTTTGAATATAATGTGCTCTATAGAGCCCTATACCTGAAGTGATTCAGTCAAACTAAGTTTTCTCTACTTCACGACCTCTCAGAATTTTCAATATAGTGAACTGAACTCAGAATCTACAAAGGGATAAATAGTTTCTCATGTTTATTTGACCATGTACCTTTTGGCGTAGCACATCCTGCTGCTGCTGCTGCTGCTGCTGCTAAGTCACTTCAGTCGTGTCTGACTCTGTGTGACCCCATAGATGGCAGCCTACCAGGCTCCCAGTCCCTGGGATTCTCCAGGCAAGAACACTGGAGTGGGTTGCCATTTCCTTGCATCCTGAGAGAACAATGTTTAATATTCAGAGGAACCTACTTTAGGAAATCCCTAAAGGAGCAAAACTGAGTAACTATTTTTAAAATTTATTATAAAAATTATTTTGGCAACAATAAACAGGTTACTAGAAAGAATAAGAAGAAAATGTATAAAACACATATTTCTTTCTCAAATTTGACTAGTTATAATTTGCACAGTTCTTATAGCCAAAATTAATTTTATGTAAGCTAGTAAAATCTCTTGATATGCTATTGATGATATATATATTAATTATTTTATTTTTATTTAATTTTTTGGCTGCGTGGCACGTGGGATCATAGTTACCTGCTGCTGCTGTTGCTAAGTCGCTTCAGTCGTGTCCGACTCTGTATGACCCCATAGATGGCAGCCCACCAGGCTCTGTGGTCCCTGGGATTCTCCAGGCAAGAACACTGGAGTGGGTTGCCATTTCCTTCTCCATTGCGTGAAAGTGAAAGTGAAGTTGCTCAGTCGCGACCGACTTGTAGCGACCCCATGGAACGCAGCCCACCAGGCTCCTCCATCCATGGGATTTTCTAGGCAAGAGTACTGGAGTGGCTTGCCATAGTTCCCTGATCAGGGATCAAACCCATGACCCTTGCATTGGAAGCATGGAGTCTTAACCACTGGACCACCAGGGAAGTCCGATATAAGTATTTTAAATGATGATATGTTGACAGAAGGTTACTTGAAAATATACTGATCAATAAAAGAAAATAAGTTACTAGAAGCAAATTAAAGAATAATGAATTTAATTTTCATTTCAATTTCGATTCTTTCTCAGATAAATTCATAACACAAAAATGTACAATATAATGCTTATTTTTATTATTATATTTTTATACAAGAGCCTTAAAATGCCTGAAGAAAGCTCCTAAACATATGACAGCATTAGTCCTATGCTTTCTGGTTTCCAGCTAAATTTTATTTTGACTGCTCTGAGTTCTAGTCTGTGACGAAATAGATAAATGACTTTGAACAAGTCATTTAATCTCTGAGTTTAATTTCCTCAGCAATACAGTGAAAAGACTTGACTTAAACACTTGTTTTCAACTTTACAATAATATTATGCTAGTAAGAAAATCTAGTCATACCACCATAAAATTTTCTTCTGTTTAAGCCATATCATGGAAATAAACCTATAAGACATTTTACTAGGTAGAACTCTAATAAAAGTAGTTGACACGTGTATTCTTTTTTTTTTTTTTGCCACTTTATTTTTTTTAATTGAAGGATAATTTCTTTACAGAATTTTGTGGTTTTCTGTCATACATCAACAAGAATCAGCCATAGGTACACCCATGTCCCCTCCCTTCTATCTCCCTCCCCACCCTATCCCTCTAGATTGTCACAGAGCCCCTGTTTGAGCTTCTGAGTCATATAGAAATTTTCCATTGGCTATCTATTTTACATATGTTGTTGTAAATTTCCATGTTACTCTTTCCATCTAACTGAAATATACATAAGTAAAACAGGTTTAAAGTGTACAGTTTCGAAAACTGGTCAACCACTTGTAAAAGAATGAAACTAGAGCACTTTCTAACACCATACACAAAAATAAACTCAAAATGGATTAAAGATCTAAACGTAAGACCAGAAACTATAAAACTCCTAGAGGAGAACATAGGCAAAACATTCTCTGACATACATCACAGCAGGATCCTCTATGACCCACCCCCCAGAATATTGGAAATAAAAGCAAAAATAAACAAATGGGACCTAATTAAACTTAAAAGCTTCTGCACAACAAAGGAAACTACTAGCAAGGTGAAAAGACAGCCTTCAGAATGGGAGAAAATAATAGCAAATGAAGCAACTGACAAACAACTAATCTCAAAAATATACAAGCAACTCCTACAGCTCAATTACAGAAAAATAAATGACCCAATCAAAAAATGGGCCAAAGAACTAAATAGACATTTCTCCAAAGAAGACATACAGATGGCTAACAAACACATGAAAAGATGCTCAACATCACTCATTATCAGAGAAATGCAAATCAAAACCACTATGAGGTACCATTTCACGCCAGTTAGAATGGCTGCGATCCAAAAGTCTACAAGCAATAAATGTTGGAGAGGGTGTGGAGAAAAGGGAACCTTCTTACACTGTTGGTGGGAATGCAAACTAGTACAGCCACTATGGAGAACAGTGTGGAGATTCCTTAAAAAACTGGAAATAGAACTGCCTTATGATCCAGCAATCCCACTGCTGGGCATACACACTGAGGAAACCAGAATCAAAAGAGACACGTGTACCCCAATGTTCATCGCAGCTGAATGTTTATAATAGCCTGTTTATATAGAACTGTTTATAATAGCCAGGACATGGAAGCAACCTAGATGTCCATCAGCAGATGAATGGATAAGAAAGCAGTGGTACATATACACAATGGAGTATTGCTCAGCCATTAAAAAGAATACATTTGAATCAGTTCTAATGAGGTGGATGAAACTGGAACTTATTATACAGAGTGAAGTAAGCCAGAAAGAAAAACACCAATACAATATACTGACACATATATATGGAATTTAGAAAGATGGTAACAATAACCCTGTATGCGAGACAGCAAAAGAGACACTGATGTATAGAACAGTCTTAAGGACTCTGTGGGAAAGGGAGAGGGTGGGAAGATTTGGGAGAATGGCATTGAAACATGTATAATATCATGTATGAAACGAGTCGCCGGTCCAGGTTCGATGCACAATACTGGATGCTTGGGGCTGGTGCACTGGGATGACCCAGAGGGATGGTATGGGGAGGGAGGAGGGAGAAGGGTTCAGGATGGGGAACACATGTATACCTGTGGCAGATTCATTTCGATATTTGGCAAAACCAATACAATATTGTAAAGTTTAAAAATAAAATAAAATTTAAAAAAAAAGAAAAAAAATAAAGTGTACAGTTTCATGAGTTCTGACAACCCCATCTTAATCAAAGGCAGAATATTTTCATCATCACTTTATTTTCAGAAGTTTTACTGTGATGTCCATAGATACAATTTTATTTGTATTTATCCTTATTGGGATTTTCTGAGTCCTCTGGATTTACTGGTACTAGAAATCTTTTTTTTTTTTTTTTTTAACAGTAGGTCCTTGTTGGTTATCTATTTTAAACATAGCAGTGTGTACATGTCAATCCTAAACTCCCAGTCTACCCGTCTGCCCAACCTGGTAACCATAGATTCATTCTCTAAGTCTGTAAGTGTGCTTCTGTTTTGTAACTAGGTTCATCTGCATCATTTTTCTTAGATTCTGCATATAACTGATACCATATGATGTTTGTCTTCATTGCCTGACATACTTCACTTAGTATGATAATCTCCAGGTCCTTCCACATTGCTACAAATGGCATTATTTCTTTTTTTTAATATCTGAGTATTATTATCATGTGTATACCTGAAATTTTTTTAATTAAGAAAAAAAAAACTGATGAGATCTAAATAAGTTCTGTACTTGAATAATATTGTACCAACTTCCTAATTTTGACAATGCACTGTAAAAAAAAAAATATCTGAGTAATATTCCATTCCATAGATAACTACAACTTCCTTATCGATTCTTCTGTTGATGGACATTTAGGTAGCTTCCATGTCTTGGCTATTGCAAATAGTCCTGGCTTCCCTGGTGGCTCAAAGGATAAAGCATCTGCCTGCAATGCAGGAGACCGGGTTCGAGATCTGGGTTGGGAAGATCCCCTAGAGAAGGAAATGGCAACCCACTCTAGTATTCTTGCCTGGAGAATCCCACGGACAGAGGAGCCTGGCAGGCTACCGTCCACGTGGTCGCAAAGAGTTGGACATGACTGAGCGACTTCACACACACACACACACACACATCACACACACAGGAACACTGTAGTGCATTAATTCTTTCAAAACATGTTTCTCTCCAGATGTATGCCTGGGAATGGACTAATGGAAATGGATCCACAGTAGCTCTATTTTTACTTTTGTAGGGAGCCTCCATAATGTTCTTCATAGTGGCTATATCAAGTTACTCCTCCACAACAGTGTGGGAGGGTTCCCCTTCCTCCACATGCTCTCCAACATTTATGTTTGTGGATTTTCTGACGACAGCCATTCTGACTGGTGTAAGAGGATATCTCATTGTAGCTTTGATTTGCATTTCTCTAATAATTAGTGATGTTGAACATCTTTTTATGTGCCTCTTGGCCATCTGTATCTCTTCTTTGGAAAAATGTCTATTTAGGTCTTTTGCCCATTTTGGGATTGGGTTGTTTGTTGATATTGAGATACATAAGCTGTTTGTAAATTTTGGATGCCTTGTTGGTCGCATAATTTGCAAATCTTTTCTCCTACTCTGTGGGTTGTTTTTTCATTTTTGTTTGTGGTTTCCTTTCTAAGCAAAATCTTTTGAATTTAATTAGATCCTACTTGTTTATTTTTGTTTTTATTTCCATACAATCATCAAAACAGTAGGGTACTGGCACAAAAACATAAATGTAGATCAATGAACAGGATAGAAAGCCCTGAAATAAACCCATGCATCCGTGGTCAATTAATCTATGACAAAGAAGGCAAGACTATACAATGGAGATAAGACAGTCTCTTCAGTAAGTGTTGCTGGGAAAACTGGACAACTACATGAAAAAATGAAACTAGAACATTCTTTAACACCATACACAAAAATAAACTCAAAAGGATTAAAGAGCTAAATGTAAGACTGGATACTATAAAACTTATAGAGGAAAACTTAGACAGAACACTCTGACATAAGTTGCAGCAACATCAATCCATCTCCCAGAATAATTTAAGTCAGATTTGATAAAAATAGAAAAATAAACATTTCTCTGCCTCGTTCTCATTCTACTCTCTTTCTGGGGCTCTGATTATGCGTATGTAAGACTGGTTGACATTATCCCATAAGTCACTGAGGCTCAGTTCTTTCTCTCTCTCTATGCTTCAGATCATTTCTATTGCTTCCAATCTGCTATTAATGTCATCTGAAGGATCTCTCAAGTTCGAAACTATACTTCTTTTTCTAGGATTTCTATTTGATTATTTTTGATAGTTTCCAAATTCTCCTGAAATTCCCAATCACAACATCTATTATACCCATCTTTTTTTTTTTTTCATTTTCTGAATGTTGAGCTTTATTTTTTATTTTTTTAATTTTATTTTATTTTTAAACTTTACGTAATTGTATTAGTTTTGCCAAACATCAAAATGAATCCATCACAGGTATAAAATTGATTCCTTTACATAGTTATCCTGTTGATCATTTTAAAGTCCTTCTGCAAGTTCCAACATCTGTATTCTCTGTTGATATGCAGATTCCAGATTAAGATTTTTCTCTTAATCATAGGTCACTTTTGCTACTTCATTTGTCTGGTTATAATAAATTGTAGAGTGATTTTACTCTATTATGTTCCCATGAAGAATAGTGAAGTTTGTTCTAAGCAAGTAGCTCGATGACTGGTGGAATAGTTTTGCCCTTAGTCCAAAGGTGAATCTCTTAGTCTTAGAGTATAGTCTTTATTCATAAAGCATAATCCTTCTTAGGTTTCAGTAAAAATCCTGAAATATTTACCAAGACTCTGTAATTAATAGGATTGAAAATCCAAACTTTGTCTTCCTCTGGGAGGCAGCTGTTGATCTATTCATCCTTTTCAGTTCTCAAGCTATTGTTTTCTCTTTGAGCTACTTGATAAAATCCTAATATATGCACAGTTTAAGGACAGCCAAAGATTTGAGAAGAGTTATTTTCAAGAAGGATATACACCAGTTATGAGGATTTTCCTCTGAGGCCTTCTCAATTCTTATATTTCTATTCATTTTCCAGCAACTCTGGCAGCCCCTATCCTCTGCCTCTTCAGGCCAATAAGATTGACTTCATGATCAAATGCTATGCACTGTACCCACAAGTCTTTTTTTTAAATATAAATTTATTTATTTTAATTGGAGGTTAATTAATTTACAATATTGTATTGGTTTTGCCATACATCAACATAAATCCACCACAGGTATACACATGTTCCCCTATGCACTGTACCCACAAGTCTTAAGAATGCCTTCAATGGAAAAGCCATATACACATGAATCTAAATTGTAATCATTTCTGTCTTTCAAGAGAAGATTTCCTTCTAGTTTGCCTGCTTTTGATTGACATCCAGTACTTCAGAGATTTTTAAAATATTTTTGTTCAAAGTTTGTAATTATTATTGGTAAGAAATTTAGTGCAATACAAGCTCCTCTAGTTACCAGAAACCAGACTTCACATCTGCAATAGCTTTCTGCTGTTGCTGCTGCTGCTGCTAAGTCGCTTCAGTCTTGTCCAACTCTATGCGACCCCATAGACGGCAGCCCACCAGGCTCCCCCGTCCCTGGGATTCTCCAGGCAAGCTCACTGGAGTGGGTTGCCATTTCTTTCTCCAATGCCTGAAAGTGAAAAGTGAAAGCGAAGTCGCTCAGTTGTGCGGACTCTTAGCAACCCCATGGACTGTAGCCCACCAGGCTCCTCCATCCATGGGATTTTCCGCTACTGAGTCCTAATTTTACTACACTACATTCAAAGAATATTATGATGATTAGTGGCAACTTTCTTTGCAGTTTACAGTGAAGACAATTTTGTATGCTCTGACTCCAGGTGTGAGGTACTCAATACATTAATAGAGAGTTTTTCTTTAATTGGATCACTTTTCCCTCTAAAATTTTTGACTTTTTATAAACTATTTTAATTTCTACTATATTTTGGTATTTTTAAGTTTCTTTGATTTTTTTTCTTTGTTTTCATCCTTTCTGTCTTATATTGATCCTTGGCTTATTCAGATTAATCAGTTAATTTTTTTTCACCTCTATTACTTTCTGTTACACATCTATTTCTATTCTTTTAGTAGTTACACTGATAAAGCTTAGCATACAAATTTAACATAAGAGAAAAAATATCTTGACGAGCTCCATGGCAGTCCAGTGGTTAGGACTCAGCACTTTCACTGCCGTGGGCCCTTTATAATCCCTGGTCAAGGATCTAAGACCTCATAAGCTGCATGGTGTGGCTAAAATAAAATAGCTAGTCATGAATGACTATAAAATAAAATATCTTTATCCACCACCATTATATACAAGAACCATAAAAGCACTTAACTCTGAATTCTTCTTATTACATGTTCTATGTTATTTCATAGGGTATTTTAATTCTACCTTATTTTCAAACTCTTCAAAATCTAGCATTTTTCCATGTGTGTGCTTAGTCGCTCAGTTATGTCTGACTCTTTGCAACCCCATGGACCATAGCCCACAAGGCCCCTCTGTCCATAGGGATGCTCCATGTAAGAATACTGGAGTGGGTTGCCATGCCCTCCTCCAGGGGATCTTCCTGACCCAGGGATCGAACCCAGGTCTTCCGCATTGCGGGCGGATTCTTTACCTGCTTAGCTACCAAGGACTACTAGGCAATTCATTCTTTAGGTTAAGCTACATCTTCACCAACTTGTTTCCATTTGCTTCTCACATTCCCTTTTGTCTTTCTAAGTTTAATTGTCTTCTAATAATTCTTTTCTCAGGAAATGGTGAGTAGTCTACTCTCAGTCCTCACTTATCTGAAAATGTCTTTAGAGTTTTTTCCTCGTGCTAGAAAGATAGTTTGCTCTCTCACACCTTATATATAGTCCTTCTCCCTGGTTGCTTTTAAGATTTCTTTGCCTTATGTATTCTGTACTTTCACTCTGATACTTCTAGGTGAGAATTTTATTTTATGCTATTTTGATTGGGTAACTTGTCTTCTTTACACCTGGTAAATCCTCAACCAATAAATTATTGTTCTATTGCTATTTTTCCATTTTCTCTATTTTTAGCACTGCAATTTCCATTACATATACATTTAACCTCCATGTTCTAACCTTTATATCTGTCAGCTACTTTTTATTATTCTTCATATCTTTATCTCTCTGAGATACTTTCATGGAGATGATTTCCCCAAATTAACCACAATTTCTCTCTTGAACTATGTCTCCTTATGTATTATACTTATCTTCTTATACTTTATTTCATATTTTCTTGCTTCATTGTGGTTTCTGCTCCATCTCTATCTTTTTTTAAACAGTTTAAGTAAACTTATTTTATCATCTCTTTCAGATTGTTTATTATTCTTTATTCTTGGGAGTGTTACTCTTCCTGCTTGCTATTCCTTCTTACTCTGCCTCATAATGGCTCATTTGTTAATGAGATTGAAATTTTGATTACAAAGCAAATTCATCTTCAATGGGTCTGTGTTCTTCATAAGAGTTCTATGTTCCCTGAGTTGTTAAATTATCCTGACAGATCAATTTTGCACTCTTTTTTTCTGACAGAATACAGTAGATTTGAAAGGTCTTTGACCAAATGTTATTCGAATTCCTTAGCTTATATTTCCCATACCATTCAGGAAATATCAATTGTGACCCCATTTGGCACAAACCTGGGCTTTCGGTTTCTCACTAGTATTTTTTTCCACTTAGAGCTCCAAGCAAAGAGCAGACTTCCAGGCTGCTTCCCAAGCCTTGTGTGCAGGATGTTTCTAGTCCATTTTTGCTAGGAGAGCACTACTTTAGAGTACTGTCTTTTTAAGACGGGTATTCAGTACAAGGTATTCAGTACCTATTGTGGATCAGATGGCATGGCTGTCATCCTTTTGTGTGTGTAAAATTACATCCGTAGAGCCTGTGTAAAAACTGAAACCTATGTGAGCTTTGATGGACTCAGCTTCCATTTAAAAAGCTGCCTTTTATTTTTTCCAATTCCTGGCACTTATAGGTTATCTTTCCTTTCATTGAAAATATTATTGCACTTTAAATTATTTAAAATATTTTATCCAGCTGCTTTTTAAAAATGATCTGCATTAGTTTAATCCTTCAAATTCTGCAAGTCTCAAAATATAAACATAAGGATACAGATATAATTCCAAGCAAAAAGCAAGGCTTAAGTGATTTTGACTTAAACACTTATGTCAAGTAGCGCTTCCAAAAGAAATAATTGATTCGGTGATTAGAAGAATGAAAGTTAATCATAAATAAATTATACTAGGGTATAATATACTCTTGGTCTTCAAATCACACTAAATAGGTTTGTATGACATGGAAAGTTAAAAAGGTCTAATCAAAGAATGAATTACGACATACCATAAGAAAAATGGTACCATAAGAAATGGTACCATAAGAAAAATAAAAGAGTTATAAGGTTATAAAAGTTACTGATTTAAGAACAAAACAGGGCAGGAACACTAGGAAAGATGTTATGAGAACACAAGAGAGAGATAAATGGCATTTGGATAATTAACTTTGCAGCAAAGATAACAACATCACAGACAAGAGATGTTGTGCATGAGGAAATAGGAGTACTATTTGTGGGGAAAATATAGTGAAGAAATGTCTCCAGGACGCTGAATTTGTAAAAGAAGTGTGCAGCAGGTATATATTTCAGATTCTACAAAAAGTTATGATATCCGCCAAAATGTATTTGTACAAAAATATAGCTTATTTTAGTTTCCTTTTTTTTTTTTTGGACTCTCAGGCCCCACGCTGCCAAACGTAGTAAACTCGGTCCGACTGAGTGATTTTCAAAGACTTCAGTTTAAAAAGCAACCATAGTTTCTTTGTCCCCATTCCTCTTTTCCTGGGGCTGATGATAATCTCTAGGAGTGCATATAAAATTCCTCCCATAATTGATCCTAAATATCTTTGACCTCCTTCACCACATTCTAAGGGTCTGGCATGGCCTTAGGCAGCAGCTTGTCACAGGCCCCTCTACTTCCTCCCACTACTTGAATTTTCTGAGTTGCTCTACCCATTCCCCCCTTCTCATGAGCACTGTAGAGATCTGACTATTCTCTGGTTCCCTGCTGAGGACTGTGGGGGGAATTTAGGAATGAGTGCAGTGTCTGCTCTTCCCCTGGTGCCTCCCTTCCATTCCTATGAGGCTGCAACCATTACTGACCAGATGGACGCGTGTGGGACAGGGCCGTTTGGTTCTCACACCTCTGATGCCTGATGGGGAGTGTAGGCCAGGCTCAGTGCCTCTCCTGTTCACTCTTCCTTACCTCTACAATCTTCTTTGTCCCCATTCTAGAGGTTTCTCTGACCACAGGACTGTGTTACAATGGCAGACAGTGAGGAGTCCATCTGTAGATTCTGCTCCTGATCTATATTTGGGGGTGTATTTGGGGAATAGGGGGATTTCCCTTGTGGCTCAGAGGGTAAAGCGTCTGCCTACAATACAGGAGACCCGGGTTCAGTACCTGGGTAGGGACGATCCCCTGGAGAAGGAAATGGCAACCCACTCCAGTACCCTTGCCTGGAAAACCCCATGAACGGAGGAGCCTGGTAGGCTACAGTCCATGGGGTCACAAAGAGTCGGACATGACTGAGCCACTTCACTTCACTTGGGGAGAAGAGGAGGGAAGAGGTTGTTTTTTTCACCTGAAAGTTTTTCAAGCTTCATTTTTTGTATTCATAGGTGTGAATAAGATCTGTATTCCCTTTTAATTCTTTCAAGATGATAGTAATGATAGTAATACCAAAAGGAGCAGAATTCAATGTGTTTTAATAGTGTAAGGTGACCCTATGGGAATCAAAAGTATCTTAGAAGCACATGAGAAACATCTAAATTTTAGCATAAAATGGGGACACCTTAAATGATAATGTAAAATGTCAGTGCTTAAAAACACAGGTCTGCCGGGGGCTTTCTGGGCAGCTCCAGTTTCTTGCGGAGGCTGCATGCTTTACCATCTGTGTGTACTCCTTTAGAATCATTAATGCAAACTGGCATCTCCCAGATGTGTCCATTTCAAAAACTGATTCACAGTGATTCACCTTCGTGCTCACATAACTGACAACTTATTTGTTATTTGGTGAAGAAAAATTAAGATGCTTTTTATATTGTGTGAGTTTTTCTTTTGAATGTTCTTACTCAGAAGCCTAATCCGGCATAAAACCATAAGCACAAAAATGCCGTTCATGTTGCTGATTGTATTTAATACCAAAAGTCTCTAAAGTCTTATATTTTCCAGGAGCTGAAGTAAAAATGAGGTGGCCCCTCATTGCACATTTCTCCCATTATTTCTCCACTCTGTTTGCCAAACCAGTGAAAGACATTTTATCAAAATGAATGCCAGTGCAATATCAAACAGCTGAGACAGAAATGTGAAATCACTTATTTTTTCAATCACTGCTTTTGACTGTGCTTTGTCCAATCTTTTCTCATCCCTCAGCATCACATTGGGTAGATTCCATAAACTTTCAGTCATTTTTTATTATTAAAACTCAGTCTAATATAAAACTTGAAACTCAATCTAAATGTCATCAGCTTCAAGCATGAGGGCAGACACAGACTTCTAAGGGTAGGGATGAGGTGGGGGCGGAAGGGAAGTTTGTATAACTATATTCTTCTTGTCCCTGGGCCACCCTTTTTCTTCAAGACCTCCCTCCTTTGGTTGTTGGGGGCAGGGAGCACAGAAACAGAGAGGAACAAGTGCCTCTTTGTATAACTATGGCTGTTAAAAACTTCTTTCTATTGGTTTTCTCTGCTTCTCTGGCTGGATATTGACACCCTACGTGAGGCAGCCATCCAAATGCTGACTGTCTTGAGAGGGCTGTGAAAGTTCTTGGGAAAGCCTTAAAGGGTCCTCTCATAACACAGTTCTGTATTAAGGGAGATTAAGCTCCAGATCAACCTCATTCTCCACTCCCAACTCCCTCCCATGGTAATACATTAACTGCCTCTTCCTGTTGGGGCCTCCCTGTCCAGGAAAAAGCCTTTTAATCAGCTCAGACCACTGTAACCAATACTGCAGAATGTGTGGCTTAACAAACACTTACTTCTCACAGTACTGGAGGTTGGAAGTACAAGATCAGGGTAGAGGCATTGTTGGGTTCTCGGTGAGGTCCTTTTTTCTGTTTATGTCCTCTCATGACCTTTTTTTAAAGGCATGTACACAGAGAGAGGCAGAGAAAGAGAGACTTTGTGTCTCTTCCTCTTTTTACAAAAGGACATAAAGCCAATTATGGGACTGACAGAGGATGAGATGGCTGGATGGCATCACCAACTCGATGGACATGAGTTTGAGTAAACTCTGGGAGTTGGTGATGGACAGAGAGGCCTGGCATGCTGTGATTCATGGGGTCACAAAGAGTTAGACACAACTGAGCGACTGAACTGAACTGAACTGAACCCTCATGACTTTGTCTAAACCTAATTTCATCCCAAAACACAAATACTATCACCAACATATGAATCTTGGAGGGGCACAAAGATTCACCCCACATCAGTAGGCAGGCAGGCCTAAGCCAGCTTACATTCCTTGATACATGCCTGAGCTCATCTTTAGCACACCAGATGGTGAAAACACAGGCTCTCTCCACTCTGCCAACAATCTCTCATTGTGTTCTCTTCTGCTGAAATAGGCCAAGAGGTAGACCAGCAAGTTTGCTGGCTAAGCAAATGTTCCATCAAGAAACATAGTGCCAGTCAGTCTCTCTTGGTAAGAGTCCCCATTCTTTACGAGAAATTCTAGTGGAGCCCCTCCTATTCCCAATTTGGCCTTAAAAAGGAAAGCATCTCTCTTCCTCCCCAAGGGAAGGGAGAGTGAAGCTTCTAACACAATAGCTCCATTCATGGTGATTCCTGTCTCCCCAGTCTAGTCATTTTCTATAAAAAGGAGGGTGGATGGGGGGTGGCTGATGCAGAAGGATTGATTCTGTCACTTATTATTAACTCTGAGAGAAGTGCTAATAATTCCATCTTTGGGGCAGTTCTATTTAAATTGGAATACTTAACACCTCAGAGTTTTTAAGCTCTGACCCTAAACAATAAACATTGAATCCCACTAAATATCCTGGGCAGAAGCAAATTTTCATGTTTTTAATCCTACTCCAGAGCTTTCAGCCACTATTTTCTTAAATTTTTTCCAAAAGTAGTCACAGTATTGAGCCCATGGTTACGACACACAATTAATATTAGAATTTTGCACCTTACTAACCAGGAAGATATATCTTTAAACTAAGGTAAGGTTTAAACTAAAGCTTTAAGCTAAAATCCCTAAACAATTATTTTTTAATATTCATTTTCAGACTGCAATTCTATTGGCTTCCAAAGAGAATAATTCAGAAACCTCATTAATTCACTGAGGTCTAGAGTATTTGGAGGTAATCACTTAAAATCTTTCTGCACTTTTGTCCACTGGAGACATCATCTAGTTTAGGAAATCTCTACACCCTAAACCCATGAACCCATGTTGCTACATGGCTCAATTCTATGTAACTTCCATGGAAGACCTACCAAAACTTGATATCAACATCCTGCCAATAACTTGGGGAACACACATATTTCAATATTTTAAGAGTATATTCCACAAATTTCACAATATAAGTCTTTTAAGCTATTAAATATGATGGGTCTTTGATAAATGTTCGACAATACCTACATGTTACAGGGAAGGCATCATTGCCACTGACAAATAACATGTGTTTTGAAAGACAGCAAATGCCTTCTGGTATAATCAGTTTGTTTCAATTCCAAAGTAAGTCATGGTGTTTCCATATTATGTTGAAGTGCCTGCTTAAACACAAACTTAATAAAAAGTGGCCCTAAATAAAGATCTTTCTTAATATAGATGAGACCACATAAAACCTGGGAAAAAGAAAAAAAGTAACACCCATAATTTTTAAGGACTAATTTCAGAAGCAAGATGGAACCAGAGACTCAGACAAGGATGTCCCCTATGGCCTTTATAGTTCATTGTAAATAAGGATATGTTGACAACAGTTCTCATGATAAACTATAGTACCAACCTTGCACATCAAATCTTCCCATAGTATGCATAAATCTCCAAGTGACGCAACCCCTTTCAGTATATATAGATACTACAGCCAAGGAAGGTCAAGATTCTGATGCTTTAATAATAACACTGTCTCCTGACTGAAAATACATATCCCTTGGTATGTTATATATTATACTTCTTTATATTGTGTCTTTTATCCCTGCATGCAGAGTTGTGTGGAAATATCTTTCTGTGTGTTTCTGTCTTTCCTTTTGTGGCTGCATTTTTTTTTATCTACTATCTACATTCTCAGAAGAAAGTCAGAGCTACACAAACCTGAGACTACACAGAGACTTCTTGAAATTAGGAAACCTTGAGTGTTCCCAGATTTTCTTTATTTTCTCTACATATCTAGAGGCAAAAACAAATTAATTAAAAGATTCCACATTTGTCAGCTAACTTGGAGAAATAAAAATAACTCCGTGCTTGAGGCAGCAAGAAATGAAGAAGAGCGAAACCATCCCACTCTTCAGCCAGTCTTGGGAGGAGAAGAATCCCAAAGAACGAAGTGATAACCCTCCTCAGGAAAGAAATGTAGACATGTCCTCAAGAGCCATAGGGTACAGCCTGCAGACGGGGTGCATTTGAGAACTAAGTGCTAACAGGGTTAGTAGTAGAAGGCCTAGATGGTTCCAGAGCATGCAAAGTGGCATTCATTATTGAAATAGGCATGGATTATGGTGTCAGACATGGGGTTTTCTGTCTAATGCTGTTCCAAAGACTAGAAATATGACTTTGAAGAAGTCATAGCTTCTGACTCTGTTTCCTCTCCAGCAAAACAGGCATGTGTATACCACCTCAAAGAACTTTTTGTAAGGATTTAAAAAGATGATCTGTGAGCACATCTATGTCAATGTCTGGAACATAAAATGCTTATGGAATAAATAAAAATATAAATGCAATACTGCAAATTACATGGAACAATAACATGCTCAAAATATACCTTTCTGATGCCCTACCAAGCTCATTGAACCAGTTTAAACCCAGCAAAATAATGTATTATCTCCTAGAATCAAAATCATTAAATATTTAAGAAGTAAGAATCTGTATAATTTTATATTTGAAGTTATTAAGCTTCTATATATTTGTTTACATTTTCAAGGAAAAAAATGGTTAATCATCTTCACTATTTCTTAAAGTGAAGTGAATTACATTTGATTTATATATCTATACAAGGTCATTGCCAAAATTTTATGCACTATAACCTTATTAAAGTATATGACAAAAGAAATAGTTAATACCATAGTTAAACAGCTCCTAAGTTTGGCTTCACTGTTTGAGTAACTCAGAACACAGAAATTTCACCAGATATTTAATTAATTCATCAAGTTAAAATAGAAAATTCCTAAAATCTGTAAAGAACCACAAAGTAAAACATTCTCCATACATACTTATTTTGCTGAATCTTTGCTTCAGGAGAGAGCTAAATAAAGCCTAAAAACACCATGAAAAGCTTAAAAAAGAACTAGAAAATATTTTAAAAGAATCATCAGAACTGAAGAAAAATAACAATGAAACACACACTAGAAGGAATGAACAGCAGACTAGGTGACACAGAAGAACGTATAAGTGATCTGGAAAATAGAAAAGTGGATATCACACAATCAGAACAGCAAAAATAAAAACAAATTTTAAAAAATGAAAGGGACTTTTGGGATACCATCAAGCATACCAAAATTCACATTTTAGGAGTCTCAGAAGGAGAAGAGAGAGAGACAGGGGCCAAAAACATACTTAATTAAATTATGGCTGAAAATGACCCAAACCCAAAGAAAGAAACAGAGATCAAGATACAGGAAGCACAGAGGATCCCAAAAAAGACGAACCCAAACAGACCCACACTAAGAAATATCCTAACTAATAAGGCAAAAGTTAAAGAGAGAATTATAAAATCATCAAGAGAAAAACAGAGTCATAGACAAGGGAACCCCCATAAGGCTATCAGCTGAATTTTTTGCAGAAACTGCAAAAGGAAGTGGCATGATATACTTAGAGTGCTAAAAGAGAAAAATCTGAAACCTAGGATATTCTACTTAGCAAGATAATCATTTATAATTAAAAGAGAAATAAAGAACTCACACAAGCAGAAATTAAGAGTTCACCAATACTGGCATACATACTTCGAGACATGTATAAAACAGGAATATGTGAATCGGAATTAAAGAAAAACGGTCAGTAGAAATCAGCTTTCAGAAGACACAGATGTCAGAACCATACAAGAATGTTTAAATAATATAACAAATATATTAAGGGATTTAGGGCCAATTTGTGAGAAAATGTAGGTAATTTGCACAAAAATATGGAAAGTGTAAAAGAATCAAATGAAAATTACAGAACTGAAAAATACAAAATCAGAAATGAAGAAGTCATGTGATGACCATAACAGCAGGATGTATAGAACAGAGAAAGAATCAGTGAACTTAAGTACAGGAAAAATGAACCAACTGAGCAAAAAGAGAAAAGAGAATGTTTAAAACCTAAAGAGAGCAAGCAAAATATGGACTAACAGCACATATTATACAATATGTGAGTTTGAAGTCCCAGAGGGATTCCCTGGTAGCTCAGCTGGTAAAGAATCTGCCTTCAATGCAGGAGACCTGGGTTCGATCCTTGGGTTGGGAAAATCCTCTGGAGAAGGGAATAGCTATCCACCCCAGTATTCTGGCCTAGAGAATTCCATGGACTATATAATCCATGGGGTCGCAAAGAGTCAGACATGACTGAGAGATGTACACTCACTCACTTGAAGTCCCAGAAAAAGAGGGGAGAAAAAAATAGGAAATACTTATTTTAAATAATAATGGTTAAGAATTTTCTGAAATAAATGAAAGAAATTGTAATGGTTAATTTTTTTTTACTTTACAATATTGTATTTGTTTTGCCATACATCAACATGCATCCACCATGGGTGTACATGTGTTCTCCATCCTGAACCCTCCTCCCACCTCCCTCCCCATACCATCCCTCTGGGTCATCCCAGTGCACCAGCCCCAAGCTTCCTGTATCCTGCATCGAACCTGGACTGGTGATTCGTTTCTTATGTGATATTACACACGTTTTAATGCCATTCTCCCAAATCATCCCCCCTCCCTCTCCCACAGAGTCCAAAAGACTGTTCTATACATCTGTGTCTCTTTTGCTATCTCGCATACAGGGTTGTCATTACCATCTTTCTAAATTCCGTATATATGCGTTAGTATACTGTATTGGTGTTTTTCTTTCTGGCTTACTTCATTCTGTATAAAAGGCTCCAGTTTCATCCATCTCATCAGAACTGATTCAAATGTATTCTTTTTAAGGGCTGAGTAATACTCCATTGTGTATATAAACCACAGCTTTCTTATCCATTCGTTTGCTGATGGACATCTAGGTTGCTTCCATGTTCTGGCTATTATAAAAAGTGCTGGAATGAACATTGGGGTACACGTGTCTCTTTCAATTCTGGTTTCTTTGGTATGTATGCCCAGCAGTGGGATTGCTGGGTCATAAAGCAGTTCTATTTCCAGTTTTTTAAGGAATCTCCACACTGTTCTCCATAGTGGCTGTACTAGTTTGCATTCCCACCAACAGTGTAAGAGGGTTCTCTTTTCTCCACACCCTCTCCAGCATTTATTGCTTGTAGACTTTTGGATCACAGCCATTCTGACTGGCCTGAAATGGTACCTCATTGTGGTTTTTTTTTTTTTGTTTGTTTGTTTTTTTTTCTTCCAATTTTATTTTATTTTTAAACTTTACATAATTGTATTAGTTTTGCCAAATATCAAAATGAATCCTCCACAGGTATACATGCGCTCCCCATCCCGAACCCTCCTCCCTCCTCCCTCCCCATACCATCCCTCTGGGCCGTCCCAGTGCACCAGCCCCAAGCATCCAGCATCATGCATCGAACCTGGACTGGCAACTCGTTTCCTACATGATATTTTATATGTTTCATTGCCATTCTCCCAAATCTTCCCACCCTCTCCCTCTCCCACAGAGTCCATAAGACTGTTCTATACATCAGTGTCTCTTTAGCTGTCTCGTACACCAGGTTATTGTTACCATTTTTCTAAATTCCATATATATGCGTTAGTATACTGTATTTATGTTTTTCCTTCTGGCTTACTTCACTCTGTACAATAGGCTCCAGTTTCATCCACCTCATTAGAACTGATTCAAATGTATTCTTTTTAATGGCTGAGTAATACTCCATTGTGTATATGTACCACAGCTTTCCTATCCATTCATCCACTGATGGACATCTAGGTTGCTTCCATGTCTTGGCTATTATAAACAGTGCTGCGATGAACATTGGGGTACACGTGTCTCTTTCCCTTCTGGTTTCCTCAGTGTGTATGCCCAGCAGTGGGATTGCTGGATCATAAGGCAGTTCTATTTCCAGTTTTTTAAGGAATCTCCACACTGTTCTCCATAGTGGCTGTACTAGTTTGCATTCCCACCAACAGTGTAAGAGGGTTCCCTTTTCTCCACATCCTCTCCAGCATTTATTATTTGTAGACTTTTGGATCGCAGCCATTCTGACTGGTGTGAAATGGTACCTCATAGTGGTTTTGATTTGCATTTCTCTGATAATGAGTGATGTTGAGCATCTTTTCATGTGTTTGTTAGCCATCTGTATGTCTTTTTTGGAGAAATGTCTATTTAGTTCTTTGGCCCATTTTTTGATTGGGTCGTTTATTTTTCTGGAGTTGAGCTGTAGGAGTTGCTTGTATATTTTTGAGATTAGTTGTTTGTCGGTTGCTTCATTTGCTATTATTTTCTCCCATTCTGAAGGCTGTCTTTTCACCTTGCTAATAGTTTCCTTTGATGTGCAGAAGCTTTTAAGGTTAATTAGGTCCCATTTGTTTATTTTTGCTTTTATTTCCAATATTCTGGGAGGTGGGTCATAGAGGATCCTGCTGTGATGTATGCTGGAGAGTGTTTTGTCTGTTCTCCTGTAAGAGTTTTATAGTGTCTGGTCTTATGTTTAGATCTTTAATCCATTTTGAGTTTATTTTTGTGTATGGTGTTAGAAAGTGTTCTAGTTTCATTCTTTTACAGGTGGTTGACCAGTTTCCCCAGCACCATTTGTTAAAGAGATTGTCTTTTCTCCACTGTATATTCTTGCCTAATTTGTCAAAGATAAGGTGTCCATAGGTGCGTGGGTTTATATATGGGCTTTCTATTTTGTTCCATTGATCTATATTTCTGTCTTTGTGCCAGTACCATACTGTCTTGATGACTGTGGCTTTGTAGTAGAGCCTGAAGTCAGGTAGGTTGATTCCTCCAGTTCCATTCTTCTTTCTCAAGATTGGGTTTTTTGTATTTCCATACAAATTGTGAAATTATTTGTTCTAGCTCTGTGAAGAATACCGTTGATAGCTTGATAGGGATTGCATTGAATATATAGATTGCTTTGGGTAGTATACTCATTTTCACTATATTGATTCTTCCAATCCATGAACATGGTATATTTCTCCATCTATTAGTGTCCTCTTTGATTTCTTTCATCAGTGTTTTATAGTTTTCTATATATAGGTCTTTAGTTTCTTTAGGTAGATGTATTCCTAAGTATTTTATTCTTTTCGTTGCAATGGTGAATGGAATTGCTTCCTTAATTTCTCTTTCTATTTTCTCATCCTTGAGAGCTTGAATAGAGAGAAAAAAGAAGACAGAATTCATTCTTTCTCTGACTGACTGCTTGAACATTCATCTTCTCCTGCCCTCAGACTGCAATTTACACCATAGCCTCTCCTGATTCTCAGGCCTTTGAACTAGGACTAGAATTACACCATTAGTTTTCTTGGATATCCAAATTGCAGATGGCATATTGTAAGATTCTCAGCCTCCATAATCATGTGAGTCAATTCTTTGTAATCTCTCTATACCTATCTATCTGTCTGTCTGTATATCTGTCTATATTTATATATATACATTCTATTTTTGGAGAACCCTACCTAATTTGGATAAATTCAAAAAGAATGGCACTCATCTCAAAAGATTCAAAATAATCAAAAAATTTTAACACTAATTTAAAATTTAAAATTCTCAGTGAATTAGGAATAGATAGGAATTCACCAAATTTGATAAAAGACAGTTTTGAAAAGAATTAACATTTTTCATAACAGTGAAACACTGAAAGGTGTCACCCTGCAACTGGGATTACAGTAAAGATAACTAGCCTCACCACTTCTTTACAGTACAAAACTGGAAGTCTTTAGTGCAAAAAGACAAAATAGCCAGAGTAGAAAGAAAGTAAAACCAACCAGCATTTACAGATAACATTGTGGTATATGAATAAAACCCTAGAGATCCTCCAAAAATTTACAAGGACTAACAGATGAATTAGCAAAGTCTCAGAATATAAAATTGGTATACAAAAATTAATAATATTTAAATACTATAAGCAAATAATTAGAAAATATTATTTTAAAACAATACCATTCACAATAGCATCAAAACTATCACATACCTGAGACTAAATCTAAAAAAACACACGCAAGATCTTTACACTAAAAAATAAAAACTATTCCTAAAGTTAAAGATCTAAATAAATGTGAAGACATACTATGTTCATAAAACAAGGAGAGAAATTTATATTAATAGATTCTCTTTATCATCAAATTGATGGATAGATTTAGTGAAATTCCAGTTAATTATTCAGTAGATGATTTTGTAGAAAATGACAAGGAATTTTTAAAATGTGTATGCAAAAACAAAGGACCTAGAAGAAACAAAAAAAATGTTAAAAGAGGAGAAAACAAAATTAACATCTTGCATTATCTGATTTCAAGGCTACAAATATCATGTAGTATTCACATGAAGACAGATGTATCTATCAATGGAACAGAATAGAGTTCATAAATAGAACACACACATATGGTCAACTGGGTTACAAAAAAGGTCTCAAGATAATGTAATGGAGGAAATTATAGTCTATTCAATTAACTGTACTACAACAATGTTACATGCACATGGAAAAATAAATAAGTCTTTACATTTACTTCACACTATATGTAAAAAATTAACTCATTACTGACCATTGATCTAGCTATAAAATGTAGAGCACAAAACTTCTAGAAGAAAAAGTAAGAGAACATACTCATGACCTTAGGGAGACAAATATTACTTACCCAAAACATATTAACCATAAAAGAAAAGGAAAAATTAAAATTTTATCTGTTTCATCATAATCATCCAAAGTTAAAGATTCATTAAATTGAAAAGGTCTAGCAAAGGAAACCAATACCACAAAGCTAAAGTAATCAAAGGGGTTTCCCTCATAGCTCAGTTGGTAAAGAATCTGCCTGCAATACAGGAGACCCCAGTTCAATTCCTGGGTCAGGAAGATCCGCTGCAGAAGGGATAGGCTACCCACTCCAGTATACTTGGTCTTCCCTTGTGGCTCAGCTGGTAAAGAATCCGCCCGCAATGCTGGAGACCTGGGTTCGATCCCTGGGTTGGGAAGATCCCCTGGAGAAGGGAAAGGCTACTCGACTCCAGTATTCTGGCCTGGAGAATTCCATGGGGTATAGTCCATGGGGTCACAAAGAGTCAGACATGACTGAGCAACTTTCACTTTCACTTTCAAAGTAATCAAAACTGCATGGCACTGGCATACAGATGGACGTACATATCACTGGAATGAAATTCAGAGTCCAGAAATAAACTCATATTGCTCATATTTATTGTATTTATTGCTCAAATTATTGTAATCACTCATAAGCAATTGATTTCCAACAAGGGGACCAAGACAATTCAATGAGGAAAGAAAAGAATCTATTCAATAAATGGTACTGGGACAACCGGATAACTACATGCAAAAGAATCAAACTGCAACTGTGCCTCATACCATGTATAAAAAATAATTCAAAACTGATCAATGACCTAGATTTAAGAAATAAGATAAAACTATGAAACCCTAGATGTAAACCTTTGTGACTTTGGATTAGGCAATGGTTAATTAGACATAAAATCTAAAATACAAGCAACCAAAAGAAAACTAAGCTTTATCAAATAGATTCAAGGGATTGGATCTGATAGAGTGCCTGAAGAACTACGGACAGAGATTCATAACATTGTACAGGAGACTGTGATCAAAACCATTCCAAAGGTAAAGAAATGAAGGAATGCAAACTGATTGTCTAAGGAGGACTTACAAATAGCTAAGGAAAAAAGAGAAGCAAAAGGTAAGGAGAAAGAAAAATATATACCCAATTGAATTCAGACTTCCAAAGAATAGCGAGGAGAGATAAAAAGCCTTCTTAAGTGAACAATGCAAAGAAATAGAGGAAAACAATAGAATGGGAAAGACTAGAAATCTCTTCAAGAAAATTAGAGAAACCAAGAGAACATTTCTTGCAAATATGGGCACAATAAAGGACAGAAAATGTCAAGGACCTACCTAACAGAAGCAGAAGAGATTAAGAACAGGTGACAAGAATACACCAAAGAACTGTACAAAAAAAGGTCTTAATGACCAGGATAACCACACTGGTATGGCCTCTCATCCAGAGCCAGACATCTTGGAGTATGAAGTCACATGGGCCTTAGGAAGCATCTCTATGAACAAAGCTAGTGGAGGTGATGGAATTCCACCTGACCTATTTCAAATCCTAAAAGATGATGCTGTTAAAGTGCTGTACTCAATATGCCAGCAAATTTGGAAAATTCAGCAGTGCCCACAGACTGGAAAAGACCAGTTTTCATTCCAATCCCAAATAAGGCCAAAGCCAAAGAACGTTCAAACTACCACACAATTATGCTCATTTCACATGCTAGCAAGGTAATGCTCAAATCCTTCAAGCTAGGCTTCAACAGTACATGAACCAAGAACTTCCAGATCTACAAGTTGGGTTGACAAAAGCAGAGGAACCAGAGATCAAATTGCCAATATCTGTTGGATCATAGAAAAAGCAAGGGAATTCCAGAAAACACCTACTTCTGCTTCATTGACTACACTAAAGCCTTTGATTGTGTGGATCACAAAAAACTGTGAAAAGTTCTGAAAGAGATGGGAATACCAAACCACCTTCCCTGCCTCCTGAGAAGCCTATATGTGGGTCAAGAAGCAACAGCTAGAACCGGACATGGAACAATGGACTGGTTCAAAACTGGGAAAGGAGTACATAAAAACTGTATATTGTCACCCTGCTTATTTAACTTATATGCAGAGTACATAATGGGAAATGCCAGGCTGGATGACGCACACGTTAGACTCAAGATTGTGACAGAAATATCAACAACCTCACATATGCAGATGATTCTACTCTTATGGCATAAAGTGAAGAGCATCTAAAGAGTCTCTTGATGAAGGTGAAAAAAGAGAGTGGAAAAGCTTAAAACTCAACATTCAAAAAACTAAGATAATGGCATCCAATCCCATCACTTCATGGCAAATAGATGGGGAAAAAATGGCAATGGTGGCAGATTTTAATTTCTTGGGCTCCAAAATTACTGCAGACAGTTACTGCAGCCATGAAATTAAAAGATGCTTGCTCCTTGGAAGAAAAGCTATGACCAACCTGGGCAGCATATCAAAAAGCAGAGACATCTCTGTGCCAAGAATGTCCATATAGTCAAAGCTATGGTTTTTCCAGTAGTCATGTACAGATGTGAGAGTTGTATCATATAGAAGGCTAGGCACCAAAGAATTGATGCTTTCAAACTGTGGTGTTGGAGAAGACTCTTGAGAGTCCTTTGGACTGTAGGGAGATCAAACCAGTCACCTAAAGGAAATCAGTTCTGACTATTCATTGGAAGGACTGATGCTGAAGCTGAAGCTCTAATCTTTTGACCACCTGATGCGAAAGCTGACTCATTAGAAAAGACCCTGATGCTGGGAAAGATTGAGGGCAGAATGAGAAGTGGGCAACAGAGGATGAGACGGTTGGATGGACATGAATTTGAGCAAGCTCCGGGAGAGAGTGAAAGACAGGCAAGTCTGGCATGTTGAGTCCATGGGGTCACAAAGAGTCACATATGAGCTAGTGACTGAACAACAACAAAGGCTTTATCAAAACTAAAACTTTTGTGCCTCAAAGGGCACTATAAAGAAAGTAAAACTACAATCCAAAACATGGGAGAAAATATTTGCAAACCATGTATCTAACAAGGGTCTGGTATCCAGAATATATAAAGAAAATTCTCATAGCACAACAATAAAAAAAAAAAACTTTTAAATAAGCAAAAGATCTGGATGGATATTCCTCCAAAGAGGATACAGAAGTGGTTAATAAGCACATGAATAGGTGCTTATTAGTCATTAGAAAAATGCAAATCAAAGCCATAGTAGTAACTCTAATTTTAAAAAACGGTCAATAGCAATGGTTTGCAAGGGTATGGAGAAATTAGAACCCTCACACATTGTTGGTGAAAACGTAAAATAGTATAGTTGGTGTGGGAAAGTTTGTCACTTCCTCAAAAAGTTCAACAGACAGTTACCATACGGAATTGCTCGTAATTCAATTCTAAGTAATTATCTTAGTTCAGGCTAATATAACAAAAACACCATAGATTGGTTGGCTTAAACAATAAACATTATTTTTTACAGCTCTGCAAGCCAGGAAGTCCAGGATCAAGGCACCAGCAGATCCGGTGTCTGAGGAGAACCTGCTTTCTGGCTGGGAGACGGCCACTTTTGTTCTGTATCCTCTTGTGACCTGAAGGAAAGGTAGGAAGCAAATGCTCTTGTCTCTTTTTAAGGGCATTGATCCCTTATAAGAAAGGCTCCACCCTCATGAGCCAATCACCTCCCAGAGGCCCCATTTCTAAATGCCATCATATTAGAGATTAGGATTTCAACATACCAATGTTGGGGGAACACGAATCAGTCTGTAGTAGGAATATACTCAGGAGAACTGAAAATATATCTTTACATAAAAACTGATACATGGATACTCATGGCAATATTATTCTTAACAGCCAAAAAATGTAGAGACAACACAATATCCATTGACTGATAAATAGAAGCCACACACAAGAGGCCACAGATTGTATGATTTCATATGTGTCCTCTGTCCAGAACAGGCAAATCCATAGAGACAAAAAATATATCAGCAGTTGCCAGGGCCTGGAGGAGAAGGAGGAAATGGGGAGTAAATGATAATGGATATGGGATTTATTCTAAATTTGATGCTATGTGAATAATTTCTTAGTCAATAAAAGAAACCAATAAGGAAAGAGAAAATACAGAAACTAGAAGAAAATGTTCAGAAAATATTTATCTAACAAAAGACTTATAGATTATAAGGATCAGTTCAGTTCAGTTCAGTCACTCAGTCGTGTCCAACTCTTTGCGACCCCATGAATCACAGCACACCAGGCCTCCCTGTCCATCACCAACTCCCAGAGTTCACTCAAACTCACGTCCATCAAGTCGGTGATGCCATCAGCCACCTCATCCTCTGCCGTCCCCTTCTCCTCCTGCCCCCAATCCCTCCCAGCATCAGAGTCTTTTCCAATGAGTCAACTCTTTGCATGAGGTGGCCAAAGTACTGGAGTTTCAGCTTTAGCATCATTCCTTCCAAAGAAATCCCAGGCCTGATCTCGATAACTCTAATCGAAAAAGGATATTGATACATGGAACAATACGGATAAATCTTTAAAACACATTGGGTCAAAGAAACCAAACCCAAAAGAGTATATACTATAAGATTTAACTTATATGAAGTCCAGGAACATGCAAAACTAATTGTTCTTTCTGGTATATGGAGGAGGGTAGGAAAAAAGCCTAGAAAGGGGCACAAGGAAGCTTCGTGAGTGATGGAAATGTTTTATATTGATTTGGGTGGTAACTACACAGAGTTGAAAACCTTTTTAACTGTAAACTTAAAATGTTCACATTAAATGAAGTATAACTCTATTTTAAGAACTAAAAACAGAAAACATATCTAAGCAATATATCAATTTTACAAATTACTCAGACTCCATAAAATATCAAAGAATTTAGATTCAGAAGAATTTTGAATTTATGGACTAAGGATTAGGTACTCTTTTTCCATGGCCTATTTTTTGGTTCATTCTTAACTTTGATAACTATGTTTATATGATATGTATTTGTACTTGCATTTTGCCAAATTCAAACTGCAATATTTAAACTAGATTAAATAAGGCAATGGCGACCCACTCCAGTACTCTTGCCTGGAAAATCCCATGGGCGGAGGAGCCTGGTAGGCTGCAGTCCATGGGGTCGCTAAGAGTTGGACACCACTGAGCGACTTCATTTTCATTCTTCACTTTCATGCATTGGAGAAGGAAATGGCAACCCACTCCAGTGTTCTTGCCTGGAGAATCCCAGGGACGGAGGAGCCTGGTGGGCTGCCATCTATGGGGTCGCACAGAGTCGGACACGACGGAAGTGACTTAGCAGCAAATAACCTCAGTACACACATGCACACACGCGCACAGAAATACTCCTTTCTGGCAACATTATGAAGTGCTTTTTACATCCTTTTTATAATGAAATGAAAGCATATGTCTCCAATTATCAGTACTATAAGCTTTCAAAATTGTGGGAGTAATGTGAACTACTTTCTTCAAAGACAATTGAATTAAACATCCTCACAGAGGAAGCATAGATATGGATCCTGATTTTTATCTGTTTTAAGAGAGTAGAAAAAAAGAAGGAGTTACAATCTTGTCATATTATGCAACTCTTCTGCTACAATATATCAAAAATTTGGTGAACTAAGGTCATGCAGCACAGCTGAGAAGCAATCAAAGTAAACAATGTACATTGCCGCCAGGAAAGCCTGCCAATTTGAGATTAGAACTCTCCATTTTAGCAAAAAAAAAGGAAAAAAAGGTCTTTGGAAACTTCCTTACAACATTTTATGACTCATAGATATTCCCAGAGGTTCCTGTTTCCATTCTGCAGTAGACAGTTTGAAGACGTGCAGTTCTAGTCAACTGTTGTTCTTAGGCAACTTGGCTGAAAGATCTGTTTAAAAAACATTTGTTGGAAAGATGGTATGTTTGGATGTTTTCATTTTTTAAAACAAAATTCCAGATTTTAAATTTGTTTAACTCCTAATTCAACATTAACTTAAAGGATATCCAATTAAGAATTACTATGTTACATAATATGTATTATGAACTCAACAGTTTTCCCATTTGAAAACGCCCATACTAGGGGGTATATATTCCTGGCATAGTCCCCCTTGCAGATCCTTCCAAACTGCCTCCAGATCCCTGGCTCTGTATTCAATAGTTCTGGCTCTGATCTTGGCCTCCCAGTTCAGTATCTCACCTTGGCTTCTACTTTGACCAAAACTGCCAAGTCACCTCCCAGCCCACCAGGACTTGATTCCTGGCTGTTCTCCACTTTTGTCTAGCCCCAGTTCTCCCTTTCTGTTCTAAGTATTGGATATCACTCATGAGGTATTTTCTCCCCATACTCATCTAAGTCTACTTCACTCCATTTACAGATCAGTATCTTCACCTCCAAGGCCTATTTCCTACTCCCAACCAGCTCCCACATTCTTGTCTTTCCCTCCCTCCCATGTCCCAAACAATAAGCCACCTGGTCTTTAATAATTTTCATCATCTGTATATGGTTCTTGTAGGTTTGTTTCCTGACAATAACTATAAAGATATGGACATGAGAAAAGCCATAATATTATAAAACACTTTAGCATTATCCAAATAAAAGCTATTCCTTCATATAGTAGGTATGTTAATAGAGGAAGGCCTGATCTCCCTTGACTCCTTAAGCGACTCATCACCACTCTACTCTCAAGATCAACTCTCCATCCCTCGTTTACAGATGGCATTTCCCTCACACACAGTCTCTTTGAAAATGTGGTTCCTTTCCCAGGTTCCACACACATCTCTCCCTTGATTCTTCTGTGGGTCAGACTCTGCAGAGATATGGTAAACGGGGTCCAGACCAAACACATGTTCAGTTTGACTTACACAGTATTTTAGACTTTTTGCAGTTAGTTTCTAACATTTAAAAATTGGAAGAGTAAGTCAAAAAGTAGAGATTTCCAAAAGAAATGAACAGATATCAAAGATATATCTGCACTCCCATGTCCACTGCAGCAATATCCACAACAGCCAAGATGGAACAACTTGAGTATGCATCAATGGAGGAGCGAAGAAAGAAGAAGATATGAAACAGACAGATACACACACATGGAGTGGAATATTATTCTGCCATGGAAAAGGGAATCCTGCCATTTGCAACTATGTAACTGTAGGTAACTTAAGGGCACTGGAAAGACAAATACTGCATGGTACACTTATATGTGGAATCTTGAAACATAAAAAGTCAAACTCATAGAAACAGAGAATTCAAAAACAGTCACCAGAAGCTAGGGGGTGGAGGATATAGAGAGTGATTGGTCAAACAGTATGAACTTTCAGCTAAAAAATGCATAAGCTCTGAGGACATAACATGCAACATGGTGACTAGGGTTGATTACACGGTATTGTATAATTAAACTTTGCTGACAGCGTAGAACCTAAATGTCCTCATAAAAAGGTAAATTGGTGAGGTGACAGTTGTGCTCGTTAATTACATAGATGGGGGAATCCTTTCACAACGTAAATGTGTGCCACATCACCACAATGTACACTTTAAATACCTTACCATTTTAAACGTCACTTACACCTCAATAAAGCTGAATTCTTTTTTTAAAAAATGGGAAATTATTTGAGATCAGGGGTCAGGAAGGTATGACTTCAAATTTGTGTCCATAAATAAAGTTTTATTTGAACACAGGCATGTTCATTTGTTTATCTGTGGCTACTTGCGTGCTAAAATGGCACAGTCAAGTAGCTGTGACAGAGTTCATAAGGCCAAATATATTATGCTGCTGCTGCTAAGTCACGTTAGTCGTGTCCAACTCTGTGCGACCCCATAGACGGAAGCCCACCAGGCTCCTCTGTCCCTGGGATTCTCCAGGCAAGAACACTGGAGTGGGTTGCCATTTCCTTCTCCAAAATATATTATAGATACTACCAAAGCCAAAAATATTTACAATCCAGTCCTTTACAGAAAATATTTGCCAACATCTGCTCAAATGGCCCTCAATCCTGGATAATTCACCCACAGAGATTACAATATGATTAGTCTGCAGTGAGCATTGGTATCAATGCCCAGAGATTCCAATGCCACTGCTCTGAGTGGGTGCTGACATAGGCATTTTCAAGTTCCCAAATGGTTCTAAGGTACATACAATGGTTTGCGAACCACTGAATTAGGTAATCTGGATGTCTTCAACAGTCTATGATTCTTTTCTCTCTCTCCGGGAATAGATCTAAGACAGTCAAAAGTGATACTAACACATTGACACATGTCATTACCTCACATTGTTATATATTAAAAGTTAATACATATATCATAAGCTAATTGACGGAACATAAATGAATGAATAAATGTGCAGTATAAAGAAGTAATTGACTTTCATCAAAAGGCAACAAGTTCTCCAACGCATCCCTTCCAAATGAAAGTTCTCAGTATAATATGTTAATATAATTATTAAAGAAATCCTAGATTAATTACTTTATTTATGCTCATTTCTGGCCAAAAGGGAACAAACCTTTGCACTGAATACATGTAAAGTCACGAGCAACTAAGTCAGCTTGAGGAAAAAGAAAGAAAATTAGATGCAGTTCTGCTCCAGGTTTCTAACCACTCACTTGAATGACCTGGAGCAAGTCTCTTCATCTCTCCTGATGTGCTTTCTGTAAAATGGAGTATGAACTAGGATAAAACCTAATTAGAACTCCATTAGCAACGATTAAATATTTTTTCAAGGAGATATTACTATCAATGTTAACACCCACTTTTGCTTTCGATTGTGGAGGTGTCATACATTTTACATGGCATGTTTCATACCACATAGTGAAAATATATGTGATATATATCCTTTAACATGTGATATGTTTGTGATGGTACATGTGATACATGTGATATGTATGTTATATATATATGATATGTGTGATTATATATGTGATGATGCATGTGATATACATGTGACTCTGCAACCCCATGGACTATAGCCTTCCAGGCTCCTCTGCTCATGGACTTCTCTAGGCCAGAATACTGGAGTGGATAGCCATTCCCTTCTCCAGGCGATCTTCCCAATCCAGGGATCGAAGCCAGGTCTTCAGCATTGCAGGCAGATTCTTTATCGTCTGAGCCACCTGGGAGGCAAAGGATATATATGACATATATATTACATATATATGTATATATAGATATCAGTTCAGTTCAGTCGCTCACTCGTGTCCAACCCTTTGCGACCCCATGAACCGCAGCACGCCAGGCCTCCCTGTCCATCACCAACTCCCAGAGTTTACCCAAACCCATGTCCATTGAGTCGGTGATGCCATCGAACCATCTGTCGTCCCCTTCTCCTCGCGCCTTCAATCTTTCCCAGCATCAGGGTCTTTTCAAATGAGTCAGCTCTTTGCATCAGGTGGCCAAAGTACTGGAGTTTCAGCTTCAAAATCAGTCCTTCCTATGAGCATCCAGGACTGATCTCCTTTAGGATGGACTGGTTGGATCTCCTTGCAGTCCAAGGGACTCTCAAGAGTCTTCTCCAACACCACAGTTCAAAAGCATCAAATGTTTGTCAAAAAACCACACAGAAGGGATTTCAACAGAAGGGATTTAATGGAAAGAATTGTCTTCACATGTGTTACAGGACAGACTAAGCAAAAAGGTAACACTGAGGTAACCCAGGAGGCAGCTACAATGCCTGAGATTAGGGGACCGAAAAGGGAAACGAGGGGAAAACCAGAACCTAAGAACTAGAACAAGTCCCCAGATTTGATGCTTTAAGGAAGGGGCTTGGTCTAGCTGCTGCTAATTCCTCAGA
Organism: Bos indicus x Bos taurus; assembly: GCF_003369695.1. Lineage (NCBI taxonomy): Eukaryota > Metazoa > Chordata > Mammalia > Artiodactyla > Bovidae > Bos > Bos indicus x Bos taurus. Next base: position 6,816,591 of record NC_040077.1, on the reverse strand, counting down.
GGGAATACAGTGAGACTAGCTCTGGAAGAGCCACAAGGAACTGGAGGCTGGAGTCACTTCCAAGCTGTAGCCACTAGCTGATGCTCAGGAAAAGTGCCATTTTGGAACTGAGGCCAAGAAGAATGGTTCAAATTCAAAAACAGAAAGTCTTACCTCCTTTCCTGCCACTCACCTCCAAAACCTTCAAAGTCCCAGCCTAATGCCGTCAAGAATCCAGCAAAGAAATCTGAGGAATGAAGTTTGCAGAGTCATAGCCCTAGCATCACAGAACAGAGTCAAAAAGGACACAGAGACAGTGGGTAAATAACTGACACAACTTCTTTACTCAGAAAAGTGAATGTCGATTGCACTGTAGTTAACAGCATGAATATTAATGTTGAAGAAAGTATCTTAGAGACTATAAGACTGTGGAGATTTATACATGAACAGACAAGCATGTTTGAGCAGAAAAGTAAAAGCTCTCCCATGCTTAAGGAATGACATGCAGAAAGAGGGAAGAAACAAAGAAAATTTAGACATTGTGGAAAAGATCTCTATTAAAAAAGGAAAGTGGAAGTGGTATAAATATCATAATCATAACATTAAAAGTTTAATCGACACTATATCTCAAAAAAAAAAGTTCTGTGTAATTATGTTAGGTTCCAAGGGTAAGAAATTGGCCCTTATACTGGTGCTGAAAACAAGCACGAAGTGTCCCACGAGACCATGGTAACTAAAATTTGGGATTACTGGGCTCATGTGCTCATGTGCAAACACTGTTTGTCAAGCACCCCAAAGTTAAAATAGACCAACAGTGACATCTGCTGCTGTGGACTTACTTTGAAAATGGCCAGTCTCAACATTTTGAAGGGAAGTCTCCTGCCAAACCACTGGACTTCTGCTGTGATGAGTCAGCACTTCTGGAACTCCTGTTTGTCATCTGTGCTATCAGAAGCTTTCTTAAGTGAACACAGAACATGGGAAAAATGAGAGAATATTTGGAAAAGTAACTAAAACAAACAAAAAACAGTGGGGGTGGAGGCATAAGTGATGAGAAAAAGAGACTTCATATTGTCTTTTCTCATCCTGTTTTTCCTTTAGCTAAGTAAATCCAAATTAATTTTGTAGCTGTCAGCAAGCATGAGCATGTCCGCAGTAAAAGGACGGATTAACTGTTGCCGGCTTCAGTGGACTCCAACACAAAATTTACAGCATAATATCCATACCAGAAAAAAAAAAGGTTAAATGAGCAAAGGAGAGTATGTGGAAAATGTTTGAAGTTACTCTTGCTTTGGAAATCTCTTCTTAATTATCTAATTGTTTACATTAATTATACTTCCTTCAACATCTGCTGACCCTCAGGCTTTTTCTTTTCTGAAAGCCCATAGCACAGAAGGTTTGAATCAAACAGCATGGCTTTTAAAAATTACATATAATCTCCAGTGTAAAGTGGTCAGTGGGGCGTATTTGCATAAACTAATAAATATGAAAATCATGGGTCAATTTATTTGCTCAAGAAAAAAGATGGCAACTGATACCGAATCCCTGGTTATTATAAAAGAAGATGAATGAAAAGGCCTTGCACCAAGGAAGAACTGAATTAAGAGTTCTGACTTCCAACGTGGGTTCTGACCACTCACTAAACGTGTCACCATGAGGAAATCCCATAGTCTATCTGAGCCTCAGTTTTCTCTTCCATAATACTAAAGGCCTGGGCTACCTGAGAGATGGAAAGTGGATTTCAACTCATTTTCCTGCTTTGGTTAACTGGCAATGGCTGCTTTTAAGTAATCCCAAAGCTGCATCCAGACGCAATGAAAAAGCTGCTGACCAACTAGCAGGGTCTGCAGTAAGCAAGACAAATGTGGAAGGGCAGCGTGCATGTCACATATATACCAAGCTTAGACAAAATTATTTCTCTCATTTTCTTGCAGCTGTAGATTCTGCTATTAGCTGCCATTTTTAGTGCCTAGTCTCTTTCAGCTTTGCAAGATGCTCAACAGATATTATTTCTAACCCTCACCATATTTTAAAGACATGGAAACTCAGAAACATGAAATAATTTTCTCAAGACCACACAACATAGCTGGACTCAGTTACTAACAAAATAACCCAACATTCTCTATTGTGAATAAAACCTTCACTTATGTTTTAGATCACATCCCCTAGCCCTCTTGCAATGTAAAAGCTATAATACCATTATGTCTTATCTGGTGATACCTTAATACATCTATATTTTCACAGAAAGAAAGGATGGTTTGGACATGAAACTTGGCTAGTTCATGTAAACATGAAAGGGCAAGGTAGGGAAAAAGTATCCAAGAAAGTGCTTTTTTCAGGATTGTATGGTAAAAATTAAAAGTGACAAAGGAATGGACAATAACTAAAAGTCATATTCAATTTTAAACCAAATAGAATTACAGACAAATAAAATAACAGAATTGAAAAGAGTCCTGTGAAAATAGGACATTGTGTATTACATCAATGGGGTCTGCGTAGGCATTGCAGCTTAACTGGTAAAGTACTCAGGGATGTACTCAGGTATAGTACTCAGATGTCAGTGCTTGATACACACTTTTTGATGATGATGGTTTACAAATAATTCAAAGAAGAGATTCCTGGTAAGAAACATTTTTGAAGCTTCCTTAATTTGATACACCATTTTGGACATTCTTTGGGTTACAATCTCCAGGTACAGTAGAAAACAAGACACTCTAACTTGCGGTTGGAACAAACAGACTCCATCATACAGCGGAAACTTTGAGAATGACATCACAAAATCGGTCTACCCTGACTGCAGAATTACATACTGATGCTTTCAGAGTAATACTCAGAAACTTATACTTGCCTTTAGAAAATAACCTAGAAATATCGATTAGTAAAAAAAAAGTTTTAAGGAAACCAAATGCAGTACTGCACCCATAGGAGAAAAATTAGTAGTAGTAGTCAAGTTGAGTTTCATGTCAAGGTACCTCATGGCCTATGATTAGCTGGCTGATTCATTCATGTTATAAATGTTTATTCTTTACTTACTATGAACCTAGGCACTCTGGAATACAAAATAAAATAGACCTGAGGAGTAGAGGTCTAATTGGAAACAGCTACATAAATAAATTAAAATACAAAATGACATGTAAATCAACTGGGTAATGTTTGAGGTACATATGTATCGCACAAAAGTGAAATTACTAATTTTCTCTCATGGTGTCAGAGAAGGATCGGAAAGACACGTAAGTACAAGGCTGAACTGAAGATCAATATATTTCTTAAGATACCCATAATTTGCAAGTTTTTAATGATATTAAGACAGTAAAAAAAACATTAAAACCAAAGGCATAGACCCCCTTAGACTGGCCTCACTCATAAGAGAGCTCTGAAAAGAACACAGTCAATAACCATATGGAGAAAATGGTACTTGCATACTTAAGTAAAGCAAAGTGTTGTGTATTTTTCATCCTACTATTTTAAGGTAATATCATTCCAAGGTATTAGGGCCCAACATCTTGTCATGCACAGAGAAAGTCAACACAAGAAAGTCCTGCAAAGAGTGTTGTTCCACATATACTCTGTGACTAATTCTGTTTATGGAATGAACTGCGCTGTGGTCATGGGTCACATTCAGCCAGCCAAGAGAATGTTTCCAGAGTGTAATTGTTCTGGGCATCAAGGCACTTTACAGCATGTTCCCATTGCTTTTTGATACTCTGTGGCCAGGAGACTGCTGAGAAAATATTATTCACCCGAATTAGACTGGAGGAGTCAACCGCCTGGGTATTACATCTCCATGTCAGCACAAGCGGTGTCTGCAACCGAACTTACCAGATGTTTCTAATTTCTCTACCTTCTGAACTACAACTTGGTTTTCTTTTCCTGACTTTGAAATATTTTAAACAAAGGACTTTCTGTAATGTCTCGGGAAACTTACAAAATTAAAATCCTGGGGTTAATATCAGAATAAGAGTTCTGGAACTCCTGCCACTGCCACATTGATGAGATTTCCACCTTGCGACTCACTACCTCAGTTTCTCTCAAACGACTTTTGAGCTGAAGGAGTCTCATTCACTCTAGAGATTTCCACCCAGCTAACAAATTGAAAAATACTGAATTCTGGAGGCAACTACATGTCCCCTGTTGCCACATTACCTAAAATAAATGCTACTTCAAATTAAGGCCTTAATGTTAATAAAAATGATCAAGCTGTCAAATCAGCAACTGCGTTTCTAGAAAGTTATACAAAGATTTTCACACATGTTCACAAGGAATCATATACAAAGATATTAATTGCAGCATGGTTTGTCAGACATTGAATTTGGAAATAACCGAAGCATCTAGCAGCAGAGGACTGGTAGAATATTTTATGCTATATCCACACAAGAAATAATGTGCAGCCCAAAAAGACCTTGGCAGTTCTCCACATATGATAAGAAGGGAAATCCCCATAATAATTGTTAGGGAAAGAACTGGGCCAATATGTATGTGTAAAAATACAATACATACTGTGTAACTTTTTGGAGCTTTTGGATTTTAATTTTTGCCATGTGCAAGCACTGTTTATTCAAAAAAATTAAGTTTGGTGAAAATAAAGTAAAATCAAGATAAAACGAGGTCTTGAGGAAACAAAACTAATGGAAAAGGAACATGGTAAAAAAAAGGGAAGAAGGAAAAGAAAACTGTGAGACTTCAAGCTTCTAAAACTATGAAAGGGTCTGTCTCATAGTCTCAGCAAAATTTCCAACTTGTGTCACAGGTTGGCCTGACTCAGTTCTTATCCTTTACAAGCGCTCCGGAGTGCATTTGACTCATGATTGGAGACTCTCCTCTTGCATGAACTGCCTCACCCTGATTCTGTTTTTTTTTTCTTTCTTTTTTCCTTTTTTTAAATTGAAGTGTAGTTGATTTACAAACTTGTTTAATTTCTGCTGTACAGCAAAGAGATATACATCCTTTTTTATAATATATTCTTTTCCATTATGGTTTATCATAGGATATTGAATATAGTTCAGGCTTCCCTGGTAGTTCAGGGATAAAGAATCTACCTTCAATGCAGGAGACCACCTGCAATGCAGAAGACACAGCTAGATCCCTGGGTCCGGAAGATCCCCTGGAGAAGGAAATGGCAACCCACTCCAGTATTTCTGCCTGGGAAATCTCGGGAACAGAGGAGCCTGGTGGGCTACAGTACATGGGGTGGCAAGAGTCAAACATGGCTTAACAATTGAACTCACCACCACCACTGGATATAATTCCCTGTGCCATATGGTAGGATATTGTTGTTTATCTACTCTCTATATAAGAGCTTACATCTGCTGACGCCAACTTCTCACTCCATCCCCCCCAACCCCTTCCCTCTTGGCAACCACAGGCTGTTTTCTATGCCTGTGAGTCTGATTCTGTTTCATATTTAGGTTCCTTTGTGTCATATTTTAGATTCCACAGAAGGGATATCATATTGTATTTGTCTTTCCTTTTCTAACTTACTTCAATTAGTATGATAATCTCTAGTTATATCAATGCTGTTACAAATAGCATTGCTTTGTTCTTTTTTATGGCTGAGTAGTATTCCATTGTATATATGTACTACATCTTTTTTATCCATTCATCTGTTAATAGACATCTGTTAATAGACAATATGCAAACATTGTTTCCATGTCTTGAGGAGCACTGCTGTGAATGCAGCAGTGCTATATCTTTCTGAATCACAGTTTTGTCTGGATATATGCCCAGGAGTAGATTACTGGACCGTATGGTAATTCTATTTCTAGTTTTCTGAGGAACCTCCATACTGCTTTCCACACTCGCTGCACCAACTTACATTCCCACCAATAGTATAGGAGGGTTCCTTTCTCTCCACACCCTCTCCAGTATTGGTTATTTGTAGACTTTTTAATCATAGCCATTCTGACTGAAGTGAATTGCTACCTCATTGTAGTCCTGATTTTCATTTCTCTAATAATTAGCAGTGGTGAGCATTTTTTCACGTATCTGTTGGCCATCTGTATGTCTTCTTTGGAGAAATGTCTATTTAGGTTGTTTGTTTTTTTGTTGTTGAGTTGTATGAGCTGTTTGTATATACTGGAAATTAAGCTCTGTTGATCATATTGTTTGCAGATATTTTCTCCCATTCTCCTATTCTGTAAGTTGTTTTTTTGTTTTGTCATGATTTCCTTTGCTGTGCAAAAGCTTATAAGTTTGATTAGGCCCTCTCACCCTGATTCTTGACATGGTCATTGGTCACTCCTCTCTGCTCTCAGGTGGCTCTTCATCCTCCCCTCTACCCTTCAAAGCTTTGGTTGTGGGCATTTCCCAGAGCTTAGTGACTAGACCTCAGTAGTTCAGATACTTCCTTGATGGCATTTTACTTGTAGATGAGTCATAAAACTGTATCTCCAGCATTTGCCTACCTTTTGTCATTTACCTCTCGTCTTCCCTTTCCCTTTTCATTCTCAATGCCTTCCAACCACATTTTCTGACTGCCTACAGAAAACTCCCAACAGATGCTATTTAAACACTGAACTTGATCTTCCCCAGTCTCTCTTGCTCTCATGTTTTATGTATGTGCATGCATTGCCGTCAAAATGAAATGCCAAATTCCTCAAAGTTAGGAAGATTTTTACAATTACCTTAGTATATACCCCATCCTTCTGTTCTTCCTTCGGCCAAGAACAGTATTCTAACCAGGTTGTTAGCCAATAAATTCTTATGTAATATTATATTTTTGTGAATAAACTACTCCCTTCTCATACAACCACCAGATTTAATTCATAATTATACATATGGTATGTATAATAGGATACAGGAATTCTATTTATTAATTATTAATATATTTTTTCTAATCTACTCCACAGTGGATTATTATTACACAGTGGATCTGAAACAGCCTATGTTAGAATCATTGTTTACATTTTCCTCCTCATTTAGTTTTTTGAGGCTAGTACCTGTGTGTTATGTGTTTCCATATTGCTAGAGACTGACTCCCACTAGGAGCTTATCATAATTATTTGTCAAAAGAATAAATATTTTTAAAAAGAAAATACAAGAAATATTTTCCAAAAAGGATTTTAACATTTAATGGATTAATCCTTTTCTAACAAAGTCGTGATTTATATTCACAAGGAATAAAGTGGATCAGAGCAGGGATAAATGGAGGCCACAAATTCAGATATGCAATTAATGCAAATGTATTTCCCATTACTCCAGTGAATTGTTATTATGAGTCTGAATGTCAGGCTGAAGCTTCCCCTTGAGTCTTTTTGAAGGTTCCCCCAATTCTGTAGCATTTTGTTGAGGTTTAAAGAAGAGTAAAGGATTTTGTAAGGTTAAGAATTGGGGAAGATGGGGAACTAACACAGCCCTAACGTCACTTCTCATATAAAGGTTACAGCAGAGAAGTCCCGCAGGCCGTGGGATTACAGTCTTTCTGAGGTACCTTCCTGCCCATTCTTACAGCACAGGAATGTGTCCACAAAGTTTCCCAGTCTCCATCTGCTAAAAACCTCACGTTGCTGTTTCCTTGATAGCATCTTACCAAATCCTATCCTCTCAAGGACACTGCCAGAAAGCAGAATTGAACAGTCAGATCTGTAGGATGCCCTCAATCTCCCAGGCTTTCTCTTCCTAGCCTAATCTATTTTCTTCTAGTCTCAAAGCAATTCTCCCTTCAGAAATCCAGCCAAGACACTTTCCTTTGTATTCACATTCCCTTTGTTGTACCAATTTCACAAAGCCTTCCTCCATTATGGGGTTTAGATTTCTAAAACAAAAGACAAGTTTTGTGGTTCCAACCAGCCATATCCCTTCCCTTAGACAGTGATCCCAGAACCAAATACTTACTTGACTAGGAAAAGAAAAGGGGAAAAACACAATGCAAAGTTTAAAACTAGGTTACTGTGTCAGTATATTATCCCGTTCTGTTTTTCCCAGATCTTTCCATCATTTATCTTCTCTTTCCCTTTTTCATTCTCACTGCATTCCCACTTCATATTACCCTTTTATGGGCACTTACCTCACACTTGGACTACATCAATATTCTCCTTGAGTCTCCAGTTCATCCCAGCATCCACCATTTCTTTCCTCTACAAAACCAATTATCACGCCTCTGTATAATCTTCTACTCTCTGTGACAGAAAGCATAAATTCTCCTGCCAACTTGAAATATTTGCATGTTAAGTTATTAATATTTCAACCTAACTTATTTTCACCCAGTTGGGAGCATTCAACCTCTTTTCTGAAAAGACAAATCTTTTCATTGCTCCCTCCATGTTTATAGTACTTGTTCCTGCTTCTGTGCTTTAACTCACATCATTTGTCTCATCTTAAATGCCCTGTTTTCTCCTCTCACATATATTTCAACCAACATTTAGGACCAACTCTAAATTCACTACCACAACCCAGTCTCTCTTATGCACATTAATTTTACCCATAGGGCATGAATTTCCTAATTTAAAATTTAATTATATATTATATATTTTTGCACTGCACTTTAATTATTCCACATTTTTTGTTTTTTGCACACTCCACTAATTACATGCTCCCTGTCAACAGGGAGCATATATTCTCATTTCCTTCATTATACCCAAAGCAGAGTCTGACATGCAATAAATTCTAAATCAATACTTGTGTGGCGGAAAGGTCATTGTAATTACTTACCAGTGTCGCTCCTCCCAACCTCTGCCTATGCCTCCTTCCTCCAACATGCACACAAACAACACTTCTAACTGATCTCCTTCCTCAAATTAGGAGGTGGCAAAGGAATTCTATAACTCTCAAAGTAGAGTTGTTCCAGCAGAAATGCAGAAAAAAAAATAATAAATGATGGAACCAATTTTTAGTTCTTGACTTTCGAAAGTTTTATAGCCCACACAGAGACAGCAAAAAGTCAGAAAGTCTATAATATAGAGCACAAAATGCATGCTTTAAACAACTGAAGGATGATGAAGAAAGAAATTAGCTCTCCAATCTAGGAAGAAACTTTTAAAAATAATAATAGCGTGAGATGCGTATGTGAGTCTCTTAGAAGAGACTCTGCCCTCACTTCTTCCCATTGCAAGAAGGTGTAAATAGAATCTCTAGTAAATTTAAGTACTGAAAGCTTATTCTTTGTTTCCCATCTGCTGCCTTGAGAAGAAGCAAGCTAACAGGCTCCAAATATTCACTGGCAGAAGGTTATAGAAATGACTTCATGCATACTTGGATGACTTAAGGGCTTCAAGAAGTATGGAGAGCCTTGAACTAAATGGGTGAATAAAACTTTTTCACTTTTTGAAAGAGGCCAAGCAAAGAGAAAGTAAGTCCACCAAGTGCACTGCAAAACGACTAAATTTTCTGCCCCTAGATAGAGCAGAAGTTGAAAATGAAGCTTAGGTTGAGTTACAAAAAAATAAAGAGAGCTACTTTGCACATTCAAAGTTATTACCTGAGAAATATTATACCCAGTACTGTATTTATGATTAAGTGATTAATTCATTGATCAATTCATGATGAAATAAAAGGTTGAGCTAGACTCTGAAGTTGAAAACACAATTTCTGAAAGGTCCTAAGTCCATTTTAAGAAATCTATTAAAATATTCATAAAATTTAAATAATGATATAATCTCATGAATAAGAAAAACACCCTCAGAAAAGTACAAATGGCTTCCCTGGTGGTTCAGACAGTAAAGAATACACCTGCAATGTGGGAGACTTGGGTTCAATCCCTGGGTTGGGAAGATCCCCTGGAGTAGGGCATTGCAACCTACTCCAGTATTCTTGCCTGGAGAATCCCCATGGACAGAGGAGCCAGGCGGGCTACAGTCCATAGGGTCACAAGAGTCATACACAACTGAGCAACTAAGCACATGTTTATACCAATAAATGTAACATTTGAATGAGAAAATGAAAATACAAGTCATCACATAGTATTATATAAATATCATGACAGAATTGAGAATATACTGGACTATACTTTTAAGACATTTGTCTGTTTTCACTTTTACATGGGCTAGGATATGTAGAATGAGAGTCCATGATTTTTAATACTACAAAATAATTTATGCTCAAGTCTTTTACAAATCTATCAACTGCCACCATTCCCAATGTCTAAAAGCAAGAATTTTGTCTATGGAGTCTAGGTAATTATATAATGAGTTTATAAGGTCACCAGGCTATTATTAAAGAAGAGTGTGGAGTGTTATAATGTTTCAAACCAGTAGAAAAAAAAGTATTCAACTTAGGTCTTAAATAAATAGACCATTTTTCCCTTTCCTCACAGTTTGTCTCCTAATTTTACCAACAGCATTCTGTCAACCCAGTACACTAGAACCACGATGATGGAAAACACTGGTCATTTGTCTCCTTCTTATATTTGATGAGTTACTAACCCAAAGCACAGCTGAATGATGATTAACTACTTGTCTTAGTACAAAATATTCCAGTTGTGTCCTCACTGTCAGAATTTTTTCATTTTGATTTATAACTTTCCTGGCAAGCATATTATTAACTTTACATCTCTGTAGTTAACTGCCAAATGTGAACAATAAGTTATTCAACATATTAGCCTCCTTATTCTGAATAAGCCCAGGTTCTACTTGGTAAGAAAACATTCAGCAGAAACTACTAATTATGGTAGGAAAATACTCCATATTTTGAAATTAGGAATCCAAACTCACAGATCAATAATTGAATGTTATTAATATAAGCCTGGTTAAAGTGCATTTTCACTTCAAACATTTTTGAACTTGTTTTCAATCTCACTGAATAATGTTTAGATCACGTTTTTAAATATCAATTTTAAGTCATTAAGAAAGGAAAACAAAAATTAATTTCTTATACCATGTATAATCTTTGAGAAATAGGTCTTCAAGAGAATATTCTGAAACAGATGGAAACAAATTCATTTCTTTTAACACTGATTTCTAAATGGTAGTCAAAAGACCATGTAGAAGCCTCAACTGAGGCAGATTCCTTGCTGGAAAACACTGACCACCTCTGATGTGCCTTTCTTTATTCTCCTAGCCACTAGATCAATGTTGAGGGCTGTGTTACCATACCTGACTTGGGCATTGCTGTCTCTACTAAGGGGAAAGGGGATTTTTCCACCAAAGATGCTGTAAGGCCTTGCTAATATGAACTGGTAAGAAGCAGGACAGCATGCCTTGAAAGTCCTGAACCAGGAGGGGATCTGAACTTAGAGCTGGATTTGTTTGTTTTTGGCTAAGCCTGTGAGGCATGCAGGATCTTAGTTTCCCAGCTAGGGACTGAACCCACACCCCCTGCAATGGAAGCACAGAGTCTGAACCATTGGACCACCAGGGAAATCCCAGGAAGAATTTGTTGATATGGGGGCATGCTCTGTGACTCAGACCCTGGCATGTTCTAATATGCTGCTGGGATGAATCTTGGAAGCTTGAAAAAAAAATAATAATGATGGCTTTCTATTAAATCTAAGATGCCAGAACTGATAGGCTGCTGAAGGAAAGAAAAAAATGACCCAGTGAAATGAACATGGCAAAATGAGTCCATTACATAAGACGTGAGAACCTACCAGCTGACTTTTCCTGGAAGGGGCCAGAGAAGATTTCATTAACTATGGTGATAAGAAATGCAGTGGAAACAGAGATGCCACCCTTAATGAGAAGCTTAGTGGTGGCTGGCCTCTGCAGGCTGAGGTTGATGGCAGGACATGCTACTACGGAACCTGGCTCCCCAGTATCAGCAAAGAAGATGGGATTCCAGAGTAGCAGAGACAGCTGGTAGCACTTAATTGTCGGAGAAAAGATGCATGTAATAACTGTAACTGACAGCATAGTTGAAATGGAGGCATCCAGGGCATCCTGACCCACAGTGAACAATCATGATGACGAATATAGTCCATGGTTCTAAAGAGCAAGACAAATAAACAGTAAATAAGGTGTTTCTTCACATGATTGATACATGCACATATACATATACACATAATATAAACAGATTCAAGAGAGATCAAAAATGGATGAACAGAAAGATGATATCAGCTGCCCCAGTGGAACTAATCAAATGCTGCAATCTCTCACCAACCTTCTATACCTGAGCCAGTTCTTAGACAAGTCATCGATTAAAAGAGAGATCAGATGTCTGTAAGAAAAAATTCTCAAATACCATAGTAAGTGAAGGTAGCAGTTCCTTCAGTTTTTTCCCACAGTGACCTAGGATCATTCATTGTTTACATGTATATTTTTCAGATCATTTTCCATTATAGGTTATTTAAGATATTGAATATAGCTCCCTGTGCTGTATAATAAATACTTGCTGCCTATTTTATGCAAGTAGTTTGTATCTGCTAGTTCCAAACTCCTAATTTATCCCTCCCTCCCTTTCCCCTTTGGTAATCACAAGTTTGTTTTCTCTGTCTGTGAATCTACTTCTGTTTCATACATAGATTTATTTGTATTTTTTATATTCATACTTTTATATTCCACCTATGTGATATCACATAATATTTGCATTTCTTTGCCTGATTTACTTCACTTAATATGAAATTCTCAAATAATGTAAATATTTTACATAAATATATATGTATATATTTTATAAAAATATATTGTTTAAATGTATATATATATTATATAATATATATTTAATATATTATATACAAATATATATAATATGTATTTTATATATGTATAAAACACATATCACATATATTTATAAATTATGTATATTTGTATATAATATAAATATATATTTTATCAAGTGAAATGGCAACCCCTCCAGTATTCTTGTCTGGAAAATCCCATGGACAGAGGAGCCTGGCAGACTACAGTCCATGGGGTCACAAGAGTCAGATACAACTTAGCGAATAAACTGCCACCATATATAAAACATCTTAAACCAGCCACCTATTGACAGGTGCTTGGTTTGTTTCCATGTCTTGGTTTTGTAAATAGTGCTGCTATGAATAGTACTGCTTTTGAGTTAAAGTGTTCATCTTTTCTAGATATATACCCAGGAGTGGGTAGCTAGATCCTGTGGTAGCTCTATTTTTAGTTTTTTTAAGAAACCTCCATACTGTTTTCCATAGTGTCTGTACCAATTTATATTCCCACCAACAGTGTATGTGGCAGGGTTGGGGGGGACCAGGATCTTGTGAGGCCTACCAAATTCAGAATCTAAACTGACTCTGATAACAGAACCACAATAGATACCCCACCCAAGAAAAATAGAAAATCAAGAACAATACTGAACAATACTGCATTTCAGATAGGACAGTTTAGTGCCAATCTCAAAGGCCTAAAAAAAATGCAGTGAAGGTGTTTACTATTAATAACCCATTTAATTCACCAATTTGGCCATAAAAATTAAATGGAGCATGGCAGATGACAGTTGAGTTCAGTTCAGTTCAGTCGCTCAGTTGTGTCTGACTCTTCGCGACCCCATGAATTGCAGCACGCCAGGCCTCCCTGTCCATCACCAACTCCCGGAGTTCACTCAGACTCACGTCCATCGAGTCAGTGATGCCATCCAGCCATCTCATCCTCTGTCATCCCCTTCTCCTCCTGCCCCCAATCCCTCCCAGCATCAGTCTTTTCCAATGAGTCAACTCTTCGCATGAGGTGGCCAAAGTACTGGAGTTTCAGCTTCAGCATCATTCCCTCCAAAGAAATCCCAGGGCTGATATCCTTCAGAATGGACTGGTTGGATCTCTTTGCAGTCCACGGGACTCTTAAGAGTCTTCTCCAACACCACAGTTCAAAAGCATCAATTCTTTGGTGCTCAGCCTTCTTCACAGTCCAACTCTCACATCCATACATGACCACTGGAAAAACCATAGCCTTGACTAGACGGATGAATCCCAACTTTAGCTTTTTTGCTAAATGTAGTGTATTTGGCAGATCAACATGGATGGCTGTCCTCTGCAGGCTGAGGCTGAAGGCAGGACATGCTGCTCTGGAACCTGGCCCCAGTATCAGCAAGGAAGATGAGATTCCATCCAGTATGTGATACGGAGCTACTGGTCTGGTAAATAACTGGTCAGGAAAGAGGCTAAAAAGCAGTTCTCACTTACCAGAGACCAACAACATGATACATTTATGGCATCACCCAGGGCTACGTTGAATCGCCTCTCTTCTGTCACTGTATAGTCTTAATGTATCTTGATTACCTGGACCTTCCATAGGTCCTTTAATGACTTCCTCATTGGTCTAGTTTATTGATAACAACATGGCAAATAGAACTGATAAGCAGAAAAAGGCAAGTACTGTGATGGCAAAGAAAATGGCAAGTAACATACATGAGCTCCTAAAAATGGGCATTAAGTCCTACAAAGTCCCAATTTACCAGTCAATTGCTTAGAACTCCAGCAGTATGCTAAAATATCCTTTTCAAGATAAAGAACAGGTTATTGTGCTTTGCACTTCCTACTGCTTAGAAGCATAGCACCTGGAGGGCTTTATGAATAGTGTTTCAACTCACTTATCATGTGACTCAAAAGAGGGCTTTACAGTAAATCGAGGCTGACATACAAATAGTCCTGCCACTTGGGCCACACAGCCCATCAGACCCATAATTTAAAGGAATTTATGTTAATCTACATAATCAACATTATGTAGAGTCTCTGGGAACACCCAGTGGGAGAGCTGCAGCAAAGAACTCCAAGGTTCTGGATCAAAGTCATGCCATCTACAGTAGAGAACTGTATTCTATTTAGAAATCGGTTCCTAGCATGCTATTGAGTCATGGTGAAAACTAAGCGTAAGACCACAGAATAGCAAGTGACCATTGACAATAGCTTCCCATAATGACCTAGATTCTGTTAGACCTAAAGATGTCATAAGGTTCAACGGGCCTGTGTGTGTGCTAGTCCAATGTTTGCGACCCCATGGACTGTAGCCTGCCAGGCTTCTCTGTCCATAGGGATTCTCCAGGCAAAAATACTGGAGTGGGTTGCCATGCCTTTCTCCAGGGGATCTTCCCAACCCAGGAATCAAACACAGGTCTCCCACATTGCAGGCAGATTCTTTAACATCTGAGCCACCAGGAAAGCCCTCAACTGGCCTAGCAAAGATATGTCTTTCAAGATAAGCTTCATACAGGTATACCTAGGACAGAAAGAAGAAAATTTAGAAGACTCAGTAAGCTTCATGATTAGGTTTATTATGTACCAATAACTCATCCTTTTCTTACACCTATGGGCTCATAGAATAGTTTCTTACAGCCAGCTAACAAAGGAAATTAAAAAAAAAAAAAAAAACAGAACTGGTTCACAGATTACTAGATATGTTGAGGCAAGATTAGAAATAGACTGTGGCTGTACCAACTCAAGGGTGGAGCCCAACTTAAGCGTGGCCCTGAAAGACAGTAATGAGAAATTCTCTCAATGAGCAAAACTTGGGTCAGTGTATCTGGTCATCCAGTTCATCTGAAGACAACTGGCCAAAGATAAGGACATACATGGACACATGGACAATGAAAAGGTGGTTTGACTGGTTGGTCAGAGGCCAGGAAAGAGCAAGACTGGAAGATCAGAGATAAGAAAAAAAGTCTTAGAAAGAAGTGTTTAGATGAGCCTGTAGCAGTGGGCACAAAGGTTGAGCATTCTTGAAACACACTAAATGCCCTTTATAGAGCATCAACTGCAAAAGACATCCTAAATAACAGGTACACAGGATTACTTATCCAGTGGCTGTCTGCCAGCCTCTGCACTTTGGCACACAAGTACTTCTTCAATGGGCCCAAGAATGAAGTAGTGGTGGTGGAAGAGATGAACCTATACACAGGCTCAGTACCATGGGGTCCCATGTGTACACACACACACACACACACACACACACACACATCACATGCTCTTTATCCATTCATCTATTGATGAACATAATTAAGGTTGCTTCCATGTCTTGGCTATTAATTAGTGCTGCAATGAACATTGAGATGCAAGTATCTTTTCAAATTATGGTTTTCCGGATATATGCCCAAGAATGGAATGAAGAATCATTGGTAACTCTATTTTTAGTTTTTTAAGGAACCTCCATACAGTTCCCCACAGCGACTAACCAATTTACATTACCACCAACTGTTTAGGAGTGTTCCTTTTTCTTCACACCCTCTCCAGCATTTATTATTTGTAGACTTTTTGATAATGGCCATTCTGACAGTGCGAGGTGATACCTCACTGTAGCTCTGATCTGCATTTCTCTAATAATTAGCAGTGGTGAACACTTTTTCATGTTTCTGTTGGCCATCTGTATGTCTTCTTGGGAGAATATCTGTTTAAATCTTGTGTCCATTTTTTGATAGGGTTTTTTGTTTTCTGATATTGAGCCATATGAGCTGTTTATATAATTTGGAAATTAATCCCTATGGGTCACATTATTTGCAAATATTTTCTCCCATTTCGTAGGCTGGCTTCTTTTGTTTATGGTTTCCTTTTCTGTGCAAAAGCTTTTAAGTTTAATTGAGTCCCATTTGTTTGTTCTTGTTTTTATTTCTATCACTCTTAGAAGTAGATCCAAAAAGACGCAGCTGCAATTTGTGTCAAGGAGTGTTCTGTCAATGTTTTCCTCTAAGAGTTGTATAGTATCCAGTCTTACATTTAGGTGTTCAACTCATTTTATTTTTATGTATCGTGTTAGAAAATGTTCTAATTTCATTTTTTTAATGTAGCTGCCCAGCACCACTTACTGAAGTGACTGTCTTTTCTCCATTGTAAATTCTTGTGCCTCATTTATCATAGATTGATTGGCCATAAGTGCATGGGTTTATTTCTGGGCTCTCTCTCCTGTTCCATTGATCTATATGTCTGCTTTTTGTTGCCAGTACCACATTTTTTGAGTACTATAGCTTTGTAGTATAGTCTGAAGTCAGAAGGCCTGATTCCTCCAGTTTTGTTTTTCTTTCTCAAGATTGCTTTGGCTATTGAGGGTCTTTTGTGTCTCCAAACAAATTTTAAAACACTTTGTTCCAGTTCTGTGAAAAATCCCATTGGTAATATGATAGTGATTGCACTGAATATGTAGGTTGCTTTGGGTAGTATAGTCATTTTGGCAATACTGATTCTTCCTATCAAAGAATATGGTATATTTTTCTATCTGTTTGCAACATCTTTAATTTTTTTTATAAGTGTCATATAGTTTCTGGAGCACAGGTCTTTTGCTTCCTTAGGTAGGCTTACTCCTAGGTATTGTATTTGTTTTGATATGATTGTAAATGGGATTGTTGCCTTAATTTCTCTTTCTGCTATTTCATTGTTAGTACATAGAAATGCAACAAACTTCTATATATCAATGTTGTTAAAGAATTGATATTTTAAAATGAATTATTTCATGGTTCTACTTCAAGCTTATGTATGTCCAGTTTTTTAAACTATTTATATTATTCAAATTTTCATACTTTATATATAAAACATTGAAAATGAATAAAAGCCTTTTTCTTGTTGTTCTGTCGCTATGCAGTGTCCAACTCTTTGTGACTCTATGGACTATACCATGCCAGGCTCCTCTGTCCTCTACTATCTCCTGCAGTTTGCTCAAATTCCATTGAGTATGAATAAAAGTCTATCTTTCACTGTTTGCTAATACATATGAAAAACTTCTGCAATTATATCTAAGAAACTATAAATGACAGTATTTATGCAAGTAAACTAGCAGGAGAATTTTCCTTTTAATTTTAAGTCCTTATGAAAAGTCTGAGGGTTTACAAAGACCATGAATTACTCACAAAATCATCAATAAGCACATACAGATTTCTCCAAAAAAATACACTCATTATAAAGTGGAATTTTTCCCTTTTTTCTTCTGATGAAGCATTTTTGCATAAGCTTGTATATTTTAAAATTACATTTCAAAAGATAAGGTTTGTTGACTTGTTTAGCCATTACTTCATCTTTGGTTTGTAGATTTTTATAATATGCATACAAATAAGTTTTATTTTTGAATGCTTTTCATGAAATTACATCTCTCACATTTGATGTTAGGACTGTTACAGAGGGTGAATTTTGCAAGCCAGTCAGTTAATATCAAAGGCAATGACTTCATATTTTGGGAAAGTTGACATATGTTTTAAAAGTTTTTCACATACTACATTTGGCATAACTTCAGAAGGCCCTATATTGTTCTGGATCATTTCGTGGCAAAATTAATTTCTGTATTACTTCACTTTTTCCTCCAAAGGATGCCATTTTTTTTTCTATTCCAGTTAAGTAGACATTAATATCTCAGCAGGGAGAATATGACTTTTTAAATAATAGTTTTTTTGGTCCCAAACATTACATTATTGGTTACAGTTACTATTTACTAACCAGAAAATGTTCTTTACAGTTCAGTTCAACAAACATGTATTGATCATTTTATATACCACAAACTGGATAAAGCTCAAGACTAACAAAGAAAGCTATGTTCTCTGCTGTTTGAAATATTCATCAACTAAAAGAGATATCTAAAGAGAATTTCAATACGATCACTGAAGACTAAGGACCCACAACAGACAAAAACTTCTCTCATTTCTACTTTTCAAAATAAATATATACTCTTTAGTTTAAATTTATCAGTTTAAATTTAATTCTAATTCAATTATACATTCCTACTTGGTAAAAATCCCTTTAGACCTTTCTTTGTGCTAGACTTTCCAAATAGTTATGAATAATCTGACTCAAAATAATATTCCTTGTGAATGACAGCAGTGAGAAAGGCCTGGGAAGAAATATGGCAGGGACATAAGAGTTTCAGCTTCATGTGAAACAAAATTTGATATGAGAAGCTTAAATTCTAAGAGAACAAGAAAGGACATAGCTGATACAGAAAAAAAAAAGAGAGAAAAGGAAAGAAGTGAGGTAAAGAATATGAAAACTAAATCAGTTCTGTAACTCCTGTACACTGCACACGGAAGTATCTCCAACTCAGGAAATGCCTTTTATCTCCCACTTGACTAAGGTCATGGCATGGCTTACAGATCCCATTTTGAACTTTTTTTTAAGCAATGGGACAATATGTCATTGATTTTTGCTGTGAAAACACACAAGTGAAAAGAACTTATCCTTGAAATTGATTTCTTTTTTTTTTCAAGAAAATGTCCCATGAAGAAATAGAAAGTAACCTGCACAAACCCTGTCTAAGAAAAAAGCCATAAAAGAAGTATCAGGTCAAAAGACAATTACAAATTAGAAGAGAATACTGTAAAGAAAACATAATATGAAAAGTGAAATGACAATTGCATACTGCATGAGTGATAAGGTATGGGTTGGGCACAAAATTCACTAAATACTGAATTATTAAATTATCATTTTCATATATTTTTTCTTACCTAGGGAAATCTCAAAGTTTACATAGCTTTATTGAGGAAGAAAGATTCAGATTCCTATGGTTGTTGAAGCCCAATTTTACTGTTTTTTAGTTTTAAAATCACTTAGGAAGAAATTGATCATGACCTCAAAATAATCTTTAATAAATTTTACATATCATGTTTAAATAAATGACTGCTAGAGAATCAATTTAATGGAATAACTCAAGAGCTATATTTATAGAAAACATAACTGTTAAAAGATGCATTGCTTCAAAATAATTATAAAAGATCCACTTTTTCCTTAGTATTATATGATATATTATTCTCCATTGAAAGTGTGCATTCAGGTCAAGGGACATGTGAACTAAGGAAGACATGAATGAATAGGTTAATATAAATGCATAAATCTTCAGGGCATAATAGTTTATAAACTGTTCTTTCACACTATAGATCTCTTTAAAAATAGTTTCTAAACAAATGAAAATGAAAGCACCTTAAAGTTAATAGGAAATTTGACTGCCTCGTAGATTGAATTGTCCCATATGCACAGAACATAATGTAAGCAAAATATTATATGCCAGAACATGAGTGTATCCAAATATAGAGTATACATGTGTATTCACATATATGAAGTACATGGAGAAAATTCATACCTAAAACTAACAAAAATGGGAAACAGGCATTCAAAAGGTCTGTATTCCAAAATGGCCCTACAAAAGTAAATTGATGTGTAAAATGTAAAGACCTACTTTGTGCTTTGCTGTGCTAAGTCACTTCAGTCATGTCCAGCTCTTTGCAAGCCTATGGACTATAGCCGACCAGGCTCCTCTGTCCACGGGATTCTCCAGGCAAGAATACTGGAGTGGGTTGCCATACCCTCCTCCAGGGGATCTTCTCCACCCTGGGACTGAATCCACGTCTCCTGTGGCTCCTGCATTGCAAGAAGATTCATTACCACTGAGACACTAGGGTAGCCGAAAATGAAGATAAAAGAGTTACTGAATAAACTATTTTTTTATTTCTACTCAAATTTCCTTTATCAAATAGCATTACTTCATAACTATATTTTGCTGGATAGCTTGAAGGTCCTATTTTATTAATCAATACTGTGCATAGATTATAAATAACTATTGATTTCATGTTTGTTTAACACAAAATGGAGGTAATGGCTTCTTCTGTCAACTAATATGATGTCTATGTTTTGTTTGTTGCATATGTTATACATTATTTATCAATGTTTAAATTCTTATATACAGACTATTACTTTCCCAAATTACATTTTGCCCAGTACAGTACTATTTCTTATATAGGAGGTCTAGAAGGGATCTCTACCTAACTGGTCCAAGTTCTTGCCTCAAGGTAAGTTCAAATGGTGAATAAAGAACACAACTTAATAAAACTGTCATATTTGAAACTAATTACATAGACATCTGGAATTCAGAAGACAGTAAATAAAAAGGAAAAACTAGTTTATACTTCATGACCCTTTCTACTAGCATGTTAATAAAGGTCTAAGATTAGCAGAGGTCAGAATAATGGAAAAAAATTTCCAAGTCTTCCTGATGAGCTTTCAACTAAACCCAAACTTCAAAATGGCTCTCATTTTTCTCATCCTACAAAAGGAGAGTAAAATCTCTCTGCGCTTTTCTAATTTTCTGGCATACACTGAGACTTTTCCACAATGCGGGTAAGCAAAGTCTACCTTTATGGCATCAATAAAATATTATGCTTTATTTTATTCTTTGACTTTCCCTTTAGTAAATACTTGAATTTTTTATGCTTATGTTATTATTATTCAGTCACTCAGTTGTGTCCAACTCTTTGTGACCCCATGGAATACAGCATACCAGGCTTCCCCATCCTTCACCATCTCCCAGAACTTGTTCAAACACATCCATTGAGTCGGTAATGCCATCCAACCATCCCATCCTCTGCCGTCCCCCTCTCCTCCTGCCTTCAATCATTCCTAGCATCAGGGTCTTTTCTAATGACTCAGTTCTTCCCATTATGTGGCCAAAGTATGGAAATTTCAGCTTCAGCATCAATCCTTCCAATGAATATTCAGGACTGATTTCCTTTAGGATGGACTGGTTGGATCTCCTTGCACTCCAAGGGACTCTCAAGAGTCTTCTTAAACACCACAGTTCAAAACCATCCATTCTTCGGCACTCAGCTTTCCTTATAGTCCAACTCTCACATCCATACATGACTACTGGAAAAACCATAGCTTTAACTAGATGGACCTTTGTTGGCAAAGTAATGTTTCTGATTTTTAATATTCTGTCTAGGTTGGTCCTAACTTTTCTTTCAAGGAGTAGTTCAGTTCAGTTCAGTTGCTCAGTCATGTCCAACTTTTTGCTACCGCATGGACTGTAGCACGCCAGGCCTCCCTGTCCATCACCAGCTCCTAGAGTTTATTCAAACTCATGTCCATTGAGTCAGTGATGCAATCTAACCACCTCATCCTTTGTGGTCCCCTTCTCCTCCCACCTTCAATCTTTCCCACCATCAGGGTCTTTTCTAATGAATCAGTTCTTCGCATCAGGTGGCCAAAGTATTGGAGTTTCAGCTTCAACATCAGTCCTTCCAATGAATATTTAGAACTGATTTCCTTTAGGATGGACTGGTTGGATCTCCTTGCAGTCCAAGGGACTCTCAAGAGTCTTCTCCAATACCACAGTTCAAAAGCATCAATTCTTCCATGCTCAGCTTTCTTTATAGTCCAACTCTCACATCCATACATGACTATTGGAAAACCATAGCTTTGACTAGATGGACCTTTGTTGGTAAAGTAATGTCTCTGCTTTGTAATATGCTGTCTAGGTTGGTCATAACTTTACTGACAAGGAGTAAGTGTCTTTTAATTTCATGGCTGCAGTCACCATCTGGAGTGATTTTGGAGCCCAGAAAAATAAAGTCTGACACTGTTTCCACTGTTTCCCCATCTATTTCCCATGAAGTGATGGGACCGGATGCCATGATCTTAGTTTTATGAATGTTGAATTTTAAGCCAACTTTTCCACTCTCTTTCACTTTCATCAAGAGGCTCTTTAATTCTCCTTCACTTTCTGCCATAAGGGTGATGTCATCTGCATACTTGAGGTTATTGATATTTCTCCCAGCAATCTTGATTCCAGCTTGTGCTTCATCCAGCCAAGAATTTCTCATGATGTACTCTGCATATAAGTTAAATAAGCAGGGTGACAATATACAGCCTTGACGTACTCCTTTTCCTATTTGGAACCAGTCTGTTGTTCCATGTCCAGTTCTAACTGTTGCTTCCTGACCTGCATACAGGTTTCTTAAGAGGCAGGTCAGGTGGTCTAGAACTGCCATCTCTTTAAGAATTTTCCACAGTTTGTGGTGATTCAAAGGCTTTGGTATAGTCAATAAAGCAGAAATAGATGTTTTTCTAGAACTCTCTTGCTTTTTCAATGATCCAGCAGATGTTGGCAATTTGATCTCTGGTTCCTCTGCCTTTTCTAAAACCAGCTTGAACATCTGGAAGTTCACAGTTCATGTATTGTTGAAGCCTGGTTTGGAGAATTTTGAGCATTACTTTACTAGCATGTGAGATGAGTGCAATTGTGCGGTAGTTTGAACATTCTTACAGTCCATGGAATTCTCTAGGCCAGAATACTGGAGTGGGTAGACTTTCCCATCTCCAGGGGATCTTCCCAACCCAGGATCAAACGCAGGTCTCCCATATTTCAGGCGGATTCTTTACCAGCTGAGCCACAAGGGAAGCCTATGGGTACATACATCTTTTTGAGTCAGAGTTTTTATTTTCTTTAGATGAATACCTGGAGGTAAAGTTGCTGGATCGTATGGCAGTTCTACTTTAACTCTCTAGAGGAAACACCACACTGTTTGACACAGAGATTGCACCAGTTTACAGCCTCACTAACAGTGCATGAGTGTTCACTTTTCTCTCTATCTTTCCCAAAACATATTTGTTGACTTTAGGATAATAGCAATTCACAAAGAGATGAGATCTCATTGCGGTTTTGATTTGCATTTCCCTGATGATCAATGATATAGAGGATATTTTTATGTGTCTGTTGGCCACCTATATTATCTTGTTTGGTTTTCTTCTAAGAGCTTTATGGTTTCAGGTCTTGCATTTAATTCTTTAATCCAGTTTGAGTTTATCTTCGTATGTGGTGTAGAAAGTACCTCAGATAGATTCTTTTACATGTACCTGTGCAGTTTTCCCAGTACCATTTATTTAAAAGGCTGTCTTTTCCCTACTATACATTCTTGCCTTCTTTCATTAACCATACTAGTGTGGCCTTATTTCTTGGCTCTCTATTTGTTCCACTGATTTATTGGTCAGTTTTGGTTTCAGTGCCATACCGCTTTCATTACCATAGTTCAATGTATGGTTTGAAATCAGGAAGTGTAACACCTCTAGCTTTGTTCTTTTTTCTCAAGATTGCTTTAGCTATTTGTGTTCTTCATACACTCTATGGGGGTCACAAAGAATCAGAGAAGACTTACTGACTAAACAACAACAGGTATTTCCATACAGATTTTAAAATTATTTGTTCTAGTTCTGTGAAAAATGCCATTTTATTTTGATAGGATTTACATTGAATCTATAGATTGTGTATAGGTAGTAGGGTCATTTTAGCAATATTAATTCTCCCCATTTATGAGTACAGTATAAGTTGTTTTTCCATGTGTTTTTTATACTCTTCAGTTTCTTTCATCAGTGTCTCATAGTTTTCTGAATTTTTTACCTCATAGGTTATATTTATTCCTGATTTATTCAGAAATAAGAACAAGAATAGTATCTTATTCTTCTGATGCAATTATAAATGGAATTGTTCCCTTAATTTCTCTTTCTGTTAGTTTGTTGTTAGTGTATAGATTTGCAACATATTTCTGTATATTAATTTTGTACCCTGTAACTTTACCCTGCCTCCTGAGCAACCTGTATGTAGGTCAAGAAGGAACAGTTAGAACCAGATGTGGAACAAGAGACTGGTTCAAAAATGGGAAAGGAGTATGATAAGGCTGGATATTTTCACCTTGCTTATTTAACTTATATGCAGAGAACATTATATGAACTGCTGGGCTGGATGAATCACAAGCTGGAATCAAGATTGCTGGGAGAAATATCAACAACTTCAAATACGCAGGTGAAACCACTCTAATGGCAGAAAGTGAAAAGGAACTAAAGAACCTCTTGATAAGGGTGAAAGAGGAGAGTGAAAAAGCTGGATTGAAACTCAGCATTCAAAAAACTAAGGTTTTTGGCACTCAGTCTCATTACTTCATGGCAAAGAGAAGGGGAAAAGTTGGAAGCAATGACAGATTTTATTTTCTTGGACTCCAAAATCACTTCAAACGATGACTGCAGCCATGAAATTAAAAGACGCTTGCTCCTTAGAAGGAAAGTTATAACAAACTTAAATAGCATATTGAAAAACATAGACATCATCTTGCTGACAAAGGTCTGAAAAGTCAAAGCTATGATTTTTCCAGTAGTCATGAACAGATGGGAGAGCTGGACCATAAAGAAGGCTGAATGCCAAAGAATTGATGCTTTTGATTGTGGTGCTGTAGAAGACTCTTGAGAGTCCCTTGGACTGCAAGGAGATCAAACAAGTCAATTCTAAAGGAAATCAACCCTGAATATTCATTGGAAGGACTGATGCTGAACCTGAAGCCCAAGTACTTTGGCCACCTGATGCGAAGAGTCGACTCACTGGAAAAGACCCTGATGCTGGGAAAGACTGAAGGCAGGAGAAGTGGGCCAGCAGAGGATGAAATGGCTAGATAGCATCACCAACTCAACAGACATGAATTTAAGCAAACTCTGGGAGACAGTGAAGGACAGAGGAGTCTGACATGACCTAGTGACTGAACCACAACAACTTTACCAACTTCATTGGTGCATTTTATTAGTTTGTTGTTAGCATTACTAGGATATTCTATATATAGTGTCATGTCATCAGCAAACAATGACAGTTTTACTTCTTCCTTTCCAATTTAGATTCCTCTTAATTTTTTTCTTCTTTTCTGATTGCTGTGGTTAGGACTTCAAATAATATGTTGATTAAAAGTGCTTAGAGTGAGCATCCTTTTCTTATTCCTGATCTTAGAGGAAAGGCTTTCAGCTTTTCATCATTGAGTATGATGTCAGCTATAGATTTGTCATATATGGCCTGATTAAATTAAGGTATGTTCTCTCTATACCAACTACATTGAGAGTTTTTGTCATAAATAAATGATAATTTTGTCAAAAGCTTTTTATTCTTCTATTGAAATAATTATGATTTTTATCTCCAAGTTGTTAATGGGGTGTATCACATTGATTTGTAGATCTTGAACCATATTGCATCCCTGGAATAAATCCCATTGGATTATGGTGTATGATCTTTTAACATATAATATTATTGAATTTACTAATATTTTGTTGAAGACTTTTGTATCTATGTTCATTAGGGATATTGGTCTGTAATTTTTTGTGTGGTGTCCTTGTCTAGTTTTGGTATCATGGTGATGCTGGCCTTATATAATGAGATTAGAAGCATTCTTTCTTCTTCAATTTTTTGGAATAGTTTTAGAAGAATAGGTATTAACTTTTATTTAAAGGTTTTGTATGACCCACCTATGAAACCATCCAGTCCTGGAATCATGCTTGTTTGGAGTTTTTTTATTGATTGCTTACACAATTTCACTACTGGTAATCAGTCTGTTCATATTTTCTACTTTTTCTTTTTTTCTTTTTTTTTTTTAAATTTTATTTTATTTTTAAACTTTACATAATTGTATTAGTTTTGCCAAATATCCAAATGAATCCGCCACAGGTATACATGTGTTCCCCATCCTGAACCCTCCTCCCTCCTCCTTCCCCATACCATCCCTCTGGGTCGTCCCAGTGCACTAGCCCCAAGCATCCAGTATCGTGCATCGAACCTGGACTGGCAACTCGTTTCTTACATGATATTTTACATGTTTCAATGTCATTCTCCCAAATCTTTTTCGTGATTCAATTTTGAGAGATTGTACATCTCTAGGAATTTATCCATTTCTTCTAAGTTATCCAATTATTTGGCATATACTTGTTCATAGTACTCTCTTATGATCCTTTGTATTTCTCTGGCATTCATTATAACTTCTTTTTCATTTCTGAATTAATTTGGGGGGAACTTTCGCTACTTGCTTACTGAGTCTGGCTAAAGGCTTATCAATTTTATCTTTTCAAAGAATCAGCTTTTAGTTACATTGATCTTTTCTATTATTCTTTAGCATCTAATTCATTCATCTCTACTCTCAACTTTAGTATTTCCTTCTTTCTACTAACTTTCAGGTTTGTTTGTTGTTTTATAGTCCCTTTAGGTATAGGGTTAGATTGTTTACTTGAGATTTTTCTTACATCTCCAGATATTTGAAAGTCATCCCTAGTAACTGAAAGTCCTTCAATGCCCTTACTCCTTTCCTTTACAGTTCCTACCTTGACAAGTAGGTCTTGACAATACCCAGGGCAAAATTAGCTCCTCTAAACCCTTCTCTGAACTTGAGTTGTCAATTATTCTCCTCTGTTCTTAGAGCACTTTGTACACAGTTATGTTGCACTCACTGCTTCATGACACTATTACTAACCTGCCATAAACTACATAGATGATCCTCAAAGACAGGAAACACTGATATTTTCCTGTTTGTGACCCATTTCTTGAATAGTACCTATACAAAGTAGAGACTCCAAAAAATATATTCTGAATGAATAAATGCACATTTGAACAAATCATTGACTGTCTAAAATGAATTCAGGATACAATCAAGAGTCTTTTTTAGGTTCACACTATTCTCATTGCTCCATCACCCAATTCTTGTGTTTTTTTTTTTTTTTTTAACAAGGCTCACTCAAAAGTGACAATCCTGCAGCTTCTGTATTTCTCTGTCATAATCACTCCACCCTCTCCTCATCCCTGCTGCTGCTGCTGCTAAGTCGCTTCAGTCGTGTCCGACTCTGTGCGACCCCATAGACGGCAGCCCACCAGGCTCCCCCGTCCCTGGGGTTCTCCAGGCAAGAACACTGGAGTGGGTTGCCATTTCCTTCTCCATCTCCTCATCCCTAGAAGTGGCAAATACCTTAGGGAGAATTTTTTTTTATTATTTCAAAGACTCATACATCATTACAGAATAAACACAACAGTTACATGATTTTTTTCCTTTTGTGAATCATTTATTCAATAATTTTTATTGCGTAAATGAGCTAGATTATTCTGAGGCTTGAAATATGTCTATAAATCACAACTGACTCACTGTTTAAGGATACAAGAGGTGCCCACCAACTAATCAAATCCCTTTTGAGAGTTATCTGAGTTAAATCTGGAGAGAAATGATTTACATTTTAAAATGTTATCATTTTTGCTATTTTTCTCTCTTTTTCCTGAAGAATATACTTCCTGATCATTGTGAAAAGGGAAATCTTCCCCTCCTTGACTTCTACATGACCAGTTTCAGAAGTAATTTCTTTTTTAATGTACATCTATTTATATCCTACTGTTTACATAAAATATTTGAAGCAGTTTATAACAAAACACATAAAATAAAATTAGAAAAGAGCTGCCATGGAATAGATAAATATGATATTAATAAGAACAATGTAGATGCTGTCATTTCAATTAAATTCTAATTTTGGGTTGCCTGAAAGCTAAGGTACAAATGAAAGATAAAATGAGTAATCTATTTTCATTATTTACAAAGGAAAAGAAACTAATGTGATAGATACTAAGCATAAGCAACGGTTTTTCTGGCCCTGAACTCTCAAAGTTCTCATTTGAAATTTGATATATGCAATATATATATATGAAATTTCATATGCTCAAAATCCTCCAAGCCAGGCTTCAGCAATACGTGAACCATGAAATTCCAGATGTTCAAGCTGGTTTTAGAAAAGGCAGAGAAACCAGAGATCAAATTGCCAACATCCGCTGGATCATCAAAAAAGCAAGAGAGTTCCAGAAAAAAACATCTATTTCTGCTTTATTGATCATGCCAAAGCCTTTGACTGTTGATCACAATAAACTGTGGAAAATTCTGAAGGAGACCACCTGATCTGCCTCTTGAGAAACCTATATGCAGGTCAGGAAGCAACAGTTAGAACTGGACATGGAACAAGAGACTGGTTCCAAATAGGAAAAGGAGTATGTCAAGGCTGTATATTGTCACCCTGCTTATTTGACTTATATGGCAGAGTACATTATGAGAAATGCTGGGCTGGAAGAAGCACAAGCTGGAGTCAAGATTGCTGGGAGAAATATCAATAACCTCAGATATGCAGATGACACCACCCTTATGGCAGAAAGTGAAGAGGAACTAAAGAGCCTCAGGATGGGGAACACATGTATACCTGTGGTGGATTCATTTTGATATTTGGCAAAACTAATACAATTATGTAAGGTTTAAAAATAAAATAAAATTAATTAAAAAAAAAATAAAGAGCCTCTTGATAAAAGTGAAACAGGAGAGTGAAAAGTTGGCTTAAAACTCAATATTAAGAAAATTAAGATCATGGCATCTTGTCCCATCACTTCATGGCAAATAGATGGGGAAACAGTGGCTGACTTTATTTTTTGGGCTCCAAAATCCAAAATCACATCAGATGGTGATTGCAGCCATGAAATTAAAAGATGCTTACTCCTTGGAAGGAAAGTTATGACCAACCTAGATAGCATATTCAAAAGCAGAGACATTACTTTGCCAACAAAGGTCTGTCTAGTCAAAGCCGTGGTTTTTCCAGTAGTCGTGTATGGATGTGAGAGTTGGACTATAAAGAAAGCTGAGCAAAGAAGAATTGATGCTTTTGAACTGCGGTGTTGGAGAAGACTCTTGAGAGTCCCTTGGACTGCAAGGAAATCCAACCAGTTCATCCTTAAGGAGATCAGTCCTGGGTGTTCATTGGAAGGACTGATGCTGAAGCTGAAACCCCAATACTTTGGCCACCTCATGTGAAGAGTTGACTCATTGGAAAAAACTCTGATGCTGGGAGGGATTGGGGGCAGGAGGAGAAGGGGACGACAGAGGATGAGATGGCTGGATGGCATCACTGACTCAATAGACATGAGTTTGAGTGAACTCCGGGAGCTGGTGATGGACAGGGAGGCCTGGCATGCTGCGGTTCATGGGGTTGCAAAAAGCCGGACACGACTGAGTGACTGAACTGAACTGAATATGCAATATGAAATATTGATTGCTATATTTAAAATGGATAAGCAACAAAAATCTATTGTATAGCAAATGGAACTATGCTCAATGTTATGTGCCAGCCAGGATGGGTGCGGGGGTTGGGGGAGAACTGATACATGTATATGTATGTGAGTCCCTTTACTGTTCACTTGAAACTATCGCACCATTGTTAATCTTCTATACCCCAATACAAAATGATTTTGATGTTAAAAAATTTAATTTAAAAAGAAAATGAACTTTACCATCAGCAATTATGTATATAATATTTGCTAGAAAAAATATATCACTGTTATTTTATTATATTTTCAGTTCAGTTCAGTCACTCAGTAGTGTCTGACTCTTTGCGACCCCATGAACCACAGCACGCCAGGCCTCCCTGTCCATCACCAACTCCCGGAGTCCACACAAACCCATGTCCGTTGAGTCAGTGATGCCATCCAACCATCTCATCCTCTGTCGTCCCCTTCTCCTCCTGCCCTCAATCTTTCCCAGCATCAGGGTCTTTTCATTTAATCAGCTCTCTCCAGTAGCATATTATATTTTACAGATATATTATTAAAACAAAACTCAGTGAAGATGATTGTACAACAGGCTAAGCTATTATGATACAAAATATAATCTTCCTGTGACTCAATTTCTCCAAAGACATTTGTCAGAGTATCTAGGAAAGTGGTTCTTAATTCCATTGGAGCTTTGAATACTTTTATGACTCTGCTGAATACTACACTATTCTCAGCACAGAAATGCACATGCACACCCACCTGCCTTTGTATACAATTTCAAGGAGCTCATTGACTCCTTGAAACCCACCCATAGATTCCCAAGGACAAGTGTAAAGATGGATTAGACAGCCTTAAAAATAATTTCTCTATATATTCCAGAAATGAATTTTGATTAAAGATGAGAAGTAAATGATTCAGGGCTGCAGCTTCACTAAAATTCCTAAAATATTTAATCTGAATGACTCTGAAAACCCTCAGGGCAAGATTCCTTCATCTGATGATAGTAACTTTCCTTATAATAACTGTATTTCTCTGCTGAGGCAACATCACTTTTTGTTTCTGCAGGTATTTTTTATAGCTGGATGAAAGGGGATCTTTAGCCTCTGGTAACTGAACTGATGTAAAGTTGACTTTTATTATTAAAGGCTAAACGGGACGACAGAGAATGAGATGGTTGGATGGCATCATCATCTCGATGGACATGAGTTTGAGTAAGCTCCGGGAGTTGGTGATGGACAGGGAAGCCTGGTGTGCTGCAGTTCATTGGGCCACAAAGAGTCAGACACAACTGAGCAACTGAACTGAACTGAACTGAACAGAGAGGCAGGGTACAGAGGTACCTAAGACAAAACCAGTATGTCCTCAAAGAGATATTTGAGATTTACTGCAGCTGAAGAAATGGTAGCTGATACTGAATGCTTTTTATGTCCTTGATACTTTACAGACATTATTTCATTTAATTAATAAAACAAATCAGGCAGTATCATATACGCTAGTAAAGTCATACTCAAAATTCTCCAAGCCAGGCTTCAGCAATACGTGAACTGTGAACTTCAGATGTTCAAGCTGGTTTTAGAAAAGGCAGAGGAACCAGCGATCAAATTGCCACATTCACTGGATCGTTGAAAAAGCAAGAGAGTTCCAGAAAAACATCTATTTCTGCTTTATTGACTATGCTAGGCTTTAACTGTGTGGATCACAATAAACTGTGGAATATTCTGAAAGAGATGGGAATACCAGACCACCTGACCTGCCTCTTGAGAAACCTATATGCAGGTCAGTTCAGTTGCTCAGTCATGTCCAACTCTTTGTGACCCCATGGACTGCAGCATGCCAGGCCTCCCTGTCCATCATCAACTTCTGGAGTTTACCCAAACTCATGTCCATCGAGTCGGTGATGCCATCCAGCCATCTCATCCTCTGTTGCCCCCTTCTCCTCCTGCCCCCAATTCCTCCCAGCATCAGGGTCTTTTCCAATGAGTCAACTATTTGCATGAGGTGGCCAAAGTATTGGAGTTTCAAAATATTGACAAAATCAATATTCAATCTAAGGTTGTTAATTCTGAGCTTACTTACTCCTTACTCTGCTTTGCACACTAAGACTGGAAGGAGTTGGGAAACTCTACATTCTAACTCTTCCCAGAAAAGTAAATAAGAT
Organism: Bos indicus x Bos taurus; assembly: GCF_003369695.1. Lineage (NCBI taxonomy): Eukaryota > Metazoa > Chordata > Mammalia > Artiodactyla > Bovidae > Bos > Bos indicus x Bos taurus. Next base: position 6,785,031 of record NC_040077.1, on the reverse strand, counting down.
CAAGTTTTTGGTTAATATTACATCTCTGGCATTATGCTAGAAGTCTTCCCTTAATGGAATCTCTCATCTACTTCCTCAGTAGTTATGTAGTTTTTTATTTAACCTGATTTGTTCAATATGCACTAGTTCTTCTTGAATTTTAGAATATGGGAATCCTCTTAAAAGGAACCATAACAAATGGTGAAAGAAATAGTCTCAGTATTTAAAAGTAGTGATTATCATTATTGCAAGGAATTTGGACTGTGGGTTTTCAGAATTGCTCACATGAAATATTCTAGGAATGTCAATGATAAATGGAATAAGATATGGGATCTAGGGGAGGTAAAAGAGCTGTTCCAGAACCTACTGGGGTAAAAAAAGAGCATTGAGTCTCCCTTGTTTGGAATATAGACTGTGCTTAAGTTAAAAATTGTCACACAAAACTTTTCTTCCTTACCTTTACATGAGCTAAAAAATAAAAATACTAAACTATTTCAAGCTACAATTTTTAAAAATAAATTCAGTAAAAATAACATTAAAAACTATGAAGATTTAAGGCAAATCATTCAGTGTTATAACCAGTGGGGTGAGAATAATCCTGGCAACAGAGTTTTGCAAAGTACCTTGATCATATAGTGCATTAAAATCTAGGCATATGTTTAGTAGTTCTTTCATATGCTTCCTGGTTCAGAGAATCAAGAAAACTGTTAGAAAGTTATGGTTACCAAAGGGGAAAGGGGTGGAGAAGCGATAAATTAGGAGTTTAGGATTAGCAGATATAAACTACTAGATATAAAATAGATAAACAACAAAGTCCTACTGTATAGCACAGAGAACTATATTCAATATCCTGTAATAAACAATGGAAATGTAATAAATGTAATAAACAATGGAAAAGGATATGAAAAAGAATATACACACACATATATATATGCATATATATATATATATATATATCTGAATCACTTTGCTGTAACCAGAAACTCATACAAGATTGTTAAACAACTATACTTCAATTAAAAAAAAAAAAGATTGTTGTTAGAATGCCAAAAAAAAAAAGATTTAAAGAAAATCAGAACTGAAACCTAACAGTATGAAATAATCAGCACACCAGGTAAAAATCATGCAGAAAATAAGAGAAATTTGCCCCCATTTTGGCTTTACTTTTTAAATGAAAATTATAATGGTATATTCCATATTAAACAGCAGAGACATTACATTGCCAGCAAAGGTCCATCTAGTCAAAGCTCTGGTTTTTCCAGTAGTCATGCATGGATGTGAGAGTTGGACTATAAAGAAAGCTGAGCATGAAAGACTTGATGCTTTTGAACTGTGGTGTTGGAGAAGACTCTTGAGAGTCCCTTGGACTGCAAGGAGATTCAACCAGTCCATCCTAAAGGACATCAGTCCTGGGTGTTCATTGGAAGGACTGATGCTGAAGCTGAAACTCCAATACTTTGGCCACCTGATGCAAAGAGCTGACTCATTTGAAAAGACCCTGATGCTGGGAAAGATTGAGGGCAGGAGGAGAAGGGGACGACAGAGGATGAGATGGTTGGATGGCATCACCGACTCAATGGACATGGGTCCATGTCCGGGAGTTGGTGATGGACAGGGAAGCCTGGCGTGCTGCGATTCATGCGGCAGCAGAGTTGGACACAACTGAGTGACTGAAATGAACTGAACTGATATTCCATTTTAAAAGCTAATTTCTAAAATAATAAAACCACAAGTAAATAATTAATATAGATCTTGCTATAATTATATATATATATGTATATTTATGACATCTGATGACTTTTCCATATTAAATATGGGAATTCATTTCTGAATGAATCCAGCCTTCCAGGCAGAAAATAAAAGGAGTTACCTCTTGCATATTTTTGGACTGCTTAAATGTTTATAAATAGTATTATCAATTCTGTGAATAATAATAATTCTATAACATTTTACTTAAAATCACAAAAACATTATAAAAGAAGATGGAACAGTAATGTTAAAATAATAAATAGTTGAGGTATCTCACACATTCTTCTATATATAGAAAACATTGTACAGCAATTTCAGAAGAGAAGATTGAATGAGAAAATTTGAAATAAATTTGCATTCTTTCCAACACTTGAATAAATTTTAAAATGACATATCTTTACTACCTCAAAGAGTCTTTAAATAAATTTCAAAGTTGAGATTAAAACTAGAAAAGTATTATGATTTTCATTTTTAGTAAAACTGAAAAATATGTTCTTATTATATGTGTTACTGGATAATTAAATTAGAATGTAATAAAAATTATTTACTTTCAGATTGACTTTCAGAAACTATTTGATGAAATTTACTGACATGAAAATGATATTATGCAATAATTTTCTGCTAATGTTCAATATTTTTTTCACATGGATTATACATAATCTGAATAAATAACCATTCAACAATTAATTAACATTCTGAGTAATTTAAACTTTTCCTTTCAATAATTCAGGTGACAATTATTTACATGACTAATGATTTCAGCTAGCAATAAATAGAAGGCAGTATAAAACTAAGTGTCTTTTTTTTTTTTTTTAATTTTTTATTCCTTTATTTCTCATGTGTTCCCCATCCTGAACCCTCCTCCCTCCCCCCTCCCCATACCATCCCTCTGGGTCGTCCCAGTGCACCAGCCCCAAGCATCCAGCATCGTGCATTGAACCTGGACTGGCATCTCGTTTCATACATGACATTTCACATGTTTCAATGCCATTCTCCCAAATCTTCCCACCCTCTCCCTCTCCCACAGAGTCCATAAGCCTGTTCTATACATCAGTGTCTCTTTTGCTGTCTCGTATACAGGGTTTTCGTTACCATCTTTCTAAATTCCATATATATGCGTTAGTATACTGTATTGGTGTTTTTCCTTCTGGCTTACTTCACTCTGTATAATAGGCTCCAGTTTCATCCACCTCATTAGAACTGATTCAAATGTATTCTTTTTAATGGCTGAGTAATACTCCATTGTGTATATGTACCACAGCTTTCTTATCCATTCATCTGCTGATGGACATCTAGGTTGCTTCCATGTCCTGGCTATTATAAACAGTGCTGCGATGAACATTGGGGTACACGTGTCTCTTTCCCTTCTGGTTTCCTCAGTGTGTATGCCCAGCAGTGGGATTGCTGGATCATAAGGCAGAATAAATAACCATTCAACAATTAATTAACATTCTGAGTAATTTAAACTTTTCCTTTCAATAATTCAAGTGACAATTATTTACATGACTAATGATTTCAGCTAGCAATAAATAGAAGGCAGTATAAAACTAAGTGTCTTTGTGTTGAAGTCAAAGAATTTCCTTTTAACAGTCATAAATAAGTGAAATGATAACCAATGTCTACCTAAGTAATTAAAGATCAAGATATTAAAATCTTGTCTTCATCATATAGTTAATTACATTTATGAATTTTTTCTAATTTCCACTTATAGGTGGCTATATATAACATCAAGAAAAATTCTGATTCATGTATAATTATCTTCTATCCAGCCATCTAATCAAATTCATTTAATTTGTAGATTTTTATTATAATAGGATGAGTATGTCATGGTTTTCTGTATTAGTTTTCTAAAACTGCCATAACAAAATATGTGGCTTAAACTCCAGAAATTAGTTTTCTCACAGTTTCGGAGCCTAGAGTCCAAGACCAAGGTGTCAGAAGGGTTGGTTTCTCCTAAGACCTTTCTTCTTGGCTTGGAAAAGACAGCCAAGCTTTCTTGCTGTGTCTTAGCATAGTCATCTGTGCTGTCTATGTCCTAAAATACTCTTCTTATAAAGATGCCTATCATATTTGATACTCTTATGATCTTATCATACTCTTATGATCTTATTTTGACCTTATTTACCTCTTTAAAGACTCTATCTCCAAAGAGGTCACATTTGGGGTTAGGACTTCAACATATACATTTAGAGGGAGCATAATTCAGTCATCAGAAATTTCTAAGGATATTAAGATATATAGATAAAAAAAGAAAGAGACAAAAAATTTATGTTTTTGCTTCCAATATTTCAGTTGTTATTTCTTTCTTTTCCTATTGCATTTTAGAGAACCTCCAAAATAATGTTTAACACTACTAAAATACTGGTCATCTCTGCTCTTTTCCTAGTTGTGACAGAAATATCTGTTTCATCATTTAGAATAACATTTGCTATTTATTTAAAAAATTCAGAAATCAGTTAAGACAGGACTCCAAATGGGCAAGTCCCCCCTTTCAGTGTGTTTTGTATTAAGTACAGGGTTTAACGATTTCTCCACCCTTTTTTTATATTTACAGGAAAATTTATAGATTGTGTATAAAAGGAACATAACCAGGGACTACAACTCAAGAATTCTCTGGTTTTGCACATTCAGTTCAGTTCAGTCGCTCAGTCGTGTCCGACTCTTTGCGACTCCATGAATCGCAGCACGCCAGGCCTCCCTGTCCATCACCAACTCCCGGAGTTTACTCAAACTCATGTCCATCGAGTTGGTGATACCATCCAGCCATCCCATCCAGTGTCATCCCCTTCTCCTCCTGCCCTCAATCCCTCCCAGCATCAGAGTCTTTTCCAATGAGTCAACTCTTCGCATGAGGTGGCCAAAGTACTGGAGTTTCAGCTTTAGCATCATTCCTTCTAAAGAAATCCCAGGGCTGATCTCCTTCAGAATGGACTGGTTGGATCTCTTTGCAGTCCAAGGGACTCTCAAGAGTCTTCTCCAACACCACAGTTCAAAAGCATCAATTCTTCGGCACTCAGCTTTCTTCACAGTCCAACTCTCCCATCCATACATGATTACTAGAAAAACCATAGCCTTGACTAGACGAACCTTTGTTGGCAAAGTAATGTCTCTGCTTTTGAATATGCTGTCTAGGTTGGTCATAACTTTCCTTCCAAGGAGTAAGCGTCTTTTCATTTCATGGCTGCAGTCACCATCTGCAGTGATTTTGGAGCCCCCCAAAAAATAAGGTCTAACACTGCTTCCACTGTTTCCCCATCTACTTCCCATGAAGTGACGGGACCAGGAGATCCTTAAGTTTTATCAGTTTTCAACAACCTTTATTTTCAGAACAGTCTCTGGGTTTGAGAAACAAAATCTTCTGTAGTTTTGTGTATTTATCCACTTTCTCACATCCTCTTTCCTACGGATCTCATGGTAGGTCCTGTCAACCCAACACTGTCTAACAGTATGCTACTATTTTTCAAACTAAAAAAAATAGCTTTGAACCTAGTAGGGAAGTAAGCAAGCTTTCTTCCTCTGGTTTCTTTTGAAGTGTTCTGGGATGTCAGAAAGATTTATTGAATCAAGTAGGATGGAGACAGCAACAGAGAGGAGGGAAATACTTGACTTGGGAGCTGGGGATCTGCTATCACAAATCCTGTAATTATCCTCCCATGCCTGGTGGCATGATGCTGGAAAGAAAGGTCCTGATTGCCCTGGTTTCCCCAAGATGCCCTGGTTTCCCCAAGATGCCGGGAGAACATGAACAATGAGAATGCCGTTTAAAATACAAGCCTTGAATCCTACTGATGATTCAAAAATTCGGGCTTATTTGTGTTTTCTTGGGAGTGGGATTCTGTGTCATGATAGAAATATGTCTTCTTCTTCATTTTAATTGTTTCTTTAGGCCTGTGAAGTTTCTTCACTATGTTAATAGCTGTCCTGTGTCCCCCTCCCAGCAAATAATTTTTGTCACTGGGGCGGAGGAAATAAACATTTTCTGTCACAAACGGCAGCACCAGTTTGGATCGATATGTTCTCCAGGACATCAACATGTGGCCCAAACTGTCACTATCGCATCCAATTATCAGTCACCTGAAAAACACTTCATATTTATGAATTGCTAGTGAGAAGGGACACTGCATAAATTACTATTCACTAGTATATGTGCCTCAAAAGTTATAATAAACAGACTATTAAACACATCTTGAAAGATGTAGAAGTCCCTCTATATTCTTATATCATTCACGATAGAGTTGTAAGAAAGAAAACAAAGAATCAAACTCATTATTCTCATTCTGGAACCTACTAGGTAGAACCTGCTAATGCCAGGTCAGACGGGATGCTTGGCGTGCTGACCGGACAGTGGAGTGGTCCCTGAAGTAAGACTTTTTTGGCTTCCCTCGTGGCTCAGATGGTAAAGAATCCAACTGCAATGCAGGGGACCCAGGTTCGATCCCTGGGTTGAGAAGATCCCCTGGAGAAGGGCATGGCAACCCACTCCAGTATTCTTGCCTGAAGAATCCCATGGACGGACACAGCTGGCAGGCTACAGTCCATGGGGTCGCAAAGAGTCAGACAAGACTGAGCAACTAGCACTTTCTCTTCACACTTACTCAGTTCAATTCAGTTCAGTCGCTCAGTCATGTCCAACTCTTTGTGACATCACAGACAGCAGCACACCAGGGTTCCCTATCCATCACCAACTACCGGACCTTGCTCAAACCCATGTCCACTGAGTTGGTGATGCCATCCAACCATCTCATCCTCTGTTGTCCCCTTCTCCTCCTGCCTTCAATCACTACCAGCATCAGGGTCTTTTCAAATGAGTCAGTTCTTCACATCAGGTGGCGAAAAGTATTGCAGTTTCAGCTTCAGAATCAGTCCTTCCAATGAACACTCAGGACTGATCTCCTTTAGGATGGACTGGTTGGACCTCCTTGCAGTCCAAGGGACTCTCAAGAGTCTTCTCCAATACCACAGGTCAAAAGCATCAATTCTTCCAAACTCGGTTTTGTTTACAGTTCAACTCTCACATCCATACATGACTACTGGAAAAACCATAGCTTTCACTAGATAGACCTTTGTTGGCAAAGTAATGTCTCTGCTTTTTAATATGCTTCCTAGGTTGGTCATAACTTTTCTTCCAAGGAGCAAGTGTCTTTTCATTTCATGGCTGCAGTCACCACCTGCAGTGATTTTGGAGCCCAAGAAAATAGTCTGTCACTGTTTCCATTGTTTCCTCATCTGTTTGCCATGAAGTGATGGGACTGGATGCCATGATCATAGTATTTTGAATGTTGAGTTTTAAGCCAACTTTTTCACTCTCCTCTTTCACTTTCATCAAGAGGCTTTTTAGTTCCTCTTCACCTTCTGCCACAAAGGTGGTATCATCTGCATATCTGAGGTTATTGACATTTTTCCCGGCAATCATCCAGCCCAGCATTCCTCATGATGTACTCTGCATATAAGTTAAATAAGCAGGGTGACAATATACAACCTTAACATACTCTTTTTCCAATTTGGGACCAGTCTGTTGTTCCATGTCCAGTTCTAACTGTTGTTTCTTGACATGCATACAGATTTCTCAGGAGGTGGGACAGGTGGTCTGATAATCCCATCTCTTTCAGAATTTTCCAGTTTGTTGTGATCCACACAGTCAAAGGCTGTGGCATAGTCAATAAAGCAGAAGTAGATGTTTTTTTGGTATTCTCTTGCTTTTTCTATGATCCAACAGATTTTGGCAATTTGATCTCTGGTTCCTCTGCCTTTTCTAAATCCAGCTTAAATATCTGGAAGTTCTCAGTTCACGTACTGTTGAAGCCTCACTTGGAGAATTTTGAGCATTGCTTTGCTAGCATTTGAGATGAGTGCAATTGTACGATGGTTTGAACATTCTTTGGCATTGCCTTTCTTTGGTACTGAAATGAAAACTGACCTTGTCCAGTCCTGTGGCCACTCTGAGTTTACTAAATTTGCTGGCATAGTGAGTGCAGCACTTTAACAGCATCATCTTTTAGGATTTGAAATATCTCAGCTAGAATTCCATCACCTCCACTAGGTTTGTTCGTAGTGATGCTTCACACTTGCTATTTATTTCTAATAAGCCTTTACTAATTTAAGCATAGCCTGCTATTTTTATTATACGTAGATGTTTCATGAATATCCTCTCTCTGTCATTCAAGGTTTTCCAGTATCTACTATATAATTATATAGCTTTCTCTTTTAATTGGTAAATACAAAAATTTCTGGTATTAAAGTAGGCTTGCATTCCTGGAATGAGTCTTTCTCAGTCATGAGATGTTACTCTGGAAGTACTGTAGTATTCTGTTTGCTAATATGTTATTTAGAATTTTTGTATACAGTAAAATTGAAAATTTACATAAACTTTGATTCAGCAATGTCACTTCTAGGCCTCTAGCTCACAGAAAGAAATCACCAACAGGTTAAGACTTTTATGCTTAAAGATGTTAATTAGCAAATGTTAAGTAGCACAGTTTGCAATGAGTAAAAGTTTTTAAAAGTTATCCTATAAAGAAGTCCATTTAAAAAATTTAATCTACTGACTAGATAGATGATGTTTTCAGCATAACACCAGTAATTTTAAAGCAAGGTTGGATTGTAACTGATACAGAAATAAAGGGATTTTTTTGTTTATTTGTTTCATTTTGCTGTGCTGGGTCTTCATTGCTCCTAGGGCTACTCTCTGGTCGCAGTGTGTGGCCTTTCCGTCTTGCCGGCTTCTCTTGCTGCGGAGCACAGCTCTAGGATGCTCGAGATGCAGCAGCTGCAGCACGTGAGTTCAGTAGCTGTGGCTCCTGGGCTCCAGAGCACAAGCTCAATAGTTGTGGCACCCAGGCTGAGTTACTCCGAAGCAGGTGGGATCTTCCTGGATCAGGGATTGAACCTGTGTCTTCTGCATTGGCAGGTGAATTTGTCACCACTGGGCTGCCAGGGAAGCCAGAAAAGGGTTTATTTAAATGTTTACAGATTAAAATCCCAGTGGCCCAATTTTATAGAACTTGATAAGCTGATTCTAAAATTCATATGAAAATTGAAATTACACAGAATACCCATAAAAATTGAAAAGCAAAGTTTGGGAACTTAATCTGATTTAAAGAGTTACAGTAATCAAAACAGTGAAGTACTGGTGGAAGGATAAATTCATGGCCAGTGAAATAGAATACAGAGCCACATTCATGGTATATTGATTTTTGACACAGATCTCAATAAAGGTAGCAAAAAAGAAAATAAAGCCTTTTCTACTAATAGTGCTGAAATAATTGAATACATATATGAAAAAAATGAACCTCTTTCCTTATATAAGGCTGTACACAAAAGTAATTTACCATGCACATAGTTCTGAACATAAAAGTTAAATCTAAAGATTTCCAAAAGAATGTATGGGGAAAATAATGAATGAAAAAATGAAAAAACAAACTGATATATTCAGAAAATGTAATATTACTCAGAAACTTAAAAATTAATCAAGTAGCATGGAAGAACTTAACATTAGACTGAGGAAAGAAAGCCAGACACAAAAGAGCATAAATTTTATCAGCCCATTTGTGTGACATTTAGAACAGACTAAACTAACGTATAGCCACAGATAGTAGAATAGTTCCTGGTGGGGGCCAGAACTGGAGATGGTGGTTAATTTTAAACAGACCTAAAGAAACTTTCTTGTGTGAAGAAAGTGTTTTCTCTTTTAATTGCAGGGACCAAAATACTTGAAAGTATACATTTAACTTATTTTTTGCACATTATTTTATTTATATCCCCACTGTCTAATATGTACATTTATGAACTTCCCAAAAGCAGTATTCTTTTTGCAAACTTGGAAATTTTAAATACTCTAAGTTACTCCTGAAGATTCAAACTGGCAGATTCCTCACCAAGGACATCCTTAGGTCACGTTTGTGCTCCCAGAAAGTAAGTAATCAACAGGCAGCAGTCTATGCTCCAGGCGTCATTCTCTCACCTGTAAAGCCGGCCATGCTTACTTGATCTCTGTAAGCAAGATCTAAACCCTAAGCGGCACTCCGTTTCTGCCGTTGGCTGGCTTTCACGCCATGACAAGGTAGGCATACACGCAGTTACACGGTGAGGCCTTCCCCTTTCACGCACATGAAAACCCTACTTCTATTAAAAACTCCCTAACATGCAATCCACGGCCAATCAACTCGAAAGCTCTCACGCCCGTCGCCTCATCTGCCGGTGCGCGAACGCAGGCCTGGGGCCGCCGCTGGGCCTCCTGAGGGCTCACCGACAGCGCGGTGGAGGCCGGGCCAGACCACTGCCCTCAACTCGTTCAGGGCCCACATGCTTTAAATGGCTGTATTTATTATATGTAAATTATTTCTCAGTATGGTTGATTTAATAAAAGGCAAGAAATATATTGTTTTTTAAAAGCCGTATAGGCAAACTATTGAGAAAATGAAAAACAAAAAAGATAAGAATTCAGTAATCAAGTTCCTGAAGCATCCAAGCTCAAAGTGGGTGAAATAAGCCCTTTGTGGGACATATGGAATCTATGATTACATCGTCCAACAGAACTGTCTGTGATGATGTAAATGTCCTCTATCTGGACTATCTGACATAATAACCATAAGCTACTTATGACTATTGGCACTTAACTGTTATTAGTACACCTGAAAACCTTAATTTTTAATTTTAATTAATTTCTATTTCAATAGTTACATGTGGTTGGTAGCCACCATACTGGAAATCATAGTTCTTCGTATACAATTATTAAAGCTATTTCCAGTTTCTTCAGGAAAAGAAATTAAAGAAAAATGGTAAAACCCACTATGTGTATTACTTATATTTAGTTGTATGCAATAACATAACATACTCTAGAAAGCCTTTTTTAAATTTAAAATCATTTAAATATTATTTTAGAACAAGCATATAATATGACATCCTTCGAAAGCAAGAATATATGCTAAATGCCCTGTCAACATTCTTGCATCTTCTTGCATCTTCTCTCTTCCAAAACTCTCATGCTGGAAGGGTCAGAAAATGTGGCTGGTGAGATAGAAGGAAGGAGTAAAACAAGGAAAAAGCAAGGAGCAGACCATAATCCCCGTCTTCTCCTCAAATACCTGTCTGAGTATTACTAGTGCTTAAAGGCGTGAAGACACACAAATACAAAATAAGACTGAATTTTTCTTTTTTTTTTAATGTTGTTCTTTTTTTTTAATTTCAGTTCAGTTCATTTGCTCAGTCGTGTCTGACTCTTTGCGACCCCATGAATCGCAGCACTCCAGGCCTCCCTGTCCATCACCAACTCCCGGAGTTCACCCAAACTCACGTCCATCGAGTCAATGATGCCATCCAGCAATTTATTCATTTGTTAATTGAAGGATAATTGCTTTACAGAATTTTGTTGTTTTCTGTCAAACATCAACATGAATCAGCCATAGGTATATATATATCCTCTCCCTTTTGAACCTAACTAGAACAAGAGACTGGGCATTTTGACAACTAAACTACAACTCTGATATTTGATTTCAAAGAACCAGAGAACAGTTTCAAGAAACGTTACAGGGCCTGCTTGAGTTTTTTCCCCAAGGGCAGAACTGTATAGAACATATTTAAAGGGAAAATAAATTATGAAAATTAAGTCCCTTTGCAATTACACGTGTGAAGGGATTTAAAGAAAAATGAACTACATACATCACCCACTATAGTATTTTTTGCAGCAAATAAAAATGTGTGTCCAGCATCACTGAGGAATTGTTTCCAGGAAATTGAAACTATAATGAGGGCCTAATCAAAAGCTGCTTCATCAGTGTGAAAAAGAAAAGTTCTGAGCATAAACCTGAAAAACTTTAAGGAGGACAGAGCTGCCTTTTAGAAAAGAAAAACAAGACCAGGAGAATCAACTGTTTTCAACATATGGTAAATACATTTGATCCTGCAAAGGGCCTCAAACAAAACAGACAACAGGCAATGTTAAGATCCCTGAAAGGAGTTTTCATCTGTTCCAAGACACTGTGCTTCAGAGCAGGGAAATAACATAAATAAAAAGGCATTTAGGAAAGTGTGTTCCCGTTCCAACCCAGGAGACAGAGTATGGAAGGAAAGATTATTGGTGAGAGGAAAGCCTCTAAGGAGGCTGCTGGAAGAGTTTGACAAATGCTGCAAATGTGCTGAAACCATAGTGTTTAAAGCTAAAAGGAACCCCAGAGGTTCTTGGCCAATATTTTCCTTTTGAAGTCAAGCAAAGAAAACAGGTTTATAAAATGTAACAGACATTAAAACTCAGATGTGCAGCAAAAACTTAAGTTCCTTATTTTGCCTAAAAGCAATCTGTCCTGCTTCCTTTTTCTGCACATAATACCTAGTGGGTCTCTGAGAGATTTCTGATCCAATCAGGTCATTTAACATTCCCTTCAAGTAATGCTCAGTCTTCCACATGGATAAAAATTCTGTCTCACAAGAACCTCTTATTCAACCCCCAGTGATGTCACATCATTTTAGGTATTATAGTCTCCTGGTGTTGGGATGAGGTGGCCACCAGCCTCATGTCAGTCCTTGCACTGGTCCTGCTGGTGTCTGAACTGTCTCCCGTCCTCTGGGTGATAGTTTGCTGCCCTGGCCTCTGTTGCTACAAATTAAAGCCAGAAAATTTATGGTCTATTCCTTTGGCTTGGATTTTGTTCCCAGAAGAAACTAGCTTCTTCCTCTTTCCAATTCAGCTTTCCCGCAATCTTTATTGACTTCACACTTGTGGTTTTCCCTACTGCCTCCATACAGTCCCCTGGCCTGATGGCCTTTTCTCAGCCCCTGCTGCGGGGTCAATCACCTCACCTCACTGTCTCTCATGTGAGTGTCCAACCTACTCGCTTCTCCGTGTTGATCAGGACTTCTCTGCTCGGCCTCCTCCTTCAGTGCCGGTCAGGAGAGCAAGGAAGAGTCACATGCCACTGATATCCTAGCTGCCCAAACTCTCTCAACCCAGGCTAAAGCCATGCGAGGGAAAACCAGGCCACATATTTATCTGGCTCCATATTCTCCCTCTTGTTATCCCTTCTGTCTACCGAAGCTCAAGGCCAAAAGGGGGGTTAGTTTTTCTTCTATTTTCCTAACTTCATTCCTCTGTCCTTTCTGACTTGAGTATCTCTGTTAACGTTTAGAGGAGATTAGGGGAACCGTCACTACACACTATGACAAGAAATACACACACCTAGGGACTCCAAGCTAATCTTAAAATAATAAATGGACTTGAAGGGTTAGGGATTCCTAACTCTTCAAAAGCCTGACTTTAAATCTATTATCTTGAAAATTCATCAAGTGTCTGCCTGGTATTGGTAAAGTGTTAACCATCAGAGAAATGAAAATTAAAACCACAATGAGCTATCACCTCACACCTACAGGAATGGCTATCACATAAAAGAACACACATAACACATGTTGGTAAGGATGTGGAGCAGATGGAATCCTCATACACTATTGGTGGGAATGTAAATCGGTGCAGCCATGTGGAGAACAGAATGGCAGTTTCTCAAAAAGCTAAAAATAGAACTATCACATGACCCAGTAATTCCACACCTGTGTATATATCAAAAAAAATTTTTTTAATGAAAATACTAATTCAAAAGGATACATGCACCCCAATGTTCACAGCAGCATTATTTACAATTACCAAGATACAGAAGCAACTTAAGAGTCCATCAACAGACAAATGATAGAGAAGGTATCATAATGGCATACTACTCAGCCATAAAAAGAATGAAATTTTGCACCTTGCAACAAAGTGGATGGACTTGGAATGTATAAGTCTGAGCGAAGTATGTCAGGCAGAGAAAGACAAATACTATATGAAGTCACTTATGTGGAATCCAAAAACATTAGTGAATATAACAAAAAAGAAACGGGCTCACAGATATAAAGAGCAAACTAGCAGTTATCAGTGGGGAGAGAAGAGGGGAAAGATGTAGGATAGGCGTAGGGGATTAGGAGGCACAACTATTATGGGTAAGTAAGAAAGCTTCAAGGATGTATTGTACAACACGGGGAATTTAGTCAGTTGCTGCTGCTATAACTATAAATGGAATGGACTTTCCTGGTGGCTTAGACAGTAAAGAATCTGCCCGCAGTGTGGGAGACCTGGGGTCCATCCCTGGGTCAGGAAGATCCCCTGCAGAAGGGAATGGCAAACTACTCCAGTATTCTTGCCTGGACAGTTCAATGGACAGAGCCTGGCAGGCTACAGTTCATGGAGCACAAAGACTTGGACACGACTGAGCGACTAACACTTTCACTTTATAAATGGAATGTGTTGTGTATGTATGTTCAGTTGCCAAGTCATGTCTGAGTCTTGAATACAACCTTTTAAATTGTGATCACTATGATGTACACCTGTAATTTATGTGATATTGTACATCAACTACACTTCCATTTAGAAAATTAAAAAAAAAAAGATACTACTCAAAAAGAAACAATGAAAGTCACCAGACCAGACATACTCAAAGGATAGGGAAACAGACCCCACCCAGTAGTGAGAGAAACTACAAAATATTGTCACCAAATTTTTCAAGCTACCATGGTACAATAAGAGCTGAATTAATCCATTAAACACTTTTTGCAAAGTCCCACTCAGCATCATCTATTTGCACATCATAGAAGGCAATGGCAGGAGAAGGCAATGGCAACCCACTCCAGTACTGTTGCCCGGAAAATCCCATGGATGGAGGAGCCTGGTAGGCTGCAGTCCATGGGGTCGCTAAGAGTCAGACATGACTGAGCAACTTCACTTTCACTTTCCACTTTCATGCATTGGAGAAGGAAATGGCAACCCACTCCAGTGTTCTTGCCTGGAGAATCCCATGGACGGAGAAGCCTGATAGGCTGCAGTGCATAGGGTCGCACAGAGTCAGACACAACTGAAGCGACTTAGCAGTAACACCAGCAGAAGGCAATGGCACCCCACTCCAGTACTCTTGCCTGGAAAATCCCATGGACGGAGGAGCCTGGTGGGCTGCAGTCCATGGGGTCGCTAAGAGTTGGACACGACTGAGCAACTTCACTTTCACTTTTCACTTTCATGCATTGGAGAAGGAAATGGCAACCCCACTCCAGTGTTCTTGCCTGGAGAATCCCAGGGACGGTGGAGCCTGATGGGCTGCAGTCTATGGGGTTGCACAGAGTCAGACACGACTGAAGTGACTTAGCAGCAGCAGCAGTCTATACCTAGCTACAAGGGAGGCAAGGAAATGAAATCTTTCTACTGGGCCCATGATTATCCAAAATAAAACCAGGATGTTGATAGAAAAGTAGAAAGGGAAAAGGGATTGGAGAGGTAAGCAATCAGCATTCTCTGTCACTTTGATCATTTCCCAATTTATGTGCGACTTTCTGAGTCTGTTTTCTTAACCCTTAAATAAATAGACCCAAAAGTAATATCTGCTTTCATTGTATGTTGTGGCATCGTGCTCGTGTCATCATCACTTCAGTCATGTCCAACTCTTATGCACTATAACCCTTCAGGGTCCTCTGTCCACAGAATTCTCCAGGCAAGAATACTGGAGTGAGTTGCCGTGTCCTCCTTCAGGTGATCTTCCCAACCCAGGGATGGAACCCACATCTCGTGCGTCTCCTGCACTGTTGAGCCACTGGGGAAGCCCTGGATGCGGCATAACATGTGTCTAATAAATTTAAGCCTATCTTGTTTCAAAATAACTTACTGAAATCTGGTATGACCAGAATCTGAAATCTACTGACATGAGATGCTAGAGATCATCCCAAATAGGAGATTCAACTGATGAAAAAGATGGTGAACAAGTGGTAAGATGTACAGTAATGTGGTAACTACACATGTACACAGATAACACTGAGAGCTCAGACAAGGAGCAAACTCAATCTTCAACTGGAGGACATGTTTTTTAATGTAATAAAAAATACTTCATTCTTAAAATATTTGCTTATTTATTTATTTGGCTGCATTGAGTCTTAGTTGCAGCACATAGGATCTTCACTGCAGTATGTGGGACATTCATATGAAACTAAAATAATGTTATATGTTGATTATTCAGTTCAGGTCAGTCGCTCAGTCATGTCCGACTCCTTGTGACCCCATGGACTGCAGTACACCAGGCCTCCCTGTCCATCACCAACTCCCGGAGTTTACTCAAACTCATGTCCACTGAGGTGGTGATGCCATCCAACCATCTCATTCTCTGTCATCCCCTTCTCCTCTTGCCTTCAATCTTTCCCAGTATCAGGGACTTTTCCAATGATCCAGTTCCTCACATCAGGTGGCCAAAGTATTGGAGATTCAGCTCCAGCATCAGCCCTTCAAATGAATATTCAGGACTGATCTCCTTTAGAATGTACTGGTTGGATCCCCTTGCAGTCCAAGGGACTCTCAAGAGTCTTCTCCAACACCACAGTTCAAAAGCATCAACTCTTTGGCACTCAGCTTTCTTTATAGTCCAACTCTCACATCCATACATGTTCATACACCTCAATTAAAAAAAAAAAAAAACAGCATTTAAACAACTTAAAAAACAGCATTCAGCCTGTGCCAGCTCCTGTTCTAGACAGTGAGGACACAGCATAAAGATGGCTCTCCTAGGAGATAATATCATAAAGTAATTACTGCTCTATGAAAATAGAGTGACCTGGCAGGAAGTGCTAAAGGAGGTTCCGAAATGGGTGACTAGTCAAGACAGACCTCTTTGCAATGATGACTTTTGGCGAAAACTCTATACTGGAGAGAAGCCAGGTATGCAAAGGTCTGCCTTTCAGGCAGGGGTAGCAGTCCTAAGGTGGAAACCAGCTACAAAGAGAACGAGACACAATGTGACCAAAGTGGAAAAGAGCCACGGAAGATGGGATTGGATATGTTTGGGTAAGTATCAAACTAAACATGTATTCACAGGTCATGATAAATGGTTGAATTTTGTACTAGCTACATTGAAAACTAGAAGAATTCAAAACATAAGTGTGACATTATATTATTTATGTTTTTTAAAAGTCACTGTTTTCTACAGAATAAATGTCTGAATATCAGGGGGCAAGGAGTTTGGGGGATTGATTGGGGGACTGGGACTGGCATATATACAGTACTATGTATAAAAAAGATAACTAATATTGCTGCTGCTGCTGCTGCTAAGTCGCTTCAGTCGTGTCTGACTCTGTGCGACCCCATGGACTGCAGCCTTCCAGGCTCCTCCATCCACGTGATTTTCCAGGCAAGAGTACTGGAGTGGGTTGCCATTCCCTTCTCCATAACTAATACTATTTTATATAAAATAGCTAACTAATGAGAACTGACTGTATAGCATGGAAACTCTACTCAATGCTGTGTGGTGACCTAAATGAGAAGGAAATCCAAGGAAGAGGGGATATATGTATATGACAGATTTACTTTGCTGTACAGCAGAAACTACAAGAACACTGTAAAGCAACTATACTCCAATTAAAAATAATAATATAAAAATAAAAGTCACTGTTCTGTAAACAATAGATTATAGGTATAGGAGGCTAAAGGAGGAAGAAAACTAAATCAAGAACTAGGAACCTAGTACATTCACCAACTGAAAGGCAATTATGCTCCCTTTGTTTTCATGTAATTAAGTAAGAGTAATGCTAAACAGAGAGCAGCACTTCACTCTATCTGGTATATACATCCTACGTTCCATTCATTCTCTCATTCATCCATTCTACAGACATTTTACAGGACATTTTATGTTCTAGGCACTGGTACTAATCAACAGAGTATAAGATCATCCCCAGTGCCTTAGGCAATCTGATCCCAGGAAATATGAATGAAAGAACTACCAAAAAAAATACCTAATATCCTATCTTAAGCTACATGGAATAGCTATGATCAAATATTGTCAATCAGATATCATCTGGCTCTACATTCTATGACTCTATGATCAGTTCAGTTGAATTGTTCAGTCCTGTTCAGTTCTTTGTGACCCCATAGACTGCAGCACGCCAGGCCTCCCTGTCCATCACCAACTCCAGGAGCTTACTCAAACTCAGGTCCATTGAGTCCATGATGCCATCCAACCATCTCATCCTCTGTTGTCCACTTCTCCTCTTGCCTTCAATCTTTCCCTGCATCAGGGTCTTTTCAAATGAGTCAGCTCTTCACATCAAGTGGTCAAAGTACTGGAGTTTCAGCTTTAGCATCAGTCCTTCAAATGAATATTCAGGACTGATTTCCTTTAGGATGGACTGGTTGGATCTCCTTGCAGTTCAAGGGATTCTCAAGAGTCTTCTCCAACACCACAGTTCAAAAGCATCAACTCTTTGGCGCTAAGCTTTATTGTCCAACTCTCACATCCATTCATGACTACTGGAAAAACCATAGCCTTGACTAGATTGATCTTTCTTGGCAAAGTAATGTCTCTGCTTTTCAATATGCTATCTAGGTTGGTCATAAGTTTTCTTCCAAGGAGCAAGCATCTTTTAATTTCATGGCTGAAGTCACCATCTGCAGTGATTTTGGAGCCCAAAAAATAAAGTCTGTCACTGTTTCCACTGTTTCCCCATCTATTTGCCATGAAGTGAAGGGACGGGATGCTATGATCTTTGTTTTCTGAATGTTGAGCTTTAAGCCAACTTTTTCACTCTCCTCTTTCACTTTCATCAAGAGGCTCTTTAGTTCTTCACTTTCTGCCATAAGGGTAGTGTCATCTGCATATCTGAGGTTATTGATATTTCTCCCAGCAATCTTGATTCCAGCTTGTGCTTCACCCAGCCCAGCATTTCTCATGATGTACTCTGCATATAAGTTAAATAAGCAGGGTTAAATATACAGTTAAATAATAATATAAGTTAAATAATAAGGTTAAATATACAGCCTTGATGTACTCCTTATCCTATTTGGAACCAGTCTGTTGTTCTATGTCCAATTCTAATCATTGCTTCCTGACGTACATACAGATTTCTCAAGAGGCAGGTCAGGTGGTGGTCTGGTATTCCCAACTCTTGAGAATTTTCCACAGTTTACTGTGATCCACACAGTCAAAGGCTTTGGCATAGTCAATAAAGCAGAAATAGATGTTTTTCTGAAACTCTCTTGCTTTTTTTGATGATCCAACAGAGGTTGGCAATTTGATCTCTGGTTCCTCTGCCTTTTCTAAAACCAGCGTGCACATCTGGAAGTTCACGGTTCATGTATTATTGAAGCCTGGCTTGGAGAACTTTGAGCATTACTTTACTAGCATGTGAGATGAGTGCAATTGTGCGGTAGTTTGAGCATTCTTTGGCATTGCCTTCTTAGGGATTGGAATGAAAACTGATCTTTTCAGCCCTGTGGCCACTGCTGTATGTTCCAAATTTGCTGGCATATTGAGTGCAGCATTTTCACAGCATCATCTCCCAGGATTTGAAATAGCTCAACTGGAATTCCATCACCTCCACTAGCTTTGTTCATAGTGATGCTTCCTAAGGCTCACTTGACTTCACATTCCAGGATGTCTGGTTCTAGGTGAGTGATCATACCATCCTGATTATCTGGGTTGTGAAGATCTTTTTTGTACAGTTCTTCTGTGTATTCTTGCTACCTCTTCTTAATATCTTCTGCTTCTGTCAGGTCCATACCATTTCTGTCCTTTACTGAGCTCATCTTTGCGTGAAATGTTCCCTTGGTATGTCTAATTTTCTTGAAGAGATCTCTAGTCTTTCCCATTCTATTGTTTTCCTCTATTTCTTTGCACTGATCACTGAGGAAGGCTTTCTTATCTCTCCTTGCTATTCTTTGGAACTCTGCATTCAAATGGGTATCTTTCCTTTTCTCCTTTGCTTTTGGCTTCTCTTCTTTTCACAGCTATTTGTAAGGCCTCCTCAGACAGCAATTTTGCTTTTTTGCATTTCTTTTTGTTGGGGATGGTCTTGCTCCCTGTCTCCTATACAATGTCATGAACCTCTGTCCATAGTTCATCAGGCACTCTGTCTATCAGATCTAGTCCTTTAGATCTATGATAGTTTTATGGTATTTTAAAAGAGCTTTTAATAAATTACTTTTGGGAAGTAACATGCCGAGAGAAATATGGAAACTCAAATATGGAAACATTTTATTCATCATACTATAAAAATAAACTTTTAAATGAAATCATTATGGACAAATTGGAAAAGATTCTAGGAATTTTTCCCAAGATTTCTTACCTTTTCCCTCAGAGAATTTATCTGATCTGGTGTCTTTAGAATGCCCAAATCCTTACTGCCAGTACAATATTTATAAAACTCTATAAGTTTTAGGTTGGAAAACACAATTTGGCTTTACAACCAAGTACAATCTGCTCAAAATTTGTAAAGGGTCTGTGACATTATTGCTGACTCCTCAGGAGAAGAAAATACAATCAGCTAGAGCTCCTAATCCTCACACCTCAAACACATACATACTGTGATCATTAACTGGATCATTAATGAAAACAACTGCTATTCCAATCTGAACTGAAGATGACTGCAACTGGGAAATTTTAACTTCTAGTGACCTACCAACATTAATAAGTTTTCAGTAATTCTAAATATATCTGAAAACTGAAAAGAAGATATTATTGCATTAAGAAGCTAGATTTCATCAACACATTTTGTCTCTCATTAAATTTCATGAAACCTGGAAATACTGTGAAGTATTTTGAATTGTGAAAACACCTTCATCAGTGGAGACAAACCGGTCTATCTATTCTAATGAACAAGACGACAGAGCCACGGAACAGATGTGAACTCTTATGGACCTCCTGGTTCTCCAGGGCATGCTCCAAATCTGTAAATTCCAGCCCAAAACATTGCCTAAATAAAGCATAATGTTGTAAAATGTGTCCCCAGAGGATCATTCTGCGCTTAACTACAGGTTCACCAGCTTAGCAACCCCAGGCCTAGAAACTCACCAGCACAGACCACAATAGCACATACCCAGATGGCTTGGTCCTTCAAGCTAAAATACGCATAGTCAGAGCAGAATGTAAGTATGTGGTATGACTCAAGAGTCACCAAAATGGTTTACAGAAGGACAAAAACAGATCTAGTAAATAAAATATTTATTTTTAGTTAAAATGTCAAGATGATTGAAACTACCAAATTTGAGCAAAACTTCTGCCGGATCAAAGAGTAAAGGTAAACTTGACTGTCCACGTGTACTAATGGAGAAAAATCCCCAAAAGAAGGGAACAGAAGACAAGTTAGAATTAATGTGAATAAAGTCAAATCTTGCTGCTGCTGCCTAGCAAAGCAGGGCCATGGGGTTGGAATAGAGGAAGGGGGGAAATAAGGTTAAGAGCTAAGGGTTACAGACAGAAAAATCAGGCATAAAATATTGGGATAATAAGCTATCCAAATACTTACTCTTGGCTGCCTTGCTCTCAAAGGTCACAAGAGCATGTGGTATGGACTATGCTCACCTATATCCAAGATTGTTTAATGATCTAAATAACCAGTTTCCAACTGCAGTCTTTTCTTTACAGTCTAAATGAATACAAGAAAAAAAAAAGATTAGGTATTCAGTACTTGGAAGCCATTTCCTGGATTTATTTAACAAATTGATCCATTTATAACAAATTAATAAAGCACTGATAATTGATTTTTGGAATTCATTAAAACTGAACTAATGCCATGCTCTGAAACCATCACCTGGGGGTAAGATACTCACTGTATTAATAGAAGCTAATTTCTTAAAGTAATAAAGTTTTCCTTTTGGTCAAGTCTGTTTAGTTTAAATGTGAGTTTATTAAAGTTGGCTTAAAAGGTAAGTCATTAGCAAAATTGGTGGTTGCTATTTTCAAAGATTTTTTTTTAAAAAACTACTCTGAAAGTAACAAATGCTCTAAGACTCAAATTTGGCTGGATCTTTTAAGATGGATTGAGTTTTAGATCTGAAATGGAGGTTCCTGTGTTCTATATACAACATCTGACAGACATGCTCTGCAGGACGTTCAGTTTAGAGCTGAAAAAGTTCCTAGGCTACATGACAGTGAGAATTATGGAGAACATCCCTGATTTGTGGCTATCATCCCACTGATGATGACAAACTTTAAATGATAACCTGTTTCTCTCATTTCACAAAAGTAACAAATCTGGTGGCTCCTTAGACAAAGGCTGACAGTTCAGGGTCACAAAAAGCAGAACTAGGATGACTGGGGTGATATAACGTGTTGATGCTACTGCTAATAGGTCCCTAATTTTTCCATTTAAACAGATATATTTTCCTCACATTAATTATACATCTCAATGTTACTAAGTTTTCATCATGTTGAAATGGTGTCCCCATTACATAACTAGTCCATGTAAGTTATTGATGCTCAGCTGAGATATTAGCTTGCTACTACTGCTGCTAAGTCGCTTCAGTCGTGTCCAACTCTGTACGACCTCATAGACGGCAGCCCACCAGGCTCCCCCGTCCCTGGGATTCTCCAGGCAAGAACACTGGAGTGAGTTGCCATTTCCTTCTCCAATGCATGAAAGTGAAAAGTGAAAGTGAGGTTGCTCAGTGTGTCCAACTCTTCACAACCCCATGGACTGCAGCCCATCAGGTTCCTCCGTCCATGGGATTTTCCAGGCAAGAGTGCTGGAGTGGGGTGCCATTGCCTTCTCTGGAGATATTAGCTTAATTTTTATTAAAAATTCCCTTGTCATGTCAGTACATTATAATATTCCTTTATTCCCATTTTAAAAACAAAATAATTTGAGAAAATTTAATATTGGAAAGTACAGAACCACTTTTATGTATCAGGTTATGTCTTAAAAGTTAGGCACTGAGTTTGATTCAACCACTCAAAATTCCACATAAACCTGGAAAGAAAAATCTGCAAATGTGAAAAACCAATGCAGTACCACGACAGAGTTTGTTTACAACTCTGTTGATAGATCTTGGGATTCCAACAGAACTAGAAATTCATGTAAAAAGTCAGGAAATACTTCTCAAAAATGTCATACTGACTTTGACCATACTCTCAACAGTCCAGGTATTGTGCCCCTGTGCTCTTGGTTGTCTCAAACTTCAACATTCATATCGAATGATTGTCTCTCCCTCTTTTTTAACTCTTAAAAGACAAAACCAGGGTTTGCATTTTCCTACCTCTCATGGTAAAGACTGTGTCTTCCCTGGTCCTTCAACTTTACAAGACCAATGTGCTTCCACATCTCCTGATCTAAAGAAGCAAATCATCTGAGTTTACCACCAGGAGAGTAGTCCCCCTCCCTCCCATCTCTTCCAGACTATAAACCTCTTGGACCAAGCCATGCAGCAGAATGGGGGGAAGGAAGGGGTAAGACAGAGTGAGAACTCACTGCAGTGTTAGTAGGACTCATCAGCAACAATAAATCTCACTTTTCATGTGGCCCAATCTGCTGGGAATCATTTGAAGCAGCAACTACTTTCTAGCCCTGCTCAGAAGCTTTGTTTAGCATCCTCTCTTTGTATTTGGTCTGGTCATAAATTATTTGCTCACCTGAACAGCTTAAGCACCTACCTTGAGAGTACTGTCATCAAGCAAGGGGAATTAATTTAAGACATGCCACATCTATCTATCTATCAAAAAAAAAGGAAGTGGGGTACTGTATACTAGTTACATCTGGGTTGCCCTTGTAGTCTTATTACTCCTGTTTGTTACACAGAACTCTACCACAAATGAGAAGTATAATTGTAAGGATAAATAGGCTAAAATAAGTCCAATTTGCTCCCAATTAGCAATGCCAATTTAGCACCATATGTGTGACCCTGGAACTCACAGTCTCCCACATTTGGGACACATTTTTTAAATCTTCCAAATTTTTTTACAGAAAAATACAAAAAGAAGTTGGTTCCAGCTGGGACTTCACTCCCTGTGTGTAAAGGTACTATGATTTTCCAGCCTTGGGTCTGGCAACATTGATGTTTATTTATAACATTAATTGTAAATTGAAATAAAACTAATAACAAAATAGGATTAGACAACATGCTATTTTATAGTAAATGAAAATTTTCATATTTTAAAGGTTTTACAGAGTCCTATTAATTCATTTTTAAACTATTTTATCAGCTTAAACACTGGCTAGAACTACAGAGACCTATCTTTCTAGTCTAACTATCTGCTTAAATTTTATAAGACTTTCATTTCCACCCAGAAAGGGAATGTGAGTCATTGTCAAAGCAGCATCTGTATAATGTCTGATGGTTGATGGGATGGGTTCATGGCTTAAGGAATGTTGTTTATAGCAGAGAGATTTGAAGTTGGATTCCCCTGGACAACAGTGATACAAACAAACTCCTAATCTACCAAAAAACATTAGTCATAAAGTGATAAGTGGTTCTTTTAATAACCAGGTCTGACCCCTCCATTCTTATAGCTTCTCTTTGGTCTGCCATTCCTAGAATGCCAAAAGAAATGAACTTTTATGCAAAATTCCCTCAATATTTCTCAGTTACAGGGGCAAGAAATATTATTTGACTCTTCAAGACATGCAGGGCCTTCACCACACACCAGCTCCACACTGCCTGCCTGCTGTTCATGCATGAAAAGACATTCTGTCCACTTAATTTTAGCTCCTTCTCAGCCATATTTTTTACATTTCCCCATGCTGAGTAGGCAAGTTCCCTCTGCTGAACTATATTAATCAGAAACTATGTTAGGCCTCCTCTTGGGCACACCTCCCAATCACAAGCAACCAATAAGCAAGCCTTAATAAAGCAAAAATTGAAAAGCAACCAATCCTTATAATTGCTACTAGTCATTGCTATGCTTTTTTTTTTTTCAAAGGTTTATCCCTCTTGCGGAAAAGTTAAGTTGTTCCTGGACAACATCAAGCT
The DNA here is from genome assembly GCF_003369695.1 of Bos indicus x Bos taurus. Taxonomy (NCBI): domain Eukaryota; kingdom Metazoa; phylum Chordata; class Mammalia; order Artiodactyla; family Bovidae; genus Bos; species Bos indicus x Bos taurus. Next base: position 6,760,577 of record NC_040077.1, on the reverse strand, counting down.
TAAAGCAGCTGCAGAAGGTGATTCTCTAAGAGAGATATTTATGTGATAAGACTAAAGAATATCAAGAAGCTTCTAAAAAAAAAATTCCTTTAAGGTTCTTCATACAAATGTTCTTTAAAACACAAATAAGCATGGAAGGGTTATGCAATGGATGAGATGATCATGCCCCGCCCCCAAACTTTATTAATTTATGTTGAAACTCCTAATCCCCAATGTGATATTATTTGGAGATGGAACCATTAGGAAGTAATTAGGTCATGAGTGTGAAATCCACATGATGGTATTGGTGCCCTCATAAAGAGAAACAAGAGAACTTGGTTCCCCTCTCTGGTCTCTACCATATGAAAATACAATGAGAAGATGGTTGTCTGCAAACCAGGAAGAGGACCTTCAACCAAGAATCCAACCATGCTGGCACACTGATCTCAAATTTCAGCCTCCAAAACTGTGAGATATACAGGTTTGCTGTTTAAGCCACCTAGTCTAAGGTATTCTGTTATAACAAAGCAAACTCAGCAAACTAATCACATGACAAAGTCAGAGACTCATAAAATATTTTCCTCTTTTACAGGCTTATAAAGGCACAAAGATTGAGAGTCAAGGTGGTAGGGGGAAGGTATTCAAAACAGTGAGATGACGCTCACAGAAAGCTGCTGCTGCTGCTAAGTCGCTTCAGTAGTGTCCGACTCTGTGCGACCCCATGGACGGCAGCCCACCAGGCTCCCCCATCCCTGGGATTCTCCAGGGAAGAACACTGGAGTGGGTTGCCATTTCCTTCTCCATACAGAATACCTAATTAAAAATGGTTCCCATCCCAGATAGTCACATTTTGTTCATGACACTGAACTACTCTAAACTACACTGAACAGTAATTCGTCTTGATTTACACACTTTATTTTAGTCACTCATTTTAGGTTTGTCTTTTCATGAGATGGTTTATAGCAGCTCCAGAATTTGTTATTCTCTTAGAGTACAATGCTTGTTATTGAAGGTTCCACAAAGTTCTTTAAATTAAAAAGGTACCAGGAAAATTTGAGTCATCATAAGCATGATCATCTAAAAAGAATTTCAAAGTCAATAAAATTACTTCCACTTTAACACTACAAAAACAATTTAATTTAAATAAATGATGAGAAACTATCCAAAAATGCCTAAGACAAGTTCTATGTCATACTTTTTTGAACACTTTTTAACATCACTTAAGATTTTTCCATACTTTTCATGACTCTATGAACAATGATCATTTTTACATAATGAATTAGAATGAAATGAATTTATAAAGAAAAGCATAATGTAGATATAAGCTGGAAAGCAATGAAAGAATGTTCATCAATTAATAGTTCCAATTTTACATTACAATTTGTAGACCAAACTTTAGTCTCTTCTCTTCTATTTTCCCAAACCACTTCTAGGTGAATGCTTGTTCTTCATCACACACACAATAAAAGTATCAATAAGCTCCAAAAGTTCTCCTTTGGTTTTTATCTTAGAGATGCCAGATGCAACTTGGAATTTCTTGTCACTACTAAATTATTTGTTTTAATTAACAGTTTTAGGAAAATAATAGCTGATAGTACACATCTATAAGTAAAAGTTGAGCAAAGGTAGTATAGAATGCCATTCTTAAGAGGTTATTGGTTAATTTCATAATTTTGCATGAAAAGTGGTAGCTACATGTTTTTGTTGCTGTTTTGTTGGCATTTAGAATATACTAGTAACAAAGAATATATATAAAACATCTACTAGATAGGAATTAGGATATTTGAGTGAGAAATATACTCAAATATCTCTTTTTGATATTTTGTCCTGCTATAAGATACTTTATTACCATTTGGTCCCAATTTCTTACTGGTATCAGCTTTGTGTGTGTTAGTAGCTCAGGCATGTCTGACTCTTTTCTACCCAATAGACTGTAGCTTGCCAGGCTCTTCCATCCAGGCTCTTCCGTCCATGGAATTCTTCAGGCAAGAATACTGAAGTGGGTTGTCATTCCCTACTCCAGAGGATTTTCCCCAACCCAGGGATAGAATCTAGGTCTCCGGCATTGCAGGCAGATTCTTCACCATCTGAGCCATCAGGGAAGCTTTATTAAACTCTTTCAAATTTAAGAAATGTATAGATATGTTCTTAATGGTAAATGTTGCTGTTGTTTAGTCACTAACTCGTTTCTGACTCTTTTGCAACCCATGAACTATAGGCCGCCAGGCTGCTCTGTCCATGGGATTTCCCAGGCAAGAAAATTGGAATGTGTTGCCATTTCCTTCTCCAGGGGATCTCTCTGACCCAAGGATTGAGCCTGTGTCTTCTGCATTGGCAGGAGGATTCTTTACTGCTGAGCCACGAGGAAAGCCCAATAGTAAGTATACTAGATGAAAAAGCTAGTGTGTGATCTCAGATTATTTAAACCTCTCTCATTCACAGTTCGGAGAAGGCAATGGCACCCCACTCAGTACTCTTGCCTGGAGAATCCCAGGGACGGGGGAGCCTGGTAGGCTGCCGTCTATGGGGTCGCTCAGAGTCGGACATGACTGAAGCGACTTAGCAGCAGCAGCATTCTCAGTTTGCACCTTTCTAAAATTTTCTTTCTTTGGTTGAGTACCCCACTAGGGTACATGCAGTAAATTTGGAAACCACTAGTATAGTAGAAAGAAATGGGCTTCCCCTCCCCCTCTTTCTCCACAACTATGTCTCATAGATACAAGGTCCATAATTAGCATATAATTTCAAAAGCAAGATGGAAACCAAGCTTAGAGATACAATAATTTGGGTGAAAGAACTTTTGGAATAAAATAAATATCCCCAAATTGTGTATGTGCTTGTTATAAAACTTTTATAATACTTTTTGTTGTTGTTCAGTCACTCAGTCATGTCCAACTCTTTGTGACCCCATGGACTGCAGAACACCAGGCTTCCTGTCCTTCACCATCTCCCAAAGCTTGCTCAAATTCATGTCCATTGACTTAGTGATGCCATCCAACAATCGCATCCTCTGTTGTCCCATTCTCCTCCTGCCTTCAGTCTTTCCCAGCATCAGCGCCTTTTCCAATGAGTCAGCTCCTTGCATCAGGTGGCCAAAGTAATGGAGCTTCAGCTGCAGCATCAGTCCTTCCAATGAATATTCAGGACTGATCTCCTTTAGGATGGACTGGCTGGATCTCCTTGCAGTCCAAGGGACTCTCAAGAGTCTTCTCCAGCACCACAGTTCAAAAGCATCAATTCTTCAGCACTCAGCTTTCTTTATAGTCCAACTCTCACATCCATACATAACTCCTGGAAAAACCACAGCTTTGACTAGATGGACCTTTGTCAGCAAGGTAATGTCTCTCCTTTTTAATATGCTATCTAGGCTGGTCATAGCTTTTCTCCCAAGGAACAAGTGTCTTTTAATTTCATGGCTGCAGTAACCATCTTAGTGATTTTGGAGCCTAAAACAATAAAGTCTGTCACTGTTTCCAATGTTTCTCCATCTATTTGCCGTAAAGTGATGGGACCAGATGCCATGATCTTAGTTTTTTGAATGCTCAATTTTAAGCCAACTTTTTCACTCTCCTCTTTCACTTTCATCAAAAGGCTCTTTAGTTCCTCTTTGCTTTCTGCCATAAGGGTGGTGTCAACTGCATATCTGCATAAAGTTTTATAACACTTTAAGTATATTAAAGTATTTTGCATTTTTAGATGTTTTCATATATATTTTAGTAATTAATCACACTTTTTGCTATAATAAAATTGAAACAATCTAATTAGTTAATAGAGGTATAGTAGATATAAAAATTCATCTAATTATCTTCCATATAAGATACAATCACCATCTTGATCTCATGTAGAATAGAACCACAATGGTGTGCAGTAATGAAAGGCACTCCAGTTAAAGATTAACACAAACAATTAACCACATTATCCTAAGTTGGCCAAGTTTATGTATCAGTCTGAGCTGTTCTGACATAATGAAATGTTTGAGAAAATACTGCAAATTATAAAACATACATGGCAAGGTTCTGTATTTGTAAAACGTCAATAATATATAAAATATATACATATAGGGTATCTAAAGAGATATGTACATGTGTGCTCAGTCATGTCTGATTCTTGGCAACAGTATGGACTGTAGCCCACCAGGCTCCTCTGTCCATGGGATTTTCCAGGCAAGAGTACCAGAAAGGGTTGCCACTTTCTCTCCAGATTTCTTCCCAACCCAGAGATCGAACCCATGTCTCCTGTATTGGCAGGCAGATTCTTTGCCACTGAGCCACTTGAGAAGCCCTACAGAGATATAGTATTTGTACTAACAGTGTTTTTCAGATGGATTATAGTTATTTGCAATTTTTGTTAAATGTCTGGTTTTTCATTTACATGTATGTACTGCCTTTTTTATCCAAAAGAAATTCTAAAAAGAAATGTAGAACTTGAGTGTTCTGCTTTTTACAAACTGTTTTATTTTAGCCAAATTACTTGCTTTTCTTGTTTATGTTTTGTGTCTAAGAACACAGGTGATTCACACTAATTTAATTATCAAATATTTACTTCTTTTCAATTTTTTCCTATTAACAGAGCCTAAGCAAAGGCTCTGGAGACAGATCGTCTGGATACAAACATTGGTTCTGCCATTTGCTAAGTATACAATTTTGGATGAATTATTTAATATCTGTGTGTCTCAGTTTTCTTGCCTACAAAATGATAATAACTGTGTCTACTTTATAGGTTAACTGTGAGAAATAAATCAGATAATCCAGCAAAATCTGCTGGCATACAGGAGGTTTCTCTATAAGTATTAGCCATTTTTATCAATATATTTCAGAGAAGGCAATGGCACTCCACTCCAGTACTCTTGCCTGGAAAATCCCATGGATGGAGGAGCCTGGTAGGCTGCGGTCCATGGGGTCGCTAAGAGTCAGATACGACTGAGCGACTTCACTTTCACTTTTCACTTTCATGCATTGGAGAAGGAAATAGCAACCCACTCCAGTGTTCTTGCCTGGAGAATCCCAGGGACGGGAGAGCCTGGTGGGCTGCCATCTATGGGGTCCCACAGAGTCAGACACTACTAGAGTGACTTAGCAGCAGCATCAATATATTTATTACTAACTAGAAAATATTCAAATTAATTGAATAGAAATGAATAAAAAGAAACACACACCAAAAAAAAAAAAAAGACATAGGATATTCATTTGCAATTAAATTACCCTTTAACAAAGTTTAGTGTCACCGAATTTAAGATTATTGCACTCTATAGAACATTCTACATATTGGCCAGTGGGGAGGCAATAGATAGGAAATAGAAACCCAAAAGAACCTGGTTAAAGGATAACGTATATACTGTGCTAAATTAAAACAGACAAACGCTTGCACATCATTTCATGCTCACAGTGCGTGTAAAACCAGCTGAGTATCTATAAGCATGAACCTGATGTAGAACTATAGTGCATTTGAGTCAAAAATCTCTGCTGTCCCAAGGTTTCTTTGATAACTTCTAAAACTACTACCAAAACTTAGTCAATACTTATGGCCCTTTAGGAACTATTTTTTGGACTAATAAATTAACTTGTTGCATCATTTGAAATTCTTAATTTATTTTCAAAGCAATGAATATGAATAGCTTAGTTCTTTCTAGAGCATTTGCAACCACATCATACAATGATTAAGGGGAAATATGCAGATAACTTATTTCAGCTAAGATCAAAGTATATTCACAAACAGTAATTAATTTTCATATTTCTAGGTGCTAATGTTATGTCTTTTAAAAAATGAATTACTAATTAAAGAAAAAAGTTCAATGTAACAAATAAAATCTGTTAACAATAATGTGTTGGAAATTGCCAATTTTAATTTCAATCCCATTGTAATTTTTAAGCTATACTTCTAAAAACACAGAATTAGTGCTTTTTAAGATATATTTCTCCTAAAACACTGTACTTTTTGGTAACAATATATTTCACAAATAAAATGAAGACATGGTAGACTGCACTGTTGAAATAATTTTATCTCACACTACTAATAGCTATGTTCTGAAATATCCAAGGCCATCAAAAAAGCACATATTGCTAAAACCTTAAAAATTAGTTTTAGTGCCTATTTCCTGCACAAATTACAACATTATCCTTGCATTTTTCCTTAGTCTAAAATCAAGTTCATTCCCCTTCTTAAGCATCACAAGAAAATGTACTCCTTGAGATATTGGAAGAAAATTTCAGTACAGAAAAAGTTCCATAATTAAACGTGATTGACCCAACTCTAACCTCTAGCCATGTGACTAGGAAAACTGCTTGAAAATTGGTTTATACTGGATTGCTTATATATTAAAAAGCACTTGTGCATGATGTTATTCAAATACAAGTTGCCAAGAAAAAGCTATTAATTCGTTAACACTGTTTCTAAGGTGTGGGAAATTCATCAATGATGATGTAAGATCTCAATATTATTCAGACAAAGAGCCCATAGACAAATCATCACAAAAGCAAGAAAGATGGAGCTATAATTTATAGGGGTTAAAGAAACTGGATAACTTCCTGTAAATCCAAAGAGAAAAGAAGTATAATTAGTTTGCCTGCTTCAACCCAAATATCTGTTGAACATGTCTTAACTTGTATTGTCTGTGCTGGCCAAGTTCTTCCCCAGAATAAAATGCATTTGAAAGTTTATTAATAGCTATCCTATAGGAAGATGCTTTAAGATTACACTAAATTGTGAAGAAAATGATTATATTTTTCAATCATTTTTAGGTTATTTTGCTTCAAGTAAACTTTCAAATGAGCCTGGTGGGCTACAGTGCATCGTGTCAAAAAGTTGGACACAAGTGAGCACGCAGCATTCAAACTCCATTTCTGTAAAAGGTTCTTTATAAAAGTTTATTTAGTTAAAAAGGCAAATAATTGTAGGAAATGCATGATGAAAAGAAACTGAAAAGTTTTTAAATCCTTTGCCTTGAGCCTGAAAAGTGTAAGAATAAGGAGGTGAAGTGGAATCTTTATACCACTCAAAACATAGCTACAGCTGTTTTGTATCATTATGTACTAAAAGCCAATTCAAATACCTAAAAAGAGGTTCACCATATATTGAATGGGATAGTCACCTTCTCCAAAACTTAGTTTTCTAAGGTATTATGTTGCTTGGTATTGGTTTAATGGACCATGATGTAACATTTTAATTGAAGAAGGTAAGATTTTTTCTGCTTTGAAACGTCTAAAATCCTCCATCAACTCAGCAGCTGTGTATGATTAAGAATGCAAATAGGCTCAAGAGACTGAATCCACTTCCAGGTCCCCTGCTTATGAATCACCTACCCAGAGACATAATTTTAATGGAAACAGAATTTCTTTCTAAAGCAACAAATAAATGATCTTGCAGGAACACTGCAGCAAGGCAACACTTCTTTACTAGCACTACTGCACTGAGCAAAGACAGGCTCCATTTTCTTTGCTTTAAGACATATAGTCAGGAAATGAGTTCTGTCTTTCATTTTCTGGAGGAAAAAAAATATTAGAGTTGCCTTTCTAGTAATAGCAACATAAACTCCAAATCCTGTGATGGCAGATTAAAGATCTTTCACTGAGGATGGACACAGTATTTTGGATGGAGAAAGTAGAGTACGTTAAGACTGTTCAAGACTGGTTCTGTTTACCTGGCCACCGTGTGCTCAGTTTGCTGATCAAGATGAAATCCACTCTAATGCCTGGGATTGTAAAAAATGTGCTTATTATCTAGTCAATTATTTAGCACAAGGGATTGATTCCAAGCGAGGAAGCCAACGTTCTTTCTGAGTGAAGGATAAAGGTGAGTAAACACAAATCTGAGTAAAAGTAATACTAATACTTATTTGAAATAAGAGGCAACAGCTAAAGCTGAAACTCAAGGAAAATTAACTCAGTCTCACAGACATTCATATGCTGCCCATTGTATTACAAATTAGAGTGTGCGGACATGTGCACAGTTTTGCCTTTGCCTCTCAATGGTGTGATGTCAAAACAAAGTACAAAGCATTATTATGTAAATAGACTTGACATATTTTATTCAAATTTGACTCAGAAAAACATGTGTGACTATCAAAAACATCACCTTAAATATATATACTTTATTTGTCTATTATACCTTAATGAAGCTGTTCTTAAAAAATTCTGTGGCTATCAATTCTTAATACTGGTCTGATAAAAGGATATAAAGCCTAAGAAGGAAAGCAACCCAGAGTACATAATTCAGTGACCACAGTGACTCTTAATAGTCATTCTTTAAATTGGAATATAATATAAATGTATCCAATCACACTGTACATTTTAAATGTACCCAATGTTACAAGTCAATTACATCTCAAAAAGTAAATAGGAACTTTTATATCAATAGGCATTGGAATATAATAAAAATTATTCAGATACACTGATTTTTCTTTTTATCACTGGTCTTACTTTGAATCATCTTTCGAAACACTAGATAGAAGCCATACAAGAAACAATCACCATCTCTGCTATTCCTTTGACCTCATGTAGATCTGAACCACAGTGGAATATAGGGATGAAAGGTACTCCATGTAAATTCAGACATAATCATTTAATCATATTATCCTGAGTTATCCAGGAATATTTATAAATCTTTCAGATGTTTTGATGTAACGAACTGGATCATTTATTCAACTGGTCCTCTTTACTTTGATTGTGGAAGCCCAGGTTGGAAGCAATCAAAGGAAAATAAAATAACTGAAGGTCTGAGTACTTCAGAAGCTTAAGTTTTTATGACTACAGTCTTTCACTTGAAAAATAGCATGCATCCACTCTTATTTGATGCTGTGTTTATAAAATTTTCACTTCATGGCATTTACTCTTGTTTAGTAAAACTTCTTTCTGAAAGTCACCAGTATTTCTTTGTTTCAACAGAAAATTACACTCACAAAATGACACAAGATAGATTCTACTCACAGAATTATAGAAATACCCTTACATTTTATTGATTTTTTTATACTCCCTCAATGCAGGATATATGCCCTAGTCAATCAGAAATGCAAGTTTAACTGCTCAGTTAGCACTGTTCATCTTACAATATTGTGCAAGAGATTAATGAAACAAGGAAATTAGCTTTAGTTTCTCCTTAATACTTTCTGAAGAAGATCTGGAAATGAGATTTACATTCTACTAATTGGGAGGTGAAGTGGGAAACCTTAAGTCACTGGAAAAATTCAGATTAAAACTATTACTTAATTCCTTAAAAACTATTAACGTTACTCTGAAAATAGAATTGTTTTAATATTAAAATAAAAATACCATCTCTGTAACACCCTTTTATAAGACTGAATTTGTGACTAAATTACTAGGCCATTATTTTTTTCAATTGACTTCCATAAATGAAACTACTGAAGTTTTACTGTTTATGGTCTCTCAAACAGACTAGAAAACATACAGAATGTCATAATAGTTTTCTGTCCACTCCCTAACCACAGTTTGAGGGAAACTTTAAAATGGAAAATAAAGTACTAAGAATCTATTTGTTTTAGAACTATAATTCAGGCTGAAAAAAAGAGCAAGTTCAATATCAGGCATTAAATGTAAGAGAGCAATATGAATGATTCTCTCTTAAATTAGAAGTATGTTTTATGCTGTTCCAGTAGAAAAATAATATACATAAAATACTTTCAGGGCAGATTCCAATATCCACATACATCCCAATAAATAACATCATCTATTTCCATGCAACTATAGACTATAATGGCAAGACCAAAAGATGTATATTTGAGAATAAAACAAATACTAAAACCAGAATTAGGAAAATTTAACTTATTTTTATAGAAATAGTAAAACAGCATTATGTATCAAAGAAACACAGAGCTCCTGAAACATCTCTCAATGATTCTAAAAGCTAGCTAGACAAAAATAGCATAGAATTTATTTTTTGAATATAAGTTTCTCCACATTCATTTTGAATTTGTTTTTGTGAGGAAAACACTATCCAGAGAATTGTTATTTCTGTTACATTTAATATACATGAGAGCTATCATTTAGCCATCTAAGTTGGCCATTCAGTTCAGTTCAGTTCATTCGCTCAGTTGTGTCCGACTCTTTGCGGCCATTAATAAAGGCTAAATTAACAATTACCAACACAAAAATATAATTATACATATGTTTCATAAGAACGGATTTCCCTGGTGGCTCAGATGGTAAAGAATCTGCCTGCAACGCAGGATACTGGGGTTTGATCCTTGGGTCGGGAAGATCCTCTGGAGAAGGGTATGGCAACCATGCCAGTTTTCTTGCCTGGAGAATCCCATGGACAGAGGAGTTTGGCGGGCTACAGTCCATGGGGTCACAAAGGGTCAGACACAAGTGAGCGACTAACTCACTTGTGCGACTAACTTTTCTTTTTTTTTTTTTTTCGTTTTCTGAATATTGAGTTTTTTTTTTTTTCTAATTTTATTTTATTTTTAAACTTTACATAATTGTATTAGTTTTGCCAAATATCAAAATGAATCCGCCACAGATATACATGTGTTCCCCATCCCGAACCCTCCTCCCTCCTCCCTCCCCATACCATCCCTCTGGGCCGTCCCAGTGCACCAGCCCCAAGCATCCAGCATCGTGCATCGAACCTGGACTGGCAACTCGTTTCCTACATGATATTTCACATGTTTCATTGCCATTCTCCCAAATCTTCCCACCCTCTCCCTCTCCCACAGAGTCCATAAGACTGTTCTATATATCAGTGTCTCTTTTGCTGTCTCGTACACCGGGTTATTGTTACCATCTTTCTAAATTCCATATATATGTTTTAGTATACTGTATTTATGTTTTTCCTTCTGACTTACTTCACTCTGTATAATAGGCTCCAGTTTCATCCACCTCATTAGAACTGATTCAAATGTATTCTTTTTAATGGCTGAGTAATACTCCATTGTGTATATGTACCACAGCTTTCTTATAGCTTCTGCACATCAAAGGAAACTATTAGCAAGGTGAAAAGACAGCCTTCAGAATGGGAGAAAATAATAGCAAATGAAGCAACCGACAAACAACTAATCTCAAAAATATACAAGCAACTCCTACAGCTCAACTCCAGAAAAATAAACGACCCAATCAAAAAATGGGCCAAAGAACTAAATAGACATTTCTCCAAAGAAGACATACAGATGGCTAACAAACACATGAAAAGATGCTCAACATCACTCATTATCAGAGAAATGCAAATCAAAACCACTATGAGGTACCATTTCACACCAGTCAGAATGGCTGCGATCCAAAAGTCTACAAATAATAAATGCTGGAGAGGGTGTGGAGAAAAGGGAACCCTCTTACACTGTTGGTGGGAATGCAAACTAGTACAGCCACTATGGAGAACAGTGTGGAGATTCCTTAAAAAACTGGAAATAGAACTGCCTTATGATCCAGCAACCCCACTGCTGGGCATACACACTGAGGAAACCAGAAGGGAAAGAGACATGTGTACCCCAATGTTCATCGAAGCACTGTTTATAATAGCCAGGACATGGAAGCAACCTAGATGTCCATCAGCAGATGAATGGATAAGAAAGCGACTAACTTTTCTACATTATAAGTCTACAAATGCATTAGACACACTTTTCACTAAAGCTTCATTTTTTAATCTAGAAGCTAAATATCTATGGACTTGATTAAATACAATGACAAATTCAACGATGCTTTTTTATGTTTACTTAACAAAGCAAAAATATATGAATATACCTGGAATTGCATAAATTTTTAGTCAATGATGTATTTTACTGGTTCACATAGAACCACTAACTTTAACATCAGCTGTTATGAAACCTATTAAATATTTACTATGCAAAAAACAGTCATATATTATCACCTTAAAATAACATAAATCAAAACTTTTCATAAGTCAAAACATATATAAAAACTTTACAATTATAATCTCAAATTTTTTATTTTAAAAAATTTTGCATTTATATTTCCAAACCTTTAAGTAAAAGTAAATCTAGTCTCACGCTTCTTTTCAATTCTCTTTTTTGTGAGGGGAAGGGGTAGCACCAAGTAGTGCAGGCATTTGGGGGCATTTTCTTTTTGGATTTTTGGTTCTCTTTTGTTTGTTTGGCCATACCATGGGGCTTATAGAGTACCCCGACTAGGGAGTGAATCCAGACATCTGCCAGCGAGTGGAAGGACAGTCCTAACCACTGGACCCCAGGGAATCTCCTTTCTTTTCTGTTCTTTCTCACCACCTATCCTTCCATGTATCTGAAAGAAAACCAAATGAGTCCTTATGTCCACAAACCCATCACCCTAGTGCTCATTCCATTCTGCTGCCTCAAAAATCTGCTTTACCCTTCACTGCCTAGAGAAATTCCTTCTATCATTCAACACTTACCTCCAATAACATCTCCTTGATAAAGTCTTCTTTATTTACCCTAGCTTATGTTGTTGGCTCTTCTATGTGGTCAGAAAAATTTTTTTAATTAATTTATTTTAATTAGAGGATAATTACTTTACAATATTGCAATGGTTTTTGCCATACATCAACATGAATTGGCCACAGGTATACATGTGTCCCCCTCATCCTGAACCGCCCCCATCTCCCTTCAAACCATATCCCTCTGGGTTGTCCCAGAGCACTGGCTTTGGGTGCCCTGCTTCATGCATTGAACTTGCGCTCATCTAGTTTACATATGATAATACACATGTTTCAGTGCTATTCTCCAAACCATCCCATCCTCGCCTTCTCCCACGGAGTCCAAAAGTCTGTTCTTTACATCTGTGTCTCCTTTGATATCCTGCATGTAGAATCGCTGGCATCATCTTTCTAAATGCCATATATATGCTAATATACAGTATTTGTCTTTCTCTTTCTGACTTATTTCACTTTGTAGAACAGGCTCCAGTTTCATCCACCTCATTAGAACTGACTCAAATGCACTTTTTTTTATAGCTGGGTAATATTCCATTGTGTATATGTACCACAGCTTTCTTATCCATTCATCTTCCAGTGGACATCTAGGTTGCTTCCATGTCCTGGCTATTGTAAACAGTGCTGCAATGAACACTGGGGTACATGTGTCTCAGTTCTGGTTTCCTTGGGGTGTATGCCCAGCAGTGGGATTGCTGGGTTGTGTGGCAGTTCTATTCCCAGTTTTCTAAGGAATCTCCACACTGTTCTCCATAGTGGCTGTACGAGTTTGCATTCCGACCAACAGTGTAAGAGGGTTCCCTTTCCTCCACACCATCTCCAGCATTTATTTTTTGTAGACTTTTTGATGTATGGCCATTCTGACTGGTGTGAAATGACATCTCGTTGTGGTTTTGATTTGCATTTCTCTAATAATGAGTGACGCTGAGCATCTTTTCACATGTTTATTAGCGACCTGTATGTCTTCTTTGGAGAAATGTCTGTTTAACTCTTTTGCCCACACTTTGATTGGGGTGTTCATTTTTCTGGTACTGAGCTACATAAGCTGCTTGTATATTTTGGAGATTAATTGTCAGTTGTTTTGTTGATATTATTTTCTCCCATTCTGAGTGCTGTCTTCTCACCTTACTTATAGTTTCCTTTGTTGTGCAAAAGCGTTTAATTAGGCCCCACTTATTTGTCTTTCTTTCATTACTCTGGGAGGGGGGTCATAGAGGATCTTGCTGTTATTTATGTCAGAGTGTTCTGCCTGTGTTTTCCTCTAAGAGTTTTATAGTTTCTGGTCTTACATTTAGGTCTTTAATCCATTTTCAGTTTATTTTTGTGTACGGTGTTAGAAAGTATTCTAGGTTCATTCTTTTACACGTAGATGACCACTTTTCCCAGCACCACTAATCTGTGCTTCTTTCCTGTTATATTGAATGTTCCTTAAGAAAAGGATCTGTCTTAACCCTGTTTAAGCCTCCCATCTTGCTTCCCTGGTACCTCAGTTGGTAAATAATCCACCTGCAATGCAGGAGACCCAGGTTCGATCCCTGGCTTGGAAAGGTCCCATGGAGAAGGAAATGGCAAACCACTCCAGTATTCTTTTTTTTTTTTTAGTTTATTTTTTTATTGAAGTATAATTGCTTTACTGAATTTTGTTGTTTTCTATCAAACCTCAACATGAATCAGCGATAGGTATACATATATCCTCTCCCTTTTGAATCTCCCTCCCATCTCTCTCCCCATCCACTCCAGTAATCTGACCTAGAGAATTCCATAGACAGAGGAGCCTGGTGGGTTACAGTCCATGGGGCTGCAAACAGTCGGACATGACTAAGTGACTAACACACACACACACACACACGCACACACACACACACAAACCTGAGCTAGGCCTGTAACAATTATCTTTGAAAAGAGAAATGGGAGCGGGGGAAGAAGAAATAAATTAAAAACAAAACAAAAGTAGTTAATAACTAATAACTACCCTTGAGGGGGAAACAATTAGAAGCACAAATTCTGTGTGGCTAGAACTCTATAAGCAATCATCAACATAAACCAGATATTAGAATACTTTTAAATACAGTACTTAAATACCACAGCAATGAAAAGGTACATAGGTGTTGCACAAAAATCTGCCTTTAATACTGCCAACCTTTAGGAAAATAAAAGGTCAGAGCTATTACTAAATGATAATACAGTGAGATTTAGTTTGGGTTTAAGAAAACTTGTATTAGTAGTGAATATTTTTCTAAGTAAAGAATAAGCAAAGCTTACACAGAAGGAGAGGAAATCCTATGGTTATCAAGGAAGGAGTTTAAAGCAAAATCCAACATTTATTTGGTGCAATGGTTTCCCAGAAATAAACTGCTACTCACTAATGGGGTCAAAGACACTAGATGGCTCTCCAAAACGCCCTTTCCTACTCAAAAGGGTTTCAAAATAACGTGGGGGTGGAATGAGAGGCTAGGGAACTGTTCTTCTGTGCATCAAGTGCATTCTCAGAGGACTAACAGCTGTTTCAGTTTACATATTTTAAGTATGACTTTACGCATGGAAATTAAACTTAGGCAACATGCCTAAGAAGCCTGTCTGCAAAAGAACTGCACGTACCATCAACAGCTGGAATTTGTATAGGTCCACATTCTACAGAATATAATGTCCTGTGAGCCACCAATGACCTCCATCCCAAAACCCAAATGTCAAGAACAGCTTCTAATGCTCATGAAATTTTAGGTAGAAAGGGATAAGATGGTGAAGGAAGAGGAATCTGATTTCAAAACAATATAGAAGAATTCTAGAACTTAAAGACATCTTTTGTAAATAAATTCAAGTAAAGATTTACAAAGATCTTTTTGAATGTTTCTATACTAAGAAATGCTCATCCAATAACACTCTACTGAGCTTAAATATCAGCTGGATATTAAAAATATTTTTCTATGTGCTAATAGGGTAATTATAATTTCCGGTAGAAGTAAAATACAAAGTCTGCAAAAATAATGATGTGTCTTTGGTGCCACCACGTGGTATATTTGTATTTTTGCAGTCATTTTTTAATAATCAATTTTCATACCTAGTTCTGAAGTCATAATCAGCTCAGATCTCTGGCATGCAAATAATATTAAATACTTCAGGAATATAAGGTTGGTTCCAAGATAATTTACATACTAATAAATCATCAACCAATAAATGGTAATTAGGAACCCACAATGCAGGAAACACTGCATTATGATATCCAAAAGGACAATATACTGTCTTGACCTCTAAGATCATACATCTGTTAACACCAAAACACAGACAAATC
This sequence comes from Bos indicus x Bos taurus, assembly GCF_003369695.1. Lineage (NCBI taxonomy): Eukaryota > Metazoa > Chordata > Mammalia > Artiodactyla > Bovidae > Bos > Bos indicus x Bos taurus. The sequence continues at coordinate 6,744,937 of NC_040077.1, read as the reverse complement.
AAGTATTAACTTGAGGCAACTCAAGCTACCATATAGAAAAAGTAAGAAGATTAAAAAGTAGGAAGATAAATGAGAATATTCATGGAAGAGAACTGAGAAGATTTAAAACTCTTAGAAAGGATTTCAGTTTTTATAATGAAAATAAGAAGGTATTGGGGGCAGGACGAGAAGGGGACGACAGAGGATGAGATGGCTGGATGGCATCACTGACTCGATGGACGTGAGTCTGAGTGAACTCCGGGAGTTGGTGATGGACAGGGAGGCCTGGCGTGCTGCGATTCATGGGGTCGCAAAGAGTCGGACATGGCTGAGCGACTGAACTAAACTGAACTGAATGCGGTATTTCAGGTAGAAGCAACATAAGAAAAGGTACAGATCTAGAATCATCATGGAATGCTAGGAGGACCATACCCACAGTGAGGTTCATAAAAGCAAGAAAAATAAGATAGATTAAAAAAAGTTAGGACAATTTGTGTCAGTCCTTCATTGCCGGCTGCACAGTGCCAGAGCAAGCAGCGGGCTCAAACAAACCTCGTGTGCACCAGGACCCAGAGACCCCACAGAGACTGAGACAGAACTGTGCTTGAGCGTCTCCTGTGGAGGTACGGGTCAGCAGTGGACTGCCACAGGAAGAGGGGCTCTGGGTACAGCAGACTTGAGTATGGCATAAGCCCTCTTGGAGGAAGTCACCATTAACCCTGGCATAGAGCTGCCAGAACTTACACAGGACTGGGAAAAAGACTCTTGGAGGGCACAGACAGAACCTTGTGTGCACCAGGACACAGGAGAAAGGAGCAGTGTCCCCACAACAGACTGACCCAGACTTGCCTGTGGGTGTCCAGGAGTTTCCAGTGGAGGTGTGTGTGGGTGGTGGCCTGCTGCAGGCTTGGGGGCACTGAGTCTAGAAGTACATGCATGGGATCTTTTGAAGGAGGTCTCCATTATCTTCATTGAAAGTGAAGTCACTCAGTCGTGTCTGACTCTTTGCGACCCCTTAGACTGTAGCCTACCAGGCTCCTCTGTCCATGGGATTTTCCAGGCAATAGTACTGGAGTGGATTGCCATTTCCTTCTCCAGGGGATCTTCCCAACCCAGGGCTCGAACCTGGGTCTCCCGCATTGTAGACAGACGCTTTACTGTCTGAGCCCTTCTTTATCTTCATTACCTCCACCATAGTTTACCCCAGGTAAATAGTTGGGAGGGAACACAGCTCCACCCATCAACAGAAAACTGGATTCACGATTGACTGAACATAGTGCCTTCGGAGACGGCAATGGCACCCCACTCCAGTGCTTTTGCCTGGAAAATCCCGTGGACAGAGGAGTCTGGTGGGCTGAAGTCCATAGGGTCGCTAAAAGTCAGACACAACTGAGCGACTTCACTTTCACTTTCCACTTTCATGCATTGGAGAAGGAAATGGCAACCCACCCCAGTGTTCTTGCCTGGAGAATCCCAGGGACGGGGGAGCCTGGTAGGCTGCACAGAGTCAGACATGACTGAAGCGACTTAGCAGCAGCAAGAGCATAGTGAAAGTGAAGTCACTCAGTCCTGTCCAACTCTTTGCGACCCCATGGACTGTAGCCCACCAGGCTCCTCCATCTATGGGATTCTTCAGGCAAGAGTACTGGAGTGGGTTGCCATTTCCTTCTCCAGGGGATATTCCCGACCCAGGGATTGAACCCAGGTCTCCCGCATTGTAGGCAGACGCTTTATCATCTGAGCCAGCAGGAAAATCCAGTCACTGGTACTGAGGATAGCCCTGTATAATCATAAGGGATTTGATTTAGGTCATACCTGAATGGTCTAGTGGTTTTCCCCACTTTCTTTAACTTAAGTCTGAATTTGGCAACAAGGAGTTCATGATCTGAGCCACAGTCAGCTCCCGGTCTTGTTTTTGCTGACTGTTTACAGTTCTCCATCTTTGGCAGCAAAGAATATAAACAATCTGATTTCGGTGTTGGCCGTCTGGTGATGTCCATGTGTAGAGTTTTCTCTTGTGGATATCTCCAAGAAAATTAGAGATATCAAGGGAACATTTCAGACAAAGATGGGCTCAATAAAGAACAGAAATGTTATGGACCCAACAGAAGCAGAAGATGTTAAGAGGTGGCAAGAATACACCGAAGAACTACACAAAAAAAGATCTTCACGACCCAGATAATTACGATGGTGTTATCAGTCACCTACAGCCAGACATCCTGGAATGTGAAGTCAAGTGGGTCTTAGGAAGCATCACTATGAACAAAGCTAGTGGAGGTGATGGAATTCCAGTTGAGCTATTTCAAATCCTAAAAGATGATGCTGTGAAAGTGCTGCACTCAATATACCAGCAAATTTGGAAAACTCAACAGTGGCCACAGGACTGGAAAAGGTCAGTTTTCATCCCAATCCCAAAAAAAGGTAATGCCAAAGAATGCTCAAACTAGTGCACAACGCACTCTTCTCACACACTAGTAAAGTAATGCTCAAAATTCTCCAAGCCAGGCTTTAAAAACATGTGAACTGTGAATTTCCAGATGTTCAAGCTGGATTTAGAAAAGGCAGAGGAACCAGAGATCAAATTGCCAACATCCGTTGGATCATAGAAAAAGCAAGAGAGTTCCAGAAAAACATCTACTTCTGCTTTATTGACTATGCCAAAGCCTTTTGTGGATCACTACTGTGTGGATCACCACAAAGTGTGGAAAATTCTGAAAGAGATGGGAATACCAGACGACCTGACCTGCCTCTTGAGAAATCTGTATGTAGGTAGGAAGCAACAGTTAGAACTGGACATGGAACAACAGATTAGTTCCAAATAGGGAAAGGAGTACATCAAAGCTATATATTGTCACCCTGCTTATTTAACTTATATTAAGAGTACATCAGGAGAAACGCTGGGCTGGAAGAAGCACAAGCTGGAATCAAGATTGCCAGGAAAAATATCAGTAACCTCAGATATGCAGATGACACTACCCTTATGGCAGAAAGTGAAGGAGAACTAAAGAGCCTCTTGATGAAAGTGAAAGAGGAGAGTGAAAAAGTTGACTTAAAGCTCAACATTCAGAAAACTAAGATCATGGCATCCGGTCCCATCACTTCGTGGCAGATAGATGGGGAAACAGTGGAAACAGTGTCAGACTTTATTTTTGGGGGCTCCAAAATCACTGCAGATGGTGACTCCAGCCATGAAATTAAAAGACACTTACCCCTTGGAAGGAAAGTTATGACCAACCTAGATAGCATATTAAAAAGCAGAGGCATTACTTTGCCAGCAAAGGTCCGTCTAGTCAAGGCTATGGTTTTTCCTGTGCTCTGGGACAACCCAGGACTGGGAAATAGACTCTTGGAGGGCACAAACAGAACCTTGTGTGCACCAGGACACAGGAGAAAGGAGCAGTTTCACCACAACAGACTGACCCAGACTTGCCTGTGAGTGTCCAGGAGTCTCCAGTGGAGGCGTGGGTCGGTGGTGGCCTGCTGCAGGGCTGGAGGCACTGTGTCTAGCAGTATATGCATGGGATCTTTCGAAGGAGGTCTCCATTATCTTCATTGAAAGTGAAGTCGCTCAGTCGTGTCTGACTCTTTGGGACCCCTTACACTGTAGCCTACCAGGCTCCTTTGTCCATGGGCTTTTCCAGACAATAGTACTGGAGTGGATTGCCATTTCCTTCTCCAGGGGATCTTCCCAACCCAGGACTCGAACCCGGGTCTCTCGCATTGTAGACAGATGCTTTACCATCTGAGCCACCATTATCTTCATTACCTCCACCATAGTTTGCCCCAGGTATAGCTGGGAGGGAACACAGCTCCACCCATCAACAGAAAACTGGACTAAAGATTTACTGAGCATAGTGCCTTCGGAAAAGGCAATGGCACCCCACTCCACTGCTTTTGCCTGGAAAATCCCATGGACGAGGGAGCCTGGTGGGCTGCAGACTATGGGGTCGCACAGAGTCGGACATGACTGAAGTGACTTAGCAGCAGCAAAGCATAGTGAAAGTGAAGTCACTCAGTCATGTCCAACTCTGTGCGACCCCATGGACTGTAGCCTACCAGGCTCCTCCATCCATGGGATTCTTCAGGCAAGAGTACTGGAGTGGTTGTCATTTCCTTCTCCAGGGGATCTTCCTGACCCAGGGATCGTACCCGGGTCTCCCACATTGTAGGCAGACGCCTTACCATCCGAGCCACCAGGGAAATCCAGTCACTGGTACTGAGGATGGCCCTGTATAATCATAAGGGATTTGATTTAGGTCATACCTGAATGGTCTAGTGGTTTTCCCCACTTTCTTTAACTTAAGTCTGAATTTGGCAACAAGGAGTTCATGATCTGAGCCACAGTCAGCTCCCGGTCTTGTTTTTGCTGACTGTTTACAGTTCTCCATCTTTGGCAGCAAAGAATATAAACAATCTGATTTCGGTGTTGGCCATCTGGTGATGTCCATCTTCTCTTGTAGATCTTTTCAAGAAAATTAGAGATATCAAAGGAACATTTCATGCAAAGATGGGCCCAATAAAGGACAGAAATGGTAGGGACCTAACAGAAGCAGAAGATGTTAAGAAGAGGTGGCAAGAATATATAGAAGAACTATACAAAAAAGATCTTCACGACCCAGATAATCACGATGGTGTGATCACTGACCTAGAGCCAGACATCCTGGAATGTGAAGTCAAGTAGGCCTTAGAAAGCATCACTACGAACAAAGCTAGTGGAGGTGATGGAATTCCAGTTGAGCTATTTCAAATCCTAAAAGATGATGCTGTGAAAGTGCTGCACTCAATATGCCAGCAAATCTGGAAAACTCAACAGTGGCCACAGGACTGGAAAAGGTCAGTTTTCATTCCAATCCTAAAGAAAGACAATGCCAAAGAATGCTCAAACTACTGCACAATTGCACTCATCTCACATGCTAGTAAAGTAATGCTCAAAATTCTCCAAGCCAGGCTTCAACAACACGTGAACCGTGAATTTCCAGATGTTCAAGCTGGATTTAGAAAAGGCAGAGGAACCAGAGACCAAATTGCCAACATCCGCTGGATCATGGAAAAAGCAAGAGAGTTCCAGAAAAACATCTACTTCTGCTTTATTGACTATGCCAAAGCCTTTTGTGGATCACTACTGTGTAGATCACCAAAGTGTGGAAAATTCTGAAAGAGATGGGAATACCAGATGACCTGACCTGCCTCTTGAGAAAGCAGTATGCAGGTAGGAAGCAACAGTTAGAACTGGACATGGAACAACAGATTGGTTCCAAATAGGGAAAGGAGTACATCAAAGCTATATATTGTCACCCTGCTTATTTAACTTATATGTAGAGTACATCATGAGAAACGCTGGGTTGGATGAAACACAAGCTGAAATCAAGATTGCCAAGAGAAATATCAATAACCTCAGATATGCAGATGACACCACCCTTATGGCAGAAAGTGAAGGAGAACTAAAGGGCCTCTTGATGAAAGTGAAAGAGGGGAGTGAAAAAATTGACTTAAAGCTCAACATTCAGAAAACTAAGATCATGGCATCTAGTCCCATCACTTTGTGGCAAATAGATGGGGAAACAGTGGCTTACTTTATTTTGCGGGGGCTCCAAAATCACTGCAGATGGTGACTTCAGCCATGAAATTAAAAGACGCTTGTTCCTTGGAAGAAAATTTATGACCAACCTAGACAGCATATTAAAAAGCAGAGACATTACTTTGCCAACAAAGGTCCATCTAGTCAAGGCTATGGTTTTTTCAGGAGTCGTGTATGGATGTGAGAGTTGGACTATAAAGAATGCTGAGCGCCGAAGAATCCAACCAGTCCATCCTAAAGGAAATCAGTCCTGAATATTCATTGGAAGGACTGATGTTGAAGCTCAAACTCCAATACTTTGGCCCCCTATGCAAAGAACTGACTCATTTGAAAAGACCCTAATGCTGGGAAAGATTGAAGGCAGGAGGAGAAGGGGACAACAGAGGATGAGGTGGTTGGATGGCAACACAGACTCAGTGTTCATGAGTTTGAGTAAACTCCAGGAGTCGGTCATGGACAGGGAGGCCTGTTGTGTGGCAGTCCATGGGGTCTCAAAGAGTCAGACACGACTAAATGACTGAATAGAACTGAACTTCATTGCCAGATCAAGAAGCCTAGATTTTACCTATAGCTCATAAGGAATCATTGATTCAAATTATCATGCTTTTATTTACCACTGTAGAAAGAATCCGTCTGCCATATGAACATCTACTTTATGTGAAAATAATTTATTTCCCAAGTTGAAAATAATCTAACAAGTCAGGCCCTTTAATATTGCACTCTGAATAGGTAATTTGAGATTACAAAGCCCTGAAACCAAAGTCAACCAATAAATCACTCCAGAAAGAAAAAAAATTAATACTAAAATGGACAGTGACTGAACCCAATGGGATATGAAACCTTCTTCCTAGTATTTTACGGAGATCTGTTCTGAGTGGATGGGTGAGTGTTGTAGGGAAGGAGAAGAAATTTAGACTCATAGGCCCCTTTGGAAGCAGAGTGTAATGTAGTGTGTATTGAGGAAGAGCAGAGTCAGGTAAAGGAATGAAGGACTAGGACAGTTGCTAGGTGAGACTTCGATGGCCAGGTAAAAGTGAAGACTCCAGCACCAGGTCAGTTTTCTTCAAATGGTTGATGTAAAATTTTTTTAAAATAGAAAATTTATTGTGGGTCATATGTTACTGGATGCTATAATTGATCTGTTCTTTAACATGCACTTACAGAGCACCATGAAGAATAAAAGATCTCCAGGGGGAGATTCAAATAACAGTTCCTCAATCTTCACATGTGAGAAATCATGGGGAAAAGCTGAGGTCTTGTTTATGCTGTTCATCCACCTGGAATTTTCTTTACAGAGTCGGCTTACTTCTATTCATCCTTTAAGAATCAGGTGAATCGTCACTTCCCTCAGAAATTCAGATCAGGTCACGGGGCCTTCTGTAAACCCACATCACCATGTATATATGACACTTGCACTTGATTACACCATAACATAATGATCACTTTTGTGTCCATATCCCTCAATATCATATGAGACTCTTAACATAAGTATCGTATCTTATTAACTCATCTTTGTATTCCCAGGAACTAGGACACTGTCTTATATTAAATATTCAATGTTTGTTGAATTAGGAAGCAAAATATGTTATTTAAAAAATAAAATTATACACCTATCAGAATGGCCAAAATCCAGAACATTGACAACAAAAACTTCTGGCAAGAATATGGAGCAATAAGAATCCTCATACATTGTGGTGGGGTTGCCAATTAGTATACCCCTTTGGAAATAATTTGGAGGTTTCTTACAAAACTAAACATTCTGTTACCAAGCAGTTCAGTAATAGCAATCCTTGGTGTTTACCCAAAGCAGTTGAAAACTTACATCTACACCAAAACCTATACATGGATGTGATAGCGGCTTTATCCATAATTGCTAAAACTTGGATGCAACCAAGATGTCACATCCTCAGCGAGTGAATGAATAAATAAACTACTGTACATTCAGATAATGGAATATTATTATTCAGCACTAAAAAGAAATGTGCTATCATGCTATAAAAAACCGTGAAGGAAACATATGAATATTACTAAGCAAAAAAAGTCAATCTGAAAATGCTACATATTGTATGACTTCAACTATATGATATTCTAGAAAAGGCTAGGGATGGAAGCAATAAGAAAATCAGTGGTTTCAAGTGTGGGGGTGAGGAAGAAAGATGAACAGGCAGAGCACAAAGGATTTTTTAGGGCAGTGAAAATATTCTGTGTGATATTATAATGCTGGAGATGTCATTACAAATTTGTTCAAAACTATAGAACATACAACAGTCAGAGTGAACACTTGGGTAAGCTAGGAACTTGCATGATTATGATGTGGCAATGTAGGTTCATCCATGGTAAAAAAAATGTACAACTCTGGTGAGTGGTGTTGATAAGAGGGGAGGCTATGCCTACGGAAGCCCCCCCTCTTCTATGCACAGTATATGGAAAATCTCTATACCTCCCTCTCACTTTTGTTGTAAACCTAAAACTGCTCTAGAAAAAGTTAATTTTAAAAAATTTAAGTCACTAGGAGAGTATACATTAAAACACAATTATATACCGGGTTGGAGAAAGCACAAGCTGGAATCAAGATTGCTGGGAAAAATATCAATAACCTCAGATATACAGATGACACCACCCTTATGGCAGAAAGTGAAGAAGAACTAAAGAGCCTCTTGATGAAAGTGAAAGAGGAGAGTGAAAAAGTTGGCTTAAAGCTCAACATTCAGAAAACAAAGATCATGGCATCCGGTCCCATCACTTAGTGGCAAATAGATGGGGAAACAGTGGAAACAGTGGCTTACTTTACTTTTCTGGGCTCCAAAATCACTGCAGATGGTGATTGCAGCCATGAAATTAAAAGACGCTTACCCTTGGAAGGAAAGTTATGACTAACCTAGACAGCATATTAAAAAGCAGAGACATTACTTTGTCAACAAAGGTCCATCTAGTCAAGGCTATGGTTTTTCCAGTGGTCATGTATGGATGTGAGAGTTGGACTATAAAGAAAGCTGAGCGCCAAAGAGTTGATGCTTTTGAACTGTGGTGTTGGAGAAGACTCTTGAGAGTCCCTTGGACTGCAAGGAGATCCAACCAGTCCATCCTAAAGGACATCAGTCCTGGGTGTTCATTGGAAGGACTGATGCTGAAGCTGAAACTCCAATACTTTGGCCACCTGATGCGAAGAGCTGACTCATTTGAAAAGACCCCAATGCTGGGAAAGATTGAGGGCAGGAGGAGAAGGGGACAACAGAGGATGAGATAGTTGGATGGGATCACCTACTCAATGGACATGGGTTTGGGTGGACTCCAGGAGTTGGTGATGGACAGGGAGGCCTGGCGTGCTGCAGTTCATGGGGTCACAAAGAGTTGGACACGACTGAGTGACTGAACTGAACTGAATACACCTATTAAGATGATTTTTAAAAGATTAAATGGATGAACTACTTTATATAATAGTATATACTATTTCATAATTGTTTAATGTTTTTATATTTTCACTTGTTTTTCAAAAATTGTCAAATTTCTAAACTAAATTAATTCACAAAGGCTGTATGTCTACTCTAAGGTGTTGAAAAACACTGTATCTTGAAAAAAAAAAAAAAGGCCTTAGAAATTCATTACTTTGAATAATGCAGAAACACAATTTATTTTCAGACAATTCATCTTACATGTTGAATTAAATTTCATGATTGCAAGTATCAGTGGATAATTATTTAATCTAATTCAGATTTTATGAATTATACATTAATCAACATAATTTAATTCAAAAATGAGGAAACAAAAGAGTAGACATCAGTTGTATGTAAACAATAAGAACTTTTTAAAGTTCTGCAGTATCTGGGAAACCAATTTAGAATTCAGGTTTAAAAATAATAAATACTGTATTAAAAATGTCAAAAGTGTTCTCTATATTCACATTTGTTTCTTAGCAACCAGGTTGTAATCTTGTTAAACTCTGCACCCTAATAGTTGAAGAAACAATTTTAGAATGCACCCCCAAATATATGTATACACACAGGCTAAGAATATGTGCGTGTGTGCGTGTATGTGTCCACAGTAGTGTACTAAATTCTTATAAACACAAAACCAAATAGACATGAAAAGGACTAAGGTCAGAGAAGCTCCAAAAAAAGATTCATGAAATCAGGCCCTCAGCAGAGTCAGTGACTGGTCATTCTGTTGCTGTAGTTGCTGTTGTTTAGCCGCAAAGTTATTCTTTTGTGACCCCATAGACTGTAACCTGCCGGGTTCCTCTGTCCATGGGATTTTCCAGGCAAGAATACTGGAGTAGGTTGCCATTTCCTTCTTCAGGGGATCTTCCCAACCCAGGGATCAAACTCACATCTCCTGCATTGGCAAGTGGGTTCTTTACTGCTGAGCCACGATGGAAGCCCATGTGTAGCTAATTACACCTTTATATATAGTAAGGCAAATTTAGTAAAAGCTTGTAATGAATAGCTAGAATACCCTTGGAGATATAAATAGCATAAAACATTTATTAAAGCTAAGTACTTAAAAGTATAGTGTTTTGTATAAGTTGATTTTTATGTGGGTAGGACTTGAGACTCTACTTAATGGCTTATTTTGCACTTGTTTAGTCACTAAGTCATGTCTGACTCTTTGTAACCCCATGGATTGCAGCACACCAGGCTTCCGTTTCCTTCACTATCTCCTGGATTTTGCTCAAGCTCATGTCCACTGAGTCAGTGATGCCATCCAATCATCTCATCCTCTGTCACCCACTTCTCCTCCTGCTTTCAATCTTTCCCAGCATTAGGGTCTTTTCCAATGACTTGGCTCTTCACATCAGGTGGACAAAGTATTAAGATTTTCAGCTCCAGCATCAGTCCTTCCAATGAATATTCAGGACTGATTTTCTTTAGGATTTACTGGTTTGATCTCCTTGCAGTCCAAGGGACTCTCAAGAGTCTTTTCTAACACCACAATTCAAAAGCATCAATTCTTTGGCACTCAGCCTTTTTTATGGTCCAACTCTCACATCCATATATAACTACTGGAAAAGCCATTGCTTTGACTGTATAGACCTTTGTTGGCAAAGTGATGTTTCTGCTTTTTAATATGGTGTCTAGTTTTGCCAGTTTTTCTTCCAAGGAGCAAGCATCTTTGAATCTCATGGCTGCAGTCACAAACTGAAGTGATTTTGGAGCCCAAGATAATAAAATCTGCCTCTGTTTCCACTGTTTCCCCATCTATTTGCCATGAAGTGATGGGACCAGGTGGGGTGATATTCATTTTTTTGAAGATTTAAACCAGGTTTTTCACTCTCCTTTCACCCTCATCAGGAGTCTCCTTAGTTCCTCTTCACTTTCTGCCATTAGAGTGGTATCTGCAAATCTGTGAACAGTCCTCATTAAATCGTGAAATTCTTTTAGCTTTCTCAACTGAAAACACACACACACAACCTAAAAGTTGAGAGCTGTATGTTTATTTGGTGGCAATTGTTAGTACTTCAAGCCTGGGAGACAGAATTTCAAGTAGCCTAAGAAACTGCTCCGAGGAGGCAGAGGAAGGAGTCAGCTTACATAGAAGTTTGCAACAAAGAGGGCAGATAGTCAGATTAGATTATTTTTAATTAAGGAAACTAGATAGAGTGCCTGATGAACTATGGACTGAGGTTCGTGACATTGTACAGGAGACAGGGATCAAGACCATCCCCATGGAAAAGAAATGCAAAAAAGCAAAATGGCTGTCTGAGGAGGCCTTACAAATAGCTGTGAAAAGAAGAGAAACCAAAAGCAAAGGAGAAAAGGAAAGACATAAGCATCTGAATGTAGAGTTCCAAAGAATAGCAAGAAGAGATAAGAAAGCCTTCCTCAGTGATCAATGCAAAGAAATAGAGGAAAACAACAGAATGGGAAAGACTAGAGATCTCTTCAAGAAAATTAGACATACCAAGGGAACATTTCACACAAAGATGAGCTCAGTAAAGGATAGAAATGATATGGACCTAACAGAAGCAGAAGATAGTAAGAAGAGATGGCAAGAACACACAGGAGAATTGTGCAAAAAAGATCTTCACGACCCAGATAATCACGATGGTGTGATCACTGACCTAGAGCCAGACATCCTGGAATGTGAAGTCAAATGGGCCTTAGAAAGCATCACTACAAACAAAGCTAGTGGAGGTGATGGAATTCCAGTTGAGCTATTTCAAATCCTAAAAGATGATGCTGTGAAAGTGCTGCACTCAATATGCCAGCAAATTTGGAAAACTCAGCTGTGGCCACAGGACTGGAAAAGGTCAGTTTTTATTCCAACCCCAAAGAAAGGCAATGCCAAAGAATGCTCAAACTACCGCACAATTGCACTCATCTCACACGCTAGTAAAGTAATGTTCAAAATTCTCCAAGCCAGGCTTCAGCAATATGTGAACCGTGAACTTCCTGATGTTCAAGCTGGTTTTAGAAAAGGCAGAGGAACCAGAGATCAAATTGCCAACATCCGCTGGATCATCGAAAAAGCAAGAGAGTTCCAGAAAAACATCTATTTCTGCTTTATTGACTATGCCAAAGCCTTTGACTGTGTGGATCACAAGAAACTGTGGACAATTCTGAAAGAGATGGGAATACCAGACCACCTAACCTGCCTCTTGAGAAATTTGTATGCAGGTCAGGAAGCAACAGTTAGAACTGGACATGGAACAACAGACTGGTTCCAAATAGGAAAAGGAGTACGTCAAGGCTGTATATTGTCACCCTGTTTATTTAACTTATATGCAGAGTACATCATGAGAAACGCTGGACTGGAAGAAACACAAGCTGGAATCAAGATTGCCGGGAGAAATATCAATAACCTCAGATATGCAGATGACACCACCCTTATGGCAGAAAGTGAAGAGGAACTAAAAAGCCTCTTGATGAAAGTGAAAGTGGAGAGTGAAAAAGTTGGCTTAAAGCTCAACATTCAGAAAACGAAGATCATGGCATCCGGTCCCATCACTTCATGGTAAATAGATGGGGCAACAGTGGAAACAGTGTCAGACTTTATTTTTTGGGGCTCCAAAATCACTGCAGATGGTGACTGCAGCCATGAGATTAAAAGACGCTTACTCCTTGGAAGGAAAGTTATGACCAACCTAGATAGCATATTCAAAAGCAGAGAAATTACTTTGCCAACAAAGGTCCATCTAGTCAAGGCTATGGTTTTTCCTGTGGTCATGTATGGATGTGAGAGTTGGACTGTGAAGAAGGCTGAGCGCCAAAGAATTGATGCTTTTGAACTGTGGTGTTGGAGAAGACTCTTGAGAGTCCCTTGGACTGCAAGGAGATCCAACCAGTCCATTCTGAAGGAGATCAGCCCTGGGATTTCTTTGGAAGGAATGATGCTAAAGCTGAAACTCCAGTACTTTGGCCACCTCATGCAAAGAGTTGAGTCATTGGAAAAGACTCTGATGCTGGGAGGGATTGGGGGCAAGAGGAGAAGGGGACGACAGAGGATGAGATGGCTGGATGGCATCACTGACTCGATGGACCGGAGTCTGAGTGAACTCCGGGAGTTGGTGATGGACAGGGAGGCCTGACGTGCTGCAATTCATGGGGTCGCAAAGAGTCGGACACAACTGAGAAACTGATCTGATCTGATCTGATCTATGTATGCTTATAAAAATATCAAGAAGCACATACACCAAACTTTTTATGGTGGAGATATTAGGGGAAACTGACTGAAACTGCCCACTCCAGCCAAGCACCATAGTAACTACTTCCATGCCTTATTTTATGACAGAAGGTCCTGTTGAGGAACATGGGAACTGATAAGCCACCAAGTGGAAGAGTTAAGGAAAGGGAAAAAGGAGATGTCACGCGTCCTCTAACCTCCCAGAATCCTTCTCACTTGCATCCATCTTGGCTGAGCAATACATGCGCCAACAGGAAGGACCCTACTCAGAATGATTGGACAGAGAAAACCATCAGCCATGTGACAGAACAGTCCTCCCAGTTTCCCTTACCTACTGCTCTCCACCTGGGTGCCTCCTCCCAATAAAGCCTCCGCTTTATCAGCATGTGTGTCTCCTCAGACAATTCATTTCCGAGTGTTAGACAAGAGCCCCCATTCAAACCCTGGAAGGGGTCCCCCTTTCTGCAACAGAGAATAGGATCAAGAGGGACCATTCTATTTCTGCACTGGTTTTATACCAAATTTGTATTACCATTGAATTGTTAAACTATTACCTTTTAAACTATACAACCTTAACACATATTCATCAGGTCAATCCTAAACCTCCTCAGAGAAAACTATTCTCTCTCTTATATTCCTATTTTATTTTCTTCAGTATACAATCTGTGATAATTTTGTTTGTTAAAGATTTTTGCCTTGCTCCCATCGAAGGTAACAGGACAGGGATCACATCTGTCTTGAATTGTGTCTCACATATAGAAGGCTCTCAATAATTATTTGCCTCCACAAAGACTGGAGGGATGTGGTAATTTTCTACAGAATCAACGCAGTTCCTGTTCCTGTTCCTGTTATAGTTATGCTGTCTGTGGCTCTTTACACTTAAGAGAATTACAGAGGAGATTGGTAAATGTTTATTGAATGAATGAAACAACGAAGAGAAGCACCCCCTAATATATAGGGACCACGAATATGTAACATATAAGCTTACAAAAGGGAATGGAGATGAGAGGCATAAACATTCTCAGAGTTCAGGGATTCGGTTGACTAACTGGGGAAGCTAAAACCACAGAAACTCGAGCGAAACAGCAGCAACCAGGGGGCAGGCTAAAGCCCTTAGCCAGGGTAAAGCCGAGAAGATTTAATGAACGTGGGAGAGATGGGGTAGGAGCCAGGTGTCCAAAGGAAAAAGCCAGGCTCATGAAGCTATAAGGGTTCTGTAGGAATGTATGCTCAGAGGAAGACGACTACGGGACGACTAACGAGAGGTCCTAACAGCTGTGCAAAATACAGAACGCTACGTTTCCACCCAAGAACTCAATTTGCGCGACCAAGCAAGCTGTTGGCTTGAAACGCTGGCGTCATCTTGCAGCGCCCAAATCAGAGGTAAGAGAAAGGCAAAAAAGACTGGAAGAGTTTGGGGAAAGACTGGAGGTCACTTGACACTTTGGGCCTCCTTTCTCTTCCGGCGGAAGAAACTATAGAGAAGGGTTAACAAAGCAGGAGAGAAATGTATCTATAATAAGCAACAGTTTAGAGGAATCTAATATAAATACATTGTGTCTATGTCTCTGTTTCGCTTTTACCTTTTCAGTTCAGTTCAGTCGCTCAGTCGTGTCCGACTCTTTGCGACCCCATGAATCGCAGCACGCCAGGCATCCCTTTCCATCACCAACTCCCGGAGTTTATTCAAACTCATTTACCTTTTACACATGTCCTAATGTGGGTCAGGAAGATCCCCTGGAGAAGGAAATGGCAACCCACTCCAGTACTCTTGCCTGGAAAATCCCAGGGACTGAGGAGCCTGGTAGGCTACAGTCAATGGGGTCGCAAAGAGTCGGACACGACTGAGCGACTTCACTTTCACTTTTCAATGTTACTTGCCCAAGCCAAAGATGGCCGCACAGGCGCTGGGTCTTACCGTAGAAACCTACCATAGAGACTGAGTCCTAGAATGCCCCCTCTTGGCGGCCTGTGGGCCGGGACAGACTCCCTATCCACCGGCTTCCGTTGAGGAAGCTCGTGGCTGGCCCGGCGGTAGAGAGTCCTTGCGCGTGCGCGAAGATGGTGGAGGAAGAGGGCATCCGCGTGGTTCGTTGTGGCGGCAGCGAGTTGAACTTCAGGAGAGCGGTGTTCTCTGCGGATTCTAAGTATGAGGCCATGGGTAATTGCCGGCCCGGCTGAGGGGCGTGAGTCCACGGGTGGTGGGGGGCGAGAACTGCCGGGCGCGTCTGGACCGGCCAGCCGGCGCTTCTGGCTCGAGGAAGCGGCGCGCGCGGGAGGGAGCCGGGGTCCGGGTGCTGCAAGAGGAGTCGGAAGCCCCTTAATCCAGAGGCACCGCAGGCTGGGGCGCGCTCGCTTCCTGGCTCCCTGGACCTGCAGATAGGTTGAGGGGGCCCCCGGGCTGACCCTTGTGTCTAGAATAGGCTCTGCATTGGAGAGGCTGGAACATAGTTCAGGCACAGATGTGTACGCCGCTACTCTTGAAAAACCAGGAGTAAACAGCCTTCTTTCGGACCGAATCGTGACTTGGATTACTGCAGGTTCCGATTTCTTTGCACTTCCCTATCACCTAAAAAAATGCGTTTTGATAGCCTTTTTGGAGCTCTCTCTAAAAACTGATACTAGATTCTGTGTGAGATAAATATATGCGTAAGCCCTGATGGCCTTGCTCAGGAGTTCAGTGTAGCTGGAAGCGTAACTAAGCCCGGTTCATCTATTGTGTGCTTTTCGCGAGGTTCTTAATCTTCGCTTCAGTTGCCTCATCTATAACCGGGAATGATATTTAGTAGTTCATTTCATAGGGTTGTTATAAAAGGATGAAATACCTTAATACATATTGTTCAGTCCTTCAGTCGTGTCCGACCCTTTGCGGCTCCATGGACTGCAGCACACCAAGGCTTCCCTGTCTTTTACTGTCTCCCGGAATTTGCTCAAACTCATGTCGTTTGAGTCGATGATACCATCCAGCCATCTCATCCATTGTCACCCCGCCTCTCCTCCTGCCCTCAGTCTTGCCCAGCATTAAGATCTTTTCCAATGGCTCTTCACATGAGGTGGCCAAAGTATATATAGAACATGTCAAACAATGCTTGTCGTTGAATGGCTCGGTGTATGTCAGCTCTTACCATCATTGCTATATTGTGAACATCATTTAGAAATGATACAATATAAAAAGGTTTCCAAGTCACTCAGGGATAGACACTTATCAAACACCCTTTCTGTCTTGGAAAAGCAGAGGTAGTATCTTTCGAAAGTTTATATTGCCACAATATCTTATGGGTGTATGGCAATAGTTATTGAATGCATGCATGACTTAAAGAAACTTCTGTAAATTGCCTTAGAGGCAAAAAAAAAAAATCTTTTGGTCTTTACAATACAAAGGGCTTTGTTGATACTCAACTTGTGAGTCAGGAGGAAACTGAGGCTTCAAGAGATTGCCAAAGTTCTGCCACTTTGGACTTATATCCAGTTTCTTCCTCCAGTGTACTATTTCTACAAGTTATTCGTTATATTGGGATCTAATGTTTTTCACTTCCTTAGTTGTGCAGTTAATTTTTAAGTGTTTACCATCTATGTGTTAGTAACAAACTGATATTTCAAAAACTAAGATAATTCCAGGATTGATCCTACCTTCAAGAATTTCAAACCTAATGAGGAAAAGAAGATAACCAGTAACATGTTTCATACAGTGGCACTTTCAGTTCAGTTCAGTTCAGTCACTCAGTCGTGTCCGACTCTCTGCGACCCCATGAATCGCAGCATGCCAGACGTCCCTGTCCATCACCAACTCCTGGAGTTCACGCAGACTCACGTCCATCGAGTCAGTGATGCCGTCCAGCCATCTCATCCTCTGTCGTCCCCTTCTCCTCCTGCCCCCAGTCCCTCCCAGCATCAGAGTCTTTTCCAGTGAGTCAACTCTTTGCATGAGGTGGCCAAAGTACTGGAGTTTCAGCTTTAGCATCATTCCTTCCAAAGAAATCCCAGGGCTGATCTCCTTCAGAATGGACTGGTTGGATCTCCTTGTAGTCCACGGGACTCTTAAGAGTTTTCTCCAACACCACAGTTCAAAAGCATCAGTTCTTCGGCACTCAGCACATCCATACATGACCATAGGAAAAACCATAGCCTTGACTAGACGGACCTTTGTTGGCAAAGTAACGTCTCTGCTTTTGAATATGCTATCTAGGTTGATCATAACTTTCCTTCCAAGGAGTAAGCGTCTTTGGAAGCCCATAAGAAACAGTGTTTCAGACCAAAAGGATGGAGAAGGTTGATGAGGAAGTGATGTTTAGGCTAGACAGGGATAGAACAAACTCTGGGAGATGGTGAACCATGGGGAAGCCTGGCTTGCTGCAGGCAAAGGGGTCGCAAAGAGTTGGACACGACTTGAGCGACTGAACTACAACAAATGGATGGTATTTTGACTAGAGGATATAGATGGAAGATGGGATAGGGGGCACAGTATAAGCATGAGAACTGTGGTACAGTTAGCTAGTAGAAATGGTGTATGGAGAGAGCTGGGGATGTTAGTTTCGAAAGAAAATGTAGAATCAGTTCTTGGTTGTTGTTTGGTCCAAAGAGAGTGTGTTTTTTTAGTTCTCTAGATAAGGTATACTCAGGCAGGGGGTGATAACATAAGATTGTGTTTCAGAATATGAATCTGAAAAATGTATCAGTTCAGTCACTCAGTTGTGTCCAATTCTTTGCGACCCCATGAACTGCAGCACACCAGGCCTCCCTGTCCATCACCAACTCCCAGAGTCCACCCAAACCCATGTCCATTGAGTCAGTGATGCCATCCAACCATCTCGTCGTCCCCTTCTCTTCCTGCCCTCAATCTTTCCCAGCATCAGAGTCTTTTCCAGTGAGTCAGCTCTTCATATCAGGTGGCCAAAGTGTTGGAGTTTCAGCTTCAACATCAGTCCTTCCAGTGAACACCCAGGACTGATCTCCTTTAGGATGGACTGGTTGGATCTCCTTGCAGTCCAGGGGACTCTCAAGAGTCTTCTCCAACACCAGAGTTCAAAAGCATAAGGCTGTATAATACATGGTGGAGAGATGGAAGAGAGTAGGAAAGCATACTCAAGGTACAAGCTGGCATAGAAGAGGGAGTTACACAGTGAGAAAGTTTCCCTTCAGCAGTAGGATCTTGCAAAACCAGTAGGAGTTTGCTCCTTCTGTGATATATTGGGAGGCAGGGAGATCAAGCAAAGCAAACAACTTAAATTGGAATAGGTAGAGGGTTATCATGGCTGTGGGGTCAGTATATCTGCAGCATAGGGTGAAGGGAAGTGGTGGGAGAAGAGTCTAGAAGGTTATAGACCAGGGCTCCGAAGGCTAATCCAGGCATCCAAGCAAGAGATGACTTTGGCCAAAATTAAGATACTGTTGAAGGTGAAGAGAAAAGACAGAGCTTTGGAGTGCTTTAGCCAATAGGATTAACACGGAAAAGATGTTGGGTTCATACCGGGACTCTTGAGTTTAAAGTACCTTGAAAATAAATGTGAATGTAGCAGGTGTTTAGGTAGAAATTCAAAATAGGAACTTGGTCAAGATTTAGAGATAACTTTTTTTCATGTATATATATATATATATATATAAGCTAATAATTAAAGCCAGTTTTCTAGCAAATTAACAGGGTTATAATGAAATCGCTGAGGACTTGAATATTATCTAAAAGCTACTACAAGGAGTTGGCTAACTTATACAAAAAGGAATAAGGAAATGTTGTATTTTACTTCAAAGAGTTTATCAAAAAAGCTGAAATAGTAAATGAAATGACAGAATCGTGGCATTTTAGCAGCATCGTTTTTCTTTCCCAGCCCTTTAATCATACATTCTTCAAAATCTCATATAAATCCTGTTTCCTGCTTGAAAACATCATTAATTTCGTCAACACTTTATCAACAAAGATGACTGGAGTCCCCTGTGACAGGCACTGTGGTGGTGCTTTATGTGCACTCCTGTCTGCATGGTTTAGGTATTTGTTATCCTCATTTTACAGAAGATTTATTGAGTGTTAGCTGTCTGTGCACAGCTTGCACTTGCACACATTGTCTCAATGTACCCTTATAAAAATCTTATAATAATCCTTATAATAACCCATGAGTAGAGAACAGTGAGGTTTAAAGAGATTAAGTAACTTCTCCAACATCATTCAGCCCATACATGGATAAAAGCTGACATTCGAACCCATCTGGGCTTGACTTCTTTAAAATGCATTCTTTTCTACCACACTGTATTTCCATTATTATTTGTAATAAGTAAACACAATTGCTCCCCTCAAAGAGCTCATAGTCTGGTCGGGAAGGTCTCTCATAACACTGTGTGGAAAATGCCAGAGTAGAGCTGAGCCCTGCACCCTGTGGAAGCAGGTTAAGACAGGCACTGATTTGGAACAAAATAAAGGAAGGTTTGGAGAAGGCGATGGCACCCCACTCCAGTACTCTTGCCTGGAAAATCCCATGGACGGAGGAGCCTGGTAGGCTGCAGTCCATGGGCTCGCGAAGAGTCAGACAAGACTGAGCGATTTCACTTTGACTTTTCACTTTCATGCATTGGAGAAGGAAATGGCAACCCACTCCAGTGTTCTTGCCTGGAGAATCCCAGGGACGGGGGAGCCTGTTGGGCTGCCATCTATGGGGTCGCACAGAGTCGGACACGATTGAAGCGACTTAGCAGCAACCGCAAGAGAAGATTTCCAGTAGAAAGACACCCTAACTGAGTGTCAAAGATGTAGAAAATGTTCTCATTCTCCAAGGATAGCAGAATGTGCAAAGGCATGGAATGTTTCCTCTAGGGGTTTGTATTCAAATATTGGTAGTTAAACCCATTATTCTGTGCTGAGGAGCAAGGAGAGAGGAAATGACTTTCCTCTAGAGAAGAGTATCAAAATCAGCTAGGGTGAGTTTTCAGTACCCCCTCACCCACCACCGTCTCAAGGAAGTACTGCCTAAAGGACCTGCTAATGCAGGGGGGGAGGGGGGTTGGGCAGATTGTTGGAATTTTGAACCACTTGGCCTACTGTTCAAGTGAAAATGTTCTAGTCAGATTGGAGTCAAACTTAGGAATTGGATCATATCCTGAAAGCAGTGGAAAAACCTTGAAGGATTTTAATTTAGTCTTTATTTAAGGAAATAATATGGTCAAGTTTGTAAAAATGAATAAGAAAAGTGAATTGAAGAGCCGCACCTGGAGACTGAAGGGGGCCCTTAAAAGAGTGGTCTGGGCTGAAGATGGTGAGAACCTGGGTACTCATGGGCGTGGAGAGGAGGAGCCAGCCAGCAGGGGCGTCCATGGGCCTCGGTTGCTTCATTGCTTGTTCTTTGTTGATCTTATTAAACAGTTGAACACAACTGTGTCCTCTGGTCACAGCACTTGGAAGAGGCATCTTGATTTCAGAGATGTATGTGTGAAAACTCAAGTGTCTTAGAAATGATAAAATAGGGTAGTAGCAGCCCTAGTCAGCATAGATTTACCCTTTGATTATTTGGTAGTAATTCTTTCACTGGTTCATTTTATTTAAATAGTTTATAAAACCTTTGAAGATTGGGCAAGTTCTGTTTGACAGACTGGATTGGACATTGGAAATCAAATATAAGTAAGGCCTCTGCCCTACAGGAGCTTATGGCTACATAAGGGAGACGGATATTTAGATAAATGAGGAATTTCAACACAATTCAAAAATAGATCAAATGATTTGGGATCACAGAGTAAAGAGAGGTCCAGTCTAAGGATTCTGTGGTTTTTACCTTCTATAGTGTATGAGGAAGCACCATATTAGGCATGTACAGTGTCAGATCTAATAGGCACAGAACAAACATTTTTTATTTGATACTAGAATATTTGCAGTTCTGAGCTTTGTCTTATGGTTATACCTACTATGAAAAAAGTCAAATATTACCCCAGATTAACCACAATTAATAATTTAGTAGCCTCTGCTATATGGGAGAAAGCCACAAATCTAGAAAAACAAAGGCAAAATCAGCATTTTAGCAGCAAGAAAAAGAACTGCCATAAAGTCTTTACACTTTGCTACATGAGAGACCTCACTGAGTAGAGAATCTTTGACTTCGTGCTTTAAACTGGTGTCCACAGTGAATGATGGAGTATTGGAGGACAAGGCAAGACTGCTGTTGGCCACACCCCACAGAAGAGTAACTGGTGGTGCACAGCACAGTCTCTGCATCCGTTAGCGAGCAGGCAGCTTGGTTAGGTCAGCCGTTTTTGCAGGATGATGCCATATAGCCTCTGCCCCTGGCACAGGTCAGAGATGTGATTTTTGGCATCATTGATCTACTTTTGAGAGTTAATGAACTAAATGGTCTTAGATGTCCCTACAGGTGTGAGCAGCACAATTTGAGTATATAGTTCTTGAACTTTTATTTTGAATGAAATCTGCATTGCATGTTTTAGTTTTTCATGGACAATAGACAGATTATACTATATGGAAAAGTGAATCTTGTTTTTCTCTCTTATTTCCAGGTATATCTTCTGTGTCTCTGGAGACTTTATTAAAGTTTATAGCACAGCTACAGAAGAATGTGTGCATATATTGCAAGGACACAGAAATCTGGTGACCGGAATCCAGCTCAATCCCAACAACCATCTACAGGTGTTAAACAATTCACAATCGAATCTTTTAATATTGGCATTACTGTTGCCAGAGTAATTTAAATTGAATTTGGCTGAGAAGCTTTCTAGGTGATGATCAAGGAAATATCTATTTTGATTTTCTGATTCAGGGTATTTTTCACTTATTTTTAATTATTAAAATTAAAAGTAAATTATTAAAATGGGTTCACAGCCTGGAACTACATTGTTTATGAGATGAGTTGCATGTCGTACTCCACCATCTTTCTTGTAAATTGTTTTCACAATAATATCACACACAGAAGTTCAGTGTAACCTTAGTAAAACTCGGTCCACTGAAACCAAAATAAAAACATGTTACTAAAGCATTCTGGTGTTACCAGAGTTTGGCCCACAGACTGTTGGTTACAATGAGATAAACGTAGAAATTGACTGTTACCCTACATTCCTTTGATACCCGTGCAAGATAAAAGTAGTTCTGCTGGTAAAGAACTGAGCTCTGGGATAATAGTCACAAGCTCTCAAGAGTTTTTTATTACTCAGTACCTTATCATCTCCCTCTTGAAAGTAGAGGGTTGACTTTTTTCCTTCTTTTAATTAAAATTTGATAGGTCTCATTTCCACAAAGAGCTGTGATAAGATTTTTCATTTTGCAAAAAGAGTATAAGTGACTTCACGTCTTTAAAGCTAATAATAGATTAATGAATAGGCAATACCTTCTGTATCAGCACTTAAGTTACTTGATAATCTTATTGTAGTTCTTTTTCTTAATCAGTTTTGTACTGTTTTTACCCTTTTAGCTGTATTCTTGTTCCGTTGATGGCACAATTAAACTGTGGGACTATATAGATGGCATTTTGATAAAGGTACGTGGATTGAGTTTCCATTTTCATTATGTGAAGAGGAATGGCAACATAAGACAGATGTGTTTTGTTTCTTCTCTAAGGTCTCATCTTTTAGATAGCCTTCCTAAAATGTCATGAAATTCACTCATCATAAAAGATAAATTTGACTATATAAAATTTTAAACTTTTTTAACCAAAAAATGAGCAGTGAAAGAACATATTTACAAGAGATATTATCAGTGATACACAAAATTACCAAAAACCAATAAGGAAAAACTAGACCCCACAGGAAAAAAACGATGGTATAGAGTAGGAATATGTAATACACTAAAAAGAAATAGCCAATAAACATGAAAAGATTCTTAACCTTGTTAATAGTTAAATGTAAATTAAGAGATAACAACCGCATTTTTCCCTGTCAGTTTAGACAAATTGCAAATTGAAAATATATAGTGATAAAATATAGAGAAATATACATTTTTGTATATAGTCAGTATATGAAACTGAAAATGAATACCTTTGCTCCAGCAATCTCACCTTTAGGAATCTCTTGTTGAAATAATGCCAGGTACATATGATTCTTAAAACATTAAACATTGTTCATGGTAGAAAAAAGTTGAATTTACTCAAGTTAAAATTGGATATTCATTCAATTGAATACTGTGCACCCATGGAAAAGAACCAGGTAGATCTAGAGATATTCACTTAAAAGGTTATTTAGTAAATACATACTGAGTGTCTCCCTAGGCCAAGTTTTCTTCTGATGTTGGCAATATAGCAGTGAGCAAAATGATTTAAAAAAATCCCTCCTGTTAATAAAACTTCTGCAGGGGGTGGACGGAATAAATAATATTATGCTCTTCATCTTTCAGACCTTCAGAGTTGGGTGTGAACTTCACGCCCTTTTTACTTTTTCCCACGCTGAGGATTCTGTCTTTGTTACAATAAATAAAGAAAAACCAGGTACAGTAAATTAATTTATTTTGACTTATATAGCTTTGAGTGGCTTTTTTCTTTTTACAATGTCTCAAATTTAACATTTTCATTTTAGTCTGAAGTCAGTTTTTGGAGCTGGTGTTTAAATTGGTTTCATCATTATTGCAGTCATTTGGGGGAGGGTTTGTATTACTTTCTGAAGTATTGATGAGGGAATGATTATTTAAAATATGGTTGTGATAATGGACAACCTAACTCTAATTTTAAAGCTATTTTGAGCTACAGTGTGTCTTGCTACTGAACAAATGTCATTTTTAAGCATCCCTATCATTTTACCCATCCTCAAACACCACCCATTTGTTGACCTTGAATCTGGAAGAAATGGTATAGAAAACAAATTATTAGCAGCTAAGAGGGTGGCTAAGTTATTTTTATGTTTTTGTTATCATTGGAACATTATTCACTGAAATTGCTGTTTCAGAGCATTTTAGGAAATCTAGAATATCTTCAGTAGTTACAAGTAATTATCCTTTAGCAAGTTTAATACCCCAACATTGATATGAAGAATATATCCAAAGCATTTTTCTAATCTCAGACTTCAAGAATCCCAATGCAACCTGTGTGCGTCCTCCTTAAAATAGAGTTGTATTCAGAATTCAAAGTACAGACCAGCTTTAAATTTGTAACTGGGTGGTCAGTGAGATTGGCTCACAACTCATTTACTAAGTAATCCTTTCCATGATGGGGGTGGTTTGGAAGTTTTGGGGGGATTTTTGGTTTGTTTTTTGGGGAGTGTTGATAGTCAGATTTTTGGGATTTGGGAGGGGGGTTGTTGTTTCTTTTGTTGAAACAGTTTGCAGATTGCTAATGTCATGGACTTTTAAGTAACTTGAGAATAGTCACAACTGTGAAAGCGAAATCGCTTTTAGCTAGAAGTCATTTGGTACCAACCGTGTTAAGGAGTAATGTTTTTATCTATCAGAAATGTGACATGAAAGAATAAAAAGCTATGAGTTTTCTTATGTGGCCCATAAACCATCTTTAAGGGACATTTCAAAAAATATCTGGAAATGGCAATATATTTCTTAAAATGATTGTTGCCTTATCAGGTGACTGTTTAAAATAGCACTTTTCAGTATTTAGGTTCTGCCTGTACATAAATATGTGAATTCTTAATGTCTCTTGTTGTTGTTTAGTCACTCAGTCGTGTCCGACTCTTGAGACCCCATGGACTGTAGCCCGCCAGGTTCCTCTGTCCATGGGATTCTCCAGGCAAGAATACTGGAGTTGGGTGCCATTTCCTTCTGCATCTTAATGTCTATCTTAATTCTTAAATGTGTATGCTTATTTAAAAATTCATGTTTCTGAACTCTGATTCACTGGGTCTGAGATTTGGTCTAGGAGTGAGCATTTTTTGTGTCTTCCTAGGTGGCTTTGCTCATCACTGTGGTTTGGTAGCCACTCCCCATACTCACCACATGATTCCTCAGTTGAAGTGGGCAGTGGTGGGGAAGACTTAACTTTAGAAAAGAAAATACGTGTTTAGGATTTAGGCATATAAAGTTTGAGATGACTGAAAAGGCTGTAAGAAAGACTGGAAAACAGAAAAAAATAGTAGATCAACGCGTTACAGAATTTTGTATTCATTATAAAATCTAGGGGGCTTCCCTGGTAGAGGACAAGGAAGAAATAGTACAGTGAAATATAACTGTTTCCTGTTAAGGAGAAGCTATTTTAACAGAATGCAAAGAGAAAAGCATGCCAGTTTACAGAAAAGATTTGTCCTATGTATGTGTGGCAAGTCCATAGCATTTGTGAAAGCTCTCAGATGATTTGTTGCTTGTGGCTGCTCATTTCACCAGTATGTCATATTCTGTCTCCATTTTAAAGCTCATCTCAGCACTTTGGAAAGCAAAATGCACCAGTAAAAGAAACTGTTCCCTATTTCTACATATATGATGCTTGTGTGTACATAAATGTTCTGAATGTACATATGATGCTTGTGTACATAAATGAGTTCTGAGATTAGACTTCTGTTAAAACTTGTATATTGAAATAAAGAGTACAGCTTGTTCAGATAGCCTAGAACGATGATCTTGGCATCAAGTGAACTCTGGAGTTCTGATAAACGGTTTTATATGAACAAACACACATGCTTTCTCTGGAGAAGCTTTCTATTAATATAGCTGCCTTTGGCTAGATGTCTTTCAGCTGGCTTCAGTGAAACTACCAAAATCATCAAGTCAGGAAATAGAAGCTAAGGAGCTCTCCTTTGTTTTGGATTACGTAAACCAGTCACCCAAGTGCATTGCCTTTGGAAATGAGGTAAAATTTGCTTTGTTGGTTTTCTTTTGTGTACATAAAATCTCTTTCCTGCGATCTTTCCTCTGAGTATTTTATGTTACAGTCATTTAATATTGCCTTGAGTTACAGTGCCTTTGTTAGTAGCTAAAAAAACTGTCTTGCAGCTTTAGCATATGTTTGCAGTATAGATTTTTTTAGGGCCATTCTTATTTTGTATATTATCTTACTGCTCTTATAAACTCTGTAATTGTTCAGAAAAATCAATGGTTTGACATATTTTCTGTACTTCTTAGCCTATACCATGTAAAAGCCACTTAAATTGATTGTAGATATTGTAGCCACTTGATTATAGATATATGTCTTTTGAAAATATGACCTCCATGTCTGTAAATAGTATGCTTTTACAGAAAAGTAAAGAAATGAAATCTCAACAGGCAATAATATTTGAGGAATGTTTTTCTAGACTTTTTCTTAAATATGTATAAAATAACTTCCCAATCTGAATAATTATCTGAGGGCTTTATCTTTTTTTTTCTTCACTTAGCACTGCAGCATGTGTATACTTAAATTTTTATCTGAAACTGACTGTATGATGTTCATACAATAATTTATTTAGCTATCAAATCAAGTACCATAGAAAGCCCCTAAATATCATTGTGATGGCATGTTTCTTTAGTCTTAAGTTTTATAACATTATTTTGGCTTTGTTCTAAAAAGGTTTAATTTCTTAGAGAAAACACTTTTAACATTATAAACGTCATTACTCTTCAGCAGCGTAGTCATCAGTTAAATACAAATTAAAAGCACAATGAGATACTACTTCACGTCCACTAGAACAGATAGTGACAGTACCAAGTGGTGGCTGAATATGGGGTAAAGTTAAGCATGTGCCTTACTGTGACCCAGCAGTTCTGCCTATAGGTAGCAACATGAAAGCGTGGCCACCAAATGACACGTACGAGAAAGTGTGCGTCAATAAGAGAATCAACGATTTGTAATACATATGCATTCACTGGGTGCTGCTAAACAGTAAAAAGGAACTGATGATACATTTAAGAGTGTGGGTGAATCTCAGAAAGGTGATATTGAGCTACCATTGGGAGGTATTAGATTGGTGCAAAAGTAATTGCAGTTTCAGACCATGAATTTTATTTTATTTTTTTAATTTTATTTTATTTTTAAACTTTACATAATTGTATTAGTTTTGCCAAATATCAAAATGAATCCGCCACCGTTATACATGTGTTCCCCATCCTGAACCCTCCTCCCTCCTCCCTCCCCATACCGTCCCTCTGGGTCATCCCCGTGCACTAGCCCCAAGCATCCACTATCGTGCATCGAACCTGGACTGGCATCTCGTTTCATACATGATATTTTACATGTTTCAATGCCATTCTCCCAAATCTTCCCACCCTCTCCCTTTCCCACAGAGTCCATAAGACTGTTCTATACATCATTGTCTCTTTTGCTGTCTCGTACACAGGGTTATTGTTACCATCTTTCTAAATTCCATATATATGCGTTAGTATACTGTACTGGTGTTTTTCTTTCTGACTTACTTCACTCTGTATAATAGGCTCCAGTTTCATCCACCTCATTAGAACTGATTCAAATGTATTCTTTTTAATGGCTGAGTAATACTCCATTGTGTATATGTACCATAGCTTTCTTATCCATTCATCTGCTGATGGACATCTAGGTTGCTTCCATGTCCTGGCTATTATAAACAGTGCTGTGATGAACATTGGGGTACACGTGTCTCTTTCCCTTCTGGTTTCCTCAGTGTGTATGCCCAGCAGTGGGATTGCTGGATCATAAGGCCATGAATTTTAAATCATTATAATTAGGCTGAAACACATCTTTATTTTTTTTCCTTTTATTTTTTATTTATTTATTTTTAATGTAAATTTATTTATTTTAATTGGAGGTTAATTACAATATTATATTGGTTTTGCCATACAACAACATGAATCCACCACACATATACACGTGAAACACATCTTTATTAATCAAACTAGGGACCATTGCAATCAACACATTTTTGCCAATGAGAAATAAGTTTGCTTATTTCTGTATCATAAAAATCCATGCTTCAAGATTCGTCAACTCAAAGAAAGCATTTTCTGCCTCCTGGTTGTGGAGCATTTTCCCTGCAAAAAGTTGCTGAAATGCCAGAAGAAGTGGTAGTTGGTTGGCAAGAGGTCAGGTGAATATAATGGATGAGGCAAAACTTGATAGCCTAAATCATTCATTTTTTGAAGTGTTGTTTGTGTGACCTGTACTCAGGCGTTGTCTTGGGTTAGAATTGTGCCCGTTCTGTTGACCAGTGCCGACTGCTGTCATTGCAGTTTTCACTGCATCTCGTCAACTTGCTGAGCGTACTCCTCAGATGTAATGGTTTCACCTGGATTCAGAAAGCTGTAGTGGATCAGACAGGCAGGAGACCACCAAACAGTGGCCACAACCTTTTTTTGATGCAAATTTGGCTTTGGGAGGTGCTTTGGATCTGCTTCTCAGTCCACCCATAGAGCTGGTCATTGCTGGTTGTCGTATACAATCCACTTTTCCTCGTATGTCACAGATCGAGAAATGGTTCATTGTTGTTGCATAGAATAAAAAGTATATTCCAGTTCAGTCGCTCAGTCATGTCCGACTCTTTGCAACCCCATGAATTGCAGCACGCCAGGCCTCCCTGTCTATCACCAACTCCCGGAGTTCACTCAGACTCCGGTCCATCGAGTCAGTGATGCCATCCAGACATCTCATCCTCTGTCATCCCCTTCTCCTCCTGCCCCCAATCCCTCCCAGCATCACAGTCTTTTCCAATGAGTCAACTCTTCGCATGAGGTGGCCAAAGTACTGGAGTTTCAGCTTCAGCTTCATTCCTTCCAAAGAAATCCCAGGGCTGATCTTTAGGTTGGATCTCCTTGCAGTCCAAGGGACTCTCAAGAGTCTTCTCCAACACCACAGTTCAAAAGCATCAATTCTTCCGTGCTCAGCTTTCTTCACAGTCCAACTCTCACATCCATACATGACCACAGGAAAAACCATAGCCTTGACTAGACGAACCTTTGTTGGCAAAGTAATGTCTCTGCTTTTGAATATGCTATCTAGGTTGGTCATAACTTTTCTTCCAAGGAGTAAGTATCTTTTAATTTCATGGATGCAGTCACCATCTGCAGTGATTTTGGAGCCCATAAAAATAAAGTCTGATGCTGTTTCCACTGTTTCCCCATCTATTTCCCATGAAGTGATGGGACCAGATGCCATGATCTTCGTTTCCTGAATGTTGAGTTTTAAGCCAACTTTTTCACTCTCCTCTTTCACTTTCATCAAGAGGCTTTTGAGTTCCTCTTCACTTTCTGCCATAAGGGTGGTGTCATCTGCATATCTGAAGTTATTGATATTTCTCCTGGCAATCTTAATTCCAGCTTGTGCTTCTTCCAGCCCAGCATTTCTCATGACGTACTCTGCATATAAGTTAAATAAGCAGGGTGACAATATACAGCCTTGACGTACTCCTTTTCCTATTTGGAACCAGTCTGTTGTTCCATGTCCAGTTCTAACTTGCTTCCTGACCTGCATACAGATTTCTCAAGAGGCAGGTCAGGTGGTCTGGTATTCCCATCTCTTGAAGATTTTCCACAGTTTCTTGTGATCCACACAGTCAAAGGCTTTGGCATAGTCAATAAAGCAGAAATAGATGTTTTTCTGGAACTCTCTTCTTTTTTCAATGATCCAGCAGATGTTGGCAATTTGATCTCTGGTTCCTCTGCCTTTTCCAAAACCAGCTTGAACATCTGGAATTTCATGGTTCACGTATTGCTGAAACCTGGCTTGGAGAATTTTGAGCATTACTTTACTAGTGTGTGAGATGAGTGCAATTGTGCGGTAGTTTGAGCATTCTTTGGCATTGCCTTTCTTTGAGATTGCAATGAAAACTGACCTTTTCCAGTCCTGTGGCCACTGCTGAGTTTTCCAAATTTGCTGGCATATTGAGTGCAGCACTTTCACAGCATCATCTTTCAGGATTTGGAATAGTTCAACTGGAATTCCATCACCTCCACTAGCTTTGTTCGTAGTAATGCTTTCTAAGGCCCACTTGACTTCACATTCCAGGATGTCTGGCTCTAGGTCAGTGATCACACCATCGTGATTATCTGGGTCGTGAAGATCTTTTTTGTACAGTTCTGTGTATTCTTGCCACCTCTTCTTAATATCTTCTGCTTCTGTTAGGTCTATACCATTTCTGTCCTTTATCGAGCCCATCTTTGCATGAAATGTTCCCTTGGTATCTCTAATTTTCTTGAAGAGATCTCTAGTCTTTACCATTCTGTTGTTTTCCTCTATTTCTTTGCATTGATCACTGAAGAAGGCTTTCTTATCTCTTCTTGCTATTCTTTGGAACTCTGCATTCAGATGCTTATATCTTTCCTTTTCTCCTTTGCTTTTCGCTTCTCTTCTTTTCACAGCTATTTGTAAGGCCTCCCCAGACAGCCATTTTGGTTTTTTGCATTTCTTTTCCATGGGGATGGTCTTGATCCCTGTCTCCTGTACAGTGTCACGAACCTCAGTCCATAGTTCATCAGGCACTCTATCTATCAGATCTAGTCCCTTAAATCTATTTCTCACTTCCACTATATAATCATAAGGGATTTGATTTAGGTCATACCTGAATGGTCTAGTGGTTTTCCTTACTTTCTTCAACTTCACTCTGAATTTGGCAATAAGGAGTTCATGATCTAAGCCACAGTCAGCTCCTGGTCTTGTTTTTGTTGACTGTATAGAGCTTCTCCATCTTTGGCTGCAAAGAATATAATCAATCTGATTTTGATGTTGACCATCTGGTGATGTCCATGTGTAGAGTCTTCTCTCGTGTTGTTGGAAGAGAGTGTTTGCTATGACCAGTGCATTTTCCTGGCAAAACTCTTATTATTCTTTGCCCTGGTTCATTCCATATTCCAAGGCCAAATTACCCTGTTACTCCAGGTGTTTCTTGACTTCCTACTTTTGCATTCCAGTCCCCTGTAATGAAAAGGTCATCTTTTTGGGGGTGTTAGTTCTAAAAGGTCTTGTAGGTCTTCATAGAACCATTCAACTTCAGCTTCTTCAGCATTACTGGTTGGGGCATAGACTTGGATTACTGTGATATTGAATGGTTTGCCTTGGAAACGAACAGAGATCATTCTGTCGTTTTTGAGATTGCATCCAAGTACTGCATTTCGGACTCTGCTGTTGACCATGAGGGCCACTCCATTTCTTCTGAGGGATTCCTGCCCGCAGTAGTAGATATAATGGTCATCTGAGTTAAATTCACCCATTCCAGTCCATTTCAGTTCGCTGATTCCTAGAATGTCGACATTCACTCTTGCCATCTCTTGTAGACCACTTCCAATTTGCCTTGATCCATGGACCTGACATTCCAGGTTCCTATGCAATATTGCTCTTTACATCATCGGACCTTGCTTCTATCACCAGTCACATCCACAGCTGGGTATTCTTTTTGCTTTGGCTCCATCCCTTCATTCTTTCTGGAGTTATTTCTCCACTGATCTCCAGTAGCATATTGGGCACCTACTGACCTGGGGAGTTCCTCTTTCTGTATCCTATCATTTTGCCTTTTCATACTGTTCATGGGGTTCTCAAGGCAAGAATACTGAAGTGGTTTGCCATTCCCTTCTCCAGTGGACCACATTCTGTCAGATCTCTCCACCATGACCCGCCCATCTTGAGTTGCCCCACGGGCATGGCTTAGTTTCATTGAGTTAGACAAGGCTGTGGTCTGTGTGACTAGATTGACTAGTTTTCTCTGAGTATGGTTTCAGTGTGTCTGCCCTCTGATGCCCTCTTGCAACACCTACCGTCTTACTTGGGTTTCTCTTACCTTGGGCGTGGGGTATCTCTTCACGGCTGCTCCAGCAAAGCACAGCTGCTGCTCCTTACCTTGGAAGAGGGGAATCTCTTCACCTACGCCCCTCCTGACCTTGAAAGTGGAATAGCTCCTCTAGGCCCTTCTGTGCCCACGCTCATTGGACTTGGGGTTGCTTGTCTCCACCCCCTGGCCTGGGACATGGTGTAGCTCCTCCCGGCTGCTCCTACGCTGTCACAGCCTGGCACTCCCGGCCGCCGCCCCTGACCTCAGACACGAGGTAGCTCCTCTCGGCTGCCGCCCCTGACCTCGGACGTGGGGTAGCTCCTCTTGGCCGTTCCTATGCAGTTGCAGCCTGGCAGTCTCGGCCACTGCCCCTGACCTCGGACGTGGGGTAGCTCCTCTTGGCCGTTCCTATGCAGTTGCAGCCTGGCAGTCTCAGCCACTGCCCCTGACCTCGGACGTAGGGTAGCTCCTCTCGGCTGCGCTCTGTGTGCCAAAAGTATATATAGATACATATATATATATATATATTTTTTTTTTCTTTTGGTCAGCTCTTGAGACACCTACTCATTGACCTTTTTCACCTTTCCAATTTGCTTCAAATGCCGAATGACCACGGAATGGTTGACATTGAGTTCTTTGGCAAAGTCTCATGAAGTTGTAAGAGGATCAGCTTTGATGATGGCTGCCAGTTGGTCATTGTCAACTTCTAGTGGCCAGCTACTACCCTCCTCATCTTCCAGGCTCTCATCTTCTTTGCAAAATTTCTTTAACAACCACCGCACTGGACATTCAGTAGTCGTTCCTGGGCCAGATGTGTTATTGATGTTGTGAGTTGTCTCTGCTGCTTTATGATCTATTTCGAACTCAAATAAGAGAATCACATAAATTTGCTTTTCGTCTAATACCGTTTCTATAGTCTAAAAATAAGTATAAACAGCAAGCAATAAGTTGTTAGCAAAAAACATCAAGTGAGAAATATGCATTAAAATGATGTATAACATAACCACGTGTATTTAAGAATGTATTCCAATATCAAATGGCAAAGTTCAACAATACAAAACCACAGTTACTTTTGCACCAACCTAATATTTACCGTTCTGTTATAGAACAGGCCGAGAGGTAAGCCATGGTGATAGCTGGCAGGGCTAGGGGCATTGGGGATTGACTGGAATAAAGAACAAATGAGCGCTCCTGAGGCAAAGAAAATGTCCTAAATCTTGATTGTGGTGATGGTTACGTGGTTAGATACATGTCAGACATTGCACTTTACTGTTTATAAATTATGCCATAATAGAAAAAAGTTTTAATCATTATACTTAAAGTTCGAGACTCTAGTTTTAGGATATAGGATCTACATTAATCTTTAAGTTTCTGATTATTATAAAAGTAGGAGTATCCTTTCCATACAATAATCATGCTGGTAAAGAATCCGCCTGCAACCCAGGAGATCCAGTTCAATTCCTGTGTCGGAAAGTTCCCCTGGAGAAGGGATAGGCTACACACTCCAATATTCTTGGGCTTCCCTGGTGGCTTAGATGGTAAAGAATCTGCCTGCAATGTGGGAGACTTGGGTTGCAAAGATCCCCTGGAGGAGGGCATGGCAACCCACTCCAGTATTCTTGGCTGGAGATCCCCATGGACAGAGGAGCCTGGTGGGCTACAGTCCATGGGGGGTCACAAAGAGTCAACTAAGCAACTGCACATCCTTTCCATTGTTAAACTGTAATATATCATTTCATATTAATCTTGATCAGCAAAACAGTTTTGTTGCTTTGTTAACTATTGTGATGAGAATATTTCTTTTTAAAGGGTGTTAACTGTTAACTGTGAATGTTATCTTCTCTTTGCAATACCAGGGGGAGTATGTTGCTGCAGTACGGGACTTCTACTTGTCTGTTTATTTTTTCAAAAAGAAAACAACAACAAGGTAAGAATTCCGTTTTGATAGCTTTATTTTATTTACTCAAGAGTTTATTGTAATTTTATTTATCTTAATTTTATTCATCCTGTGACCCAAAGCTATTTCTATACCATATTAAAATTATGAAACCACAAGATATAAAGGTAGAATTTTTAATCCACAGTGAGTTAAAATTATTACACACAAAATCCTAGGGAGCTTGTCTGCCTAAAACTCCATCCACACATAGATTTCTGCTGTCAGAATTGAGATGTGGTTTCCAAAGTCTTTTCTAGATTATCCTCATTTATATTGTGGCTATAGAGATGAATATAGGCTTTCGGATATCTGGGCTTAACATGATTCAAATTAGTTTATTGAACCACCTTGCACTTCAGATTAACATACATTTTAAATGGGGATGATACCATTAAATGGGGATCATGAACTCCTTATTGCAAAATTCAGACTTAAGTTGAAGAAAGTAGGCAAAACCACTAGACTCTTCAGATATGACCTAAATCAAACACCTTACGATTATACAGTGGAAGTGACAAACAGATTCGAGGATTTAGATCTGATAGAGTGCCTGAAGAACTATGGATGGAGGTTTGTGACATTGTACAGGAGGCAGTGATCAAGACCATCCCCAAGAAAAAGAAATGAAAAATGGCAAAATGGTTGTCTGAGGAGGCCTTACAAATAGCTGAGAAAAGAAGAGGAACTAAAGGCAAAAGAGAAAAGGAAAAATACACCCATTTGAGTGCAGAGTTCCAAGGAATAGCAAGGAGAGATAAGAAAGCCTTCTTCAGTGATCAATGCAAAGAAATAGAGGAAAACAATAGAATGGGAAAGACTGGACATTTCTTTAAGAAAATCAGAGATATCAAGGGAACATTTCATGCAAAGATGGGCACAATAAAGGACAGAAAGGGTATGGACCTAACAGAAGCAGAAGATACTAAGAAGAGGTGGCAAGAATACACCGAAGAACTACTCAAAAAAGATCTTCAGATAACCAGATAACCGCAATGGTGTGATCACTCACCTAGAGCCAGACATCCTGGAATGCAAAGTTAAGTGGGCATCACTATGAACAAAGCTAGTGGAGGTGATGGAATTCCAGTTGAGCTATTTCAAATCCTAAAAGATGATGCTGTGAAAGTGCTACACTCAATATGCCAGCAAATTTGGAAAACTCAGCAGTGGCCCCAGAACTGGGAAAGGTCAGTTTTCATTGCAATCCCAAAGAAAGGCAATGCCAAAGAATGTTCAAACTACCGCACAGTTGTACTCATCTCACACACTAGCAAAGTGATGCTCAAAATTCTCCAGGCCAGGCTTTAACAGAATGTGAATCATGAACTTCCAGATTTTCAACTGGATTTAGAGGAACCAGAGATCAAATTGCCAACATCCGTTGGATCATCAGAAAAGCATGAGAGCTCCAGAAAAACATTTGCTTCTGCTATATTGACTATGCTAAAACCTTTGACTGTGTGGATAACAACAAACTGTGGAAAATTCTTCAAAAGATAGGAATACCAGACCACCTTACCTGCCTCCTGAGAAATCTGTATGCGGGTCAAGAAGCAACAGTTAGAATTGAACATAGAACAACAGACTGGTTCCAAGTAGGGAAAGGAGTACATCAAGGCTGTATGTTGTCACCTTGCTTATTTAACTTATATACAGAGTACATCATATGAAATGCCGGGCTAGATGAAGCACAAACTGGAATCAAGATTGCTGGGAGAAATATCAATAACCTCAGATATGCAGATGACACCACCCTTATGGCAGAAAGTGAAGAACTAAAGAGCCTCTTGGTGAAAGTGAAAGAGCAGAGTGAAAAAGTTGGCTTAAAGCTCAACATTCAGAAAACAAAGATCATGGCATCCGGTCCCATTACTTTATGGCAAATAGATGGGGAAACAGTGACAGACTTTATTTTTGGGGGCTCCAAAATCACTGCAGATGATGGCTGCAGCCATGAAATTCAAAGACACTTGCTCCTTGGATGAAAAGTTGTGACCAATCTAGATGGCATATTAAAAAGCAAAGATATACTTTGCTGACAAAGGTCCGTCTGGTCAAAGCTATGGTTTTTCTAGTAGTCTTTTATGGATGTGAGAGTTTATAAAGAAAGCTGAGCACAGAAGAATTAATGCTTTTGAACTGTGGTGTTGGAGAAGACTCTTGAGAGACCCTTCGACTGCAAGGAGATCAAACCATTCTATCCTAAAGGAAGTCAGTCCTGAATATTCATTGGAAAGACTGATGCTGAAGCTGAAACTCCAATACTTTGGCTACCTGATGCGAAGAACTGACTTACTGGAAAAGACTGATGCTGGGATAGATTGAATGCAGGGGGAGAAGGGGATGACAAAGGATGAGCTGGTTGGATGTCATCACCAACTCGATGGACATGAGTTGAGTCCAGGAGTTGGTGATGGACAGAGAATCCTGGTGTGTTGCAGTCCATGGGGTTGCAGAGTCGGACGCGACTGAGCAACTGAACTGAACTGAACAGAGTTGTAAGGATGACTGAGATAATATATTTAAAGAGGCTAGTGCTAAGCATGGGATTTCCCAGGTGGCACATTGGTAAAGAATCTGTCTGCCAGTGCAAGAGATACTAGAGACATGGGTTTGATCCTTGGATTGGGAAGTTTCCCTGGTGAAGGAAATGGCAACCCACTCCAGTGTTCTTGTCTGGAAAGTCCCATGGACAGAGGAGCCTGGTAGGCTGCAGTCTGTGGGATTGCGAAGAGTCAGACAGGACTGAGCCCAGCACACAGCAACACAGTGCTAAGCATGAGAAGTCACTCTTCAAATGACGCTGTCCTCTTGAACCCTGCCTGAAGATTAACATCTGTTTTCCTTTGCAGTATAAGAAGGATCCTTACATCTTTGAACAGATTATCCAGCTGTCTCAGATATAATTTCTGAGGCTTATCCATACTTAATACTAAAAACTTAGCTTAAACAAGAAATTTTAACAAACTTTGGCCAGGTAGAAAACCACGGAAAGGACTGTCTATTCTTTATTTCACTCTCAGTGGCCTCCATGGATAAGTAATTATGGTAGAATGTTATTCACATAAAGTTTATATTGTTTAATAATAAATGTTTATAAAATGTAATTGATGATTCCTGGTCACAGTTTTTCTTAAAAATCATACATTTATATTCAGTGCATTCTGAGAGCTCACCAGTTTGGCTTGATAAGGATGGACCTCCTTTTACTTAACTATATCACACCCACCAAGTCTTTAATAATCAAGGTAAAATTTTTTTCTTCTAGGTTTACCTTATCATCATCAAGAAATAAGAAACATGCTAGGAACAACTTTACATGTGTAACATGTCACCCAAAGGAAGATTGCATAGCAACTGGTCACAAGGATGGCAAAATTCGTCTTTGGTCGGTTTACTCTTGAAGAGCTTGATGATCATTTATTTCTTCTGGATTAGTCCTGCAGAACAGGGGTATACCTGGGTACAGGGAGAAGGACAGAACCGAAAAGCAGCTGCTAATAGTAGATGAGGCTTTGCTGGCGTCCTCCCTGTCTTTTTTTTTTCTCCCTTTTGTATATTACTATACTCTTCATTGCACACTTACTATTTTAAGATTTCCACCCTTGGCCCTAGGAGTTAAAAAGGTGCATTTTATCTATAAGAGAGCTTTTTGTCAGCCTTTAAGTAAAATGGAAAGAGTAACAACAGTGAATATTGAACTGGTAGGATACTGTGATGGCCTGTTGCAGAAGTGACTGGTTTAGAAATAGAAAGTGTTCTTTTTGCACATTAAAACCAGTGAGCTTGATAAACATACCCCTTTGACCAAATTAAGAATGTTGGTTTTCTCCAACAGGAGGAATTTTGATGATGAAAAGAAATATACATATACATGTTTACATTGGCATCATGATTTGGTTATGGATTTGGCTTTTTCAGTGACAGGTAAGTGCAGATTTAATAATTAAAATGAACTTTTGAAATGTGTGAACCAAGTATTTTAATTCATTGTATTTATAGTCTGAAAGACTTAGAATTGCCTGGGCAAAATGAATTTTAAGCGCTTATATATTACCCGTGTTTTAGGCATAGTTAGCACGACGCTTATTGCACAGTACCATTTGCTGAAGGTTTCAGAGCCCTTCAGAGTATCAAAGTGTACACCTGTCATAAAGCCTCTTGTTAATACACAGCTATTTAAATTATATTACTTTTTTGTTTTAATGTATGTGCACATTGTCAAGTGCTTGTTGTCCATGAGTCTAACTACAGTTTATCAAGAGCAAGTGACTGCTGATGCTTCACATCCATTATCTCATTACGTTGACTCCAAAAATAATAGGCACCTTTATTCTTGTCGTACAGATGCCATAAATGAGCTTTATAGTTGAGAACTAAGTTGCTTAAAAGGTCACATGGCTAGTAAGTTCGATTTGGACCTAGATCTAGTTCAAAAGTTTCTTTTTTTACCTATAAGATCACCACATTCACTGTTTGAAGTTAATTCAGTCCTTCGTTCCATTTAAGCTGCATGAGAGTGGCTGTAATGAGTAAAAACACCCCCTTGGAAATAGGATGACCTACAACAGAAATATGGGGTACATTTTGTCTTTGGTTACTTTAGCATCCCTACACCTGTGTGCTGAAAATCATGTCATCATATTTTGGCTGGTTCCGAACAATGCAGGGGACGGGGTGCTGCATGCTCCAGGGGTCGATGTCCCTGGAGAAAGTGGATTTTCTTCCTGCAGGTCTTCCTAGAGACGGCCAGGACAAGTCTTAGTACTGTGGGCTCTGGATTCCTACAGGGTTTCTTGGGTTTAACTCACTGGAGCTTTGGGAAGTAGAAGGTATCCTCAGCCCACTTGCGCTTTTGGTTTTGGGGGTTGGGGAGTGGTGTGTGGAAGGGTGGGACCCAGCCTGATACTTAGAGTAGTACAGCTGGAGTCCACGGGAACTGAGAACAAAAGGAGAAGGAAGAGGGTGTTAACCCTGTGGATGGAAGACATAGGCCACCTTTTCTTTAACCACCCCCCCCCACCCCAGCCCCCAGAGTACAAAGGAGGGTGTTTGTGGCGTTTTGTATGTATGCGTCTGTAATGTTTCAGGCTGTGTCTTTATTGTTTCCTGACCCAGGGCGGTTTCTTTAGCCCTTCCTACTCAGTTTGTTTTTCTCTGCTGTGACCCCTGCTCAAATCAGGACCAAGATCAACTGATAAATATTGTCATTGTGACTTTTCTCTTTTGTTGTCCTTACCCATCTTGCCCACTGCCTGTCAAGCTAGTTATTAGTCATAGCTTTCTTGATAGCCTTACTTATCCTTAAGCCCTGGAACATTCAGGATCGGCCTTTTCAGGTTGGGTTTAGGGAAGAAGGCATAGTTAGATTAGTTGGCACTCAAAGAAAGAAAAAACGAATACCAAGTGCCTCTACTGTGAACCAGGGCTTTCTTACAGGAGGTACTGCAGATCATCTTGGCTAATAGAGCTGAATTCTTGATGTCATTTTTTAAAATCACATGAATGTTTGTAAATAAGAAGTAATATAGTACATGGTTGTCATTGAAATGTTAGAATTGACCCTGAATATGTATAAGAGTTAACTGAAGAAAGAAATTAGTTGTCTGTGCAAACAGTTTTTAGAACTGTTTATAAGTTAGGTTAAATATTAACTGTATAAACTGTTTTGGCTCCACTTTGAACCCAGTCATGCTGTCTGTGAGCATCTAAGTTTTATTGTTTTTTAAATTATGAAAACAACACATTTACAGGAGACCTGGAAAATACAAAACAAAGTTACATGTAGTTTCACCATATATATTACAATTGTCTGTTTTAAGTCGATAAATTAAGATTTTTAGTTAGAGTTTCAATATCAAACTCTCAGAAATTATTAGAATGAATGTACAGAGGAGTACAAGAATATAGACGACCTGAAAAGCACTATGAACCAATTTGACGTAATTAAGATTAATACAATTTTCACACAACAGTAGGATATAAGTTTTATTCAAGTTCCCATAGACTATAAACTAGGAGATATATCCAGACATAAGACCAGGTGCAGAAATTTTGTAGTCATAAAGTATTGATATTATACAGTCTGTTCTCTTTTTACTGTTTAATTATGTTAGAGATCAATATCAAAATATATTTGAAAATAACCCACATGTTTTCTTCAAGTGCAGTGTGACCTTTACCAAGAGATCTTTGACTTAGCCATTGAAAGACTCAATAAAGTTAGAGGACTGAAAAAACACAGAGGGTGATTGCAGAGAATCTTTTAAATGAGAAATGAATAGCAAAGCTCCTTTAAAAATCCCATATATTTGGAAATTAAATGTCCACTTTTGAATGAGAGGTACATCCAAGATGCCATAACAAGGAAAATTACAAAATATTTTTAATAGAATAAAAGTGAAAAGAGAATTCAGCAGAATTTTTTGCATGCAGCTGATACTGCTCAGTGCAATTAAATACAATGTAGAGTCTTGAATAACCCACTCCAGTGTTCTTGCCTGGAGAATCCCAGGGATGGGGGAGCCTGGTGGGCTGCCGTCTGTGGGGTCGCAGAGTCAGACACGACTGAAGCGACTTAGCAGCAGCAGCAGCAGCAGCAGAGTCTTGAATAAGGTATGAAAACAAATAATGGACACTAACGTAAAATTCTGTGAGATGTGAACAAAATCTGTACTTCAGTTAATAATGCTGAATCACGTTAATTTTTTTTTTTTTTTAATTTTTACAATGTTGTGTTGGTTTCTGCCGTACAACAATGCAAATCAGGTATACATCCCTGCCTTCCCTAGCCCCCTCCCCTGCCCCCATCCTATCCCTCCAGGCCATCACAGAGCACCACACTGGGCTCCCTGTGCTGCACGCAGCTTCTCACCAGCTGTCCACCTCACACCCGAGAGTGCACACGTGTTGATGCTACTTTCTCCATTCATCCCTCTCTCTCCCTCCCCCACTGTCCACAAGCCCATTCTGTGTCTACATCTGCATCTCCTTTCCTTCCCTGCAAGTAAGCTCATCAGTATCACTTTTTCTAGATTCTGTATATATGTGTTAATATACTGTATTTGTTTTTCTCTTTCTGACTTACTTAACTATAACAGATTCTAGGTTCATCCACCTTGTTAGCATCTAATTTGTTACTTCATTCTGATCTTTAAGCCTTT
Source organism: Bos indicus x Bos taurus (assembly GCF_003369695.1). NCBI lineage: Eukaryota > Metazoa > Chordata > Mammalia > Artiodactyla > Bovidae > Bos > Bos indicus x Bos taurus. The sequence goes on along the minus strand of NC_040077.1, from coordinate 6,704,106 downwards.
TTTATTTCAGTGCTCTAGGACCTCAGGTTAACGTTGAATAAAAGTGGTATGGTGTTCCCAACACAGGGGGAAGGTTTTCAGTGTTTCACCACTAAATTACCTGTAGATTTTCTATAGGTGTTTTGGTGAAATTTTAAAGGTCTCACTACTTGGTTACTGAGTTTTTATTATGGGTCTAGAATAATATCATTTACATTCTCTGCATCTATAGTAAAATACTGATGATTTATTTTTCCTTTATCTCTAAGTAGAGTTCATTACATTGGCTTATTTTTCAGATGTTAAAATAACCTCACATTGCTGCAGTGCACTTTACCCTGCAATGATGTCCTGTCTTTTTAGTGTATCGTTGGATTCAGCTTGCTGTTTTCATGTGGTGGTTTTTGCCTGTTAAGAAATTGGCTTGCACTTTTCTTAGAGTGTACTAGTTTTGGTGCTGAAGTATGCTGGTCTTCAAAACAAATTGGGAAGTGTTCTTTCTTTTTTTGTTACCTGGAAGAGAGTAAAACTGGTTTATTTCTTCCTTAAATGTTTGGAAAAGTTCACTAGTGAAGCCATTTGGGCCTGGAGGATGTTTGTGTTACCCAGATTTTCTAGTTATTGGCAGAAATGGTCAGCAATGAAGTAATGACATAAACAGAAAGAAAAAAAAATCCATGAATCAGTGATCTTTAAATCTTTTGTCTTCCAAGTTTATTAAAAGATATAAAGACACTTGTTTGCACGTTTTTTTAAATAGTTTTTCTCTAACATAGGAAAAATCACAACATTGATTATATCTTCGTATTTTTTCTGTCTTTCTCATTTCTTTGGGTGGATGAGAAGGCAGCAGTCTGCTGAGCGGTGGCCGTGAGTCTGTCCTCGTAGAGTGGCGTGAGGCGGCAGAGAAGAATAAGGAGTTCCTCCCCCGCTTAGGAGCTACCATTGAACATATCTCAGTGTCACCAGCAGGGGATTTGTTCTGTACTTCACATTCCGATAACAGTAGGTCTGAATTTGTTGTCATGAGGAAATATGATTTTGTGTAATGTCATAAATTAGCTAGCGTCTGTAGGGAATGGAAAATAGCAAACTAAGAGTAGCATAGGATTTAACCAGCCTTTTTTTCTCTTCCATTTCTCATCTTTTCTCCATCCTTTTCTTGCCCTTAGATGCCACCAGAATCCTACATTTCCAGAGTTGTTTTTATGAGACTATATGGCTAAGTGTATTTAGTTATTGTTATGCCACTTACATTTAAAGATCTTTTTCATGTAGGATGATTGGGGGAATGAAAGAAGGGTTTTGAAATGGGCGTTTGTGTTTTTACAATATAATGGCATTTTTGTAAGAATGCTATGAGATTTTCCTTTGGTATAACCATTATCTCAGTGTGAGAGCTATTATCTCAGTGTGGGATTTTGATAGAAATGGAGGCAGTCTTGTGATTCCTCCAACACATTTAGTCATCCTGTTATAACTCAGCTGAGATGTGAATCCCATAGCCCACTGCCTGGTTTCCCCTCAACAGAGAGCATAGCCAACCAACCCATTAATGCAGTGATTCATTTCAAAGTAAACTGTAACCATCTCTTTTGGGGCAAATAAGTTTCTGAGTTAACATTTTCAGTGTAGTCATAGTCACAGCAGAAAACTTAGAGGTTCCAACAGGGACTGAAAGGTGGGATGAAAAGCCCTCATCACACCCCTGGTTTTTCTGTTAAATAACAAAGTAGTCCTAACTCTCCAGTCACACCCCAAGAACATAACTCACTTGTCTTCTGTATTCTGGTATATATCAGAAGAATATAAATTCACCTTTTTTTTTTTTTTTTTGCCTTGAAATTTGACTCATTTATGTTTAACTGTTTTTTTTACCCACAGAGATAACAATCATTCACCGAAACCTTGAGGCGTCTGCAGTAATTCAAGGCCTGGTAAAAGGTACTGCAGACCTTTGGCTGTGGAATGGTGTACATTTTTTAGAGTGAATATTTTTCTGATTTCAGCTACTATTCATCACTTCTTTTGCAGACAGAAGTATCTTTACTGGTTTGATGATTGACCCAAGAACTAAAGCTTTGGTTTTGAACGGGAAACCTGGCCACCTGCAGTTTTATTCTCTCCAAAGTGATAAACAGTTATACAATGTAAGATTTTGATGCATTAACTAATCTTAAAACTAGTGGAAGTTTTATAGCACCCACTGGGGTCAGGTAGCTTTTATGACTTCTCAAGATGTTGTGCCTGTGTTATTCAAACATTGTATTATCAGTTGTTTACAGCCACAGTTGCAGATGAAGTCTGCCTGTAAAAGCCAGTCAGCGCTGTTGTGTAGGCTCTTATTTTATTGTTTCAGACAACACTAATTAACTGTTACACACATCTCTACCTTTGTGTCACAAGGATGGGATATGAGAATATGTGGATTGACAGCACAGACACGTCTGTGTTTTGTGGCAAAACAGTGTCATATGTGCATACTGAAGATAAAATTTTCAGTGTAGATTAAAGAAGAACACTTTCTGTAATCCTAATAAATGCAGTCTAGACTTTGCACTTTTTCTTTTGTGCCCCACAGTACCCTTTATTGGAGAAGGAAATGGCAACCCACTCCAGTGTTCTTGCCTGGAGAATCCCAGGGATGCGGGAGCCTGGTGGGCTGCCATCTGTGGGGTCACACAGAGTCGGACACGACTGAAGCAACTTAGTACCCTTTATAGATTTCTATTACAGCCTCTCTAACACTTTGTCTCTTTTCCTCCAACACCTTTTAACCTCTCAAAGAAAGAGAATGTACTGATCTTTGTACATTCTAATACAATGCCTGGAAATAGTAGACACTGAATACATTTTTAGATGTAGATGAGGAAATAAAGGAAACAATTATAAATGCTCGTCTGTTTACAGTATTGTTCTTTTTTCACTCCTTAAAAATTGTAGGTTTTATTTTTGCTCTCTTTGTTTCTAGTGATGTGAAATCTAGTTTTGAGATTTTATATAAAACTATTTGAAACAAAAGAAAAACATTACTGTAATCTAAGATTTTGTTCTAAGATCTATAAATGGAGCATAATCATTACTAAAATTCAAGATTGTTGAAAAATTATCACCACTGAATTTATGTTATATAATATGCTTCATTTTTTAACAGCAGTTTTGATCACCATAAATGGTTAGTTCATTTTTGTCTAAAAGCCTGTTACTCTAGATTCCAGAAGATATTTATGATGTGGTTATTTATTATTCCTTGAATGCTTTAACATTTACATATTTACATTAATAAAAATTTTGGATTTTTTTTTAACCTATCAGTTAGATATTATACAGCAGGAATATATCAATGATTCTGGTCTGATCCAAATTGAGCTAACAAAGGCTGCATTTGGCTGCTATGGTAATTGGCTTGCAACGGTGGAACAACGTCAAGAAAAGGAAACTGAGCTTGAATTGCAAATGAAACTATGGATGTATAATAAGAAAACACAAGGGTAAGATTACCTATATAGCTGTTTAATTTCAGAGCAGAAAATTATTTGACTTTCTAGCTTGTGGTTTCAATTATTGGTCTTTTTGATACATTTATATTAAGAGAAATGAAGGAAGTGTTACTCTTCTAATAAAGCCTTTAAGCTTTCTGCTCTGAGAAAGCAGTGGTGTCCTCCAAGTTATGAGTCACTTCATTGCATAAATGAGGAAACGTGGAGAAGTGGCACCCCCAAGGACACACCTAATTGCAGGCAGATCCAGGATTAGAATGCAGCTGTCTTTGTTCCTTGGCTTTTTCATTGATGTTATACTACCTTCTTTGGGAAAAATGACAGTAGCAGGTGGTGGAAGTGTGATGTGGTGCAGTTTCGACTAGATAAGGAGCCCACTAGTTTCTCATAGTATGGCTGTAATAGCTATTTATCAAGCAAGTCCTTGCTTGTCAAGACCTAGGCTTAGTTCTCTGTGCCAGTTATCTTGTGAGTCTTCACAAGATAAGCCTGTTGTTGCATTTTACAGGTGAGGAAACAGTCCCTCCATACCACTCTCATAACCTGGACTTTTAAAAAATCTGTCAGCCAGACAGGACCACTGCCCTGATATTCTAGAAAACAGGGCTAGCATGAGTTCCTTTCATTCACACCAGTGTTCTGTCGAGGCAGAAACAAACTTTGGGAGGTAGTTTGGGTGACTTATTAAATACTGACCAGGGCAGTTTGAAATAGGTAGTGTTTCTGTACCTTCTTGCCACAAGGAGGGGCTTTATAGCCCTTTCCTTTTTTGCTTTTTTTTTTTCAAAATAGGTATATGTGTTCTGCAGTTTTCCTGTACTTTAGGGTAGTAGCCTTTCAAGTGTCATGTTTGGACAGACCCCTATTTTATACTCACTGTGTACCAGTAAGTTGACACTACGTAATCGTCTGTGTTAATGTAAGTTACACGAGGCCAGAGGTAATGTGCCGGAACTCTTTGCGTCTTTTGTCTGTTAGTGACAGAGCACTCAATTGTTGCTCCTTATGGGTAGTAATATATAAGTTGCCTAATCTTAATGATTCTGTTGGAAAATGTACAACTTGTAAGGAATTCTTAATATTCAGTGATAGTATCTCATATTGTCCTGGTATAAAAATAAATTGGTTTCCTTCCTACTAGGTTTGTTCTTAATACAAAGGTTAACATGCCACATGAGGACCACATCACAGCTCTCTGTTTCTGTAATGCAGAAAAATCTGAAAGCTCCACGTTGGTTACAGCAAGTAAAGATGGCCACTTCAAAGTGTGGATATTAACAGATGATTCTGATATATACAGTAAGTTGCTTAAATATAGTATATGCATATGTAGTGTACAAGTTTAAGAATTGGTATGTTTAACTCAAGAAAATTATATCCATTCTGGGAGGATTTTTTCAACTATAATTCTGTAGACCACTGCCTACTTTCAAATGATTTGGGAAATAACATTTTTACATTCCTTCTTTCCCAAATCTTTACTTATTTTATGACATTCTTGATTAATTGTGTGCTAATTACTCCATTTTATGAGGAAAGAGTTTTAAAAAAAAGTTAACTCCTTTTGTAATTACTCCCTTTACTGTTGCACTAGAGGGAAGGCCAAGGTCTCTTGGAAGGGATACAAATTTCATGTCAGTCAATGATTTGTAACTAAATTTGGGGGAGGAAAGTTTTTTGTTGCTTCCTTGTTTTTTAATCTGTGTGTCTAATAAATTCCCTAAAATGTTATCTAGCATTATACTATTTCTATGCTCTACATTTCCACAGAAAAGGCTGTTGGCTGGACCTGTGACTTTGTGGGTAGTTATCATAAATACCAAGCAACTAACTGTTGTTTCTCTGAAGATGGCTCGTTATTAGCAGTCAGTTTTGAAGAAATAGTTACAATATGGGATTCAGAGACTTGGGAACTTAAATGTACATTTTGTCAACGAGCTGGGAAAATAAGGTAGGTAAATAATTGGGAGAGTGTAAACTGCTGGATTTTTTTTTTTAATTCAACAAGTCTTTCTACATAAACTTTAGTAATAATTTATGCCTTCTCCAAAGGTATCCGGTGTGTCAGTGGTGCCAGCAGCTCAGCAAAATACTGGGAAGCTAAGAAATGCTGTGTTTGTAAACCCTGTGCATTAGTTTTCTCGGTTGTACTACACAACAGTAGATGCCATGCATAAGCTCAGTAGATCCAGACAATGTTTACTTTCTCTGCATCTTCAAAAAAGCAATGTTATGCTCAAACTTCATTATTTTTAATAATGGCAAGGGAATTAACAATAATATCTTCCATTTTATTTCAGGTCACTTGAGCATTTGAGGACAGAATGGCTAATTGTTCCTAATTTCTAACATATCTAATTCTGAATTTACTTTATAAAACTTCACAATTCATATTGCAAATCTGCCTCTTGAGGCAAAAAAAAAGCATAAAAGGTTTTAAGTAACTTAGTATGTTTCACATACACGTCCTCTATATGTGCCAATTACTGTACTGTACAGCATATTAGAAAAGAATTGGTCGTCAAATCTGTTTTCCTGAAGACACAAAGTAACTGAATAAACCTTTCCTTTTGTGCTCCTTACCCCCTTTTTCTGCAGGATAATTATGAATAAAAACACGTGTGTATCTAAAAGTCGGCCTTGCACAAAACTAGTACTGTGCGGGAAGTCTGCAGTCCCTTGCAGCTAAGGGTGATAGAACTGACTGTTGTTGACTTCCCTGTTTTAATCTAGGGCGGGAAGTCTGCAGGCTTCTGTAACTGAGTGTGATAAAACTAACTTGTTACCTTCCTTGTTTTAATCTAGGGCGAGAAGTCTGCAGTCCTCTGCAACTGAGTGTGGTAGAACTAACGTGTTAACCTCCCTTGTTTTAATATAAAGCAAGAAGTCAGCAGGCCTTTGTAACTGAGTATGGCAGAACTAACTTGTTACCCTCCTTGTTTTAATGTAGGGCGGAAAGTCTGCAGTCCTTTGTACCTGAGTGTGGTAGAACTAAATTGTTAACTTCCTTGTTTTAATCTAGGCACCTTTGCTTTGGGAGATTGACTTGTTCCAAGTATCTTCTTGGTGTCACTGAAAATGGCATTCTGTGCTGTTGGAATCTGCTCAGTTGTGCATGTAAGATATTTTTTGCTATAAAGTAGTATCAGAGCACATAGGAAAATTTGGAGTGCTATGCCTGTAATAATAGACTTTGATTACAGTTGACTCTTGAGTGATGCAGGAGTTAGGGTCATTGACCCTCTGCACAATCAAGAATTCACGTATAACTTAGAGACAACCTTCTGTGGATTTAACCAGCCTTGGGTTGAACAGTGCTGTAACATTTGCTGTTTTAAAAGTCTCTATGTTTGTGTACCCGCTCAGTTCAAATTCGTGTTACTCAAGGGTCAGCTGTATTTATAAAGGGCTTCCCGGGTAGCACTAGTGGTAAAGAATCTACCTGCCAACGCAGGAGATGCAAGAGACTCAGCCTTGTTCTCTGGAAGAAGGTTTATTCCCTGAAGTAGGAAATGGGACCCTACTGTGGTATTCCTGCCTGGAAAGGTCCATGGACAGAGGACCCTGGCAGGTTTACAGTCCGTGGGGCCACAGAGAGTGGGCACAACTGAGAGCACACACGTGCAGACGGGCTCAGTTCAGATCCGTGTTATTCAGGGTCAGCGGTGTTTATAAATTGCCCAATTTTCAGCAAATCAACTTCCATTGTCCTTGCTGTTTTCCCCAGTCTTCAGTGTGTACAACTCTGCCGCCCTCCGTATTCTCCATCCTCATAACAATTTGTGGAAAGTTTCTCTAATTCATAATGCATATTAACCTGCAGTGCCCCTGTCAGCATTAAATTTGAATGAAGCCTATTAACAGTCCTCCTAACAAACATGGACTCTGTGGCATTTTACTTATTCAAGTATGTTTGGAACACATGGTAGTTGCTTAGTAATGAATGTTTATAACTTTTTTAACATTCTCTATGACAATTCTGGTTAACATTGCCCACATTTAGCAGTAATGGAAAAACATGAGACCATAGTTGCACTGAAATAATAACCATTTCATTGCATGTGGAAGAATACTGTTTTTTTGCTTCCTGCCCCTCTTCTTAATGTAGATTTCCACAGATAATTTCAGTATGTTGACTGTGTGTTATCTGGAAGCATAAAATCCCTCTTCCTAAGAATAAGAAAATTGATTGTCCCAATAAATATTGAGTACCTACTTTAAGAAGATTTTGGTAAACCTCTTCTTAAAAGTGAATCCCTTTTTCCCCCAGTGGAATGGAGTACGAAATTAAATGTGAGAGTTATGGAACCTGATCCCAATTCAGAGAATATTGCTGCCATCGCTCAGTCTTCTGTTGGTTCAGACTGTAAGTACACACATTTCTTTGAGAAAAGAAATCTGTTCCCTAAATTTTCTTTTTAACATCTTTAATGTAATTTGAGTTAAACTTAACTTTGGATCAGAAGCCACTTGCCTGACCACTGCTCTTCCTTGAGTTCCAGCTTGAGGACGTCCCTCATTTTTCAGCATGTCATCCATCTCCTACTCAGTCTTCAAAATCCAAGAGAGATTTCACCTCCTTAAAGGATTTTGAAACCACCCCCCAACCCCCAAGGAGCTTTAATCATTCCTTCTCTGTGATCTTAAAGCTCTACAGATGTCTGTTCTAGAGCTTAAGACAAAAAGTACTTCTGTAGTGTTTTGGTGTCTGTTTTCTGCAGTTGGCTCTGCTCTCAGAAATAGGAATTTTTCTTTCTCTTTTCCATCTTCAAAGCCCTCATTCCTAACCTACTTGACACATAGTAGGCATCACAGATACTTGTTGAATCAAAGCCTAAAATAATCATGACCTGGGCCATTTATTCAATGGGGTAAGTCCCAGGGTGAGTGTGGGCCTCCAATCTGAGGCTAGAACTAACCTTTGCCAGCAAAATGTTATTGTCTGTTTTTTTTTCCTCTAGTGTTTGTATTTAAACCTAGCGAGCCAAGGCCATTGTATATTCAAAAGAATATCTGCAGAGAGGAAGTCTTGTGGGGAGTGTTTGTTCCCCGAGATGTCCCTGAATCGTTCACCTCAGAAGCTTACCAGTGGCTGAACAGATCCCAGTTTTACTTCCTAACAAAATCACAGGTAACCATCCACCTCAGAAAAGGCGGTCATTTAGTATATGTGAAATAGTATTGTTAAGGATTACCCCTTCTCTCCCTACCCACCTCAACCCACTGCCAAATCATCTATCTAGTATGCTCAGTACAGTCATATTATTGGTGGGAGTATATTAGCCCCCACCTTAAAGGCTCTTTCTTGTATTCATTCATTCCATGACAGTAAAAAAGATATGATCTAAAAGATAATTAGAGTATTTTGAATTGCATTTGTTAGAATGGCCTTTTTTTAACTTTTTAATTTGATTTACCATAAAGAAATCAGTGGCTTAAATTAGATCTATCAATTGACTTTTTTTATATATATATATATATATATCTATATATATATCTTTCAGAACGATCTTACAACTGTCACAGCAGTTACTAAATACATTTTCTGTGAGCATATATATATAAGCATGAAAAGTTGACATCATTTTCTAACTGTAATATCTACAGTTTATATTTTGCATCATTAATTGACCTCTCTTTTCAGAGTTTATTGACATTCAGTACACAGTCTCCAGAAGAGAAACTCACACCCACAAGCAAACAGGTACGTTCTGGTCACTTGTCGCTCAGATCATGCACATTGCCTCCCTGCAAAGATAAGTTTATCTTTCAATACTCAGCTATGACAAAAATGTTTTACCTGCCCTGAAGTGGAGTTTTAAATTATATACTTAGAAACTTCTTGCTTCATTTGGTGTCATAGTGGTCTTTGAAAATGTAGTTTTAATTTGTAATATCAGTAATGTATGCTTATGATCCAAAGAATCAAATAGTTTTATGAGACGTTTGTGAGAAAACTTGAACTTCACCACCAAGTGAGATGACCCACACAGATACCCACTCACAACTTTTTAGTTGAAGTTTTTATTTACCTCTGTGTCTCTAAGAAACATGTTTATATTGCTAATTCTGGATTTTTCACATCTAGGCATTAGACTTGGTATTTTCTAATTCTGATCTATTGAAGTTGAAATTTCTTTCACATCCCTCCCCCCAAATACACAACATACACCCACATACATTCTGTCCCTAATCTTTGCAGTGTAGATAAATTTATCTTAGATCATTGTTCATCCTTAAAAATGTTAACACCATTGATAACTGAGCCATGCAGTAACAAACAGGTTGTTTTTCCTTTTATGACCAGCTTCTTTTATCTGGAGTTAATGATTGCTTATCTTTTCATTTGCTCAGTTTCCTATTCTCATCTAGTGAAAGTGAGAGTGTCAGTCGCTCAGTCATGCCCAGTTCTTTGTGACCCCATGTACCGTAGCCCTCCAGGCTCCTCTATCCATGGAGTTTTCCAGGCAAGAATACTGGAGTGGGCAGCCATTCCCTCCTCCAGGGGTCTTGCCGACCCAGAGATCGAGCCTGGGCCTCCTGCACTGGGGGCACCTAGTTCCCCCAGTGTGTGCGTCCTCTCATGGTCTTCATATTAGGTATGCTGGGCTTGAAGAAGTGTTTTCAAGAGCCTCTGACCTGCTTTACTCTGAACTGATTGCCCTGTTATAAACCTAACACCTGCTGCACAGTGGTCATCTTAGGATCTGCATTTGCTGCCATTCTGGGGGTTCAGTCACCTCTCCTGTAATAGATCCTGTGGTTTATCACTTGCTTTGGTTACTCCTTTGCTTTGGTAAATATCTCCATGGGAAGTAAATTTAAGACATTGCAGGTTTGGACTTGTTTTTATTCTCTCATTTGATTGGTTGGTTACGTAGAATTCTAGGTTGAAAATCATTTTGTCTCAGAACTTTGAAGATACTGTTACACTTTATCTGTAACCTGACTTAGTTGTCTCTGAAAATTCATTGAATTCATTTAGCATTTTTTTTGTTGATCATTACTGTATGCTCTAGACATTTAGGGTATCAGTGAATGGAAGGGTCAAGTCTCTATAAATTTGTAGTGTTACAGTCTAATAGGAAGGTACAGATAATAAACATTAAAATATATAGTATTTTAGAAAGTAATTCTTTTTTTCCCATTTTTTATAGTATGAGAGATTTCTTGTTTTTCATCTGATCTTTTATGTATATGTTTGGGTTTTTTTTTTTTTTTTTTTGGTCTCTCTTGTATGGTTTATTTTCATTAGGTTTTTTCTTTTCAATCTGTTTTGGAGATTTTCATCAGAGTCTGATGATTCTTGGCTGTCTGCTTTTAATTAAAAGTGAGCAAGGTCACCTTTGAAAGTTCGCCTGGATGGAACTTGACCTCTGGTCTCCACTAGCTGACTGAGCTATTAGGAGAAAATCTCTGAAGTCATTACTTTTAGAACTTTTTCTCTTAGACTGGTCATTATCACCCAGATAAACTTCTTCCAAATTCCTGCCTGAAAGGCGTCACCTGACTGCCAGCACTGCAGGAAACACCCTCTATGGACCACAGCTGCCTTCAGCTGCGCGGCCACCCTCACCCTCCACACACCAAGCTGTCTAGTCTAAAGACACACTTGGTTTTGCTCTTCAAGGAGCAAAAGACACACTTGGTTTTGCCAGCCTTCTGCTGAGGCTGAGGAGATCTGGAAATCTGAGAGCTCTAGAGATAGACTGTAACCAGGCTAACAGGTTTTCTTCTTTTTTTTCTTTTAGCCTTTTTCAGAAGCACTATTAGTACCAATTCTTGAGCATTGTGAGATTCTACAGCATACATTTGGAGAAGGAAATGGCAACCCACTCCAGTGTTCTTGCCTGGAGAATCCCATGGACAGAGGAGCCTGGCAGGCTACAGTCCATGGGGTCACAAGAGTTGGACACAACTTAGTGACTAAACCACCACCACAGCATAAATTGGGGTGCTTCTTAGCATTGGCCACCACCAGCTTAGAATCCTGTTCTCTTGGGTCTGCTAGGTCAGTTAGCACCCCTCAGCCTGCTCTCCACTTTCCACATCACCCAGTTTCTTTATTACTGTAGATCTGTGCCCTTCTGAAAACCCCTTGCTGCTGTTTTTGTAGGACTGGGGGTAGAAGTAGTGGTAGGTGTACATATTGTTCTGTCATCTGCCGGGGTCCAGCCCCGGCTGATCCAGGGAGTTCGAAGCGGGGACGGCGTCAGAGAGGATCAGGATACAATAGCTTCAATTAGATATTAGAGATATAAAGAGTAATAGAAGGAGGATAGCTCAGCAGGAAAATTCAGTGGAGAAAAGAGGCTGATAGCTTGGTTTACGCAGGAGACCAATAAAACTTCAAGACAAGAAGCTTGCACCACTTACGTAGGCCGCAGGCATCCTTCCATTCTCCTGAAGGAGAGGAGACACTGAGGCCTCCCCGGTCAGATCTTAGAAGCCCAGGCATAATTAGTAAGCATGGCGGGTTCCGCGCTCCAGATGGAGACTCAGCCAGAGTTTGAGAGAGAGAGAGACATGGGGAGACCAGTATTTCGAGAAACTGATCCCAATTCTTTATTTTCCATGGTCTACTTTTATACACTGAGATGTTATGCAAAAGTCACGTGGGGTCAGCAGTCCTGACTTTTATCAAAGTCAGGTGCTTCATACAAATGTATACAGAGGTCTTAGGGGTGTTACATCATCTTCTGGCCAGGGGGCCTGCTGACAATTTATGACCCTCTCCTTGTGACGGCGGTCAGTCAACCAGGACACTTATTTCTCCAGGGGTGATTATTCTTAAAACAGACGCCACCCAAATAAAGTTACATTCCTGTAGGGTAAGGGTGTAGTGGGTTTTAGTTAAGGAAAGAATTTACTTAGCCTAAGGTCTAATGTGATTAATATCAAAGGTTAATACTTATTTCTTCTATATATTCATTAATGTGTATAAGGGCAAGGGATGTGGAGACTTAGCAACAAACATTGGCTCAACAAATGAAAAACCCTTCACCAATACAATTTCTAATCAGCCAACTATACTTATACTAATGGTTTTCTAACTTTTCTAAGGAACCTGTTTTTAGAAGGTTTAAAGCATCCCGTGCCTCTCACGGTTGGGAGGCTGTGAGCAATCACATGTGGCCGGACAAGCCTGTCAGGCAGGCTAGAGAACCTTCAGAGGAGTTTGTAGGTTGAAACACTCCTATCACGCCCAGGAATTATTATTAACTGGAGCTCTAAGTTAACTCCTTCTCCGAAAGAGGTGGTGGGGGACAGCCCCCCGTAAAGTCAGAGGTGTAGGTGAGCACAAAGTAGTAAAGTAGGCAGGCTCTGGTTATGGGGGTAGATGCTTGAGGATTTCCAGGGGGACTCCTGAGGCTCGATCCCACCTTTGCGTATGTCGAGCCTCCTTCCTCATGACCTTTGCCACAGGTGGAGTGCCTCACACCAGCCCCCAACAGTCATCTTAAGTGTCCACGTTGGCTTTTCTCAGAGTAAATGGACTAGTTTCAGTTGCTTTACTTGTGAAGTGAAAGAATCATACAAGATAACCTACAATTCCTTTCATCCCTGTTATTTTATTACTGTAGTACTTGGATCAGAGGCAGTTCCTCCTTTTTTATTGAAACTATTTCCCTGTTCTTTAACCCTTATAGCTCTTAGCAGAAGAAAGTCTTCCAACAACCCCATTTTATTTCTTATTGGGAAAGCACAGGAAGGAACAACAGAATGACAAGTTAAATGAAGCTTTGGAGAATGAGCTGGTACAGCTGCCCTTAACAGAAAACATACCTGCAATTAGTGAGGTAAGTAATTATTAATTACATAAGTTTATTATAATACTGAAACTAACAGTATAAATTAATTGCTTATACCTATGTGACAGGGGTTAAATGCAGTAAAGGACTTTAACTGAAGTTGGAATTTTTGGATAATCAATCTGTAACAAATAATTTTTGGATAATCATTTGTATATTGTGCAACTTTAATTCTCAAACTAAATGGCATAAAATTTAGGATTTCTGATGAGGTTGGAGGAGGGGTTGTTTGCATAAAAATAGGAGTTCTTTGGTTTTTCATCAACAGAACCTGGTGTTGATAAAAGCCTGGGCATTTCCTCTTTTTAAATGAAACCCTGTTTCTGTTTCACTCTAGCTTCTTCGCACTCCAGCCCATGTCCTGCCATCTGCTTCTTTCCTCTGCTCCATGTTTGTAAACTCACTCCTGCTGTCTAAGGAGACTAAGAGGTAAGGCAGTTTATCACATGTGTTCAGATACTCTGTTTTGAGAAACAGGATGATTTGTGATATCATTGATCAGAATATTCTTTCCCTGTGTTTCTCCTTCAGCTTTAATCTGTATTTACAGAGTATAGAATTACTAAGTCAAATAAAAGTGTATTCAGTAACAACAATTTTCATTAATTTTGTTCATATGATTTTTTTCATAAGTATCTTAAATTAGAAAGTTATTGTTTAGAAATATTTTTCAATAGTAATTGCATTTTATTCTGTTATTGTTAAAAGTGCTGAAGAACATCCTGATGATGTCGATATGGTGGAAGAAAAAGAAAGTGATGATTCAGATGAAGAAAATAATTTCACTGAAAAGATCCAGGATACAAATAACACAGATTCGGAAGAAGACATTATATATCAGTTGTCAAAATCAGAAGAAAAAGAACTGAAAAAATTTAGGAAAGTAGACTACAGCTGGATAGCTGCTCTTTGAGCCTTGGAGGATGCGGGAGGGTTCTGCACTTTGTTTTCGCGTTTTGATTTGTTTTCATTGTATGTTGATACTCCACAAATCTATTTAAATGTTTTTTCTGTTCTTAAGATGTTAAATATTAACAGGCTTTACTTTTAAATAACTGGTAATATGAAGTTGGGTTTACATCATGTTTTACAGTTGCCATATCACGTATCAGCCCTAAAGGAGAGCTGGAAGTTGAACTTAAATAGCATAAGTCCCATTATCTGCAATTTGGAGATATAAAAAGTTTTTTAAGGTTTTGTAGATAGTGTTTTAATTTCAGAATTCATTTGGTGGCCAAGTATGACTTGAACTGATGTGAGGTTCTCTACAGTCTTGATTTCATCCCTCTTGTATATTTTTCATAGAGAAATTTAGGGAAATGATTATGGTGGTATTTCACAGACTTCATTGAGAATGTTATATAATACAAGCTGCCTAAAATCTGAAAAATTCTAAATTCACATCATCTGACCCCGTACCTTTCTGAGAAGGTGTCTACTATACTTGTACTATACTTGTAAATACAGTTTTCATGACAGCCTTAGAGCCAATAAGAAGAGCTTGTGTTACTCTATCCGTGTTACTGTTGTCTACTGAGTCACGTAACAATCACTTAGGAGTTTTCCAATTCAATGATACTCTTCTGTAAAATCTATATTAAAAAGTTAATGCAAAAACAAGTGGACACATCATAAGTGCATATCTCAGGGAATGTTCACAAATTTGCTATAAGTGGCTTTTTTAATATTTTTATTTTTTTAGATTCTATTTCTACTGTTTTTGGAGTTTACACTTTTATACTGGTACTCATTGAAAGTAACCTTATAAATTTCTATAATATGCTTAAACATCTATATGATTTATGGACTTAGAGAGTGTCTTCTACTGACTGTCTACTATGGTGGTTAAACGTCCTTTCATGTCTCTTTATGGCCACTCCAGTTATTTGGTCGTTTTGTTGGTTTTCATGGATGCTAAACACTGCTGAATAAATTGGTACAAAGCAGAACAATTATGGATCTTTTTTTTCTCTTGTCACACAGTGTCCCTTGCTCAGTTCTTTTCAGAAAGGGTTGTGGAAAAATGATGATTACAGACTTGATCCCTGCACTTGTCCTCTTGTAATTTTGTTGAAAGCTCTATTTTGAGGTTCAGTTCAACTTCTTGAGGGTATAGCTTGTGATCTTAAAATTGCCTTTATATTTTCTTAATTTTTTGTCTCACTTAATTCATTAGCTTCATTGAATACATCACTTCTAGTCAGAAGATGCAGAAGATGGCAGAACTGAGGTATCTGGCCAAGGAGCTACTAGGAAAGAACATAGGAAATGAAGTGTCCTTGAACATTTTGCTCTTAGCCATTCACTCCCTTAGAGCCTCTGCTCTATTTTCTCTTCTGATCTCTGTTTCAACTGAATGTGGCTTTCAATATTCACGCAAATGTTTATTTTATTTAAAAAAATAGCATTGTAAGTCCTTTTTTATTATTGTGCTTTAACGTATTACATTCTTTTTTCCTTTTTAATTTTTTTTATTGAAGAATAATTTTTACAAAATTTTGCTGTTTTCTGTCAAATCTCAACATAAATCAGCCATAGGTATACATATATCCCCTCCCTTTTGAACCTTCTTCCCGTCACCCTCCCATCCCACCCCTCTAGGTTGATACAGAGCCCCTGTTTAAGTTTCCTGAGCCGTACAGCAAATTCCTGTTGGCAATCTATTTTATATGTGGCAATGTAAGTTTCCACGTTACTCTTTCCATACATCTCACCCTCTCCTCCCCTCTCCCCATGTCCATAAGTCTATTCTCTATGTCTGTTTCTCCATTGCTGACCTGTAAATAAATTCTTTAGTACCATTTTTCTAGACTCTGTATATATGCATTACAATACTATATCTTCCTTTTTCTGACTCACTTCACTCTGTATAATAAGTTCTAGGTTCATCCACCTCATCAGAACTGACTCAAATGTGTTCCTTTTTATGGCTGAGTAATATTCCATTGTGTATATGTACCACGACTTTTTTACCCATTCATCTGTCATGGGCGTCTGGTTTGCTTCCACGCTCTAGCTATTGTAAATAGTGCTGCAGTGAACAATGGGATACATGTGTCTTTTTCAGTTTTGATTTCCTCAGGGTATATGCCTAGGAGTGGGTCATTTGGCACTTTTATTCCTGGTTTTTTAGGGAATCGCCATACCGTCTTCCATAGTAGCTGTATCAATTTATATTCCCACCAACAGTGCAAGGGCATTCCCTTTTCTCCACACCCTCTCCAGCATTTATTGTTTGTAGACTTTTTGATGATGGCCATTCTGACCAGTGTGAGGTGATACCTCATTGTAGTTTTGATTTGCATTTCTCTAATAATGAGCAATGTTGATCCTCTTTCATGTGTTTGTTAGCCATCTGTATGTCTTCTTTGGAGAAATGTTTGTTTAGAACTTTTTCCCACTTTTTGATTGGGTTGTTTGTTTTTCTGGCATTGAGTTGTATGAGCTGCTTGTATATTTTTAAAATTAATCCTTTGTCAGTTGTTTTGTTTGCTATTATTTTCTCCCATTCTGAGGGTTGTCTTTTCACCTTCTTATTGTTTCCTTTGCTGTGCAAAGGCTTTTAAGTTTAATCAAGTCCCACTTGTTTACTTTTGTTTTTATTTCTGTTACTCTAGGAGGTGGGCCAAAGAGGATCTTGCTTTGATTTATGTCATCAAGTGTTCTGCCTATGTTTGCCTATGTTTTATAGTTTCTGGTCTTATATTTAGGTCTTCAATCCATTTTGAGTTTATCTTTGTGAATGATATTAGGAAGTGTTCTAATTTCGTTATTTTACAAGTGCGTGTGTGCGTGCTAAGCCGCTTCAGTCGTGTCTGACTGTTTGCGACCTCATGGACTGTAGTCCACCAGGCTCCTCTGTCCATGGGATTCTCCAGGCAAAAATACTGGAGTAGGTTGCCATACCCTTCTCCAGTCTTTTACATGTAGCTGTCCAGTTTTCCCAGCACCATTTATTGAAGAGGCTGTCTTTGCCCCATTGTATATTCTTGCCTCCTTTGTCAAAAATAAAGAACCCATAGGTGCATGGGTTTATTTCTGGGATTTCTCTCTTGTTCCATTGGTCTGTATTTCTGTTTTGGTCAAAAATAAAGAACCCATAGGTGCATGGGTTTATTTCTGGGATTTCTCTCTTGTTCCATTGGTCTGTATTTCTGTTTTGTGCCAGTACCATACTGTATTGATGACTGTAGCTTTGTAGTGTAATGAGAAGTCAGGAAGGTTGATTCCAGCACCATTCTTCTTTCTCAAGGCTGCCTTGGCTTGGGCTTTTGTGTTTCCATATGAATTGTGAAATTTTTTGTTCTAGTTCTGTGAAAAATGCCATTAGTAATTTGATAGGGGTCTCAGTGAATCTGTAAATGGCATTTGATAGTATAGTCATTTTCACAATATTGATTCTTCCTACCCAGGAACATGGAATATCTCTCCATCTGTTTATGTCATCTTTGATTTCTTTCATTAGTGTTTTATACTTTTCTGTGCACAGTTCTATTCTCTCCTTACGTTTATTTCTAGATATTTAATTCTTTTTGTTGCCATGGTGAATGTGATTAATTCCTTAATTTCTCTTTCTGATTTTTCATAGTAGTATATAGAAATGCAAGTGATTTCTGTGTATTGATTTTGTATCCTGAAACTTTCTAAATTCACTGATTAGCTGTAGTAATTTTCTGATACTATCTGTCGGGTTTTTTATGTACAGTATCATGTCATCTGCAAACAGTGAGAGCTTTACTTCTTTTCTGATCTGGATTCCTTTTATTTCTTTTTCTTCTCTGATTACTGTAGCTAGGATTTCCAGAACTATGTTGAATAATATTGTTGAAAGTGGACACCCTTGTCTTGTTCCTGATCTTAGGGGGAATGCTTTCAGTTTTTTGCCATTGAGAATAATATTTGCTGTAGGCTTATCATATATGGCCTTTACTATGTTGAGGTAGGTTCCTTCTGTGCCCGTTTTTTGAAGAGTTTTAATCATAAATGGGTGCTGAATCTTGTCAAAGGCTTTCTGCATCTATAGAGATGCTCATATGGTTTTTATCTTTCAATTTGTTAATATGGTGTATCACATTGACTAGATTTCTGTATATTGAAGAATCCTTGCATTCCTGGAGTAAACCCAACTTGATCATGGGGTATGAGCTTTTTGATGTGTTGCTGAATTCTGTTTGCTAAAATTTGTTGAGGATTTTTGCATCTATGTTCATCAGTGATATTGGCCTATAATTTTCTTTTTTCATATTGTCTTTGTCTGGTTTAGGTATCAGGGTGATAGTGGCTTCATAGAATGAATTTGGAAGTGTATCTTCCTCTGAAATTTTTTGAAAGAGTTTTAGAAGGATAGGCATTAGCTCTTCTCTAAGTGTTTGATAGCATTCTCCTGTGAAGCCATCTGGTCCTGGGCTTTGTTTTATCATAGCTTCAATTTCAGTGCTTGTAATTGGCTTGTTCATGATGTCTATGTCTTGGTTCAGTCTTGGAAGATTGAACTTTTCTAAGAATCTGTCCATTTTTTCCAGGTTATCCATGTTATTGCCATATAGTTGTTCATAATAGTCTCTTATAATCCTTTGTATTTCTGCAGTGTCTGTTGTAACCTCTCCTTTTTCATTTCTGATTTTGTTGATTTGATTCTTTTTTTCTCCATGAATCTGGCTAAAGGTTTGTCAGTTCTGTTTATCTTCTCAAAGAACCAGCTTTTAGTTTTATTTATCTTTACTATTGTTTCTTTTATTTCTTTTTCAGATACTTCTGCTCAGATCTTTATGATTTATTTCCTTCTAATTTTGGGATTTTTTTGGTTCTTCTTTTTCCAGTTGTTTCAGGTATGAAGTTAGTTTCTCTATTTAATGTTTTCCCTTGTTTCTTAGGTTGGGATTGTATTGCTATAAACTTCCCTCGTAGACCTGCTTTTGCTGCATCCCATAGGTTTTGAGTTGTCATGTTTCCATTGTCATTTTTTCTAGATTTTAAAAATTTCCCTTTTGATTTCTTCAGTAACCTGTTGGTTACTTAGAAATGTATTGTTTAATCTCCATGTGTTTGTGTTTCTTACAGTTTTTTTCTTGTAATTGATATCTAGTCTCAGCATTGTGGTCAGAGAAGATGCTTGACACGATTTCAATTTTCTTAAATTTACTGAGGTTTGATTTGTGACCTAAGATGTGGTCTATCATGGAGAATGTTCCATGAGCACTTGAGAAGAAGATGTATTCTACATTTTGATGCAATGTCCTGAAGATATCAATGAGATCCATCTCATCTAATGTATAATTTAAGACTTGTGGTTTTTAATGAATTTTCTGTTTTGATGAACTGTCCATTGGTGTGAGTGGTGTGTTAAAGTCACCTACTATTATTGTTACTGTCAGTTTCTCCTTTTATGTCTGTTAGTGTTTGTCTTATGTATTGAGGTGCTAGTATGTTGGGTCCATAGATATTTACAATTATGTCTTCCCCTTAGAATGATCCCTTGACCATTGGGTAGTGTCCTTCATTATCTCTTATAATCTTTATTTTAAGGTCTAGTTTGTCTGATATAAGGATTGCTGGATTTGGAAATAAGAAGTTCATGATCTGAGCCACAGTCAGCTCCTGGTCTTGTTTTTGCTGACTGTATAGAGCTTCTCCATCTTTGGCTGCAAAGAATATAATCAATCTGATTTCAGTATTGACCATCTGGTGATGTCTGTATGTAGTCTTCTCTTGTGTTGTTGGAAGAGGGTATTTGCTATGGAAGATGGTGTTTGCTATGACCAGTGCGTTCTCTTGGCAAAACTCTATTAGCCTTTCCCCTACTTCATTCTGTACTCCAAGGCCAAATTTTCCTGTTACTCCAGGTATTTCTTGATTGTCTCCTTTTCCATTCCATTTCCCCATAAGGAAAAGGACATCATTTTTGGGTTTTAGTTCTAGAAGCACTTGAAGGTCTTCATTGAACTGTTCAACTTCTTCAGCATTACTGGTCAGGCCATAGACTTGGATTACTGTGATATTGAATGGTTTGCCTTGGAAGCAAACAGAGATCATTCTGTTATTGCCACATTCAGACTTATATTGAAGAAAGTAGGGAAAACCACTAGACCATTCAGGTATGACCTAAATCAAATTGTACAGTGGAAGGGACAAATAGATTCAAGGGATTAGATCTGATAGAGTGCCTGAAGAACTATGGATAGAGGTTCGTGACATTGTACAGGAGGCAGAGATCAAGACCATCCCCAAGAAAAAGAAATGCAAAAAGGTAAAATGGTTGCCTGACGCCTTACAACTAGCTGTGAATAGAAGAGAAGCAAAAGGCAAAGGAGAAAAGGAAAAATATACCCATTTGAATGCAGACTTCCAAAGAATAGCAGAGATAGAAGAAAGGCTTCCTCAGTGATCAGTGCAAAGACATAGAGGAAAACAATAGAATGGGAAAGACTAGAGAGCTCCAAGAAATTAGAGATACCAAGGGAACATTTCATGCAAACATGGGCACAATAATGGACAAAAATGATATGGACCTAACAGAAGCAGAAGATATTAAGAAGGGGTGGCAAGAGTATACAGAAGAACTATACAAAAAAGATCTTCACAACCCAGATAATCACGATGGTGTGATCATCAACCTAGAGCCAGACATTCTGGAATATGAAGTCAAGTGGGCCTTAGGAAGCATCACTATGAACAAAGCTAGTGGAGGTGATAGAATTCCAGCTGAGCTATTTCCAATCCTGAAAGATGATGCTGTGAAAGTGCTGCACTCAATATGCCAGCAAATTTGGAAAACTCAGCAGTGACCACAGGACTGGGAAAGGTCACTTTTCATCCCAATCCCAAAGAATGGCAATGCCAAACAATGCTCAAACGACCACACAACTGCACTCACGTGCTAGTAAAGTAATGCTCAAAATTCTCCAAGCCAGGCTTCAACAGTACGTGAACCGTGAACTTCCAGATGTTCAAGCTGGATTTAGAAAAGGCAGAGGAACCAGAGATCAAATTACCAACATCTGCTGGATATCAAGCAAGAGAGTTCCAGAAAAATGTCTACTTCTGCTTTATTGACTATGCCAAAGCCTTTGATTATGTGGACCACAACAAACTCTGGAAAATTCTTCAAGAGATGGGAATACCAGACCACCTTACCTGACTCTTGAGAAATCTGTATGCAGGTCCAGAAGCAACAGTTAGAACTGGACATGGAACAACAGACTGGTTCCAAATAGGGAAAGGAGTATGTCAAGGCTGTATATTGTCACCCTGCTTACTTAACTTCTATGCAGAGTACACCATGAGAAACACTGGGCTGGATGAAGCACAAGCTGGAATCATATCTTCAGATATGCAGATGACACCACCCTTATGCAGAAAGTGAAGAACTAAAGAGCCTCTTGATGAAAGAGGAGAGTGAAAAAGTTGGCTTAAAGCTCTCAACATTCAGAAAACCAAGATCATGGCATCCGGTCCCATTACTTGATGGCAAATAGATGGGGAAACAGTGACAGACTTTATTTTCTTGGGCTCCAAAATTACTGCAAATGGTGATTGCAGCCATGAAACAAATAGACACTCACTCCGTGGAAGAAAAGTTTTGACCAACCTAGACAGCATATTAGAAAGCAGAGACATTACTTTGCCAACAAAGATCCGTCTAGTCAAAGGTATGGTTTTTCCAGTAGTCATGTATGGATGTGAGAGTTGTACTATAAAGAAAGCTGAGCACCAAAGAATTGATGCTTTTGAACTGTGGTGTTGGAGAAGATTCTTGAGAGTCCCTTGGACTGCAAGGAGATCCAACCAGTCCATCCTAAAGTCCTGGGTGTCCATTGGAAGGACTGATGGCTGAAGCTGAAACTCCAGTACTTTGTCTACCTGATGCAAAGAATTGATCATTTGAAAAGACCCTGATGCTGGGAAAGATTGAAGGCAGGAGGAGAAGGGGCGACAGAGGATGAGATGGTTGGATGGTGTCACTGACTCACTGGACATGAGTTTGAGTAAGCTCTGGGAGTTGGTGATGGACAGGGAAGCCTGGCGTTCTGCAGTCCATGAGGTCTCAGAGTCAGATACGACTGAGCAACTGAACTGAACTGAGGATTGCTACTCCAGCTTAGTTTTGCTTTCCATTTGCATGGAATATATTTTTCCATCCTCTGACTTTCAGTCTATATGTGTCTTTAGGTCCAAAGTGGGTTTCTTGTAAGACAGTGTTTATATGGGTCTTGTTTTTGTATCCATTCAGCCAGTCTGTGTCTTTTGGTTGCACCATTGAATCCATTTACATTTAAAGCAATTATTGATATATATGTTCCTATTGCCATTTTCTTAATTGTTTGGCATTCATTTTGTAAATCTTTTTCCTTCCCTTGTATTTCTTGACTATATAAGTCCCTTTAACATTTGTTGTAAAGCTTGTTTGGCGGTACTGAATTCTCTTTACTTTTGTTTGTCTGAAAGCTTTTTATTTACCCATCAATTGTGAATGAGATCCTTGCCAGGTAGAGTAATCTTGATTGTAGATTTTCCCCTTTCGGTGCTTTAAATATATCCTGCCATTCCCTTCTGGTCTGCAGTTTCTGCTGAAAGAACAGCTGTTTAGCATATGGGGTTTCCCTTGTATGTTACTTGTTGCTTCTCCCTTGCTGCTTTTAATATTCTTTCTTTGTTTTTAGTCTTTGTTAGTTTGATTAGTGTATGTCTTGGTGTGTTTCTCCTTGGGTTTATCCTGTATGGGATTCTCTGTGCCTCTTGGACTTGATTGACTGTTTCCTTTTCTATGTTGGGGAAGTTTTCAACTATAATCTCTTCAAAAATTTTCTCATACCCTTTCTTTTTCTCTTCTGCTGCTGCTGCTAAGTCGCTTCAGTCGTGTCCAACTCTGTGCGACCCCATAGACGGCAGCCCACCAGGCTCCCCTGTCCCTGGGATTCTCCAGGCAAGAACACTGGAATGGGTTACCATTTCCTTCTCCAATGCATGAAAGTGAAAAGTGAAAGTGAAGTCGCTCAGTCGTGAAAGTGAAGTCGCTCAGTCTTGTCTGACTCTTAGCGACCCCATGGACTGCAGCCCACCAGGCTCCTCTGTCCATGGGATTTGCCAGGCAAGAGTACTGCAGTGGGGCTGCTTCTTTTGGGACCCCTGTAATTCGAATGTTGGTGCGTTTGATATTGTCCCAGAGGTCTCTGAGACTATCCTCAGTTCTTTTCATTCTTTTCACTTTATTCTGCTCTTCAGAAGTTATTTCCACCATTCTTATCTTCCAGCTCACTGATTCGTTCTTCTGCTTCAAATATTCTGCTGTTGATTCTTTCTAGAGTATTTTTAATTTCAGTAATGTGTTTGTCTCTCTATGTTCTTTTTTTTTTTTTTGAATTTTAAATATTTTTAATTTTCAATGTTGCTTTTTTTTTAAATTTTATTTTATTTTTAAACTTTACAATATTGTATTAGTTTTGCCAAATATCGAAATGAATCTGCCACAGGTATACCTGTGTTCCCCATCCTGAACCCTCCTTCCTCCTCCCTCCCCATACCCTCCCTCTGGATTGTCCCAGTGCACCAGCGGGCATACACACTGAGGAAACCAGAAGGGAAAGAGACACGTGTACCCCAATGTTCATCGCAGCACTGTTTATAATAGCCAGGACATGGAAGCAACCTAGATGCCCATCAGCAGATGAATGGATAAGAAAGCAGTGGTACATATACACAATGGAGTATTACTCAGCCATTAAAAAGAATACATTTGAATCAGTTCTAATGAGGTGGATGAAATTGGAACCTATTATACAGAGTGAAGTAAGCCAGAAAGAAAAACACCAATACTGTATGTTTGTTCTTTAATTCTCCTAGTCTTTGTTAACTGATTCTTGCATTTTCTCCATTTTGTTTTCAAGGTTTTTGATCATGTTTACTATCATTATCCTGAATTCTTTTTCAGGCAATTTGCCTATTTCCTCTTCATTTATTTGAATTTCTGTGTTTCTACTTTGTTCCTTCATTTGTGTAGTATTTCTCTGCCTTTTCATTATTTTGAGGTCTCCTTTTCCCAAGCTTCAGGGTTGAATTCTTTCTTCCTTTTGGTTTCTGCCCTCCTAAGGTTGGTGTAGTGGTTTGTGTAAGCTTCAAATAGGGTGAGATTTGTGCTGAGTTTTTGTGTTTTTTTCCTCTGATGGGCAAGGCTGAGTGAGTTGGTAATCCTATCTGTTGATGATTGGGTTTGTATTTTTGTTTTGTTTGTTTAGAGGAGGCGTCCTGCACAGGGTGCTAATGGTGGTTGGATGACGCCAGGTCTTACCTTCAAGTGGTTTCCTTTGTGTGAGTTCTCACTATTTGATACTCCCTAGGATTAGTTCTCTGGTAGTCTAGGGTCTTGGAGTCAGTGCTCCCACTCCAAAGGCTCAGGGCTTGATCTCTGGTCAGGAATGAAGATTCCACAAGTGGTTTGTTATGGCATTAAATGTGAGATTGAAACAAATATCCAAAAATGAGAAACTAAAGATGAACCCAAGACAAATGGCAATTACAAAATCAGGCAGGCAAACAATAATTAAAATAATGGCATATTCATATACACCCATGAGCAGAGTCAAAACAGTCCAACAAAAAGTACAGTAGATTGACCCAGCGAACAAAGGAAATCAAAAATTATATAAGTTTAACTGCAAGGGGGAAAGAACAGTAAGAAAAGCAAACAAAGGAATAATTGTAGAAAAAATATAATAGGTTTAAAAAATAAGGAAAACTCCACAGAACTGCAAAAGTCCAATGTAGAGACAGAGGTTTATCACAACAATAAAAAGAGACTGAATATACACCTATACATATGCACCCATAAACAAAATCAAAACTGTCCAACAAAAAGTACAATAGATTGACCCAGCGAACAAAGGAAACCAAAAATTATATCTACCAGAACAAAACTAACTAAAGCACAAACTGGATTACAGAACTAAAGCAAGGTCCCAATTGGGGAATAAAGTAATGAGAATAAAACTATCAAGTTGTTGAGAGGAAAGAAAAGAATAGATATGCAAAGTTAGAGAGGTACATAAAGATTTATATAAGAACAGTAGGAAAAGCTAACAAAGGAATAAATGTAGAAAAGTAATCAGATCAGATCAGATCAGTCGCTCAGTCATGTCTGACTCTTTGCGACCCCATGGATCGCAGCACGCCAGGCCTCCCTGTCCATCACCAACTCCCGGAGTTCACTCAAACTCACGTCCATCGAGTCAGTGACGCCATCCAGCCATCTCATCCTCTGTCGTCCCCTTCTCCTCCTGCCCCCAATCCCTCCCAGCATGAGGGTCTTTTCCAATGAGTCAACTCTTCGCATGAGGTGGCCAAAGTACTGGAATTTCAGCTTTAGCATCAGTCCTTCCAAGGAAATCCCAGGGCTGATCTCCTTCAGAATGGACTGGTTGGATCTCCTTGCAGTCCAAGGGACTCTCAAGAGTCTTCTCCAACACCACAGTTCAAAAGCATCAATTCTTTGGCGCTCAGCCTTCTTCACAGTCCAACTCTCACACCCATACATGACAACCGGAAAAACCATAGCCTTGACTAGACGAACCTTTGTTAGCAAAGTAATGTCTCTGCTTTTGAATATGCTGTCTAGGTTGGTCATAATTTTTCTTCCAAGGAGTAAGTGTTTTTTAATTTCGTGGCTGCAGTCACCATCTGCAGTGATTTTGGAGCCCCAAAAAATAAAGTCTGACACTGTTTCCACTGTTTCCCCATCTATTGCCCATGAAGTGATGGGACCAGATGCCATGATCTTCATTTTCTGAATGTTGAGCTTTAAGCCAACCTTTTCACTCTCCACCTTCACTTTCATCAAGAGGCTTTTGAGTTCCTCTTCACTTTCTGCCATAAGGGTGGTGTCATCTGCATATCTGAGGTTATTGATATTTCTCCCGGCAATCTTGATTCCAGCTTGTGTTTCTTCCAGTCCAGCGTTTCTCATGATGTACTCTGCATATAAGTTAAATAAGCAGGGTGACAGTATACAGCCTTGACATACTTCTTTTCCTATTTGGAACCAGTCTGTTTTTCCGTGTCCAGTTCTAACTGTTGCTTTCTGACCTGCATACAAATTTCTCAAGAGGCAGATCAGGTGGTCTGGTATTCCCATCTCTTTCAGAATTGTCCACAGTTTATTGTGATCCACAGAGTCAAAGGCTTTGGCACAGTCAATAAAGCAGAAATAGATGTTTTTCTGGAACTCTTGCTTTTTCGATGATCCAGCGGATGTTGGCAATTTGATCTCTGGTTCCTCTGCCTTTTCTAAAACCAGCTTGAACATCAGGAAGTTCACAGTTCACATATGGCTGAAGCCTGGCTTGGAGAATTTTGAGCATTACTTTACTAGCGTGTGAGATGAGTGCAATTGTGCAGTAGTTTGAACATTCTTTGGCATTGCCTTTCTTTAGGATTGGAATGAAAATGACCTTTTCCAGTCCTGTGGCCGCAGCTGAGTTTTCCAAATTTGCTGGCATATTGAGTGCAGCACTTTCACAGCATCATCTTTCAGGATTTGGAATAGCTCAACTGGAATTCCATCACCTCCACTAGCTTTGTTCGTAGTGATGCTTTCTAAAGCCCACTTGACTTCACATTCCAGGATGTCTGGCTCTAGGTCAGTGATCACACCATCGTGATTATCTGGGTCGTGAAGATCTTTTTTGTACAGTTCTTCTGTGTATTCTTGCCGTGTCTTCTTAATATCTTCTGCTTCTGTTAGGTCCATACCATTTCTGTCCTTTATTGAGCCCATCTTTGCATGAAATGTTCCGTTGGTATCTCTGATTTTCTTGAAGAGATCTCTAGTCTTACCCATTCTCTTGTTCTCCTCTATTTCTTTGCACTGATCGCTGAAGAAGGCTTTCTTACCTGTTCTTGCTATTCTTTGGAACTCTGCATCCAGATGCTTATATCTTTCCTTTTCTCCTTTGCTTTTCGCTTCTCTTCTTTTCACAGCTATTTGTAAGGCCTCCCCAGACAGCCATTTTGCTTTTTTGCATTTCTTTTCCATGGGGATGGTCTTGATCCCTGTCTCCTGTACAATGTCACGAACCTCAGTCCATAGTTCATCAGGCACTCTATCTATCAGATCTAGTCCCTTAAATCTATTTCTCACTTCCACTGTATAATCATAAGGGATTTGATTTAGGTCATACCTGAATGGTCTAGTGGTTTTCCCTACTTTCTTCAATTTAAGTCTGAATTTGGCAATAAGGAGTTCATGATCTGAGCCACAGTCAACTCCTGGTCTTGTTTTTGCTGACTGTATAGAGCTTCTCCATCTTTGGCTGCAAAGAATATAATCAATCTGATTTCGGTGTTGACCATCTGGTGATGTCCATGTATAGAGTCTTCTCTTGTGTTGTTGGAAGAGGGTGTTTGTTATGACCAGTGCATTTTCTTGGCAAAACTCTATCAGTCTTTGCCCTGCTTCATTCCGTATTCCAAGGCCAAATTTGCCTGTTACTCCAGGTGTTTCTTGACTTCCTACTTTTGCATTCCAGTCCCCTGTAATGAAAAGGACATCTTTTTTGGGTGTTAGTTCTAAAAGGTCTTGTAGGTCTTCATAGAACCGTTCAACTTCAGCTTCTTCAGCGTTCCTGGTTGGGGCATAGACTAGGATTACTGTGATATTGAATGGTTTGCCTTGGAAACGAACAGAGATCATTCTGTCGTCTTTGAGATTGCATCCAAGTACTGCATTTCGGACTCTTGTTGACCATGATGGCCACTCCATTTCTTCTGAGGGATTCCTGCCCGCAGTAGTAGATATAATGGTCATCTGAGTTAAATTCACCCATTCCAGTCCATTTCAGTTCACTGATTCCTAGAATGTCGACATTCACTCTTGCCATCTCTTGTTTGACCACTTCCAATTTGCCTTGATTCATGGACCTGACATTCCAGGTTCCTATGCAATATTGCTCTTTACATCATCGGACCTTGCTTCTATCACCAGTCACATCCACAGCTGGGTATTCTTTTTGCTTTGGCTCCATCCCTTCATTCTTAATAGGTTTATATTTAAACCTATTATTATTAGGAAAGGAGGGAAAAAAAGGAAAACCACAGAACTGCAAAAGCTCAGCATAGAAGCAGAGGTTTATAACAATAAAAAAATGTGAGCAAAAAAAAAAAAAACTCTAAAGCTTAAAATAGATTTCATAGTGCCAATAAAATCAACAACTACAACAGAGGTAGGGGAGAAAAGAAAAAAGCCCAAAAGAATCTACAGAACAAGTCAAAACATAAGAATAATAAATGTTTTTCTTGAGTCACTGCTGTCAGAGTCCTTTCCGTTGCTGGCAGTCACAGTCCACCTCACCTCCCTAGGATGCCCTCAACGTTGTGATGATCTCTGGACCTGCTGTGGGTGCAGCTCAGATTCTAATCTGGTCCTAGTCCTGTGTGTTCTTGCCTCCAATGTCCATGTCTATCAGAACTAGTGTGATTTCTTTTGTGAGCGCTCTCAATGACCTTTTATATTTTCCATAGACACAGAGTCTGCCTAGTTTGATTGTGTCAATTTAATCTGTAGCTTGTACAACTGGTGGGATGGTTTTAAGTCTTCTTCCTTAGCTACACTGCCCCTGGGTTTCAATTGTGGTTTTATTTCCACCTCTGCATGTGGGTCATCCACCAGAGTTTGCTCTGAGGCTGCCCTGGAGGACTTGGGTTTGCCCCTGTGAGGGTCAGGTGTGGAGGTGGTGCAGCTGCTTGGGTCGCAGGGATTCTGGCAGAACCAGGTACTCAGGGGAGTTGGTGGCTAGGGCAGCAGGAAATATAGTGCTCTAGAAGGGTATGGCAACCAGTATTGGCCAATACGCTCCAGTGTTCTTGCCTGGAGAAGCCCCCCCCCCATCCCCCGCCCAATCCTGGCAGAGAAGCCTGGCAGGCCACAGTCTACAGGGTCACAAAGAGAGAGTTGGACATGACCAAAGTGACTCTGCGCATAGACGCTAGACTTTTTGCCTGTGGCAGCTCTGCCCCAGTGAGAGTTGAGCGAGAAGGTGGCTCAGCTGCTTGGCTTGCGGGGTCCCTGGCGGCACTGTGCAGGGACACGGACTGCCTCTGCCACAGAAGTTATGGCCCTATCAGTCTTTTTTGGAGCCTCTTGTAGCTGGCGATCAGAAGGTCTCTTTGACCTGTCTTTCTCCATAGCTCCATTCAGGCACTTAGAGAGCTCCTTTTCTGTTGTTCAGTGCATCAGGCACATAGAGGGGCCCCCCTGGCTGGGCTCCTACTCTGTAGATCCGCACGTCAAGCACTTAAAGGGACACCCTGAGTGGGGTTCTAATCTGTAGTTCAGTGCGTCAGGCGTTTGATGGGCCAGCCTCTCTATTGTTCAGCTGCAGATGGGGGCATGTGTGGAGAGCCTATGGTAATGGCTCCACCCCCTATACGTGACTCAGCAGTATCTCCTTGCTTCCATGGATGCCTGGCTTTCCTCCACAGGCACTTCCCCCACAATCTCCTCCCACATATCCCCTCCATCTGACTCTCCACAGTCAACAGCAGCCCTCCCCCCGGATTGCTCCATAACCCCTAAACTCCAGGTCCAAGCCACTGTGCCTTCCAGGGGACCAGTGTCACTGTCCGGGGTTGGTATGGCTGCGGCAAGGACTGTCTGATTCTCATTCCATTTAGGCTGCCACAGAGCAGCTGTTTCGTTCTCAGCCTTAAATGTTTCTCCTCTGACTCAGACAATTGCCCCCAGTGTGGGGATCAGACCCCTGCCTCAGTTCCCCCACCCGCCGAGGGCAGGTCCGGTCCTACCAACACTCCTGTTTCCCCCCTAGTTCCTTCATCCTCCCGAGTTTTGCGTGGGTCTATATATTCTTTTCCTCTGGTCACATACTCCTGTCTGCTCTCAGCTGGTGTTCTGTGTGCACTTCTGTGTCTGAAGGTGTGGAGAGAGATGTGCTCCATGTCCACCTACTCTTCCGCCATCTTGTTCTCTATAAGTAGCTTTTTATGTCTGTATCAGTATCCAAGTAAGGCCTATGCATTTCATTTAAACAGCTAGACTGAGATATAAGTGACTCACAAACTGTACAATTTGCTCATTTAAAGTGTATAGTTCAGCCATTTTTAGTATATTCAAAGTCATGTACCATCACCACAGTCAATTTTGGAACGTTTTCATCACCCCCAAACTCAACTCATTACCAGTCACTCCCCATTACTCCGAGCCTGTGCCACCCCATGCCATAGGCAGCCACTATGGCACTATAGGCAGCGGTTTGTGTCTGTAAATCTGCCCACTCCGGATATTTCATAAAAATATTTGTGTAATATGTGGGCTTTATTAGTACTTTCTTTCACTTAGCATTCATCCTGTAGCAGATATCAGTACTTTCATTTCTTTTTATTTTCATTTCACCTGGTTATATATCTAGGACAAAATTACTGACTCAATTGGTAACTAACTTTCTAAAGAATCACAAAGCAATTTTTACAAGCCAGCTGCACCATTTTCCATTACTTAACATTCTTTGCATTGTGTAGGACATAAATTGTTCCACAGTCTGATCCATTAAATTTAGGTACCTTTGCAAGGTTAGCTAGTCTCTGAGGCCAGTGTTTGAGATTCCTGGGAGGACTCCTTAGCTGTCTCTTCTGGTTCCTTTTGGTAAACTAGCTGGTTTATGGATTATCTTGCTACTCTGCTAGAGCTACTAGCCTTAGTTGCTTACCACCAAAATCTCCATTATTTTCAAGAATACCTTAGGCTTGAACTTCACTCTATTTAAAATAATGTCAGAACTCTATCCTTAAGAGCTGTCTCTTGTCCCTGGGCAAAATCTCTCAGCCACCCTTCTCTGGATGTCAGAATGACACCTCTGCTTTACAAACAGCAGAGACAGTAACCTCTCGTCTTTGTCTCTCCTGATTTGGAACCTCTGCCCTAACTATCTGGGGCAAGGCCAGCCAGGTGACCAGTATTCTCAGCCTGGAGAGTAGAGCTGACCTAGTTACCAGTTAATTATTTTACCATATTTAAACACTGACATGGCACCTCTAGGTTTAAGAAGTGCTTATTTTTTACAGTTGTGTTTGAAAGGCTTCATACTTTCAAATCAAAGTATTTAAAAAGCTTTTTAAAATGATTATTAAATAATCTGAATAATTGCTTTATAAATGTGGAGTTTTCCAAGGAGTTGATCTCTCACACTAAAACATGACAACCTTGTTATTCTCCAATACCAGAAATAAATTAAAATTTTCCCAGAGACAGCTATACAGATAAAAGGGTGATAGCCAATCTCGCTTAAAATCTGGATCTCGGTCCAGCAAGTCTGTAGCACCATCCCTCAGTTTCTGTCCTATGATAGTAAGCAAACCCGTAAGGATTATTCACCTTCCAGCCTCCCTCATGTGTCTAGTTCATCTGCCAAAGCATGAATCCATTACTCGGTGCTGTCATTAGTGCATCCTGTACTTCAGAAAGTAGACAACTTCAGCCTCACTGTGGGTGGACCACATGTTAACCACCTACCGTGTCTGCGTATTCCACACACACATCACATTGGGACTCCACCAACTCCATGTCAGATATTTACTCCAATTTGACAAATGAGGAAAACTGGCTCCATAGAGAACAAGTACCTGGTGTCTAGGTCACTGCCTTCTCAGGAAGCGGGGCTAAGATAGGAGCCCCTCATCCGTCAAATACCAAATCTTATGCTCTGTATAGAAAATCCATTGTCTCCCAGACACTTTAAGCAACTAATTAGCATTATAAACGTATCTATAATGGGGAAGGAGTTGTGATTAAAATTTTTTTGGATGAATAGCTCAGGTTTAGGGCCAGTCTTGACTCGATGGATGTGAGTCTGGGTGAACTCCGGGAGTTGGTGATGGACAGGGAGGCCTGGCGTGCTGCGATTCATGGGGTCGCAAAGAGTTGGACACGACTGAGCGACTGAACTGAACTGAACTGAGGGCCAGTCCCAGCTGCAAACAAGAACTCTCTGGCTCTGAGACCAGGCTGTAGTCCTTTAATCTGTCTGAGCTTCAGCTCCCCTCCCCCATTGTAAGATGAAGTGTGCCCTCCCTATTCATGTGTCTGGCTAGTACTATTATGTTCTAAATATAGGAAAAGTATAATTGGATATTGTATGAGATTATGCAATTGAGTCATGGGGGAGGTCATGTATTAGTCATTGCTGCTGCTGCTGCTGCTAAGTCGCTTCAGTTGTGTCCGACTCTGTGCAACCCCATGGACTGCAGCCCACCAGGCTCCTCCGCCCATGGGATTTTCCAGGCGAGAGTACTGGAGTGGGTTGCCATTGCCTTCTCCAAATGTGACCCCATGGACTGTAGTTAACCAGGCTTCTCTGTCCATGGAATTCTTCAGGCAAGAATGCTGAAGTGAGTTGCCATTCCCTTCTCCAGGCGATCTTCCTGACCCATGGATCAAAGCTGGATCTCCTGCATTGTAGGCAGATTCTTTACTGTCTGAGCCACCAAGGAAGCCCCCTTATGCACTTGATTATATGCCAAATTTTAATGAAAAATCTAGGCTAATTAAATAGCTGCATATTAATTAGGTAAGGTTCACTGTTCCTATGCTGAAGCAATTCCTCTTTATTTTTGTTCCCTTTTCACAGACTAGCACTCAGTATAGAAATTATAGAATGTAATATGTATAATGTGTCTTAAATAATTTCAGGTCTTGCAGTATGACAATAATGGAGCCTTTAAAAGAAACGTATTAATTGCTTTTAACCAAATGGTTATGTTTAACTGAAGTCTTGTACATGGCACTGATTTTTCTGTGAGGCTACTTTATCTGAACTACAGGAAACTGTGCTTTCTCTGTCAGCTTGGGTGCTGCTTGATAGCCATGAAAATGGCAAGATTATCCTACACACCAAAGTCAAGATTCTGTGTCACCATGCAGGCCTAAATGAAATGGTAAAAGGTAAGCCCCAGGAAGGCTATGTGATCCCAGGAAGATTCCTTATCACTGGGATTAAAGAGAAATGGAAATGGAGCTGGGATTTGATAGTATACCACGCAGTGGGGAGTGTGAATACAACACAAGCCTGCAGAGGGATGCAGATGCAGTCAGTGATTAAATTGTGTAAATTGCTTCTGCTTTTCTAAAACCATGAGCAAAACCACTTAACCTCTGAGTTACAGTTCATTCATCTAAATTTCATAATTAGGCAAAATGACCTCTTCTAGCTGCAATACTCTGACCACAGAACTAAGATGTCAGACTGGTGTCTTATAGCCTCCACCGCCACCTCACGCCCCAAAACACCAAGGATCTGGTCTTACAAATACTAATGTGTGGTACCTGTTATGTAAACATGTAAGCATGACATACCTCTGGCTTGGAAACTTCTTTGGAGATCAGAGCGCTTAGTTCACAAAATGAAACAGCCAGACATGAAGGCACACCAGTTCCTCCCATTGTTGGGCTGAGTTTTGATAATCCTTTCACTCAGTGGTCACCTGCTTTAACGGAAGGATGAATGTACGTGCTCTGAAAATAAGCACTTTAAATGCAAATATTGATCTTATATTCTAGCTAACATAGGAAAATAAATATAAACTTCTTGTTCCGTCAAAAATGCCTGTCTGCAGTTGTAAAATTTGAGCCCCTTAGCCCAACTTCATTTGGTGAGCAGTGTTTCATGCCAGAAAGACCACTGCCCTAGGAGTCAGAAGACCCCCATGCCAGCTTGGCCTCCTACTAGGTTTCTTCTCGTATTAAGTTTATTTGAGGCCTTAATTTTTTTTTTTTAATCTCTAAAATAAGAAAACTGTGTTTCCCTAGATGGTCCTCTGAGGCCCATTCTTGTCCCTCAAGTTGTAATTTTCCAAATGCCCAGAATTCTATTGGCCCTGCTCATACAGATATGTGGGGCTTGGCTGCTTCATCACAGCATCCACTGGTGGTGGGGAGAAGAGGAAAGAGTAGCTCAAACAGATTCCATTTCTGAATAAGAGAGGACTGCACCTGCTTAGTTTCAAGATGCCCTTGGCTTAAGCCTGCAGACCTCACCCCAGACACCAGATTAGAATCAGAGCTCCCAGCAATTTTCCCAGAAACTGTAAACAAAAGCCAAAAAAAAAAAAAAAAAAAGATGCACGGCATGAAGGAGCAGCAGGTCATGTGACACACAAGAGGTGCTCACATTTGTTGAGTGAAACCATAAGGAAGGTAAGAGAAGACAGGCTGACACTTATCGTTTTTACTTATATTCAAAGTCAAGGTGAAAATAAAAAGCCAGAGATGCCCTGTTTCATCAAATCTATTTCCCAGGCTCCAAGTGCTCCCAGAAACCACTGAGGAACTATATATTTTGCAACACAAGTAGCCCAGTCCATGAATTTTAGTCAGGCGGTGGAGTTAGCAGAAGAACATGGAATGTTCCAGTCTTAAAATATAGAACTTCCCAGGATGTCTGAGCCCCTAGCACTGAGATGGGAGGAGGTCAGCTTGATTTCTCTTCCACATTGACCTTTAACAAGGATGCTATTTCATCCTGTGTAGGAGCACATCTTTGAGTTTTTTACTCTCACCCTCCTGGCTTTTATCTTGCTTTTTCTAGTCTGCTTGGGACCTTGCCCAGCAATCATCACTTCCAACTGTTCTATAATTTTCACTGTCCCCTTCCCACTTGGTGTAAGAACATGCTTACACTTGATATTGTCAACTTTTAAAACATAATCACACAGCTTACACTGTGTCATGTTACGAATGTCAGTGTTGGCATTTTCTTTCATCCCAGTTGCACTTGCTTCCTTTTTTCTTATTTCTGTTGTTGTTGTTAAATCATATGTTTTCTGTAAGCTGTTTTAAATCTTTAGACTTGCATCTAAGGTCATGCAAATATTCATATGTTCCAACAGGTATCATAGCCAATTTGTCATCCTGCATCTAGCAAAGTCAGTTCCAAATGGAAGTTTGAGAACTCAATGAGTAAATGAGTATCTTAATGTATTAGGTAACATAAAACTAAAACAATAAATAAAGATGATATTTTTAAGACTGTCCCTCATTCTGTAAAAATTGTTGTAGGTTTCAAGATCTCAATTAATCTGAACTCTCTGGTAACCCGATCTTTCTAGTGACCAATTCTGAAAACAATCCCCTTTCTCAGGCAAACAGGAAGGTCGTGTATTAATATGTGTGGTTGAAAACTACTCTCAACAAGCAAAGGACAGTGAGTGTGGTTAAGGTTTGGGACTACCCTAGTCTCCTCTCTGAGGCTTCAGTCATCTCACAATGTCATGTGGTTATTAACATTCAGCAATACGTGAACCGTGAACTTCCAGATGTTCAAGCTGGTTTTAGAAAAGGCAAAGAAACCAGAGATCAAATTGCCAACATCTGCTGGATCATTAAAAAAGCAAGAGAGTTCCAGAAAAACATCTATTTCTGCTTTATTGACTATGCCAAAGCCTTTGACTGTATGGATCACAACAAACTGTGGAAAATTCTTAAAGATGTGGGAACACCAGACCACCTGACCTGCCTCTTGAGAAACCTGTATGCAGGTCAGGAAGCAATGGTTAGAACTGGACTTGGAACAACAGACTGGTTCCAAATAGGGAAAGGAGTATGTCAAGGCTGTATATTGTCACTTTGTTTATTTAGCTTATATGCAGAGTACATCATGAGAAATGCTGGGCTGGATGAAGCACAAGCTGGAATCAAGATTGCCAGGAGAAATATCAATAACTTCAGATATGCAGATGACACCACCCTTATGGCAGAAAGTGAAGAGGAACTAAAGAGCCTCTTGATGAAAGTGAAAGAGGAGAGTGAAAAAGTTGGCTTAAATCTCAACATTCAGAAAACCAAGACCATGGCATCTGGTCCCATCATTTCATGGGAAATAGATGGGGAAACAGTGGAAACAGTGTCAGACTTTATATTTTGGGGCTCCAAAATCACTGCAGATGGTGACTGCAGCCATGAAATTAAAAGACACTTGCTCCTTGGAGGAAAATTTATGATCAACCTAGACAGCATATTAAAAAGCAGAGACATTACTTTGCCAACAAAGATGCTTCTAGTCAAGGCTATGGTTTTTCCAGTGGTCATGTATGGATGTGAGAGCTGGACTGAAAAGAAAGCTAAGTGCCGAAGAATTGATGCTTTTGAACTACGGTGCTGGAGGAGACTCTTGAGAGTCCCTTGGACTGCAAGGAGATCCAACCAGTCCATCCTAAAGGAAATCAGTCCTGAATATTCATTGGAAGGACTGATGTTGAAGCTGAAACTCCAAGCTGAA
The DNA here is from genome assembly GCF_003369695.1 of Bos indicus x Bos taurus. Lineage (NCBI taxonomy): Eukaryota > Metazoa > Chordata > Mammalia > Artiodactyla > Bovidae > Bos > Bos indicus x Bos taurus. The sequence continues at coordinate 6,667,545 of NC_040077.1, read as the reverse complement.
ACGGCCACCTGATGCGAAGAGCTGACTCATTTGAAAAGCCCCTGATGCTGGGAAAGATTGAGGGCAGGAGGCGAAGAGGACAGAGGATGAGATGGTTGGATGGTATCACCTACTCAATGGACATGAGTTTGGTAAACTCTGGGAGTTGGTGATAGACAGGGAGGCCTGGCGTGCTGCAGTCCATGGGGTCGCAAAGAGTTGGACATGACTGAGCGACTGAACTGGACTGAAGGGAACTGAATGGTAAGTTCTTCATAAAAATACAAATTTTTGTATAAAAGCTGAGCAAACCAGTTGGTATATTTAGCCACACTACTTAAAATGTATCCCCTTGAACAACAAAAGGATTTCAGTTTCACTTGGAGGATAAATTACATCAATAATACATCTAACTTGAGGTTAACACTTGACATGTACATTGCCAAATGTATCTGTTTTTCAAATCCATTCCTTTAAGAAAACAAAAGTGCAAAGTATAGCTCTAGAATAAAAAGATCTGGTAATCAGTAACAGAAGCCAGCCCTCTGATTCCTGAAATACTATATGGAGCAGAGAGTAAGGTAGGATTTTAAGATGAATCCAACTTACGTCACGGAGGTGTAGCACAACTGTCAGCACATCCCTCGTTCACCGAAGAATCGTCCCACTTGTTCTTTTCAAAACATATTCAAGATGCAAGCAGAATCACAGCAGGCTTATAGGACTTTGTGGTGCATCATGACTTACTGCGAAGCTTGCTGTCTACCATGCCACCTATGTGGTACTCCTACAAAAACAGTTTAACCTAAATCCAATTATGAAAAAACAGGCAGAGATTCTGCAGAACAGCTGAACTCAGGACCCCAAAGTAGCAGTCTTGAAAGAAAAGAAGACAGACAACTCCTGCAGATTAAAGGAGACTAAAGCAGACGTAGCTCAAACGATAAAGAATCTGCCTGCAGTGCGGGCGACCTGGGTAAGATCCCCTGGAGAAGGGAATGGCTACTCACTCCAGTATTCTCGCCTGGAGAATTCCATGGACTGAAGAGCCTGGCGGGCTACCATGGGGTAACCAAGAGTTGGATACGACTGAGTGACTAACGCTTTCACTTTCAAAACAGACAAAACTAAATGCAACGTCTGCCCCTTGGTCAGATCCTGAACTGAAGAAAAAGATACAAAGGACATTTTGGGAACACCTGGGGAAATTGGAATATATACACATTTTAGACATGGAATTATATCCATGTTACACTTCCTGAAAGTGGTAAGTGAATTGTTGTCACATAGCCCTGCCCTTGTTCTTGAGAAACAGATGATGAAATATTCAGGCATGAAGTGTGATATAGACAAAAATTCACAGATAATGTAAGCGGTTCAGGAAAAAAAAAAAAAAGGTGTGTATGTGATAGATAGAGGCAAATCTAGTAAAATGTTAACCATTGTATAATAAATCTAATAAAGAGTATGTGGATACTCGATGTATTTTTCTTGCAAATTTTTCATAGGTTGAAAGCTTTCAAAATGAAAATACAAAAAAAAGTTTAAAATTGTATAAATTTTCTACTTCTGCTGTTTCTATTATTGCAGGACCAAATCTTTGCAGCTCTGTTCAGCTATCTTTAGTTTGTCTCCAGAACCACTGAGATTCTTCACTTGGTAAGTGTGTTAATTAACGAGTTCATTCTGTTCTCCTGGAGTTTTACAACCCATGACTTTCCACCATTTCCTCTTAAGCAGTTTATCTAGCTTCAGCTCTGATAACACCACCTTTGCTTATTCACCTTACTCTCTGCTCCTTTGGCCTCCTTCGCATTTCTCTCCTATTCTGTTGCATTAGGACCAGATGTCATCCTCCAAGTTGACTTCTGAGATCTTGACCTTTCCCATTTTTCCTGCAGGAGCACTAAGCTCTCCTACTCAAATGGTTCCCCTTATGTGACATAATTCGTTCTACATTTCTGCTTTATCTCTAGTCCCGAAACCTGGAAGATCTTTGGAACTCCTGCTAACTGAATATGCCTAAATCCATTCCACTCTATCCCTTTGGTGTATCCGAACTGTGTAAAACTCTTCTCATCCCCCCAATTCATAACCTAGATAGAAAATATCCTATTGACTATATAAGCCAACTTAAAGGAAATAATGAACACCACAAAATATACTGATGTGTTCATGTCCCTTAAATAAAGGATCATGGGGATATGATTGGCTATTGAAGCTAAACTAACCAGAAAGTGCATCTTTATTGGTATGTCCAATAATTGGGAATATCTCAAACCAAGGACAATAAATCACTATTTTACATTTTACCTCAGTCTTTTAACACTTCCAACTTTTAATGGGAACTTCAGCCACCCTGAATATCTCTGCATCATTTGGAAGATCTCCAGCAGGAGTAATCTATACGCCCGTCACTATAGACCTGTATTTCCCATTCAGGATGCTATACACTCTCCCCTGTGAGCAGCTCTTCGAGGGCAAAGAAAGCATAGCTCAACCCTCAACTCAGTCACAACTGGCTCTGCTGTCTCCATCCGTCCCTATACCTTCCTTGTCACATCCTACTCCCACTAAAAAAGTTTAATAGGATTTTTTTCACTGTGCATTGCTTTGTTTTAATAAATGATTTGCAGTGACAAAATATTAAACTTGCATAAGCATCTGTTTACTCATCAGTGAGGCAGGAGAAGGCTGTCATCACTGAGATACCTTCTAGCCCTGACAGTCCCTGATCACAAGGATGCTACATAAAATCTTCTACAATTAAGATGGTAATACCTTGGTGGGCTTTCCTGATAGCTCAACTGGTAAAGAATCTGCCTGCAATACAGGAGACCCCAGTTTGATTCCTGCGTTGGGATGATCCCCTGGAGAAGGGATAGGCTACCCACTCCAGTGTTCCTGGGCTTCCCTGGTGTCTCAATCAGTAAAGAATCTGCACACAATGTGGGAGATCTGGGTTTGATCTCTGGGTTGGGAAGATCCCCTGGAGGAGGCATAGCAACCCACTCCAGTATTCTTGCCTGGAGAATCTCCGTGGACAGAGGAGCCTGGAGGGCTGCAGTCCACGGGGTCACCAAGAGTCAGACACAACTGAGGGCCTAAGCACCCATGCGTTGATAGCAATAATTCATTGTTGAATATACTAACAGACAAATGGTGTGCAGAATTCTCTATACAATTAAAAGGCATCACAATTCAACAAATACACCTCTGTACAGGCCACAGAGACGCACTCCAGGTTCTGCCCTCCCAGTGCTCTAGTCTGGACATGTGCACCTGCATGGTGATGGAGTTGGGAGGGTGCAGGGTGCAGAATGGCACAGGGAGGGTCAAACATAAAGCACTGAATCACATCGAGAATTCCACCTCTCTGTCTTAGGGACTTCAGAGGTATAATCATGGGAATACCTAGCATTTTTTTAGGGCTCACCACGTGCCATTTAGCCCATGCCTTAGCATGTTAGTTACATGTTAAAATGCAGTCTTTTTATCTCTAATTTTCAGAGTAGAACACTAAGGATCTTAGTGGGATACTATAATCCAGGAAAGTGAGGTGACTTTCCCAAGTCCATAGTACTAGTAAGTGGCAGAGTGGATATTAAGCTCCATTTGGCTCCAGGACCTGCTCTTTTAAGAACTACTGTGGTCCCCAAAGCCAGCAGGTGGGTTTCCTCACTACAACGCTGGGGCCTCCTGCAAACTTAGCACCTCCTGTATGAGGTGTATTCCGTCTTGTGAAGCTGGGTCACAGCTGGGGCCTCTATTCCTCCTCCATGGCTGTGCAGTGGTCTAGCAATCCCCACTTCTGCCCGTACCACTGGAGGCTCTTTGGTCTCCTTTGTACCTCTTCCCAAACTCACCATAGGCTCGATGGACTGGCAAATCCAGGGCATCAATTGTCCTAATGTTGCTCACCTGGGTACAATGCTTGGATGCTGCCCCTGTGGAAGGTGCCCACCTGCCTCAGAAACAGAATCATCGCCAACCCAGCTTGTATGGGAGAGGCTATTGATGTCCTCTGTGTACAGAGCAGGAGTCAGAGGCAGTGCAAGGCTGCCCGCACCCCTTTGCATCACCATCTTCCTTGTGGCTCTGCTGAGCCTGCTTGTCTGCCAGGTATAGCAGGGCCAGGTATAACACCTTCGTAGAAGACAGGCAGTCCACGGTCCTCCTGGTCCTCGCCTCTGGGATTATCTTTTTCATCCCAATCCTGGCCCTAATCCCCACCTGCTGGAGAGCCCACATCATCCCCAACATTGACAAGCATGTGGGCTGGGCCATCCCAGCCTTGGCCCTTTGCTGAATGAAGGTGGGAGGCTGCTGTGTAAGAGCTCCAGCCCTTACATAGTGCCTTGCTCTGCCCCTTCCTCTAACTTTTCAGGAGCCTCTGAACATCCCGCCAAGAATTATCTCTGAGGACAATAGAAGACTGAAGACTCTCTGAACAATGGAGACTTCCTCTCTTATTAAACTGGAGTCATCAGAGAGATAGTGATGCTTGTCGGCTTTGAGGTTGACTCTGACTCCCACTCTGGGCTCTGCTGCCGGTGTTCCCATCTTTGGATGTTGGAGCCAGAAGTGATACTCTGAGGTTTCTACATCTTCATCCCCCCTCCACCCCCTGGAAGTTGGAGCTCCTGCTCACATCCTCCCCTTGGTGGTAGAGCTGTAGCTGAGGACCTACCATGAAAGGCAGCTTTCTGTCCTGATAAAACAGTCTCTCTGAGAGGACCAGCTGCTACTGGGGGAGGAGCCTCCCTGGACCTGACGGGACACACACCCACCTTCCTCTCAATCTCTGGAACACCCCACTCCCATCCAGGGGCAGGACTCCTAGAACTTCAGCAGATAAGTTACCAAAGAGCCTTCACCTCCAGGACCTCTGACCTCTGGTTTCTGTGTCCCCTTCAATCTGTCACAGTGTGCCCTGACAGAGTGGGGTCTTCTACCCCTTCCCCCAAGTCCTGGCTGGCCTTTAGTCCTCCACCCTTTCACTTCTTACTCACTGTAAGCTTCTACTTACACCCTGCCCCATACCCTTAAGTTTCTCCCTAAATAAAGTTACTAGCCATGTGTGCATGTGTGTGTTTGTGTGTGCTAAGTCACTTCAGTCTTGTCCAGCTCTTTGCAACCCCATGGATGGTAGCCCTCCAGGCTCCTCTGTCCATGGAATTCTCCAGGTAATAATACTGGAGTGGGTTGCCACACCCTCCTTCAGGGGATCTTCCCAACCCAGGGATCGAACCCAGGTCTCTTATATCTGCTACACTGGCAGGCGGGTTGTTTACCACTAGTGCCACCCGGGAAGCATGTTTTAAAAGGCGGAATGAAGAGACGTCTACAGTCCAGGGGTATCTTTATCATCAGTGAGCTTGGTTAGAAACTCAGCAGATCAGTTTATAACTACGGCAAAACCATTGAGGTTTTCAATATTTATCAATTGTATCCTGAATATGAACATGAGGTATTCTGGATCAGTGTTCATACAAGAAATACACTGACCCCCCACCTAGGGTATTACAGTAAGAGCCAGGTCAAGTGTCTCACACAAGTAGCTGGACCCTCTGTAAGGGAGTGATGACGAACAGTGGTTTTTCTCTTTTGCTTATAAAAAGGAAGGGTAGTGCCTGTCCCCCTCCCTTCCTGAAATAGTCTCCTTAGAAATATATCTGAGTCCTTGCTCCTTATGTGACTAAAATAACTCTAGGAGCCACATAACCCCATTTATGAGCTAGAGACGTCTCCAAGGTCTGGACGGCAAACCAGAGCTAGCACTGCCAGTGGTCATGCCAGCACCCTGGGGCTCAACCTAGGGACCGAGTCTGTGTTGTAACAATTCAGCTCTCTCAGGGACATAAGAGAAATTGTATTATCACTTCAGATCAAATCAATTACCCAGACAGGTGGATCCAGATCTAATTCACATGGTCTAGGAAAAGTGCCAGGAGGCTTGGACTTTTTTGCAGGGCACCATGAAAGCCAGGAAACCTTTATCTTCCTGTAAACACTCACCATGTTCTAACCCAAGGAGTGCCTAGAAATTTCTGATGTTCAAAAAATTAATTTTGTTCAATAAACTTTTGAGTTTATACTTTGTGAAAAGGTAAGATATTATTCCTAATTTGCAATGGTGCATGCAGTCAAGTTATTACAGGCCAATGGGACTAGAAACTAGTGCTTACAGTTTCAGAGCAGACACATCAATATCACATACAGGCAGGCTAACTGTCACATAGCAAGAAAAGATTCTAACCAGATATTTTACCTCAGATCAACCACATGAAAATTGCTGCCTCACTGTCACTGCACACAGAGCGCCTGAAGACCTGTACTATTAATAGAAACTTATCTATCTGGACCCCTCTGCAGTTCACAAAATGCAATGCCCGTAAAACAGCTCATTCATCTCCATAAAAATCAGTCAGAAGAGTATAGTCCAGAAGAAGTGAAGTTTCTTGCCCAAAGTGATGAATGAAAAATAGAAATCAAATTCTGATTCAGATCTTTGATCACAAAACCTGAATCCTTTTCACAAAGTGAATTCTATGTAATTCTATGTAAGTAATCAATAATGTTTATAATATCATAATGTTAATTAATGCAATAGTTACAGTATATCTCATCCAAGTTCTGATGACATGAAAATGTTAAAAATTCTTAAACTAGACCAGTTTAAGAAACCGTGGAAGAATTCACTGAAGTCCTAACGTTACCATATGGCATAAGTCAAACACTGGAAAGTGGCAGCAGTAAGTGGGATAGTAGAGTACACGATAATCTAAGATGACATCACTTTATTTTTAATTCCTCTCCCGACAATTCCTGGCAACCGCCTATCTTCTCACTGTCTACATAGTTTTGTGTCATAGATGGAATCACATTAAACAGCCTTTGCCGATTATCTTCTTCCACTTAGTAATATGCATTTAACTTTCCCCTGTGTATTTTAATAGCTTGATAGCTCATTCCTTTATAGCACTGAATAATATGCTCTTGTCTTGCTATCACACAGGTTATTTACCATCCACCTTCTGAAGGCATCTTGGTTGCTTCCAGATCTGGCAATTATGAGTAAGGCTACTGTAAACATCTATGTGCAGGTTTTTGTGTGAGTTTTCAGTTCTTGTGGGTAAATACCAAGGAGTGTGTTTGCTGGATTATATTGTAAAAGAATGTTTTGTTTTCTACGAAACTACCAAACTGACTTCTAAAGTAGTTTTGCATTCCCACTAGTAAGTTCCACATCCTAGGCAACACTTAAAGTTGTCAGTGTTCTGGATTTTGGCTATTCTAATAGGAGTGCAGAGGTATCACACTGTTGTTTTAATTTGCATTTCCCTGATGACTTATGGTGTGAAGCCTCTTTTCACATGCATATTCGCCATCAGTATTTCTTCTTTGTGAGGTGTCTATTAAGGTCTTCACTCATTTTTCAATCAAACTATCTTCTTACTGTTGAGTTTTAGGAATTCTTTTATAATTTGAATAACAGTGTTTTATGATGCTGAAAAGGAGTGGTCAGATATAAGCCTTACCTTATATCTAATCTTAGTGAGAAAGCATCCATTTTCTCAGCATTAAGTATGCTGTTAGCTGTATTTTGTGTTTATTGGTTTGGTTGTTTTTGTAGATATTCTTTATCAAGTTGGGGAAGGTCCCCCTATTCATAGTTTACTGAGTGTTTTTATCATGAATGAGTATTGGATTTTGTCAAAAGCTTTTCCATCTATTGATATGATCATTAGATTGTTCTCTTTTAGTGACAGAGTAATATTAGTCAATATTTAAATGTTGAACCAGTCTTGCATATGTGAGACAAATTCCACTTGGTGGTGGTGTATAGTACATTTATACAGTTGGTCCTCCATATCCATGGGTTTCATATCTACAGATTCAAACAACCCTGGCACCAAAAATATTAGAAAAAAGTACAGAAAGTTCCAAAAAGCAAAACTTGAATTTTCTGGGCATCAGCAACTCTTTACTTAGCATTTAAGCTGTATTTACAACTATCTATATGGCATTTACATTGTACTAGGTATTATAAGTAATCTAGAGATGATTTAAAATATACAAAAAGATACATGCAGGTTATCTGCAGATGCTACAGAATTTTATACAAGGGACTTGAAGATCCATAGGTTTTGGTATCTGCAGTGGATCCCGGAACAAATCCCTTGTGGATATTATGGCACAACTGTATGTTATTGAATTTGATTTGCTCATTTCTTTTTTTATTTTTTTTTTTAGGATTTGTACATCCATGTTCATGACAGACATCAGTCCATAGATTTCTTTTCCTATAATGTCTTGTCTGATTTGGTATTGGGGTAATGCTGACCTCATAGAATGAGTTAGGAAGTATTTCTTCATATCCCCACTATTTCTGTCCTTTGAAAAAAATTATAAACAACTAGTATAATTTCTTCCTTAATGTTTGGTAGAATTCACCAGTTGACTCATTTGAGCTTGGTGCTTTCCATTTTGGAAGGTTATTAATTATTCACTTTCTTTAATAGATATAGGTCTATTCAGATTTTGTATTACTTGTGTGAGTTTTAGCAGAATATGTCTGTCAAAAAATTGGTCCACTTCATCTGGGTTATCAAATTTAAGGGCATAGAGTTGTATAGTATTGCTTGATTATCCCTTTAATGATCATGGGATGTCTCTCCTTTCATTTCTAATGTTAGTAATTTGTGTGCTCTTTTTCTTAGCCTGGCTAGACGCTTATCAATTTTATTCATATTTTCAAAGAAACAGCTTTTGGTTTTACTGATTTTCTCTATTGATCTCCTGTTTTTAATTTCATTTATTTTTGCTCTGTTTTTGGATCTTTTGGAGCTATAATTGACATCCAGCACTGTATAAATTTAAGGTGTACTGCATAATGATTCTACTTTCATACATCATGAAATGATTATCACAATAGGTTTAGTAAATATCCGTCATCTCCTACAGATATGACATTTTATTGACTATATTCCCCACAGTGTACATTTCATACCTAAGACTCATTTATCTGCTAACTGGAAGTTTGTGCCTCTTAATCTCCCTCACCTATTTCTCCCATTTCCCCGCTCCTTTTTCCTCGAGCAACCACCCATTTGTTCTCTGTATGTATGATTCTTTCTGTTTTGCCATGTTTGTTTTTTAGATTCCACATGTAAGTGAAATCATACAGTATTTGTCTTCATCTGTCTGACTTATTTCACTTAGTATAATACCCCTTGGGGCCCATCCATTTTGTTGCAAATGTTAAGATTTTATTCTTTTTTATGGCTGAGCAACATTATATATATATATATATATATATATAAAATATTTTGGTATATTATTTATATAAAATATATAAATGTATTTATATTATATAAAATATATAATTTATATAAATTATATATATGTATGCTATTAACTGGTACTTAAGTTGCTTCCGTATCTTGGCTATTGTAAATAATGCTGCAATGAACAGAGGCGTGCATATGTCTTTCCAAATTAGTGTTTTTGTTTTCTTCATATAAATATCCAGAAGTGGAATTGCTAGATCATATGGTAGTTGTATTTTTAATATTTTGAGAAACCTCCAGTTTTCCATAGTAACTTCTTTTAATTTCATTGATGCCTGCTCTAATTTTTATTATTTCTTTTCTTCTGCTTACTAATTTAATTCACTCTTCTTTTTCTGGTTTTCTGAGGTAGAAACTTAGATTATTGATTATAGAAATTTATTCTTTTCTAATATGTGCATTCAATACTATAAATTTTCCTCTAAGCACTGCTTTCACTGTATCTCACATATTTTAATAAGTTGCATTTTAATTTTTATTCAGTTGAAAGTGTTTTTTAAATTCTTGTGAGATATCTTCTTTGACTAATGTGTTATTTAGAAATGGTGCCTAATCATAGCATATTTTGGAAATTTTCAATTACCTTTTTTTTCTCTTGATTTCTAGTAGACTCCACCATAGTCAAAGAGCAGACATTTCATTATTTCTATTCTCTTAAATTTGTTAAGGTGTATTCCAGAATGTGGTCTTGGTGAATGTTCCCTGTGAGATTGAGAAGAATGCATATTTTATGGGTTTTTTTTAATTTTGTTTTTTGTGGGGTTTTTTTGTTGTTGTTGCTGTTTGTTTGTTTTGGCTGTGCTGGGTCTTAACTGCCACATGCAGGATCTTTAGTTGTGGCATGTGGGATCTAGTTCCTTGACCAGGCCCAGGATCCCTGCACTGGGAGCACAGTCTTACCGCTGGACCATCAGGGAAGTCCTTGTATATTTCACTATTGTTGGATGAAGTGGTCTGTAGATGTTATTATATCCAGTTGATTGATGGTTCAACTATGGTTCAACTGATTGAGGTCGACTATGTCCTTACTGCTTTTTTGCCTTCTGGGTCTGTCCATTCTGATAGAGGGACACTGAAATCTCCAATTATGATAATGGATTCATCTATTTCTCCTTGTAACCCCCTTAGCTTATGCCTTACATGTTCTAATGCTGCATCACTTTTTTTTAAGCAAAGGTATCCTGTATAATTTTTAAAATTATATGAATACTTTAATGCAAATGCTTAGCATTTAAAATTATCGAAGCTTTATTTAAATAAAAAAATTTATTAAACAATGATGATTAACTCCAAGAATTATTTCATTTCTGCTATATAATTCTATATAATGCCAATCCTATGCGATACAATGAGAACTGCATCTTCACTATTCTTCACTCAAGGGCAGTGGAGGGAGTAATCAGACAGACACAAAGCAAAACACAATCCAAATACAGTGCTCCCGGGCTGTTAAGTTTTGTTTTTACAGCTTAGTAAAAGCTTTATACTAAGTACTTAGTAAAAACTTTGTCACAGTTTAAGAATGCATGCTCTTTAAATAGAAATTACATATATACATTTAGTGTCTATAAACACTAGAAATATGTTAGACAGGGTAGGTCTATGTATTCTTCAAAAGTTGGGTAGGTTTTAAAAAGGATGAAGTAACATGACTTTCAAGGTCCAGGGGAATCCTGCCTGAAGGGTTTATCTTCATTGTGCAGGAGTTAAGGCATCTCTGGGACCCTTAGGGTTTGTCCAAACTGGATTTTCTGGTCTTCAGTATAGCAAGTGCATCTTTCACTCTGTGGTAAATAACATTCTTCACCTTAATTTATCTTCATGATTAGTATAAGTTTGTGACAGATACCAGAATTCCTAGTTAGTCAGAAGCATTAACATGCTCTGGAGAAACAAGATCTTCAAACACTTTGATGTGACTATGTAAGTTATGAACCTTGCATGTAATTCCAGCTGGGATAAATGCCACATCTCTAGGAACTGTATAAACTGTATAATAGCCCAGCCTTGAGTTCCATATTTTTTATGAAGATATTTTCTTAGTGATCAATCTAAATACCAGCTCTAATCACTGATAAGATCATGGTTGCAGGGTTTTCTTGAACATTCTCTTTTGATGCCTTTTTAAAGAATCTTCATATCTTCATATCTTTTTCATGTCTTAATTAACATATATTTGCCAGAAGGCTCCTGGCTTCTCTTCCAATAAATTGCTTTATTGTGAGTTCTTGAGAATTTCCATCTTGCACAACTTTAAGGACTTCCTGGTCACACTGTCCTTTGAGAATTCCCACATAGACCAGAACATTAGCCGTATCTGATGTCTCAGTAAAGACATTGCTCCACATTTTTAATCTTCTGGAGTAATTAATCCATAAGCATTATGGACCCCATTATGGGACCTCAGTCTGAGCAAATAAAGTAGTTAGGCAGCCTAGAGACAAAATTCAATTGTCAGCTCACCCTGCATACTCAAGTAACGGGATGCTGGCTTTGGTTTGGCCATCAAAGCTGGAGGACATGGCATCTCTGAACTTCCTCAATAGTCAGTCCTTAAGTATCAACATCATTAATTCTTTTTCATTTTCCAAGAGATTTGGAAAATCTTCAAATCCATTCTAGAAGTATCCTACTGTGGCTTCTGTGACGATTTCATTGTTCCTTGGTATAGCCTGAATGTTTGTGTCCTCCCAAAATTTGTATGTTGAAACCTAATCCCCAAGTGTGATGGTATTTGGAGGTGGGGCCTTAGGTTTGAAGGCAGAGCCCTCATGAATGGGATTAGTGTCTTTATAAAAGAGACCCCAGAGAGCTCCACCACCCCCTTCCACCACATGAGGACACATGAAGACAGCCACCTATGAACAAGGAGGTGGACCCTCACCAGATACCAAATCTACTGGCGCCTTGACCTTGAACTTCCCATCTTCCAGAACTGTGAGAAATAAATGTTTGGTTTTTTTAAGCTATCCAGTCTATGGTATTTTGTTACAGCAACTCGAACAGTCCTACAGTTTAGTAGATCTACTTCCTGGTCACCAAACACTTTGCTGAAGGAGTCGGGTTTCCAAAATTCAGTGTCCAGTTTATGATGGCTGGTTGCCCTTGTTTCCAGTACTCTCTGAACACATTCCAATTGCTCTTAATATTGGGATCTTGCAAGTACTGAAAGCAATTACTCCCACGGTCAGCAGTAAAGAGCATAGAATGCCAGGTATGTCCTGTGCCCTTGAGGTTCTTACATAAATCAGAGAAAGACATTTTTTACCAAAGAAGGAAAAATGTCATCAAGGATTTTTACTGTGCTCTTAAGTTCATTATATGTCTTTTTTTCCCTCCCAGTGGACATGCCTACTGGTTAGATCTGACAGCCAGTTTAAAAGGGAAGCACTAATTGGACAGGCTGATTTCATGCGGCTAGCTGGCTTGGAGGCTGCACTGCTCCTCACAGATGCTCATTCCAACACTGAGAAATTCTGCAGGAGCATAGCACCAAGAATTTTTTTTTTCCTGACTAAGGCATTCTGTTTTATGTCTTCCTTTGAGACTGACTTTGTAAAGAGTTCAAACTGCCTGTATGAACAATTTGTCTCACTACTCATAAAATGAACAGACTTCAACATCATAGAGGGTTTTTCTAAGAATGACCTGTGTAGGCATCAAGTTCCCTGGTTCATGTATTTAACTCTTCATTCATCTCAACCAAGAAAAAGTCTTGCAGGTAATACCCCATTGGCAGTCTTCCCCCTTCATCTAGTAGCAATTCACACAAACTCCAAATTCACACTGAGTATACACTCAGTGCAAACTGAAGATGGTGGAATCACATGCATCACACATTTCCTGAACACCTTTGACAGCTCACTCCTAGCAACCCTCCAAGAGACGCTCTTACTATACAGTTGCACTGTGGACTGGGCTTCCTTTTCAGAAATTGCCATTTGATACAGATGTCTCCAACAGTGGCCCGGAGAAGGCAATGGCACCCCACTCCAGTACTTTTGCCTAGAAAATCCCATGCACGGAGGAGCCTGGTAGGCTGCAGTCCATGGGGTCGTGAAGAGTTGAACACGACTGAGCGACTTCCCTTTCACTTTTCACTTTCATGCATTGGAGAAGGAAATGGCAACCCACTCCAGTGTTCTTGCCTGGAGAATCCCAGGGACGGGGGAGCCTGGTGGGCTGCCGTCTATGGGGTCGCACAGAGTCGGACACGACTGAAGCAACTTAGCAGCAGCAGCAGCAACAGTGGCCAGGATGTACTTTTCTAAACCCACATCAGTCCCTAACATTTTTGGTTACAGGTACCCATAAGCTAACTACTTCATTGTTATTAGAAACACTTTGACAAAGGCAAGGTTCTAATAACCTAGTGAATAAAGTTTTCTAGAATCTGTGTGAGGAGACTTGTAATCATACAGCTCCCTTTTCTCTTTCATCACTCACCTCAGAGAAACAGTGCCTAGGATGACTAAACTGACATTATTTCAAGTATACTAGGTCAGGAGTGCCTTGGGAAGCAGAAAATCTAACTAAACAAAGAATGTAGAGATTGGCGGTCATGGACGTTGGTCAACCACTAAGCCATGTCATCAAGAGCCTAGACTTTATTTGCTCTATCATCCTTAGCTGTGTGGCTTCCTAGATGGTGCAGAGGTAAACAAACTACCTGCCAATGCAGGAGACACCAGGGGTGTGGGTTTGATCCCTGGGTCAGAAAGATCCCCTGGAGTAGGACATGGTAACCCACTCCAGTATTCTTGCCTAGAGAATCCCATGGACAGAGGAGCTTAGCAGGCTACAGTTCATGGGGTCACAAAGAGTTGGACACAACTGAACATGTATGCACAACCTTGATCCTTAGCTGTTAGCTTTACATCTTTGTGTCTTTCGATTTATGGTCTCAAGATGCCCACTGAATTTTCAAGCAAAGAAGAAGAGGGAAAGATCACTTCCAGTCCCCACCATGCCTTTTATCAAGAAGGAAAAAGCTTTTCCAGAAGTCCCCTGTAAATACCTTTGCAAATTTCTTTGGCCAGTCTGGGTCATTTGGACACTCCTACCTCCAAAAGAATCTGGAAATCAACTGTATTGAAAAGAATAACAAAATTAGCTTAGACCAATTATGATTCATCCCCTGGAGCTGGGCAGACTGCTGCCTGTATTAGTTGGCTATTGCTGTGAAAATGCTCGATAACAAGCAACCCCACATTCTTAGTGGTTTACAAGAACAAGCATTTGTTTCTTAATTATAATCGAGTAGGTCATTTGTGTGGAGTAGGAAATGGCAACCGACTCCAGTGTTCTTGCCTGGGAAATCCCAGGGACAGGGGAGCCTGGTGGGCTCTCGTCTCTGGGATCGCACAAAGCTGGACACGACTGAAGCGAGTTAGCAGCAGCAGCAGGAAATGGCAACCTACTCCAGTATTCTTGCCTGGGAAATCCTATGGACAGAGGAGCCTGGTGGGCTACAATCCATGAGGTCACAAAGAGTCAGACACGACTGAGAGACGAACACACACAGGTCATTTGTGACTCTGCTGGGTTTGACTAGGATCAACTGGACTTGAATGTAGGCTGTGTGTTTTCACGTCCGCTCCATATATCTTCTTATTCTGGCACTACTGGCCACATAGCTTATTCTTCTCATGGCAAATGATAGGTGCACAAGAAGCCAGGTACAATTTATACTAACACATTTAGAGGATCTGCTCATGTCCTGTCCAGTAACATTACATTTGCCAGACAAATCACCTGGCCAAGTCCAATACAAACTAGGCGAGAATATACGCTCTGCCTATTCCAGTGGAAAGTGCTAGAAAGTCATGTGCCAAAAGGTGCGTTAATGGGTGTGTAATTCTATTAGAGAGAATGAAGAATTGGGAACAAAAATTCAATCTGTCCCCTAATTCCACCAACCTGGGGAATGAGAAAGAAAGGAATGGCTCTTGGGTAGGCATCCAGAAGTGTCTTCCCACCAGAGTAGTCAAAAGAAGCCTTAGAAACTTCTTTTTCTGATTTAGTTAGCAGAGGGAAGAGGGGAAAGTAAGGAAACAGTAAAGTTACAGACTGCTTTCCTGGGCAGGGGTCTCCAGCTATAACATTGATGGCTAGTTGAATAGGCTGACAGACTGTTTCACAACTCAAACTCTCAGTTTCACAGTCTGACTGCCTGCAAATAGCCTGCGTGTCTCTGATGCAGGAGGTGCCAGGTATGACACTAAGTACTTCGAATGCATTAACTCACTTTATCTTCACAACAAATTTATGAAGCTTTTTCACTTTACAGTTAAGTGGTCAGGGGACTTAGGCAGCTGCGCACACATGGCAAAACCACTAGCAAAGCCCAAATCCCTCTGATTTCATTCACTCAGCCATCTATTACTCACCAGATGTTGACTGAGGATGCAGGCCAATAACACAGTCCCTGACCTCCAGGACTTCAGATCTCAGTCTCTAAGTTTCCCAGCCCACTGGACTTTACATGTCAACTAAAAAAAATTGAGTCCAAGACAAATGTGTTTTATTTTTAAATCAATATACTTTATGCCAGTTACACTTCTAAAAGCTTATCATGATATATTCCAATAAACCATCATGCCTACTCTTGGAGATAAGTACTATTATTCCACAATTTAAGTATGAATGAACTGAGATCCTGAGAGGTTTCCTTTGTTACCTTTGTGAGAGGGAATGTTCTCACATCATGTATGGATGTGAGAGTTGGACCATAAAGAAATCTGGGCACTGAAGAATTGATGCTTTTGAACTGTGGTGTTGGAGAAGACTCTTGAGAGTCCCCTGGACTGCAAGGAGATCCAACCAGTCAGTCCTAAAGGAAATTAGTCCTGAATATTCATTGGAAAGACTGATGCTGAAAGCTGAAATTCACCTGACGTGAAGAACTGACTCATTGGAAAAGACTTTTATGCTAGGAAGCACTGAAGGCAGGAGAAGGGAACGACAGAGGATGAGATGCTTGGACGGCGTCACTGACTCGATGGACATGAGTTTGAGTAAGTTCCGGGAGTTGGTGATGGACAAGGAAGCCTGGTGTGCTGCAGTCCATGGGGTCTTAAAGAGTTGGTACCCAACTGAGTGACTGAACTGAACTGAGAAACGGATGGAGCAGAATTAGAAACCAAGCCACTTGACTCCAGAATCCACCTTTTCACCACACCTGCCATGCACAGTCCATGACCAGTAGAAAATAGATTTCTTCAAGTAAAGTAATAAATCAATACAGCGTTTTCTGATGCATTTTCTCATTAAAAGATATTAGTTATAAACTTATTGCATAAAGGCCTGTTAACTACTTTATGTTAAAAAGGGTTCCTCACACTTAACACAGGCTTTCCAGGTGATACTCAGTTCAGTTCAGTCGACACAGGCTTTCCAGGTGATACTCAGTTCAGTTCAGTCGCTCAGTCCTGTCCAACTCTTTGCAATCCGATGAACCGCAGCATGCCAGGCCTCCCTGTCCATCACCAACTGCCGGAGTCCGCCCAAACTCATGTCCATTGAGTCGGTGATGCCATCCAACCATCTCATCCTCTATTGTCCCCTTCTCCTCCTGCCCTCAATCTTTCTGAGCATCAGGGTCTTTTACAATGAGTCAACTCTTCGCATCAGGTGGCCAAAGTATTGGAGTTTCAGCTTCAGCATCAGTCCTTCCAATGAACACCCAGGACTGATATCCCTTAGGATGGACTGGCTGATCTCCTTGCAGTCCAAGGGACTCTCAAGTCTTCAACACCACAGTTCAAAAGCATCAACTCTTCAAAAGCGCCAGGTGGCGCTACTGGCAAAGAATCCACCTGCCATTGCAAGAGATCCAAGAGACACAGGTTCGATCCCTGGGTTGGAAAGATCCGCTGGAGTAGGAAGTGGCAAACCACTCCAGTATTCTTGCCCGGAGAATCCCATGGACACAGAAGCCTGGCGGGCTACAGTCCATGGGGTCACAAAGAGTCGGACACAAGTGAGCACACTTAAAACACTTGGGGTCATGGGTCTGGTATTTTTTTAGTGTTTCAAAATTATAAACTAAGAGAGAAGATATCAAAATATAAAATGACAGTTGTCGTTTCTTTTTCTTTAAATCTCACAGACTGGATTTCATTGAGTCCACTATTTTATCTGCTTGATGTTCACATAATACTTTACAACTGCTAATTAATCACACTACATTTTAGCCATAATTATTAAAATCGCCTCGTATTCGGGTGCTGGAGGCACCTTTGGAGCCCTCTTGCCTGCCAGTTCCACCGAAGTCACAAGTGGGGCGGCAGCCCGTCACTCCGGCTCCTGGTCCCCAGCCACCTGGCGACACAACTGCGGGGCGATTTGTCGGCACCCGGGCGGCGCTGCTAAGCGCTGATTCCCCAAAGCTGTGGGGCTGCCCGCCGCCGCCCGTCTGCTGCCGCAGAACTTCCGGTCCAGGGCCCCGACTCCGCGCTGAGGACCGGAGCCCACCGCCCACACTGCAGCAGACTGGCCCTGCTCCATATCCAGGGCGCCTTTCAGCCGGAGCAAATTTTTCAGAGCATCAAGCAAGACTACAGTCACTATCAGAAGTGGAGTCATTCAGAAGTTGTTCTTAAAGCTTGTATTTTGGGAATTCATCTCCCTCCTCGGCATGCCCAGCATCTAGGTTCTCCAGGTTCCTCCTGTATGAACACCAATCAGTCCTCCTCCATCGTCCAACAAGTTGCAATTATGTGTAAGCATCTCTTACAAGACTAAAAAGATCATATTTGGGAAGGGTATGAGCAAATCCTCTACAGCTAATTAGCAGAATGGTATGAATCTTTTGTGAAATTCACACATCGTGAGATTAGGCCACGAGATGGGAGGAGGCCAGCAAATTAAGTGTCCTGAAGCTGTTTGCACGTCTGGGTACCAGGCTAGCCATCAAAGAGATGGCTGGTATGTACTTTTTGCAGCTGGTTTGGTTTCATATCTCACTCCAAGTTTACTACAACCTGAGAACACTTAAGTGTTTCTACAGGTCCTTTTTATGAACTTAAACTTTCTGGTTGCAACAAGGATCTCATTTCTGTTCACCCAATAAACAGCCATGCCCTACTGGGATAGATTTTCCAAACAAAACAGCTGGAGGAACAACTTAGCAAAATATACCTTCAGTGGCATTTAACGAATGGAGTTTCCCCGTGCACAATTCTGTAAGACGTGTGTGTATGTATCTTTTACATTATTGCTAGTTTTGTTCAATTAAAAAAAAATCCTTGGGGATTCTGGCTGTGAATGTGAGACGTGATAACTATGGTTAAAAGACTATGATCTTCTACAGACCATTCATGTTTTGTGACCATGTATTTAATACATTGCAACAGTGGATTCTGTGTAGGAATTATGGTTAAATACAGGGGCCGTTTCCAGGCACAGAATGTGAATCATAAGTTAGTATGGGCATCAGATGGTCTTATAATGATATAGCAAAGTCTGTGGTCCTAGGTCTGCAAATGCATGGTAGGGAAGTAGGACAAACCAGAAATGAGCCACTGACAGCTGGATTCTCTCTAGCTGGTATTAGGAAAATACTTTGATTCCAACCCTTAAACACCCACGTGGCGCCTGTGTTCACTCAGTCACATAAAGAGCTCCCTGGACACTGACCTCTAAAAAGAAAACACTTCCTCTGGAGTGAAAGCATCAGGATTTATTTGGGAGCTTAGCAGAGATGAGCATAGGGTGGGCCTGATTCAGGAGGCATTGCTGCTTGGCAGAGACCACTTGACCTTTGTATCTGTTCTAAAAATAGAACTTGGATTCCTTGGTCAGACTCCCCCAAATTCTTTTAAGAGGTGTCCACATCAAACTGGCTTGAGCTTGGCTTTGGCAGCCCTTCCGTAAAATTGCTTATGGATTGTTTTTCACACTGTTTCCAAGACAGAGAAACAGCAAGCAGCCTCTGCTTGGAGGAAGTGGAAGTTAAACATACATTTATTCATTTACAGTGACTTGTTCAGGACCACATTTTATAAATGCTTTGTTTCTTTTATTGTTGTTTCTAGAAAGAAAAGTTCTATTAAAACTAATAGTTTCAATATGGAATAATTTTTTTAATAGGGCTTATTTGGGGACTTCTCTGGTGGCTCAGTAGTAAAGAATCCACCTGACAATGCAGGAGTCATGGGTTCAATCCCTGGTCCCAAAAGATCCCACAGGCCAAGGAGCAACTCAGCCCTTGTGCCACAACTCTTGAGACTGTGCTCAAGAGCCCATGCTCACCAGCAAGAGAAGCCCCCGCAGTGAGAAGCCCGCACACCACAACTAAAGAGAGTCCCCGCTTGCCACAACTAGAGAACGCCTGCACACAGCAGTGAAGACCCGGTGTAGCCAAAAATCAGTATATACACACAACTATTAAAAATGACAGTAAAATGAAATAGGGCTTATTTTGAAAAATTGAGTTTAATTCCCATGGGAAAAAAAATTTTTAAGGTAACCTTATTGATAAATACAGTTGCAAAATTCCTAAATAAAATATTCACAAACTACACTTGAAGGAAAGTTACAAGGCTCAAAATAGCCTGGAGTTAAAACTCCCCTCCTATCCTCCCCACCATTCTAAGCAAAACAAAGGGGTCTTCTCACCTGAAGAAAAAAATGGACATTAAGGTTGATTACGCCCAGCTCCCAGCTGGTCCCAGCCTCTGGCCGATCTCCAGAATTCCTTACACCAGCCTTTTAAGAGATAACTAACCTGAACAACCTTGGAGAAGAATAGGCCCCATTAAGGCAGTAGATTTCCACATATATGCCTATATATACTTACTCTTTTCTTGGATTAGTGCAGCAGCTCACTAATCTGACTGCTGCCCCTTCTCACCTCATTCCATTCAGTTCAGTTCAGTCACTCAGTCATGTCCGACTCTTTGCGACCCCATGAATTGCAGCACGCCCGGCCTCCCTGTCCATCACCAACTCCCAGACTTCACTCAGACTCACGTCCATTGAGTCGGTGATGCCATCCAGCCATCTCATCCTCTGTCGTCCTCTTCTCCTCTTGCCCCCAATCCCTCCCAGCATCAGAGTCTTTTCCAATGAGTCAACTCTTTGCATGAGGTGGCCAAGGTATTGGAGTTTCAGCTTTAGCATCAGTCCTTTCAATGAACACCCAGGACTGATCTCCTTTAGGATGGACTGGTTGGACCTCCTTGCAGTCCAAGGGACTCTCAAGAGTTCTCCAACACCACAGTTCAAAAGCATCAATTCTTCAGCTCTCAGCTTTCTTCACAGTCCAACTCTCACATCCATACATGACCACAGGAAAAACCATAGCCTTGACTAGACGGATCTTTGTTGGCAAAGTAATGTCTCTGCTTTTTAATATGCTCTCTAGGTTGGTCATAACTTTCCTTCCAAGGAGTAAGCGTCTTTTAATTTCATGGCTGCAATCACCATCTGCAGTGATTGTGGAGCCCCCAAAAATAA
This sequence comes from Bos indicus x Bos taurus, assembly GCF_003369695.1. Lineage (NCBI taxonomy): Eukaryota > Metazoa > Chordata > Mammalia > Artiodactyla > Bovidae > Bos > Bos indicus x Bos taurus. The sequence goes on along the minus strand of NC_040077.1, from coordinate 6,646,753 downwards.
AGTCTGACACTGTTTCCACTGTTTCCCCATCTATTTCCCATGAAGTTATGGGACCAGATGTCATGATCTTCATTTTCTGAATGCTGAGTTTTAAGCCAACTTTTTAACTTTTCTCTTTTACTTTCATCAAGAGGCTTTTGAGTTCCTCTTCACTTTCTGCCATAAGGGTGGTGTCATCTGCATATCTGAGGTTATTGATATTTCTCCCAGCAATCTTGATTCTAGCTTGTGCTTCTTCCAGCCCAGGGTTTCTCATGATGTACTCTGTGTATAAGTTAAATCAGCAGGGTGACAATATACAGCCTTGACGTACTCCTTTTCCTATTTGGAACCAGTCTGTTGTTCCATGTCCAGTTCTAACTGTTGCTTCCTGACCTACATATAGGTTTCTCAAGAGGCCGGTCAGGTGGTCTGGTATTCCCATCTCTTGAAGAATTTTCCACAGTTTATTGTGATCCACACAGTCAAAGGCTTTGGCATAGTCAATAAAGCAGAAATAGATGCTTTTCTGGAACTCTCTTGCTTTTTTTGATGATCCAACGGATGTTGGCAATTTGATCTCTGGTTCCTCTGCCTTTTCTAAAACCAGCTTGAACATCAGGAAGTTCACAGTTCACATATTGCTGAAGCCTGGCTTGGAGAATTTTGAGCATTACTTTACTAGCGTGTGAGATGAGTGCAATTGTGTGGTCGTTTGAGCATTCTTTGGCATTGCCTTTCTTTGGGTTTGGAATGAAAACACCTTTTCCAGTCCTGTGTCCACTACTGAGTTTTCCAAATTTGCTGGCATATTGAGTGTAGCACTTTCACAGCATCATCTTTCAGGATTTCAAAAAGCTCAACGGGAATTCCATCACCTCCACTAGCTTTGTTCGTAGTGATGCTTCCTAAGGCCCACTTGACTTCACATTCCAGGATGTCTGGCTGTAGGTGAGTGATGACATCATCGTGATTATCTCACCTCATTTGAAAGTGCTGGTCTCCTTTTTCTGAACCTCGCCTTCTCTAACTCCCTTACCCTACAACACTCATCAATGTACAAGAAAAAACACTACATCATAACCAACGGTGGATCTAGAAACGCAAGGATTTTCCAACACTGGAAAATCTATTTATGCAGGTGACTGAAATATAAATAATATTTAAATCCTTAGTAATAAAGGAGATTCCCTAAGAAAGACAAAGTAGATAAAGTGATTCCCAAGAATGTGATCTGCAACATTTAAAATGTATGCAAAGGAGATCTCAAAGGAGCTCCAGTTAAATGAGGGTGGAATTGGCAAGAAAGACGTGTGGTGTCCAGGCATTGGAGAGGAGAAAGGGTTTCAAGTGGTCAAGCCTTGAGACATCAAGTAAGATGAGGACTGAGAACTATTAATTTAGCATGGTAGTGGTCACTGTTTCTGGGATAATCACAATTTCTGTGGAGTGATGGGAGAGAGATCTGATTAGACTGGGTTAAGGAAAAATGTGAAGTGAGAAATGGAGCTCAGACTATAGAAAATTCTTTTAAGAAGTTAAGAGTTGAAGGGAACAGATAAATGGGGTGGTAACATGGCCTTTTTAAGAGGAATTGGTAAAAGAAAGGTTTTGTTTCTTTGTATATTGTTTTATATTTGTTGGTGTTATTTAAAGATGATAGGTACTGGACATATTTTATACCAAAGGGAAAAAATCAATGAATAAAAGTTTGACAATCCAGGAAGAAAAGACATAATTATGGGAGTAATGCTTTCTCCCTCAGCCAGGAACACCTTGCGAAACTCCAACTCAGGTGAAAGTCAACTGTCTTCCATGCTCCTGAGCTTAGTAAGGGAATGGGGGGTGGGGGAGGGGGTGGAAATACACAGCTAGTGTCACTTAAAATCCGTGACTACAAATCTCAAAAGAACACTTCACAGTCCTTCCACACTTTGCTAATATGATGACTTCACCTCTCTCCAAAATAACTACATCACACAGTCTTCTCTCTCCAAAAGCTGATGTTCTTTTCCTCCCCCACTAAAACAGGAGCTGTTAGGTAGCCATCTGTCATTTTCACAGCGCCCCATCTACCTGCTTTTGTGCACCCGTCGTCTTTCTTCTGTCTCTCCGTGTGGTCTGGACCCCACTTCATTATAATAGGACACCAGTTTAAGGATAACTGAAATACGCAGACTTTCTTAGAAGAAAGCTCAGTCCAAATAAAACTGAAAAATCACTAAACTGTACACAATAAAAATGTGACTAAAATTAATGGAAATATTCAATCTCCTTGAAAAAGTTAGATGCACAAACTGACCTGGGAAAATTAGATTTGGTAGTAATAATCCACCCAAATAAAGGTCCAGTGCTATGTGTCATCAGCAACAAAAATCTTTTTTAAAGATTCCACATAAGTACAGTATTTCTCTGACTTACTTCACTTAGTAAAATACCCTCAAAGCCCATCCGTGTTGTTGAAAATGGCTGTAATAACCTTTAATGTTCATTAGAAAGAACCTCAGTGCCTTTACCGAGAAACAAATTTCAAGCCATTTGCTGCTTTGCATTTAAATAAACAGCTTGGCCATAGCCCTTTCAACCTAACAACAAGTAAAAAGCTATACATACTGAAAAATCCACAATCTTCTTGGACCCATAAAAAAGGGGAAGGACACGCAGCAAACTTCTGCCCCCAAGACTGGAGAGGCAGACAGCAAATACAGAGTCACGACTCTCCAGACCAGACAGCCCCTCTGGAAACAGCTGCAGGGAAGGAAAGCGGGGCTGTAACCGATGCACAGCTGGAGGCTCAGTGTGGGCAGCGCAGAGAATAAAAAACTTCAGGGGCTCAGTCAGAGGGCGCCCCCGCAGTATCGCGAGGTTTGTTTCCAGGAGCTCAAGCAGGTTCGCACAGTAAACATTGGAGAAAAACCCTGTCCTGTTTCCAGCAGGATTGGGGAAAGGGGCCTATTTTGAAATATGTCATCGCGTTCTCAACGAGGCCGGCCCTCAGGTTAAACAGAGTTAACCAGACCCCGACACCTTGGAGTGTTATTAGAACCTAACTCACCTGGCTGGGGAAGGAAATACTCCAGCCAGCCCCAGCCCACTCTAGCCATCCTCTCCCACGTAACTGAGAAACACTTGTGATGTTCACAGTCCAGAGGTACAACTTCACTGAGAGACTGAGCCCTAATCACAGGGCTATAGAATCCTTCCCCCTACGCCACATACCTCACCACCATATTACTAAAGGCCCAATACAGCATTTCCTTTTACCCAGTACATCATGTCTGGTTATCAGAAGAAAAAAATTACAAAACATACTAAAAGCAAACACCACCACCAATGCCTACATAGTATTCCAACAGAAGAAAGCATTGTATTCTACTTTTACAGGCTCCTATCTATGTTGTTTAAATTTTCCACCATCCTAAAATGATAAAAACTCTTGTGTGTATATATTTATAATTTGATATTTGTAATCAGATGGTAAATTTCCTTAGGATGCATTGCTAACAGTGATTTGCCAAATGTTTGAAAATAATAGATTATCACCTAGCTTAGTAAACAAATACTGTACAATATTACTTATACATGGTATCTAAAAAATACAACTAGTGAATGTAATTTAAAAAAAAATAGACTCATAGAAAACAAATGGGTGATTACCAGTAAGGAGCGGGGAGGGAGGGGCAATATGTGCCTGCGTGCTTAGTCACTCAGTTGTTTCCTATTCACTGCGACCCCGTGGACTGGAGCCCGCCAGGCTCCTCTGTCCCTGGAATTCTCCAGGCAAGAACACTGGAGTGGGTTGCCATTTCCTTCTCCAGGGAATCTTCCCAACCCAGGGATCGAACCCAGGTCTCCCGCATTGCGGTCAGATTCTTTACTGTCTGAGCTATCAGGGAATCCTAGGGGCAATACAGGAGTAGAGAATTAAAAGGTATTAACTATTAGGTACAAAATAAGCTACAAAGATATATTGTACAGACAGAGGAATATAACAAATATTTTATAGTAACTATAAAATTTTTGAATCACTATATTGTATACCTATAACATATAATAATTTTTAAAAAATTTAGCCTCTGGCATAGGAGAGAAGAGCATGGGCACTGTGGGGGAAGAGGAAAAAATAAGTCAATCTAGACAAAGATACGACCAACCTAGACAGCATATTAAAAAGTAGAGACAATTACTTTGCCAACAAAGGTCCATCTAGTCAAAGCTATGGTTTTTCCTGTAGTCATGTATGGATGTGAGAGTTAGACTATAAAGAAAGCTGAGTGCTCACGAATTGAAGCTTTTGAACTGTGGTTTTGGAGAAAACTCTTGAGAGTCCCTTGGATTGCAAGGAGATCCAACTAGTCCATCCTAAAGGAGATCAGTCCTGGGTGTTCACTGGAAGGACTGATGTTGAAGCTGAAACTCGAATACTTTCACCACCTGATGTGAAGAGCTAACTCATTGGAAAAGACCCTGATTCTAGGAAAGATTGAAGGCAGGAGGAAAAGGGGACAACAGAAGATGAGATGGTTGGATGGCATCACTGACTCAATGGACATGAGTATGAGTAAGCTCTGGGAGTTGGTGATGGACAGGGAAGCCCAGCATGCTGCAGTCCACGGGGTCTCAAAGAGTTGAACATGACTGAGTGACTGAACTGAACTGATCTGAGACTTATGACCACATTTATTTCTCTTTGTAAAATGTCTATATTTAAAAAATAAATAAAAAATAAAATGTCTATATTAATTTTTTGAGTATGATAAAAAAATATCCTTGGATTTCAAAGAATGTGTGGAGAAAAGTAAGCCTACCTCTCATATGTCTCCCAGTTCCTGGTTTTCTCCCTAGTTTCTCTATCCTTTTAGATATCAAGGTGAACCAAACAAAAAAAACCAGTTTTGTAGATCAAACACAGTTTAAAGTTTTCAGAAATGCAATATGGTTCCACCTAATATGATATGCACATCCATTTACTTTTCCAAATATATGACCATAATAAGCTCGGTGACGTTTTCATATATATCAGGAAGTTTTGCTGTCAAATTCTGTCCTCAGTGGGTACAAAGAAAGTGAAGTTGCTCAGTCGTGTCCTACTCTTTGTGACCTCATGGACTGTAGCCCACCAGGCTCCTCCATCCATGGAATTTTCCAGGTTAGAGTATGGAGTGGGTTGCCGTTTCCTTCTCTAGGGGATCTTCCCGACCCAGGGATTGAACCCGGGTCTCCAGCATTGCAGGCAGACGCTTTACCATCTGAACCACCAGGGAAGCCCCTCAGTGGGGACAAAATATCCACAAATCAGGTTTTAAAAATTAAAACTGCCAAGGGACATCAGATAAGTGGAATAGAGGTCTTGGGGGTGGTGTAATTCATTTTCTTAAAATGAGAAATTGTTTCCTTTAACTTGAAGAGAGAGCAACACTTTTGAAGTCTATAAGTTACATAAACAAATGATAAGAAAACATATTGTGTGAAGAATATCTCCCACTATCAAAGCTCAATGATTTCCTACAGTAGGAGAAAGCCCAGCCTCAGGCTATGAAGGCATGCAGGCTAGAGGGTGCTGTGGTTCTTCCACGCTTGTTCCTGTAGCCAGGATTTGGGGATAAAATTGCCTAGAATAGTTTCTATACTATTAGAGGACCATGGGTGAACAGTATGTCTGTTACAGCATCACTTCCTGAAGTCCCTTTCCTGATTAAAAAAAAAAGAAGAGGAAATTATTAAAAATACTTAGCTACGTAAGTAAAATAATATCTTTTCAAGAAAAATGCAGATTATAGACCTGGAAGAAACCATGGAAACTCCATGGTTCTTAACAAGGAATCATATCAGTTTTGCCATGGCATTTTGGCTAATTATTCAAGGTCAGTAAAATGATTTTTTTTTCAAGTTTGAACCTGGATCTTTGGATATGGCAGCTTTGGAAAGTGATCCTTCCTATTTTTGTTGTCCAGTTCTTCTGAATTACAGCTCAGTCACCTCTTCAAAAAGCATTCCTATCATTTTCTCCACAAAGTGTATCTGGAATTACTATATCCTGATCAACTCTGCTGACCTATAAAATGCATTTCCTCACTCCCAATCTCTGAAGTGAAATTCCCCCTATACACAGTATAAATTGTCTATTCATGTATTGGGTTTAATTTGACCTTCCCTTGCCTCTGTGTAGTGCGTTCAGTTTCCTGTTAAAAGCATTTGCTTGTACATTAGGCTGTTTGTTTCTGTGGGAAAGTATGTTTTGTGTCAGTTTAGAAAATGGTGGTTGGGCTTCCAAGCCAAAAAAACGATACAGTCTATAATTTACGTGAACCATGATGCCGATGCCCCCCTTTTCAATTATACCTCCATTCCATTGAGTAAGCACTGACGAGGCATGTACTGGAAGATTTTATTGTGTTCCTGATGTGGGAGACTAGCAACAAAAATTTCTCTTAACTTCAGTAGAAAGCATGACCACGGGCTGCAGAGTCAGAAGGAATTGCTGGGCATCAATCTCAGCGTTCACTCACTGTATTTGAAGTACCTCTGGTCCTCAGCAATACTCTTGTTTTCAATAAACAACTATTCTGAAAAATGGTGTGTAATCAAGCTAATGAATACATGGCAAAATTCAAGTGGGAACAGTTCAGACAGTATTTTGTCTAGTAGTTAAATAAATGAGCCAAGGTAAGTCATTCTACAAACCGTTTGCTTTTATTTCAAGTCAGCAGCAGATATGTAGGGAGCATTAGGGCAATGGCAAAAAAGAAACTTAGAAGACTTCTCTAAACATTGCCACTTCTCAAAATGGAAGTAAAAGAATGTGGAAAGAAATTAAAAATGGAGAAGATAGAAGGGTTATCTGGGTGCTTTCAATGAGAGGCAGCATCTGTTCCCACAATTTGGTTAGGTGTGGTTTGTTCTGATTCATTTGTAAGTGGTTAAATGAGGTTTTCCTAAAAGCAACAATGATGTCGCTGCTGTGTTATCAGTTTGCTGCTAAGTCACTTCAGTTGTGTCCAACTCTGTTTGCTGCTGCTGCTAAGTCGCTTCAGTCGTGTCCGACTCTGTGCGTCCCCAGAGACAGCAGCCCACCAGGCTCCCCCGTCCCTGGGATTCTCCAGGCAAGAACACTGGAGTGGGTTGCCATTTCCTTCTCCAATGCATGAAAGTGAAAAGTGAAAGTGAAGTCGCTCAGTTGTGTCTGACTCTCAGCGACCCCATGGACTGCAGCCTACCAGGCTCCTCCATCCATGGGATTTTCCAGGCAAGAGTACTGGAGTGGGGCACCATTGCCTTCTCCACCGACTCTGTTTACATCATCTCAAAAACAAGAACACACTTGCACAAGACTAAAGCTTCCAGGTCGCACTTAGATTCCTAACCCTCTGCCAAGTGTGCCTCAAATTGCCTATAAGGTCACCAGCAATGAGGCATGCAAGGTGGATGGCTCTGTGAAAATCCACCATCACTAATGAAATCAAATAAGTTCTAGTGTCCAGTGCAATGTCAATAAGTCAATCACATCCTATCTGTAAGGAAAAGACAGAATTTATTGTGTGAACAGTGGTTCATTAATACAACTCCTTTTTTTTTTTTTTTTCAGAATATTAGCTTGTTTGCCTATAAGTGGACACATTCGCTGCACAAAGACGAATATTCTCAAGTTGAGTGGAAAGTAAACACTGTCGTAGAGTTTTCTCTCTTCAATGATCTTTGCTGCATGAGTGGAATATGGAGGCTGATGGAGAAACAAGGAGAATGATTATGCAATAAGTAGCAAATATTTCCCAGTAATTGATTTACATAAGATTAAGCACAATTAACCTGTTCCTCTGACTCACTGAAAGGTTTCTCAGTCCAAGAGGCAAGGTCTGCACCTGGTATTTGAGGGAAGTCAAAGACCTTTCTAATTACCTACCTGCGAGAATATCCATTAGCATGGATCATGTGTGTTAGTCATTCAGTCAGGCCCAACTCTTTGTGTTCCCATGGAGTGTAACCCATCAGGCTCCTCTGTCCGTGGAAGTCTCCAGGCAAGAAGACTGGAATGAATTGCCACTCCCTTCTCCAAGAGATCTTCCCAACCCAGGGATCAAACCCGGGTCCTCCCCCCACTCCGCCCATTGTAGGCAGATTCTTTACCACCTGAGCCACCAGGGAAGTCCAGCACAGATCATGTGAGTGGATTAATCCATCAGCAGTGGCCATCTAAGAGAAAATTTCCCTAGAAAATAAATCGACCTTGTTGAGACTGAGAAGGTGGATGGTGAATACTCTAAAAAGGGAAAGAGTATTAACATTAAAGGACAGTTTCCTTAGTTGAATTCAGGACATTGTGTCAAACTAACAAATATGAATTTGTAGCAAGTATGAGTTCTCTGCTGGAAAAACGTAAAAGATACAAAAAGGGCTAAGATCTTTGAAGGCAGCTTACCTCCTCATAGAAGCTTCAGGCTTAAATTCCACAGGCTTATTCTGAAACAAAAAGAATTAAAACTTTTAAAATATTACTTCATACTTCTGAATATGTTTTGCCAGGGAAGACTTCAGGTTACTATCAAACAGAATCAATTCTATTCTTGCTATTTGGTATCACATATAAAGCCACACATTGTCATCTCTGGAGATGGGACACAAACTTTTCAATCCAACCATGTGATCTCACTCATTAAGAATCCATTTCTGGGCATCTCCAATGGAGCCAATCGTGAAAGAGATGTTAAATGACAACAACAAGAACAAAAACAATAACAAAGTCAAACTATATTTGACCCAGTTGAAGATATTTGCTTAAGGTTTGACCATTTTTCAACTAGGAGGAAAATTACAAAAACAATAAAACGTTTGTTTAAACATGTTCAACTTTTTGGTAATTTATCAGTAACAAAGGAATTTAGTTATTTTCAGCATTTGGTATACTGCTGCTGCTACTGCTAAGTCGCTGCAGTCGTGTCCAACTCTGTGCGACCCCAGAGACGGCAGCCCACCAGGCTCCCCCGTCCCTGGGATTCTCCAGGCAAGAACACTGGAGTGGGTTGCCATTTCCTTCTCCAATGCATGAAAGTGAAAAGTGAAAGTGAAGTCGCTCAGTCGTGTCTGACTCTTAGCGACCCCATGGACTGCAGCCTACCAGGCCCCTCCGTCCATGGATTTTCCAGGCAAGGGTACTGGAGTGGGGTGCCATTGCCTTCTCCGCATTTGGTATACAGATACCACAAAGAATATATAGGGGCTTTTAAAAACAATGACTCATTATAATGAAAATTCTCTTTATAGACTTTCCCATACAGACAACAGACTATATTTTTAGAGATCTCATTTAAAAGCATGATTTCTAAAAAATAAAAAAATAAAAAATAAATAAAAGCATGATTTTTCTAAACCATTGACTATAGGACAAGATGTTTTTGGACTAGAAGGAATTTACAGAAAACAGAGACAAATGGCTTTTCTAATATGATTCTGAATTAAAACCATCCCACTTACTTCTTTATAGTTTTTTCCCAACTGCTGCTATTCAGAAAAACTTTCTAAATTTTAGACTACTGATTTTTCTTAGTAATACAAAACTTAATCTTATGCTTAGATTAGAGAAGAACTTTCAGCAGAATATTAGTAGTTTAAAAGCACTTAAACTTTTATTTGAGGCAATGCCAGTGAAACTGTTTGCACTGTGCGCTTCACCAATATCTGGAGAGTCATCCTCAATGTGGAATTAACAGGTCACGTCTTGGTAATGCATTCCACTGTCATCGGGATATAAACAGGAAATCATTTTTTTCAGCTTACCAAATCAAATCCATATATTTTTTATAGCAAATTTTCCTGTGGTTATAAATGCTAGAGAGTCTATAAATACCATTTCTGTGTAAATGAATTAATCTTTATTTTGTGAATCTATTTTTAAGTCATCTATCTGAAATCACATTATGCATTTCAGAAATGCGTTACTGTTTCTTTTAGAGCATGGAAGTCAATGTTTCAAAGCCTGAAAAAAAACCATACAAAAAATACAAAGGTACAAAGGTTTTTGCTTGATTCTTCTCTATTCATTCAGAAAGAATATAAATGAGATTCTAAAATGTTCAAGGATTTTTTTAAGGAAGAAATATCTTGTTGTCAGTAAGTACACATCATTTAAAATTCCATCTTTTAAAATATGTTGAGTTGCACAATAGCACAGAATGTTTGGCAAGCAGTGTTGAAGCTCACAGGGCCTGATGTTCCCTCGTCTGAGATATCTGGTAAGCAAAATCTCTTTGATATGCCTTCATCCAAGATTTGGTGTAATGTTTGTAAACTACAAAAGAATTGGCCACACAGAATTAGCTACCAGGCTTCCTCTATCCCAAGATGTACTTTTCCCCAGTTTAACTTTTCTAAAATCAAATGGTTCTATGTTAGGGTAATTATATTTAAAATAGTGTCATGTTCTTTTCCAGTGACCTGGGAGGATTTTTGTTTGTTCTTTTGTTCTGCCTTTTTCTTTTTTCTTTTTTTAATGAATCCCCTCTGCTTTCAGAGAGATTTGCTGTGGACTGGTACTCCTGGAGCCCTCAGGTCCATCACCTCCTGCCAGCTTTCCATGTGTGCTTTGCCATGGAAAAGGAAGGAAATGATTTTAAATCAGGGGTGAATCTTATTAATATGATGGATGTTGTCTGGACAAGTGTCTGTACTTTGCAAGTATATTGAGCATGCTCCTTTTAACATCCTTTTTTTTTCTTTCTGAAACCCCACAGAGAATGTGTTAATCATATTAACGTATTGGTTTTAGAACCATGACCTAAGTTTACATGTGACTTTTAAAGAAATATTTGTATAGCCAAGATTTAGATAATAACTGTCACCAGAAAGCTAGCTTTAAGGGGAAATCACTCTTGATAAAAATCTTAGTAAACCGCTTCTGCACAACAAAGGAAACTATTAGCAAGGTGAAAAGACAGCCTTCAGAATGGGAGAAAATAATAGCAAATGAAGCAACTGACAAAGAACTAATCTCAAAAATACACAAGCAACTCCTGCAGCTCAATTCCAGAAAAATAAATGACACAGTAAAAAATGGGCCAAAGAACTAAACAGACATTTCTCCAAAGAAGACATACAGATGGCTAACAAACACATGAAAAGATGCTCAACATCACTCATTATCAGAGAAATGCAAATCAAAACCACTATGAGGCACCATTTCACACCAGTCAGAATGGCTGCGATCCAAAGTCTACAAACAATAAATGCTGGAGAGGGTGTGGAGAAGAGGGAACCCTCTTACACTGTTGGTGGGAATGCAAACTAGTACAGCCACTATGGAGAACAGTGTGGAGATTCCTTAAAAAACTGGAAATAGAACTGCCTTATGATCCAGCAATCCCACTGCTGGGCATACACACTGAGGAAACCAGAAGGGAAAGAGACACGTGTACCCCAATGTTCATTGCAGCACTGTTTATAATAGCCAGGACATGGAAGCAGCCTAGATGTCCATCAGCAGATGAATGGATAAGAAAGCACTAGTACATATACACAATGGAGTATTACTCAGCCATTAAAAAGAATACATTTGAATCCGTTCTAATGAGGTGGATGAAACTGAAACCTATTATACAGAGTGAAGTAAGCCAGAAAGAAAAACACCAATACAGTATACTAACACATATATATGGAATTTAGAAAGATGGTAATGATAACCCTGTAAGCGAGACAGCAAAAGAGACACAGATGTATAGAACAGTCTTTTGGACTCTGTGGGAGAGGGAGAGGGTGGGATGATTTGGGAGAATGGCATTGAAACATGTATAATATCATATATGAAATGAATCGCCAGTCCAGGTTCGATGCAGGATACAGGATGCTTGGGGCTGGTGCACTGGGATGACCCAGAGGGATGGTATGGGGAGGGAGGTGGGAGGGGGGTTCAGGATGGGGAACACGTGTACGCCCGTGGTGGATTCATGTTGCTGTATGGCAAAACCAATACAATATTGTAAAGTAATTAACCTCCAACTAAAATAAATAAATTTATATTAAAAAATAAAGATGTCACATTAAAAAAGAAATCTTAGTAAACCAAAATCAAAGAGATTAATTTTCTGCACTGCAATTCTTTTTTTTTTCCCATATTTTTCATTTTTCAGTAGTAGCTAATAGGCTTCTGAAATGAACATCTAAAGTCTTTGTAAATCAAATATCTCTCTCAAGTATAAGAAAGACTGATACAGCTGGAAGTATTCTCCTGAATTAGGAATGTGTGTGTGTGTGTCTGTTGTGATATATTTTGTATATGCCATATATGTAACTGTGATGAAAGCTACATCATTCTTGTGGTTTTGTTAACCACAAACGTTCAAATTCAGACTTGACCAAGTGAAGAGAAGCCAAGAGCAATTACTAGTGTTGGGAAAAGGCAGAACTTGGCATTGCAAAATCTGGGATGAAGTCCCTGCTCAGTCCCTTGGGCTAGTCCCTTAAAACCTCTAAACCTCAGTTTTCGACATCTGACATTAAGAATGCATAATATGCCACTTCTTAGGATGGCTGAGCATTCAAATGCCATAATGGAAATATATATATTTTACAAATAATAAAATGCTCTACAAATGTCATTTTAAAACATTTGAAAAATAAAATCTGAGACAACTTCCTAGCTGAGCAGGGCCTCTGGGAATTATTTAAATAATCAGAAAAGAAGATCATTAGAAGCTGAACTTGGCACAATTGAGCATGAGATAGTCACAATTCATGCTGACTTACCAGGCCAGTGTATTAATCCCAGGATCCTCATGCCCTTGGCTGTGCAAGGAAGCCTCAGTCTGTGGACCTGGGAGCCATGGGGAAAATTTTCACGTTCCTGAATGACCAGGATGAGTTGGTTTCTTCATTCATACTCTGTACTAGGCTCTGGAGATACAGAGAGGGCTAAGAGCCAAGGCATATGTTCTTCTAGAACTTAAAGTCCAATAAGAGAGACACAACTCAATCAACTAATTACCTAAATACATTAAAATAGTGAATAGCCTTTAAGAGTTCAGGTGGCTCTGAAGCATATGAAATGCAGACTTATTTTGGTCTTGTCAGAAAGCTTTCCTTGGGAAGTAACATTTGGACTAATACATGACAGCAACAATGAGATGAAGTTGGGGGCAGAATGGAGAGGATCGTAGCAGAGAGAAATGTTTTAGCAAAGACTTTGAGACAGAAACAGCTGAAAGGAGGCTGTGTTGAAGGAGCCTGGAACTGGAGACAGTCAAAGAAATAAGCAGGAACCAGCCTGGAGAAGGTAATGGCACCCCACTCCAGTACTCTTGCCTGGAAAATCCCATGGACGGAGGAGCCTTGTAGGCTGCAGTCCATGGAGTCTCAAAGAGTCTGACACGACTGAGCGACTTCACTTTGACTTTTCACTTTCATGCATTGGAGAAGGAAATGGCAACCCACTTCAGTGTTCTTGCCTGGAGAATCCCAGGGACGGCGGAGCCTGGTGGGCTGCCCTCTATGGGGTCGCACAGAGTCGGACACGACTGAAGTGACTTAGCAGCAGCAGTCTGTATCTGAGAGCAGAGACATGACAATATTACTTTCTTGAGATAACACTGTGGAGTGAATTGGTGAGCTGAGAGGCAAAAGTGAAAAACAGTAAGTTTGATTAACATGGCAAGTTTGATTCAATGGAGAGGATTTGCTAGTTTCAAAAGAGGTCTGGGTACCATCCCATATCTGTGGATGTAGATTAAGAGAAAGGGTTGAGGAATAAGCTTTGGGCGGCTCTAACTTTTAAAGTCTCAATAGAAGAGGAGAAGTCTAAAAACAAGAGATAGAAAGATAAGAGGGGCATTAAGAGTCAGAAGGGGGAAAGTTGCTGCTGAGTGGTCTAGTAAGGTGAAGACTGAAAAAATGCTCATTGGTTTAGTGACATGGAGGGCATTAAGTCAGAGAGAACTATATTGGAGGCAAGATGGGAACAAATGTCTGCCAAAGAGTGAGAGGAAATAAAGAAATGGAACTAAGTTGTTTAAGACATTTGGTTATGAAAACTACAAGTAAAAGAGTGTGGTAGCTGAGGAGGGAGATAGAGAAATATAGGGGGACTTTTTGTCCATGCCCCAAATCAGCTGGTCACTCACTCTATTGGTCTAGAATTTCTTTCTCCCTTAAATTTGGGATGGTGTTGGTCCTTAGAGAGTATTTGAAGAGGAGGGTGGATAGTCTGATAAATATAGTCTCCAAAATAAATAAATAAATGGATCATTCATTTCCTCACTACCCACTATCAACAAGTCCCACACCAGCATTTATGATTTCTAAAAGAAACTTTCAATGATATGTTACTGGAAGAAGGAAGAAAGAAAGATGTAATATTTCTCAATATAAGTGTGGGCTTTCCTCTCATTCAGACTTCTTTTCCCAGACAATTATTTAAAGCCATGTCCTGTTCCTTCCTAACACCTCTTGTGAGTCCATTTAATCCATCTCTGTCTTCACTGGCTTGGAAACATCTCCTCTATGTTGGGCCCTAGACAGGTGTGGCCCCAGGGCTCAGGGGAGATGTCACTATCTTCTCTACCCTGGTCATCACTCCTCACCCCTCATCCTCTAACAGCAGAGAGACTTCTACTGAGCACCCAGCCACTGGTGTTATGCTGGGCTGTGCTGAGGTTGCTCAAGATGAGATTCCAGTGCCTCTTGCCACCGGCAGTTCTCCTCTGCCATTCACTGATAGTAAACCACACACTGCAGGTTGGCAATCGGCACTTGTCTTGCAAGCCTGCTGAGTCTGGCCCCCAAACACAGGTTCAACATCTTCTAGATCCTGCTGCCTCTTTTTGGAAGCTTTCTTCTAGCTAAACCTAGATGTCAATGGGCAGTGTAGTATATTCTACAACCAAAATGTATTTTTGTCAAAAAGTAAATTTATTTTCCATTACTGATCTAATTTAGTAAACATTTAACTGAAATAATTAAAATCGCTGTGTATGTGTCTGACTGTTGGTGACCCCATGGACTGTAGCCCTCCAGGCTCCTCTGAACATTGAATGCTTCAGACAAGAATACTGGAATGGGTAGCCATTTCTTTCCCCAGTGGATCTTCCTGACCCAGGGATCAAATCTTGGTCTCCTGCATTGTAGGCATATTCTTCACCATCTAAGTCACCAGGGAAACCCAGTTAGAATCCCTAAGGATCACCAATAATTGATAAAATTAAAAAAAAATTTTTTTTGAGAATGTTCTGGAAGCTATTTCTCTTTTGCTGTGTACTCAGGGGACTCTTGAGTACAAATAAAAGGATTATGTCTGTAGGACATATGTTGCCATCTGTTTGAAATGAATCAATGACCAATAACTCATATATGGTATCAATGTATTTTCCAATTTAAAAACAACAAGTTAGAAAGCTGTACACTTTAAAATACAAAGCAGGACAGAAGATGTGAACAGATGTTTCACTGATGAGGCTATATGGATGTATCAGTTCAGTTCAGTCGCTCAGTCGTGTCCGACTCTTCGCTACCCCATGTATACAGGCACATTAAAGGATATTGAACATCATTAGCTACCAGATAAATGCAGGTTAAAATGATCATGAAATAGCACTACACCTATCAGAACCGCTAAAATAAAATTAGTAACAACCAAATGCTAGTGAGGATGTGCGGGGAGTAGATCACACATACATTGCTGGCAGGGAGTGAAAAGGTATAGCTTCCCTGGAAAACAGCTGGCAGTTTCTTATGTAACTAAACAAACAATACTATTCAACCCAGCAAATACATTCTTGGGCATTTATCCTAGAGAAATTAAAACATATGCCCACACCAAATGCTGTACATAAATTGTCATTGCAGCTTTATTTGTAAGAGCCAAAAAGTTAAAACAGATGTCTTTCAACACAAACTGTTCCCTACCATGGGACACCACTAAACAATAAAAATAAGTTAACTATTGATATCTGCAAGGGGCTTCCCTGGTGGCTCAAACAGGAAAGAGTGCCTGCTATGCAGGAGACCCAGGTTCGATCCTGGGTTGGGAAGATCCCTTGGAGAAAGGAATGGCAACCCGCTCCAGTATTCTTGCCTGGAGAATTCCATGGACAGAGGAGTCTGGCCAGCTACAGTCCAGGGGGTTGCAAAGAGTTAGACACGACTGAGTAACTAACACTTTTACTTTCACTGATATTTGCAACAACTTAGAGGGACCTTCAGAGAATCATGTTGAGTGAAAAACATCAATCCTAAAGGTTACATCATATATGATTCCATTTACATAATATTTTTTAAATGACAAGATTTTGGAAATGCAGAATGGATTAGTGGTTGCCAGGGGTGAGGTATAGGGTGAAAGGTATGCAGGGGAGAAGAGGGGATATGGTTATTAAAGGGCAATGGGAAAGGTACTTGTCCAGTATCATGACTGGTGACAGACACAGGAAAACCTACATGTGATAAAATCGTATACAACTAAACACACATGCACACACACAAGTGAGTACAAGTAAAACTGGGGACATCTCAATAAAATCAGTGGATTTTATCCTGATCCTGGTTGTGATGATACACTAGAGTGTGCAAAATGTTATCACAAAGAGAAACTGGGAAGTGTGTAAACAGGATCTCTCTATATTACCTCTTACAACTGCATGTGAATCTATACCTATTAATATCTCAATTAATTTTAAATACAAAAGTCTTTATTGTTTAGTCGCTAAGTTGTGTCTGACTCTTTAGGATCCTGTGGACTGCAGTCTGCCAGGCTCTTCTGTCCATGAGATTTCTCAGGCAAGAATACTGGAGTGGGTTACCATTTCATTCTCCAGGGAATCTTCCTGATCCAGGGATTGAACTCTCATCTCTTGTGTCTTCTACATTGGCAGATGGATTCTTTACTTCTGAGACAGCAGGGAAGTCCAAAAAAGTCTTTACCACAGTTTTTTCTTTGTGAGGTACTCCTCTAAGCAAAATGGTGATGAGCAGTGACTATTAGTGAGCACACACTTTGCCACATGAAGGTTAAGACAGCTGTGTCAATAGGATGGCTGGAAAATGATAGTTCAAGTAGGTTTTATTCCGATAGCAATGAGTACTTTATATTCTTTTCAAATAACATCAGGAGCCAATTTACTGTGCAAAAACCACTACTATTAATTTTTCCCAAAGCTTTTTTTTTTTTTTTCATAATCCATTTCTGTGAAAATGTAAGTAGGAACCTCCATCTGGGTGGGAGTTTGCAAAAGCTCTGTAATTAGCCTAAAAAATTTTGACCTTGCTTCTTAGCCGTGCAGTGACTATACGAGGAACTCCTATCCATTTATAACTCAGAATCTTGCAATTTTGGAGTAGGTTTGGTTTTGAACCCTCTTCTCTGCTCTTTTTCTCACAAGCTCATCTGAATCCTGAGGGGGTAACTCTTTACCATAGCTTCTCAACAGCTTATCACTGCAGCAATCAGATCACATTTTAAAAAATGCATTTTTAACTTCCTCTATGGGGTCGCACAGAGTTGGACACGACTGAAGCGACTTAGCAGCAACAGCAGCAGCAACACAGATATGGTGTTCCCCAGGTGGCAGTAGTAGCAAAGAATCCGCCTGCCAGTGCAGGAGACACAAGAGACACGGGTTCCTCCCTGGGTTGGGAGGATCCCCTGAAGTAGGGAATGGTAACCCACCACGGTATTCTTGCCTGGAAAATTACTCAGACAGAGAGGAGCCTGGTGGACTACAGACCGTGGGGTCGCAAAGAGTCGGACACAACCCATCAACTGAGCACAACACAGACATGCTTTCCCAGCATAGCTTAACATTTTCCTTTCTATTTTAGAAAGGTTTATTATAAGAAATAACCATCTGAAGACTGTTTCTGCATCTCCTCAAACTATGAATTGAGTGCACTGTCTACCATATTATTAAATGTCTCCTATGTAATAATTTCTGTGACAAATTTTTCTCAGAGTATTGGAGAAAATGAAATGTCCCTTTGAATACAAAAGTATAATTATATTAGATCACAAGAAATATAGAATCTAACATGATTTATTTCTGTCCTACCTAGAAACTCAGATCTAAGCTTTGTTTTCATTTATTACTTTTACCTAACTAGAGATATTTTTCTCTTCCTCATACCTGTTTACTTTCAATATAATTTGTCTTAAAGGTTGTACTTACTAAAATTTTATCAAAGATCTTAGCCAACTGAAGTTCATTTAATTCTTGCAATTAATAACATCACTATAATACTACTTAAGCATTATGTATTTTAATTCTTTTTCCAAAAAGATAAACAATGTACTCTATGGAAATAAAACCAGCAAAAGGACACATGCAGGATTACTTAATATATTTGTGTTTCTATTCATTTTAAAACTTAAGACTCAGGGATATTTAGTTCCCTATTTTAACAAACTCATAAGTTGTCTTCATTTAAGAAAAACAGGTTTCCTGTATCTAAAGTCAAATCACTAAGTATAACTCATATGGTAGGCATTAAAAAGAAAAAAAGCATACTCTGCCAGAAATTCCTTCAAATTGTTTTTGGTCCTAAATAGAAGGAATGACTTTTATGTAAATGTATTTTCTGCTTGGGTGTAAGCAAAGGCCTAGGCAACCATCTTTTCTCTTACCCTCTGCCGGAAGCCCAGGATACACTATCACCGTGTACCTAATTTTCCTGATTTATGCACTCTTTCTTAGTTACATACTACAGACTAGCTCTCTGGATGCCTCTGACCCACATGGGTTAAATAATAACTACCTTGCATAGTGTTGCATAGGCCTGTCTTACTCTGCCTTCAACCCCATTATGGGCCTATAGCTCTTTCGGGGTTACACTCAGAGCCTCTTAAATGAATGCTCATTCCTCTGCCCGGTCCAAGCTGGTCCAAGCTGGCGGTCTCTTTGTTCCAATTTATTTCCATCTCTACCCCTCTCTTCTCTATCAAAAGTGACTTCCACTGGAATTTCAGAGAAAGCTGGAGAGAGACCACCAAGCCATGTGGCCTCCCAGCCTGGCCCTTCCAGGGGCCATATCCCCCTGGGGCTCTCAGCTGTAGCTTTCCTTGGTTTCTCTGTCAGTTCCCAATGTCAGCAGTTCCAGATGTGTGATCACAGGCACTTCTCTGGTTTACTACAAATTTTCTTGATGATTGCTCTTGCAGGTGATCAGTGAAGACCATCCTATTAGCAGTGTTCTCACTTTTGTACATGTCTACCATGACCCTGTGTCTTAACTGAGACTGACTGATTTCTGCAGATACAATCAATGCCCGATAAAGGAGAAGCCAAGCATTGTTATTCTGCTCATTGCAAAAAGTCCAGGCCTGGACCCCAGCTCCAATACTCTGGCCACTGATGCGAAAAGCCGACTCATTAGAAAAGATCCTGATGCTGGGAAAGATTGAGGGCAGGAGGAGAAGAGGGCAGCAGAGGATGAGAAGGTTGGATGGCACCACCGACTCAGTGACATGCCATTGTTGTTGTTCAGTCACCAAGTCGTGTCCAACTCTTTGTGACCCCATGGGCTAGAACCAGCATGCCAGGCTTCCCTGTCCTTCACCATCTCCAGGAATTTGCTCAGACTCATGTCCATTGAGTTGGTGATGCCGCCCAACCATCTAATGAGTTTGAGCAAACTCCAGGTGATGGTGAAGGACAGGGAAGCCTGTTGTGTAGCAGCCCATGGGGTCACAAAGAGTCAGACACGGCTTAGTGACTGAACAAGACGCCTTCACTACTGTACTTTAAACTTCTCTTCATCTTGTTCCTGGACTCTTAGATTCCTTCTTGATTTTTGGATCCTGACTTTTTTTTTTTTTTTTTGACCCATAGCACTCTTTCTTAGGTACATACTACAGACTAGCTCTCTGGATGCCTCTGACCCACATGGGTTAAATAATAACTACCTTGCATAGTGCTGCATAGGCCTGTCTTACTCTGCCTTCAACCCCATTATGGGGCCTACAGCTCTTTCAGGGGTTACACTCAGAGCCTCTTAAATGAATGCTCATTCCTCTGCCTCTAGAGAGGTGCCCCTAGTTAGGGAGAGAGGAGAATACTCAGAGCTGCTTCACAGACTTTCTCCTGCTCTTTTTGGAACTAGAGACTAAGCCTACTCTTATTGCAAATAAGCCCTCGAATATTTGTGAATGTCCACCCAGGGGCTGCTGTGTGGAGTCCATCACTTTTCTATATCCAATTCAGTATGAAGACAACTTGAACAAACACCTAAATTCCATTTCATTTTTTTTTACTCACCCAAGACACTAATCCAAATCAGATCATAAGAACATCCTTGGCTATTTCATAGTTCCCCAAGCTGGATCAATTTACTGAATTCTAATGTTCAAAGTGGTCACTGCTTATACTGATAATTCTAATTTATACTATAATTTTAACTATTAACTAGCTAGTTTTAACTATCAACTACTTTTAACTATAGCACTGAGATGGTTCCAATCATAGTGCTCTCCTTTCAATTCGTCAAATACACCAAATACATGGTAACAGTGCTTATCTGGCCTTACATAATCTAGCTTCTGCCAACTTCTCCATCCTCATCTTTTACCACTTCCTTTCTCGCTTCAGTCATGCTGAACTTGTTTCGGTTCCTCGAATGCTCTTACTGGGACTCGCACTTATTTGTGCTTTTGTCTGACACTCTTTAGCCCCCAGCTTTTGTTCCTCCTTATAACACTACGTCCTCAGCCCAAGTTTGGATCGTACGGTCTGTCTGTGTACATGCGTGGTGGGGAGCTATACATGATATAATGGGAATTAAAATTACATGTGTTTCGCTTTTCCAAAGTGTTTCCTGGTTATGTCTGTTTACTTGATGGTCTCTACCATTAGACTACAAGCTTTGTGAGGTCAGAGGCCGTGTCAACATAGTAAATGGCCAATTCATATTGGTTCAATGAATGAGCCATCGAACTGTAAGTTTCCAATAAATCTCTTCCAATGCAGTGCACTTAGATTGTTGTATTAGTTATATTCACACTCTTGAGAACAGGGGAAGCCTACGCTGCTGATGTTGCCTCGGCCCGTATGCCTATATCTCACAGTCTCACAGCCGAGCTTTACCTGTTTTGACAGTGAGAAGTAAGATGTGGCTGCCTTGGTAGATTAATTTCCTAAAATGAGGGGGGGAAAAAAAGCTCAGACAGCAAATACAACATCATGTTCACAGACTAAGCATTCAGGCTTCAAAGAAAGGTAATTGAAAAGCCATCTCATCCTTTATTCTTGAAAATATTGACTATGACTGTGTGTAGTCCGAAGTACAGAAACTTCAAATTCGGCAGAGAATGTTATCTGGAAGGTAAAGTCTGAGCAAATACTGGATCATTACCTCAGTACTCCCTATCAGTCACTTCTGCTGCGATTCTACCATAAGCTTCAAATCGAGTGAATTTTCAAAAACAGCCTAATTTTCCTTCTTCAGACAACTTTAAAAGCAGGATCATTGAGAGTCAGTGGAAGTGGTACTAATAAATAGATCTGAATTGTTTTTCCCCTGACCACGGCCATCCCCATTTTTGTTAAATCACCAACCATGTTATGCTCTGCTTTTTTTGCTCTCATTGAAACCTGTTTATGTGTCTTACCAAAATAGAAACACTGTAGTCAGTTCCTTTGAGAAGGAAGTAAACACTGGCTCTTCCCTCATAAGACAAGGTTCAGTTCAACAGTAAGTCCTGACCAGAATACAAGGAGTGCTGACTCATTTTTAAGTCAGATTTCTATATAAGAATAAGTTTCAACTATTCCAGAAGGTTCAATACCTGAAGAGTAAAATACTAATTTTTCCCCATTTTTTTTCTTGAATTTATTGCACCTAATTAATAAGATTCATTTAATCAAACATTTGAAGATACTATTTTATTCTTAAACCTTTTAAGAATGAAAGAAATAATAACCATTTCAGCCTCTAATATCTAAAATCCAGATTATCTTTCTAATGGTTTTATCATTAATCAAGACAACTCCCCAAGCAAATACTTTAATCCTATTCAATGTCTTCAACTATTCGAAGACTGACTTGAGACCTGAGATCAAACCAGGTCTGAAAACTCTCCAGGCTTCTGAGATCCTGGGACATGCCTAGATCAAGACTCAGTACAGTGCAATTAGGTGTGGGGTGGGAATGGTTTGGTAGAGAGGTCAGTCCTGTGGGAACAAGATACAGAAAAGAGAAGTGTTGCTGGTAAGGAGGAAGAAAATATGGCAGATTCTAGTCTTGAGTTGAGCCACAGATTTTTTTAAGTTGAGATAAGATTGGCTTATGCCATTATGTAAGTTTCACGTATAACATTATATTTCTACTTCTGTAAGCAGTGTGCTCACCATGCAAAAAACTAGCTTATATCCAACACCCAGCAGTTGACCCCCTTTACTCCTTTTGCCCTCTTCCCTGTCCCTTCTTCTCTAGTAATCGTTACTCTGTTCTCATTATCTACATGTTTATCTGGTTTGGTTTATTCATTTATTTTGTTGTTTGTTTGTTATATTCCACATATAAGTTAAATCATATGATATTTGTCTTTCTCTTACTTGTTTCATTTATCATGAAACTTTGAACTTCATCCATGTTGTTGAAAATGGCAAGATTTCTCTCTTTTTATGGCCAGTGTTATTCCATTGTATACATATTCCACTATTCTCTATCCTGGGCTTTCCTGGTGGCTCAGTGGTGAAGAATCTACCTGTCAATGCAGGAGATGAGGGTTCCATCCTTGGGTGGGGAAGATCCCCTGAAGAAGGAAATGGAAACTCTCTCCAGTATTCTTGCCTGGGGAATCCCATGGACAGAAGAGCCTGGCAGGCTACAGTCCCTGGGGTCGCAAAAGAGTTGGACATGACTCAGTGACTACACAACAATTCTTTGTTCTATCATCCATTGGTGGGCACTTAGGTTTTTTCCATATCTGAGTTATAATAAAGAATGCTGGGATGAACATAGGGGTGTATGTATTTTTTCAAATGACCATTTTTACCATTATCCTTTGGATAAATATCCAGAAGTGGAATAGTCAGACCATATGGTAGTACTGTTCTTAATTTTTTGAGGAGTCTCTATATTGTTTCCACAGAAGCCGAAGGCTCTCTTGAGATACTGACCCAGAGAGAGATGTCTGGGATAGCTAACTCATCAGCCTTCCTGAGTTGTTACTGCCATTTGGCCAAGGAAGGCAAGCTCTAGTCATGGGTTGTTCTGCTTACTGTTTTGAGTGAAATGATCTCCATTCTTACCTGTTGCACATGTCTATCACATGTTCTGTCTCATTATGTAGTTATATTTTTAAGTTTCTTGAGGCAGCATCTGTGTATTGTAATATTCTATACCATCATACATCCATGCCTGGCACAGTGAAGTGAAACCACTCAGTTGTGTCCGACTCTTTGCGACCCCATGGACTATAACCTACCAGGCCTCTTCGACCATGGGATTCTCCAGGCAAGAATACTGGAGTGGGTTGCCATTTCCTTCTCCAGGGGATCTTCCCGACCCAGGGATCGAACCCAGGTCTCCTGCATTGCAGGCAGACACTTTACCATCTGAACCACCAGGGAAGCCTGTCACAGAGCAATATACAAAAGAGATTTGTTAAATCAATGAATAAATTAATTTTTATAATGCTTGAGGTTCAGTGTAACAAAACACTGAGAAAATCATATCTTCAACATAGTTCAGTCTGCACTATTTATATGATGAAAAATACATAATTTGTTACCTATTAATACTTCTAAATGCATAAATTTAAAGAAAACACTAATTCACCAGCACAAGATGCAAGGCAATGTCTTCTTATTTGGAATATGCTGGTATTTAAATGGATCAATAAGCTCTGAGAGCTGGTGATGGACAGGAAGCCTGGCATGCTGTAGTCCATAGGTTGCAAAGAGTTGGATATGACTGAGCGACTGATCTGAAATGGAACAATACTCAGCATTTTGAGTTGCTTAGTTTGAGACTAGTTCTGTTTCCTCATTTTTGCTAATCATCATGTTTGTCACCGGCAGTCATACTCTCTATTTATTCCACAATATTAGTTCATCTGTAAGCAGATGTGGTGTTTCCCCTCTTTGACATCTTCTATTCCAACTTCCTCCACAACACATCTGTGCCAAGCAGAGATGCCTGGGTGTGCACATTATTATAAGACACAGATGCTTATCTCAAGAAGCTTACAAAGATAGCTACATAAGTAGGTAATACATAAATTGTTTCTCACCTTCAACTCTTTCAACAAAGCATAAGTAATAAAAGATAATATTCATTGACCTTTGTTATCCCAGAACATGACAATAAATGTTGTATTATTTAATCTTATAGCAACATTTTATAGCTGGGAAAAAAACAGAAGTTCAGGAACTTGTATAAATTGTCTGTAGTCATATAGAGGTCAATGCTACTGTCACTAATGCCTAAATGGAGCTCAAAATAAGAAGTAATGTAGGAGAAATAATGTGATATTGGCAGTTGATGGCACGGTGGTAATTATTGATAGGGTGGGAATGCATGAAACGACTATCTCAGGGGGAGAACATGAAAGTGAATAAGCAATTCCAAATTAATCCTGGGTGAATAAACAGAAAGAATGAGAGAAATTGAGAAGGAGCCATAGAACAGGTAAGAAGAGAACTAAGAAAAGGTAACACTGTAGAAATCAAGAAAAAATGATCAATAGTGTAACTGCTACAAAGAAGTCAAGGAAGGTAAGGCCTGGAAACAGGTTTTGGACTTGTCAGTAATAAAGTTATTAGCAATCCTAACCAGCATATTTTCTCAGGGGTTGTGGTGATAGAAGTCAATTTGCAAAGAGAGATCAGGAAGTCAAAGAGAGAAAATAGAGCCAAATCTTATACACATTTTGGTGTCAAAAGGAAGAAGATAAAGCAGAACAGTTGGCCCTCCATATTTGGGAGTTCCTCATGTGTGGCACCCCACTCCAGTATTCTTGCCTGGAAAATCCCACGGACGGAGGAGCCTGGTGGGCTGCAGTCCATGGGGTCGCTAAGAGTCGGACACGACTGAGTGACTTCCCTTTCACTTTTCACTTCATGCATTGGAGATGGAAATGGCAACCCACTGCAGTGTTCTTGCCTGGAGAATCCCAGGGACGGCGGAGCCTGGTGGGCTTCCATCTATGGGGCCACACAGAGTCGGACACGACTGAAGCGACTTAGCAGCAGCATGTGTGGATTCTATCAAGCTTGGATAGAAAATGCTGGGAAAGAATTCCAGAAAGTTACAGAAAGCAAAACTGAATTTGCTGCACACAGCAACTATTTACACAGCATTTACATTGCATTAGGTATTATAAGTATTCAAGAGATGATTTAAAGCACACAGGAGTATGTGTGTTAGGTTATATGTTAGTTAAGGGACTTGAGCATCTGTGGATTTGTGCATCTTCGGAGGATCTTGGAACCAATCCCCCACAGATACCAAGGGATGACTCTAGTTGGAGGCAGAAACAAGGGGCGATTCTGTAAAGTCCTTTATGGCTCTAAAAGAGCCAACAATAACCGACTGAACAAAGTCATAAAAGGGAGAGAAAGGATTCCCTTAGGGAGACAGAAAGAGCAGAGGGAGTGGTGGGTGAAGTTATTCATGCTGGAAGGATAGGAAAGGGAAATAAATGGGTTTTATTGTTTCTGTGACTTAAGAGATAAAGTCATATACCTAGAATGAGAAGATGAGTAGGATAAAGAGTTTCAGAAGGTTTGAAAATAATTGGGACCATCCCAATGAAGAAAAAGAAATGAAACTTTTAAAAAAAAAGAAAGAAAAGAAAGAATATCTGGAAGCACTAAAGCGCTCAGAGGGAGGGTGGACTTACCATAAATTCCTTAATTTTCCCAACAGGACCCAGGTCAGCAAGCTTCCTGCCCACCATGGCTCTTAAAATCAACCCCTCTTTCTAGTAAAATGACATTGAAGATGGGAAACCAGACTAGCCAGATTTGAGGTGGGGAAAGGTTGTACTCTCTAAAATAAACTACACTCAAGAGAGAGCAAGGGTTTCAAAACCAAACCCTGAGACAAAATAAGAGCTTCTTTGTATCTTTACCCTCTCCACCCTCCAGTTACTTTTCCTTCTCCGGGAGAATACTTCACTTTCCTTTCCTTTCCTTCCCCCTCACCTATTTTCTCAAACTCGACCCACGTTGTGCCATCTACTGAATTCAGAACTGGAAAATGCACATGTGTTATTTTTAGTCCAAGCATCACATGGTTGGAGAATATTTCATTTTTATTTCACATTGTCTCAGGTCAATGTACCAGGTTCTTAAGGCTGTCACAAGTCTCAGAGATCACTCCTGAGAACTGCAAAACAAAGAATCCTGTGACACAAATGCTGACAACGTGGAAAGACCTTGTGATTTGCTGAGTCACTGATCAGAACTTGCAATTTTGAATACTTTCTTTTAGAATTAAAATTCGGTATCCTAACACGCCCATCTCTCTCTATATACAGATTAAAAATCATTTAAAATTGACTTGCATTTGTAAATGAAATGGTAAATAATGTTTTTGAGTACCTCTCCCCCACCATACACATTCAACTTTTAAAATGTTCAGTTTCTCATTAATTCAATCTTTTCTTTTACTGAAAATTTGGTGTAGTTTAGAAGTGACCTAGTTGTAAACTTTTGTTTTGCACATCTTTCAAGAAGCAAGAAGAGTAGACACAATTTCAAAACTTATGTTTACTTGAATGGACAAATTGTGTTGAAGTTTGGATTGAATATATGCCAATGGAAACATTTCTGTGGTGAGATGAATCAGTGCCACATTGTCTAACTATGGATTTGCTGACCATTCTATATTCCTTAAAAACAACCTCTACTAGAATGCATGTTAACCTAGATCCAGGTCCTGTCTCTATTTGAAAGTACAGTTGACCCTTGAACAAGAATTTGAATTGTAAGTGTTCACTTATATGTGGATATTTTTCAACAGTAAATGCTACAGTAATACCACAGTAAATACTGCATAATTCATGGTTGGTAGTATCTGCAGATATCCAACCATTGCTATGCAGGAACCACTTATATAAAGGACCAAGTTATACTTGGGTTTTCAACTGTGCAGAGTGGAAAACCTGGGGGCTCTTGGTGCTTCCAACCGCAAGTTGTACAAGGGCCAAATGTAATAAAATTGCATTCCTATTTAAATGTTTTATTGGTTTAAGTAGTATAATAATTCTAATCAGCCTTGATCATAATTACTTAGTGTATTAATATAACCTTATGTTTATCTTACTTCTACCATTTAAAGTATATATTGTTCTTATTCCTATGAAATTCCTGAAAACAAAAATATTTATTTCACCAGTGTCAGTCTAAAATGCTTCTTTAATATCAGATCAGAGGTAGTATTTCAAAAGGAGCAGTTCTCAAAAGCCTTGACAGTTCTGCCACATAGCTGAGTTAAAATGAAGACTTACCATCAGGCAGCATTTTTAAAGCCTAGTATGAGATATTTTTTCTACTTAAAAGTAAGAAACAACATCTGCTTAAACAAACAAAAAAAAACTTTCCTATTTACATTTTGCATTAATTTTGACTGGGTATGTGTTATTTGTTGATATACATAATTGATTAAGATTATTACTCTAGGTTGATCTTATTTAAAATAATCTTTCTCTTCCATCTATTTCAGAGTAATTGGCTGGCACTGACCTCTCCAAATTTGTAATTTCTGAAATCTGCATTAATTCTGTTTATCTCTGATAAAATAGTCCAATGTTTAGAATTCTCTCAGTGCTACAGACTTATTTGTGCTGCGAATGTATATAGCTATCAGGGCACTACGCTGGGTGTGATAATCCTGAAAGGCACCCAGTCAGGGTCAAGAACCTGCATGAAGCAAGATGACTTTACAAGAAGAGGACACAGTACGCAGAGTGAGGGGAGCAGCAGCCACAAGTTGGTGAGATCAGTGTACAGGACTGTTTTATAGGGGAGGTGGTGGCGAGCTGGGTCCTAAAAGAAAAGGTCTTGAAGATCCTTCCCATGTGTGACAGGCCAGCCAGGGCAGGCAGAGGCCTGGGGATACAGTCCCCTGAGAGCTGTGGTGATGTCTTAGACGACCTGTATGGCTAGACTTTCAAGGACACAGGAAAAGGGGAGGGGCTCATTCTCCCCGACTTCACAGTGATCAGAAGATTGGACTTCAGTCCTAAATTCAAAGTACTTCAACACTGAAAAATATTTGTGATCCTTTGTTCCTTTGCTCTTGAATGTAAGACGTTGTATAAATGTTCTCTAAACAGGTCTTTCACTTTGGGAAAGGAAAGGTTCAAAGAGCAAAATTTTAAGCTACGGAGCCCTTCTCAGAAGGAATGTTCTATATATATACTAGAGGAAGCCAAGTCTCAGTGAGCTTGCGGGTTGAGAGAGGAGATGGGCGTCAGGACTCTGCATGCTTCCTTGTATGGCTCCAGACTGGAGTGACTGTTGCTGGTTGTCCCAGAAATGTTTTCTAGTCATGAAGGAAAGTCATGTGAGAGACTGTCTCCTTCCTGATTGTTTTACTTTTAACTCAACAGAACAGCTAGAAAGCAGATTTCCCAGACACTTCAGAAGGAGATAAACAGCCTGAAGAAAATCTGACATCTGCAAATCAGCATAGACTAGCTCTTAAATATTTCACATGAGTAATATATTAAAAAAGCAGCCAAGCAGGACATGGCAGATGGAAGACTGGGTGGAAAGCTGAAGCCTGGGCTGGAGATAAGTACCTAATAAAAACCATTCTTTCCAAAGAATGCCAAGAACTCAGATTTGAAGATTGGCCTTGTCAACACTTAAAGTCTCTGATTCCTCTCAAGAAAAGATGTGATAAATAATTAAGAGTGAATTATAATGAGCATATCCTTGAAAGCATTTGTTCCACACAGAGAAGTCATGCAGGGTAATTCTTCAGTCACTTCAAACTCATCACTGGCTTCTCTGGTAACAGCTGACTAGTACTGGTAACAAGAAAAACCTCTCGAGATCATTTGCGTGTCTTTAAGTTGATGATTGATGTCACTCTTAGTATTTTCAACTCTTTGAGAAACTGTTCAACCTAAAAAACATGATCGCCTTGATACTTGCTTTCTCTCATTACATTTCTTCAATTGCTAATTCAACGTTGGTAAATGGATTTCTTGCTAGGCTAATAAATGAGCTGCTGAGAAAAAAATTATAATGAGCATGTTCGTGGTTATCTATAATGAAAAGCACTTACAAGCAGTTCTTTTACGCCTCTTAAATGTTCAGGTGTGGTACTAATTTACGTTATAAAGAAAATGACTGACTTAGCAAATGCGCAAATTGGTCTAGCCAGTTACCACAAACCTCAAGTAGTAGAGGCCAAAGCAATGGCCTGTCCTGATGCATGCTTTCTCACATGCATCATTTGAAGCTAGATTGCAGCTTTTGAAGCTAGATTTAAAAGCAAAAACCCATTACCTTTCATATGAAGCTCCATCAGTTACTAATTAAAGATTATGCATTCTTACACATTAAATACACATACGCAAGGCCTCATTTTAAGACAAAAATAAAACTTTATAAATAGACTGCAAAGCATGACCAACCTCCCTAGCCAATTGGCTGGGTTGCTCCCTGTTGTGAGAACATCCCAGGAGAGGAGTCTGTCATCTATTAGGAGGCGTCCAAGGATCTGAGTGCTTGGAAGGCAGAGTTCTTCTCTGGCTCTGGGAATCCTAGCGCTGGCTGGGGGCCAAATCAGGAATTACTGTGAAGCCCTTAGGTTACTTGAGGCAGTAACCTCAAAAGATACAGTAATCTCAAAAAAGATACACAAAAAAAATCTCTCTCAGGTGTTTCATATTAAAAGTTTTGGGTGGAGTTCTACAGACAGCAGATTCAAAACATAGGTGAGGCTCTAACAAAGCTTGGTGATAAGGCAGATCAGTATACCTTGCTGATGATTTAAAAACCTAATCTAGACCATTGCTTCAAAATTAAGAATTAAAACACTAATACAAACCTAAACTTTTAAAATTATTGTTGAACTCTGCTTCCTAAGAAAGACCTTTCAGAGGGACTTCCCTGGCAGTCCAGTGGCTAAGACTCTGTGCTCCCAAAGCAGGGGGCCCAGGTTCAATTCCTGGTCAGGGAACTAGATCCCACATACTACGACTAAAGTTCACACATGCCATGACGAGGGGGGAAGATCCCGCATGCCTCAACCAAGACCCAGAGCAGCAAAATAAAAAACCTCAAAACAAAGATCGGTCAGAATCCTTTGAATCTCTTAGTTTTTAAGGGCAGTATTTAATTTGTCTAATGTAAGTGTAATCACCATTTTATGGTTGGCAAACATAAAATCAGAGAGGTAAGGAATTTTCCTTACATCACACAGTGGATAAATGAGTTTGTAATAGAATTCAAGCATCTTCCACCAGTAGCTAGAAATGACAACAATCATATAGCCAATTTTTTATTATCAGGGTTTTTCATTCTTCACGTGACTTTTTGTGTTTGTTTGATTCTATAACCTATAATGTAGGTACTACTGACATTTTCATTCCACATGTGAAAAACCAAAGCTCAGAGAAGCTCCCTGACTGCTCCAGCATCACACATTGGCCAGCAAATATGCAGGCAGGAGGGACATTTACAGGCCCTGCTCTTAACCACTATACAAAAGTGGTTTTATTTCTCTACCCACTTCTACCTCTTTCTCAACCTACTTCCCTACAAAAATTTGTGGGTTATTTGTCTATCAGATATCATAAAGGAACTCATCATAGAGTGAGTCCTCCCTCTAGACCCAAAGGCAAAACAAAACCACAAGGGTGACTTTTCATCTAACAATCTGTGACCCGGGATCTGCCAAGAAGAGGCACCCCCTTACAATTCCTGCACAGCCTCTGTGGTTGAGGGCCTTGACCCCGAGACTCCCTAATTCCACCAGCATTCACATTAGTTGTAAGCAAGCATTCTTTCCATGTACAACATTGTTTGTTTTGTAGAAATGCAAAAAGCACATTTCGACTACTCATCTGTTGCTTAAATCTCCTCTATGATACTCTGGCCAAGCAGTCTGGAAATTTGAAACCTCCCATGTTAGCACATTCCATCTTGGACAGCTTTAACTGAGAAATGTCTTTTCTCATATTGAAAAAAAAAAAAAATCTGCCTGTGACTTCTTTTTGTTTTTTGTGATTATAAGTATTAAGTCTGTTTATTTGTTTTTATTTTGAGAATTTAATGAACTATATAGACCCTATCCCTGGAAAAAAAAAAAAAAAGACTACAGCCATACACAAAAAGGCTGACAAGCAGCCCTCTGAAGGCATATAATGGTCTGTGAACCTCAAGGTTAGAAACCCTCTTCAATAACAGCCCTTCAAATGCTGTAAGTGAGAGAGCACTCTTACCCTCCTTGCTGCGAACCATGTCCAAGAAAGGGCTTGTGTTCTTCTCTTGCCACTGAATTACGTCGGCTTAGATTGTGGTCATTCATTTAGCCCATGGAGACCTTCCTGAATCCTGGCGCTGTGATCTAATCTATTCACTATGCCTTCTTCAAGTCAGCTCTAGTCTTGATCACCACAGCCCTGGCAAAGATCTTAGACAGGAAATAGCTGGAGATAAAACCCCAGTGACAGGATAATCACCCTGTGAGGTGGGAAGCGCCCCCTACATTTTTCTGCAAAGATCATATACTGGGACTTGAGTCTGTGAATACACAGGGAAGTGTGCACGTTTCAACAAACAGAATATAATCATATGCCATTAACTTTATCCCTCAAGAAACCTGCTTTTGTTTCATTTCTTCAGTGTTGGGTTAGTTCAGGACTTAGACTAACCAACTCAGAGGATATGAAAACACATGAGAACCACATGATTGAGGGTCTAGGTACCAATTGCAAAACTTCCTTTTACATCTTAGAATGTGGCCTCAGGAAACCCAAGTATTTTCCCAGGTCTAAACTCCCTCCAACTACAGTTTTCCTAAATAAAACAGAGTAGTTGCCTAGGGGCTATCTCTTTGGTGTGAAGAATTCTCACACCAGCAAGTTTATAAATGCCAAAAAGCAAGTTTACAAATGCCATGTTGTGTATTAGGGTTTTTTTTTTTTTAATGGTTTAATTTACTTGTTTTTAAATGAGTTTTTTCATTTATGCTTCAAGGTATGCTTCAAGGATACCTCGTAGTGTTCTAGCATTTTGAGTACAAGTTGACATTGACCCTGTCCAAGTACTTTGTAGATTTTAGAAATTAAATAATATCACTTCTAATGTTTGTCATTTCAAAGCTAAGAGCTTTAATATAGCCAGCATTGTGGAAGAAGATTGGAAAAGAATTGAGTCAGAGGATCCCACTCTGTCTTTAACTACACAAGTGATAACAAGCAATTCTTCTGTCCTTTCTGGGCCTCTTATTTCTCATACATAAAAGTCACTTCTCCAGTTCTCAAAAATCATTTTATTCTAATTTTGTTAAATTAGATGGATGCGCTAAAGCATCAGAACCAAGACAACAGCAGTATCTGGATTCCTTTCTGTGTCTTAATTAAGGCTAGAAGTATGATTTTAACATACAAGCGCTGTCACAAAATATCCTTTCACTCTAGTGGTGATGCATGGTGGGTCACAGGACACAATGCCTCTATTCCAAAGGTTCCTGAACTTTGGAAACACTTCGGGAATTAAAAAAAAAAAATTCATGAGGCCTAGATCTCACCCCAAAATGTTCCAAAAGGCGTGAGATTACCTCGACCAGTAGAATTATAAAAACCTAGAAAACTTAGAAAACATAAAAACTTCAGTTTAGAACCACTGCTCCATTCCAGCTTTCAATTCTGAATGTATGTAAGAATCAACTGATAATTTTTCAAAGCCTGCCAGTGCCTAGATCCACCCCCAGATTCTGATTCAACTGGCCCGTGGGCCAAGGGCATTGATGTGTTTTAAAACTCTGCAGGTTCCTGTGATGTGCAAACAGGGGTGGGAACTACTCCTCTAATCTCTACTTCACATGATCCTTCTAGTTGATCATCCTGACATCAGTCGCACACCGGCCACTCATCAAATGAAAAATCTTTGGACCTAATTACAAGGTACAGGTCCACCTCCACTATATCAACCTGGTGTCATAACTTCCTGCTTTTTCTCTAGGACCATAACTTCTTATCTTGTCAATTAACCAGTGCTCCCGGTGTTCTGTGACCTGAATTTCCCAGCTATGGGCTCTCAAGTGCTTCTTTCAGATTGTAGTCCCACTTCTATTAACTTCTGTTTGCCTTGTGCATCAATTCTCCCTAGTACTTTGAATGCCCTTGCCTATACTTCCAAATGCCCTCGCCTATTCTTCCAAATGCCCTCTGTATCTTGGATTATTCTGATCAAATTTCCCCTATGATCCCAACTAACTACTATTAAATGGGAGTCAAAAGGATATATTCAACGGAGAAAAAAAATCTGCCTAATTTTGCCAATGGCTGAGCAAATCCTAGGCACACATATCAAGGAAATTGGAAACACACACACACAATTTCTAAAACCATAACACTTTTTTTCCATTCTACACTGGCTTCAGTTCTGGCCAAGTACTTAAGAAACACAAGAACCAACCTTGGAAAACTACAAAGATGAGAACTGTACATTTTTAAGAGAATTAAGGAGTTACCAATAGAAGGTGAAAGCCAAGATTAGAACCTCAGTCTAGAAAAATGAAAGCTGATGGAGAATCATTTTTTAAGAGTGACTAAAACAATATTATTTTCTCAAATATGGAGCATAGAAGCTGAAAGAACAATGTTCTAGTAAAAAATGAAATACTGCATAGTAATTATAAAATAAACTTATAAGGAGTTTATACAGGGTAAAAATAAAAAGGTTCTCTGAAGTCTTAGATAAATGTGGTAAATGAGAATATTCAGAAAAAAAGCACTTAGTAGTATTTGGGGAGTAATTTACAAGTTTTTAAAGTGCTTTCATATACATGTTCTTACTTGAGGCTTGTAAAAAATCAGAAATTAGAGCTTCTCTGAGTATATTTTGAACAGTTTGAGGCAGTGTTATCAAGGGATCCAGCATCTGCTTTGATGAAAGTTTCTTTGAGATGCTGAGAGTGGGCTGGCCAGATCTTTGCTCTAGTGGTATTTATACCCTTTATGACCAAAGGTGGATTTGCCATAAATCTAGTGAAGTTTTAAGCTTAACTGCTTCTCTTGCAAGGGTTTTTCCCAAGCCTTAAGAGGAGCCCTGGCAGTAGGTTCTCATGGTTGTGTGTTTTTGTCACATAGCAAAAGTAAGTTATCATTTGCTGTGATTTTTTTCTTCATTCTTCTTATTTTTGTACATACTCTGTATTGGGCATTTTATATTCTTTTTCTTAAATATGAACTATGGTGCCTCTCCTGCTTATGAGCTATTATTACTAAGTCATGGCATCCTGCTAACCGTTGCAAGGCCCTTAGCATCTTCCTTGTCTTCTACTTTTCTTTCTCCATCAACACTCAGCCTTTGAGCTTCAGCTGTTCCCTGCCGTCTCTTCAGCCATGTTCCTCACTTCTGATGATCATCTCTTCACAGGAAGTGTCTTCCCCAGGAAGACTCAGAGTATCAGGTCAAGCTTTCCAGTTAATCCCCTTCTCTCCCCTGGACCGGTTCTCCTCCTTTCCCTCACCTTTGGAGTTTCTCAGCCTGAGAGAACTGTTTCCACTTGGACTCTGTCCACGGGGTCCTCCCAGCTGCACCCTTTCGTCTGAGGCGCCGAAAGGGCTGCTCCTCAGAACCTTCCCTGCTCAGCCCTTTCAGCAGTGATGGTCTCCTCCAGTGGTTTCTCCTTTCTAAATTTTCATTCTTTAACACCAGGGAAAAATACACTAGATACTGAAAATGCCTTTTATCTTGAGCTGTTTTGGCACAAGTGCCACAGAAGGGCAGGAAAGAAAAAGTTTTGTGGCAGCTGCTCCTGGGCCACCCTTGGGAGCTGTGCTTTCCCCCTCTACCCACTATGGATAAGCTGTCAAAATAGACACTGGGAAATGTAAAGAAATAAAATAAAATAAAAACATAGGTTTTCTTTCCATGGAACATGGTTTTGCACACCTGGAGTTCTCAGGTCAGCCTGAGGGAGGCAGAAAGAGTAGCGTGGGGCTGTGCATCACCAAGGGATCCATTTACGCACACGCACACGACATAGAGCACGGGTCAGGTGTTTTAGGACGACTAAGGCAATGGCAACCCACTCCAGTACTCTTGCCTGGAAAATCCCATGGACAGAGGAGCCTCATCGGTTGCAGTCCCTGGGGTCGCTGCGAGTTGGACATGACTGAGCGGCTTCGCTTTTTTTCACTTTCATGCATTGGAGAAGGAAATGGCAACCCACTCCAGTGTTCTTGCCTGGAGAATCCCAGGGACAGGGGAGCCTGGTGGGCTGCTGTCTATGGGGTCGCACAGAGTGGGACACGACTGAAGCGACTCAGCAGCAGCAGGAGCTTAGCTGTGAAATAAAGATCTGCTCAAAATTACCCACCCAATATAGGAAAAGGGAAATTTTTATTTTACAGAGATTTCAATAATGCAGGCTTAAGCTCAAAGAACAATAGCACTTTGAAGTTTATCTAGAAGATGTAATTAAATGTAGACCATCTCTGTCAGTGAATATTTTAGTTATCATGTTTGTTTTCTCATTTAAGTAATACTAAATAGGGATTCTGAAAAAGATTTAAAATATGTTATACTGCTATGGTATCCTAATACCTGCCCGCCCCCCACCCAGAAACCCTTCTAATGGGTTAAATAAAACTTAAGTAAAGATGTTAATATCAAGAAGCATTTAAATGAGCATCCTGGGCAGGATCAGCATTGTGTTTAAATAGAAATACACAGAGTCAGCAAAAAAAAAAAAAAAGAAGAAGGGATTTGACCTTTGCCTTAGATTTCAGTCTAGGAATTTGCAATACTTTAATGCTACATATTTTGTTCAACCTACAAAAACCCACAATATTTATGGAAGCTCAAGGGAGTCAGCTTCTCACTTGATGTTCTCAGTACAATAAAACACTAGTGCTGTGCAAAAATCATAATTTTCATACACACAGGAGAAAACTGTGCTGATTTCCTGGGAGCAAAAGATTTAGTAATAAAAAATAAATGAAATTATCAGATCAGATCAAATCAGTCGCTCAGTCGTGTCCGACTCTTTGCGACCCCATGAATTGCAGCACGCCAGGCCTCAGTTTTTCACACCTATCATTTTCATATCTACTAATTTGAAGACCCACGTACTGGGATATCTCTTTGGGGAGAAGAAACAACCGTGTACAAATAATAACCAAGTCCTGTGAATTCCTGACAGTTCTAACATTTTTGACATAAAGATTTTTAGTAAGATATGTATGCCTTGATTTTATCCCAACTCTTATCACCACCCTGGGCATTCTCTTTCTTTCAATAGTTCAACAGTATACACTCACTGAAAATGCTGACTCACAATGATGTGAGCTAATCATGCAATCTCCTGCTTAGGATTACCCATAATGAAGAAAAGTCAGTGATGATTGGATAAATAATGACCCATATGGAATTTAGTCCACTACTTATATTGGCTGTCTGTTTGTAGGGGGGATTCCCTGATGGCTCAGCAGGGGAAAGAATCTGACTACAATGCAGGAGGCACGGGAGACGAGGGTTCAGTCCCTGGGTTGGGAAGATCTCCTGGAGGAGGAAATGGCAATCACTCCAGTATTCTTGCCTGAAAAATTCCATGTAGAGATGAGCCTGGTGGGCTACATTCCAATGGGTCGCAAAGAGTCGGACACAACTGAGCAAGTAAGGAAACACAAACACTCCATTTTTAAGCCAAATTCCACAAGACCACACTGCCTTGGGCATGAGGAAACAACTGGTCTAACAAAAATACAGATCAGATTCCTTACAATATTAGACTAAAGCTTACATCATTAAAAAAAAAAAAAAAGCTGAAGAAAAAGAGAAACATGACCACAGTTTCCCAAAAGGATTGGATTAGCTTCGTTGAGTCATCACAGAAAAAATGGACTAACATTCAGCAGCAGTATCAATGCTCCTAACAGCATATGCAGACTGGAAAAGCATCAGAACCCAAACATCATAGACCACACACATAAAAAGTTGGGCAGAACCACCTTCTTCAAGCAGTGGCCACAGCAATCATCTTTCAAATGTCAGAGAAATATCCCAGAGCATTGATATTCAAATTAGTAAATATTTGTTCTGAGCATTAAAACAACTAGCTTCATATAACCCTTCTCTTCTTTTCTTCTCACTGTACCTTGCTGTCCTATGACCTCTGTGTTTGGCACATAGTTGAATTTTACATATGAATAAACAAATGGTAGAAAAGTGAGTATCTTGGGATATGATGTGGCTGGATTTAATTCTTAAAAATAAGACTTTTTAAGGATTCTTGGACTGGGAGAATTTCCCAGAAGGGGCCCCTAAAGGATGCTGCTGCTGCTGCTGCTAAGTCACTTCAGTCATGTCCGACTCTGTGCGACCCCATAGACGGCAGCCCGCCAGGCTCCCCCGTCCCTGGGATTCTCCAGGCAAGAACACTGGAGTGGGTTGCCATTTCCTTCTCCAACCCTAAAGGATGACCTATTCTCAATGCATAATAAAGTTTCATTAACTATTTTATTCCTTCATTTATTCACTGCATATTTTTTGTCTGTCTTCTGCACACCAAGAATTGTTCTGGGTTTCTGTGATTTGCTAAACAACAGCACAGACATGGACACTGATCTCATAGAATTTACTTTCTAGGGTGGAAGGACATAATTAAAAAGTAAAAATGAACACAGGAACACATGAATAATGAGATAGTTATGACTGTGATTAGAGCCAAAATGGAGTTTTTTGAGAAATGGAAAGGTGAGAGCCAGATTGTACAACGCCTTATAAACTGTCTCAAGGATTTTCTATTTTATCCTAAGATAAACGGTAAATACTGTAAAGTTTAGGAAGCGTTATAATTAAAATTTTATTTTTAAAAGATGACTCTAGGTGTCTGTAAGTAAAAAGAATTAGAAGAGATGAGAAAAACATGATTATGGCAGATGTGGATGAGAGTAAAGGTCCAGCTGGGGAGGCTACTGCTGTAGTCTAGGTAAAAGATGATGACAGTTGAGACAGAGGAGTAGCTGTGGGTACATGGAGATGTAACCAGATTCAAGATTCATCTGGAAGGCACAAGATTCTTATCAAGGAGATAGTAGTCAAAGGTAATATCGGCATTTCTGTCATGAGCAACTTGAAGCATGGGAGATGCGAAGACTGAAAATATCAAATGAAGAATTGGTTTAAGGGATAAAATGCAGGACACGTAACCAAGAGGAGATAGCAAATAAATGTACGTACAGTTTTGTAGCTTACAAGGGAGATCTGTGTTGGAGAATGCAACCTCCGAGTCATGGTGAATACACAGTATTATTTATAAGCTGTGGAAGTGAATGAGAGCTCATGGGAAAAGAATGTAAGGTAAGAAATAAACAGGCTCCAAGACTGATCTTTGAAAAGCTCCAGTTGCCAAGCAGAGGAGGAAGCTTTACCAAAGGTGAATGAAAAAGGTTGTCATGATGGGGTAGAAAAAACAGTAGACTGTGTGTGTGTTACTCTAAGTTGTGTATTACAGAAGCCAAGAAAAAGAGAATTTCAGATAGAGAAAGTGATCACACAGGAAGTCAAGTAAGGGGAGGATTTTGCAATGGGGTCACCATTGAGATCTTAGTCAGGACAGCTAGAGTTATGGTAGATTGGAGAGAACGGAGCTGTGAAAGGGAAGTGAAGGCATTAGGAAAATGTGCACATAATTACTCTTCTTAGAAGCCTGATAATAAGCAGAATTTTGAGGTTCTGTTCTCAGTTACATAGCCTTCACTTCCCCATCCACAATGTGAGAGTGTAAATATAATCATATTCCAAAAATAACTCAGAAATGCAAGGGCAAAGTCCGGTGATTGGCATCACTCCATTCAGTTGAGTTCAAGTAATATTTATTGAGCACAAAGATGAACAGGACAAGGTGCATTCTTGCCAAAAGCTTATGGGGGAGACAGAATAACTCGTACATTTTTTTTTAATGCAGTAAATTTGAAGATGAAAGTTTGCATGCTGTGCTGTGAGAGCAAGGAAGGAGGGCATTTACCCCAACCAGAATATTTGAAAAAATTTCTGTAAGAGAAAAGACACATGAACTAAACTGTGGAGGAACAAATAGGAATTAGCCCAGTGGTGAGAGGAAGTAAAGCCGCATCGCAGAGGAAATATATGAACATCAGCAAGGGCCCAGAGAGGTGGAAGACAAGTTAAATTCTGTGTGCATCCTGTCCATGATTTGCTCAGAGCATGTACACACACATCAGCTACTAGAATATAAAGCAGAGTGTGAGAGTTAGGTCTAGAGAGGTAGACAGGCCAAGCTCATGAAGAATTTGTGTGCTCTGTTAAGATTTGACTTGAGAGATGCAGACACAGAAAACAGATGTGTGGAGGGAAGGGGAAGGGCAGGAAAAACTGGGAGATTAGGCCGACATACACGCACTGAGAGTCAGTCGCCCAGTTGTGTCTGACTCTTTGTGACTCCCAGGACTGTAGTCTGCCAGGCTCCTCTGTCCGTGGAATTCTCCAGGCAAGAATAGTAGAGTGGGTAGCCATTCCCTCCTCCAGAGGATCTTCCTGACCCAGGGCTCAAGCTCGGGTCTCCTGCATTGCAGGCAGATTCTTTACCGGCTGAACCACCAGGGAAGCCCCATATATACACTACCATGTACAAAATAGGTAGCTGGTGGGAACCTGCTGTATAACACAGGGAGTTCAGCTTGGTGCTCTGTGATGACCTAGCTGGGTGGGATGGGGTGGGGTTTGGGAAGGAGGTTCCAAAGGGAGGGGATATATGTATGTGTGTTAGTCGCTCAGTGGTGTCTGGCTCTTGGTGACCCTATGGAGTGTAGCAAGCAGGCTCCTCTGTCCAAGGGATTTCCCAGGCAAGAATACTGGAGTGGGTTGCCTTTGCCTTCTCCAGGGGATCTTTTCAACCCAGGGGTTGAATCCTGGTCTCCTACATCTCAGGCAGACTCTTTACCATCTGAGCCACCGGGAAAGCCCAGATATATGTATATGTATAGCTGATTTGGGTCTCCCAGGTGGTATTAGTGGTAAAGAACCTGCCTGCCAATGCAGGAGACATGACAGATGCAGGTTCCATCTGCAACCCACTCCAGTATTCTTGCCTGGAAAATCCCATGGAAAAAGGGGCCTGGCGGGCTACAGTCCATGGGGTTCCAAAGAGCCGGACTTGGCTTACTGACTGATCACCCCCACATGCATAGCTGATTCACTTCATTGTACAGCAGAAACTGACACAACATTGTAAAAGTAATTATACTCCAGTTAAAAAATTAAAAAAAATTTACATTTAAAAATTAAGAAAAAGATTGATTCAAATTTAAGATCAACCACCTATTATTTCTGGGCCCTTGGACAATTTACTCAGTCTTCCAGAGCCTTGATTTCCTTAATGAGAGTTTTTATTTTTAGTTTCCTTGAATTAGAGTTTAAATAATATTTACATCCTAATGTGAAAATTTCATGAACTCACAATTAGGGTTAAACATTAACTACGCAGGGAGCAAACTTAAACTCATCCAATCTACTTATTATACATATAAGGGAACTGAGTCCTGAGGAGCTTGATCATTTATCCAAATTCATGCCTTTAGGAAGCAGGAGAGCCTACAGCAAATCTAAGTTCTGTTATCTGACACTACGACACTATTGAGGGGTTTTCAAGTGGCTCAGGGGTAAAGAATCTGCTTGCCAATGCAAGAGACGCAAGAGATTCAGGTTCGATCCCTGGGTCGGGATGATCCTCTGGAGGAAGACATGGCAACCCACTCCATCATTCTTGCCTGCAAAATTCCATGCAGAGAGGAGCCTGGCAGGCTACCGTCCATGGTGTCGCAAAGAGTTCGACATGACTGAGCGACTGAGTATGCACCCATGCGTGACACTATTAAACATGCCTTTCTTCTTGAGTTAAAGTCGGAAGTAACCAGAAAATGAAAGGGGCAGAAGACGGGCTGTCAAATGCCAAAGTGTCAGGGGAGATGCATTTTCTGTTGATGAACAATAAACTAAAGGTTGAGAAATAAGACAGGCACAAGGGCTGAGGATATGATGGCCACATCTCCAGATATCGTTCTTCCTGGTGTAAATAACCATGAACTCACAGCTTGCTACATATATTACAAGAGGCTTTGACAGAAACCAGTCCAGGTTGATATCCCTGTTCTGCCATTTACTTGTTATGTGACTTGATTTAACTTTTTTCTATATCTATAAAATATGAAAATAATGCCTTACTGATTTCTTATGAAGCTTGAATAAGTTAATGTATATGGACATGCTTAATATGTTGCCTCACCAAATGTGGCACCTAAACATTTTCTTTATTCCTTCTGAAAATAATACAGGGCACACCAGCATACATACAAGTTGAGTCCATTTAACGACATGTCCCCACCCAATTTATTCTCATGACTCTCAAAGAGAATCTGAAAAAGGAAGAAAATATGCTATTCTATAGGCTGTGCTTTATTTTCCAGATTTCAGACTGACTTGCTATGTCCTGGACAACCGATGACAGACTAGCCAAAGCTCAGAGACCAAAGATCAGAGTCTGAATTGACTTGGTGGAGCTTTTAGTTAACAAGAAAGGGTCATGTCATGGGTTAGTAGGACAGGTGTGGTGTCTGGGATAGAAATAAATGTAAGCAAAGGTGAGAAAAGTAAAACTGGTGAAGTAGAGAAAGAAGCTGTCAACCCACACATCATCATCTCAAACATAAAAATGGTCTAGCTAGGCAGCCATAAAATGCTTTCTTTGTAATTATTAACAGCTGTTGCCTGAAAATTATTGTGCATTCATTCCAATGTAAATAGTAAGACAGGAGGAGTAAGCACTTTTCTTTAACTGCATGACCTTTAAGGATGAAAGCTTAAGATTTGCTTAAAGTAGCCATGACACTTGTACTATCATCTTCACATGACTGGGTGCACTCCAGCTCCTGATGAAGGGGTCCTGACAATGAGCCCCAGGCAGGTGGTACATGAGGATTTTGAACCATATTTCATTGCCACTTCTTTCCTTCCCTGAAATTTGCTAACTTCTCTGTTCAGGGCATTTGGTAACATGCACACTTCCTGTTGAAACAGCCAGATGAAAACAAAGGCAGACTAAGCTCTTTTCATGCTGGTAATCTTGAGCCTCACAAGTATTTTATTTGCTAAAGTCATACCCTATCATGTCAGCTCTCTTCACCTTTCCCAATCTAAATGAATTTGTCTATAACCCCCTCTTCCTTTTACTGTTTAAGAAATTCTGATAGGAAGACATTAGGAAATACAGAGGAGTCTCATTTACTTTTCAACTATTCACCGAGGACCTCGAATGGGTCAGATGCTCTGCTAGATACAGAAGACACAAGGATAATGAGACACAGAACTTGCCCTCAGGCACTCTCGGTCTCATACAGAAACAGACATGAAAACTAGTCACTGTACTACAGTGTAACAAGGTGTAATGAAAGAGCTAAGCAAGGAATTAAAAGGGGCTCATCAACATCCAAGGCAGAGGAAGGAAACATCCATGAGTTGTCAAAGTAGAAAAACGGGACTTTGCCAGAGAAAAGGGGGAAATGTCAGTTGTAACAATACTACCAATATAGGGAGATATGAAAGAACCTGGCAAATTTGTGTATCTGCTAATAGTTTGTTCTTAATGGAATGATGGTACAATGGAATGGAACAGGATTGGGGAAATGAGACCAGAGAAGGCAGCAGAGACTAATTCATGACGGGATTCATACACCATGATAGAAGTTTTTTAACTTTACTCAGAGGGTCATAGACACCCATTGAAAGGTATTAATCCAGGGAGTAAATAAATAGATTTAAACTCTAGAAAGATCATCTTCACTGGGGTGGAAGTGGGGAGAGGATTGGATGGGGTGAAGACTCAATATAGGATTTCTAGTGAGAAGTCACTATATTGGTTCATGTGAGTGGTGATGGGAACCTGAACTGGAGGACTGGCAATGGGAATGGAGGAGAAGATGCATATTTGTGAAGTATTTAAGATCAGCTAACTAATAAAATATGTAGAGTGAGGGCCAGGGACCTTTAGCTCCTGGGTAGGTGGTGGTAAATTTAGCTGAAGTAGAAACATGGAAGGATATTAAGGGGAAGATTTGTTTGTATTTATATTTAGATTTTTATTTTTATTGTGTTAAGCATACTTAGAACATGATTCAGCTCATAACCATTTTTTTTATGTGAAATACAATATTGTTGACTTATTTGTACAACGTGGTCCTAGAACTTAAATCATCTTGCTCAGCTGAAACTTTATGCTTGTTGAATACTAATTTCCTATCTCCTCTTCTCTCTAGTCCCTGGCAATCACTAAATTCACTCTTTCAGTTTGTGAATTTTACTATTTTAATCTGTCATGTAAGCGGAATCATGCAGTGTTTGAAATCGGAATCTCAAAGACACATTAGCACTCTCGTGTTCGCTGCAGCTCTAGTCATAATAGCCAAGGTGTGGAAAGAACCTAAATCCCTGTCCACAGACGAATGGACAAGAAAATGTGGTATAAATATACAACAGATTTTTATCTAGCCTTTAAAAAGAAGGAAATTCTAAAATATGCGGTAATAGTAATGAATCTTGAGGACATTATGCTAAGTGAAATAAGTTCCTGTGAACTTCCCATAGGGCACTAAGTTGGTGCTGTCCAATAAGTCCTTTAGATATACATGTAGATCTTGAGCTGAAGTAGAGAAATACTAGAATAAAATCAAGACAAATCACAAAGCTAAGAAGGCAATGAAAAAATCATGCATGACATTCTCTGCCTCTAGAAGTCAGACTTGTTTAGGAAATCAAATAGGAACATGTTTACATCTTATTATCAAAACAGGAAGAGAAGAAGACTGGAAACAAAATGAGTGTAAATCCTGAGTTCTTATCACAAGGAAAAAATATTTTTTAAATTTCTCTTTTCTTTTGAATTTCTCTGAGATGATGAGTCCTCACTATCCTGCAGTGTTAATCAATTCATGATATATATAAGCCAAATCATTGTGCTGTACACCTTAAGTATACAGTGCTGTATGTCAATGATATCTCAATAAAGTTGGAAGGAAAACAATTCAAATAAAATAGGCTAATTATCCTGGAGAATGAGAAAAATTTCCTAAAAGGAAATATTGAGATCTTTGTGGACACCTTGACAGATTTAAATGAAGTCTGAAAGGCCAGGAGAGACTGATATGAAAAAGGATGCTCCCGTGTATAACTGCTTTTTTCGAGGGTTTCAGAGAGGGGAATGATGAGTCAGCTGCTATCAAATCAGAAACTGTGAAATGTAACTGCTCTGGGAAGACAGAAAACAAGTGAGAAGCACCTTCTTAAAGTCACAGACACTAAAAATAACATGGGGAACTTGAAATATTGAGAGAAGGGTACAAAGCGGTTACTGAATGTATCGACAGATATGATGGGGGAAGATAGGAAGACCAGCCTAAGAGGTTCAGGGTCAGT
Organism: Bos indicus x Bos taurus; assembly: GCF_003369695.1. Lineage (NCBI taxonomy): Eukaryota > Metazoa > Chordata > Mammalia > Artiodactyla > Bovidae > Bos > Bos indicus x Bos taurus. The sequence goes on along the minus strand of NC_040077.1, from coordinate 6,602,183 downwards.
TCAGTTCAGTTGCTCAGTCATGTCCATCTCTTTGTGACCCTATGGACCACAGCACACCAGGCTTCCTGTCCATCACCAACTCCCAGATTTTACTCAAACTCATGTCCAACGTGTTGGTGATGCCATCCAACCATTGCATTCTCTGTTGTCCCCTTCTCCTCCCTCCTTTAATCTTTCCCAGAATCAGGGTCTTTTCCAACGAGTCAGTTCTTCTCATCAGGTGGCCAAAGTATTGGAGTTTCAGCTTCAGCATCAGTCCTTCCAATGAATATTCAGGACTGGTTTCCTTTAGGATGGACTGGTTGGATCTCCTTGCAGTCTAAGGGACTCTCAAGAGTCTTCTCCAACACCACAGTTCAAAAGCATCAATTCTTCAGCGCTCAGCTTTCTTTATAGTCCAACTCTCACATCCATACATGACCACTGGAAAAACCATAGCCTTGACTAGACGGACCTTTGTTGGTAAAGTAATGTTTCTGCTTTTTAATATGCTGTCTAGGTTGGTCATAACTTTTCTTCCAAGGAGCAAGGGTCTTTGAATTTCATGGCTGCGGTCACCATCTGTAGTGATTCTGGAGCCCAGAAAAATAAAGTCTGACACTGTTTCCACTGTTTCCCCATCTATTTCCCATAAAGTGATGGGACCAGATGCCATGATCTTAATTTTCTGAATGTTGAGTTTTAAGCCAACTTTTTCACTGTCCTCTTTCACTTTCATCAAGAGGCTCTTTAGTTCTTCTTCGCTTTCTGTCATAAGGGTGGTGTCATCTCTGGGTAATGAAGTAGAAACAATGAATAAGCAGAAACTCTGGGCTTGTATGAAGTAGAAAGAAAAGACAGAGTTATTGTCTTGATTGGTAAGAGTTGATTGGTGTTGATAAGAGTAGTACAAGCAGTCGAAAAGCTGAGTCAGTGTTCTGATGGAGAGTTGGCTCAGTCTTTCACACTGAGGAAGCCACAAAATAACCCAATTCCCAAGTGTGTTTCACCTCCATGAGGACAACTTAGAGTGTCATTCCTATGTTTCCATGAAATTTGTATTACCTTATTTCTACAAATATATTTACAATAAATCCCTCAGTACTTGGAGGTAGTTTGAGATCATACTGTTTTCTCTTTTTCTGGCAGCAAAAATGGCCTAAGATACTGCTCCAACTTTTCAAAGCAGCTTACTACACCCTTCTTATAGTGTTGCAGCAAGAAATGAGTGGAATATGTCATATAGTCCAGTAAATGATCTCTCTCTCCAGGAGGGAAATGATTACCCTCTCCTCTTTGAAAATCATCTCGTTTTATTAGCAGCCTCATCACACTGCTCATAATGACTTTTCTGTCAATTAAAAGCTTCAATTCTTTTATTATATACCAAGAACTTCTATTATATACTAAGCACTCCATATAAAAGGAACCAGAGGATATAAAAGACTAAAAGCAAAAACAGCCACCTGCCTTCATGTAGTTTAGCATCTAATGGGGGAGACAGGCATTGAGTCAACAATCACACTCATGAAAGTACCATTCATTACTCACCTAATGTTGGCCCAGGACCACCTATACTCCCCATTGGACAGCCTTCCCTCGTGCTTTGTCCTTAGTTGCAGGAGAAAAGAGGGCGCTCCACAGCTTCTTCCCAGTTCAGTTCAGTTCAGTCGCTCAGTCGTGTCCGACTCTTTGCAACCCCATGAATTGCAGCACGCCAGGCCTCCCTGTCCTTCACCAACTCCCGGAGTTCACCCAGACTCACGTCCATCGAGTCAGTGATGCCATCCAGCCATCTCATCCTCTGTTGTCCCCTTCTCCACCTGCTCCCAATCCCTCCCAGCATCAGTCTTTTCCAATGAGTCAACTCTTCGCAAGAGGTGGCCAAAGTACTGGAGTTTCAGCTTCAGCATCAGTCTTTCCAATGAACACCCAGGACTGATCTCCTTTAGGATGGACTGGTTGGATCTCCTTACAGTCTGAGGGACTCTCAAGAGTCTTCTCCAACACCACAGTTCAAAAGCATAAATTCTTCGGCACTCAGCTTTCTTCACAGTCCAACTCTTACATCCATACATGACCACTGGAGAAACCATAGCCTCGACTAGACGGACCTTTGTTGGCAAAGTAATGTCTCTGCTTTTGAATATGCTATCTAGGTTGGTCATAACTTTCTTTCCAAGGAGTAAGCATCTTTTAATACAACCCATTACGTTCTTCCAAAGAGCCTCTGGCTCACCTGCATCTTTTTTTTGTTGTTGTTGTTACCTTTAAACTTCCTCCAACATCTTCATCCCACCCTACTCTTTACCCTGCACCCAGTCCAATCAAAGTTTTTCCCCCCACGGTCCCATGGTAATAGTCCTTTTCAAGATCTCCAGTAACTGCCAAAATTCTCAATCCAGTGATCAGTCATAGTCGTCATCTCATTTTACTTATCTTTGGCACAGGTGATCACTACTTTTTACTTGAAACATTTTTATCTCTTGACTTCCAGAACATTATACTTCCCTGGTTTTCCTTCTACTTCACTGGGCTCTCCTTCTTAGTGTCTTCTGTTGATCCCTTCTCAACTTCCTCACTCTCAATGCTCAGGTCACCTTGGACATTTCTTCTTTAGTTCATTTACTCTCCAGACAATATAACCTAATCTCTCAAGTGGCTTTTATATGCCGAATGCTCACACATTCATATCTATAGTCCAGACCTAGGAAAACCAATTTACCCAGTTTTTCCAGGACTTTCTTGGTTTTAGCACCTGAAGTCCCACGTCCCAGGAACCTCCTCCATCTCAGGCAAACCAGGATGGCTGGTCACCCCACTCAGACTTCTTCCCCAAACTGTAGATTCATACATCCAACCAACCACTAGCTCCATTTGGATATGTACTAGGCATCTTAAAGCTGACATGTCCAGATGGATCTTTCCACTCAGACCTGCTTCTTTCATGGACTTGCCCATCTCAGTAAATGGTGACGCTATTCTTCTAGTTATGCCATTAACCTTAATGCAATCTTTGATAGTTTTTTCTTCCTCCTATAAACTCATATTCAATCTGTCAACGTATTCTGTCATCTTTCCTTCAGAAGTATCCAGACTCTGACCACTCCCTTCATTTTTACTGTTATTACCTTGGTCAAACCACCATGATATCTTATCTGGATTAGCACAGACAAGTTTCTAGGTGCTATCTCTGCTCTATTCGCTGACTCTCATCCACACAGAGTGTTTACTGCCCACACAGTAGCCAGTGCAATCTTTTGAACGTATGTCAGATCACGTCCTTTGTTCAAATTGCATCATTATTCTCCACTCACTCAGACTGAAAGCCAAAGTTCTCACATTGACCTTTCAGGTCCTGCTTCACCCAACCCCTCTCTGTCTTCATCTCCTATTATTTGCATTTCCATTTATTTTGCTCCAAACACCCTGACCTTCATGCTGTTCTTTAAACATGGCAAACATGCTTCTATCTCCAGGCTTTTGCCCTTACTCTTCTCTCTACCTGGAGCAGTCTGCCTTTAGGTACATGCAAGCTTCACTCTCTAGCTCAAATGTTACCAAATCACTTCCTTCTTGACTATTTAAAATAACCTGTACTCGTGCACACATAGGTACTGTCTACACTCTCTGATGTACTTTTCTGCATAATGCTTAACAGCAGTGAACATCCTTTATGTTTTATTTGTTGCTATCTCCTCCATTACCAAATGAAGACCCTTAGGAAGGAAGTGATTTTTAAATTAATTTTTACTGCAGAATAGTTGCTTTACAATGTTGTGTTAGCTTCTGCTATACAGCAAAGCGAATCAGCTATATGTATACATATATCCCCTCTTTTTTAAGATTTCCTTCCCATTTAGGTCACCATAGAGCACTGAGTAGAGTTTTCTATGCTGTACAGCAGGTTCACAGTGTGTTCACAGTTCAAGGAACTGAAGGAAAGCCCATATGACTGGGATATAGAGAACAAAGAGGAGATTGCTGAGACAAGCACTTAATCTGGGAGTAGACATGTATATGACTCAAGCATATTTGCATTATAAAAAAATTACTAAGGCTGGTGTGTTAAATGGGGTGAAGGGAGCCAGAGTATAAGCACTGAGAGCAGATGGATTATACTAATAGTGAGAAATGATGACCCTATGGATTAATAAGATAGTGGTGGAGATGATTGAGTGACAGATCCTGAGATTTTAGGAGTTAAAATGAATGAAGTCTGGAGAGGAGTTAAAGATGGGGAGGAGGGATAAAGAGGTATCAGTGATGATGCCAGATTGACTAATAGCACAGAGAGAGTAGGAATATTTGCTGATTCAGAGTACTGGAAGAGGACCTAGCTTGAAAAGGATGCTTTGAGTTCAATCTTAGACAAGCTAAGAATGAGGAGTCTTTCAGATATCCAGCTCCAAGAGAAATTGGTTGAGTTATTGAATATACAAGACTGTAGCTATGTATAGATCTGGGCTGGAGAAGAGTCTTTGGAAACTATAATTTTAAAGATGGTAATGAAGCCTTTAAACTGATAAGACAGCTGAGTTTTTTTTCATGAGTTCCGACTAAGCCACATCTTTCCACCTTTGTACTCATAAACATAACTTTTCTGACAAAAGCACAGTTATGGTTTTATTCTTATTTGACTTCATTTTGTTGGAGTCAGATTATTACTGTCACCTGTAAAACTGTTTTTAAGGTTCTCATTCTCAATTTCCCCCTCCTCTTGCCATCTTTGCATATCCTGCACTAATAATAATAATCAGTAGTAGCAGCAGCATGGCATGAACGTCTGTAATCTGTTAATGAAAACATGGAACCAAACGAGATTTAAACGTTTCTCTTGGTACTCCACTTGGAACCTCTCTCCAAAGAGGCACTAACGTCACAGCAACAGTTCAAGGCTCATCCAACTATTCAACAGTCCCTATTGTCTCCCAAGGATAGCGTGAGAACTTGTAAAACTATTTTTGCATCAGGCAACTTCAGAAACATGACAAGCATACTCTTAAACCTAGTGTGCAAATCCCAGTTCCTTTGTTTGCTACAAGTTTGAGCAAGTTGCTGAAACTCTGGGTTATAGTTTCCATTTATAAAATACTGATCATAATACCTGCCCCACAGATCTACAAAGAGGATTGAATGAGATAATGCATGCAAAACATCTGGCATCTAATAAGTACCCCAAACAAGAGCTTGTTTATTTTTATGTTAGTTTTATTACTACCATTTCCCCAGAATCTGTATGTCCTTAATGTGTTACCAGGGTGTATCTTTTTTGATAACTTAGTGGGCTCAAGTCATAACCTCAGCAGTTATGAGGCTGCTTACCTTATTCCAGCAGATAATAGCAACATAAATTATATTTGTGCAAAGTTGGTCATAAGATGGGTAAAAAGAGTTATCCAGGAATAAACTGTCATTGAGAAATATTTTTAAATATAGCATAGGGAATGAAAGGACAGTATTGGTGGAGAGTGAAAATAAAACTTTAAAAGAATGTTTTTTTGTTCAAACATTGGAAAGTATAGTCATGTACCTTTATTATTAATTTAATGCTGAAATATTTACTACTAGCTAAATGTCTTAGGTACCTAGAAAAATAGGGTATTTATAGAAATTCACATTATAGAAAATATTGACTTTTAATGGAAATATAACTAGTAGTGCAATTTTACTAAAATCTGGTCTTTTTTAAGAAAGTATGGAGTGGGAAACCAAAGAAGAAGGTGAGTTTGGGGAGAATGATACATGCATGTATATGGCTGAGTTCCTTTGCTGTTCACCCGAAACTGTCAGCACACTGAGGAAAGTAGGGAAAACAACTAGACCATTCAGGTATGACCTAAATCAAATCCCTTACGATTATACAGTAGAAATGACAAATAGACTCAAGGGATTAGATCTGATAGACAGAGTGCCTGAAGAACTATGGGTGGAGGTTTATGACAATGTACAGAAGGCAGTGATCAAGACTATCCCCAAGAAAAAGAAATGCAAAAAGGCAAAATGGTTGTCTGAGGAGGCCTTACAAATAGTTGAGAAAAGAAGAGAAGCAAAAGGCAAATGAGAAAAGGAAAGATACACCCATTTGAATGCAGACTTCCAAAGAATAGCAAGGAGAGATAAGAAAGCCTTCTTCAGGGATCAATGCAAAGAAATAGAGGAAAACAATAGCATGGGAAAGACTAGAGACCTTTTCAAGAAAATTAGAGATACGAAAGGAATATTTCCTGTAAAGATGAGCTCAAAAAAGGACAGAAATGGTATGGACCTAACAGAAGCAGAAGATGTTAAGAAGAGGTGGCAAGAAAACACAAAAGAACTATACAAAAAATATCTTCATGACCCAGATAACCACGATGGTGTGATCACTCACCTAGAGCCAGACATCCTGGAATGTGAAATCAAGTGGGCCTTAGGAAGTATCATTATGAACAAAGCTAGTGGAGGTGATGGAATTCCAGTTGAGCTATTCCAAATCCTGAAAGATGATGCTGTAAAAGTGCTACACTCAATATGCCAGCAGATTAGGAAAACTCAGCAGTGGCTACAGAACTGGAAAGGGTCGGTTTTCATTCCAATCCCAAAGAAAGGCAATGCCAAAGAATGCTCAAACTACTGCACAATTGCACTCATCTCACACGCTAGCAAAGTAATGCTCAAAATTCTCCAAGCCAGGCTTCAAAAATACATTAGCCATGAACTTCCAGATGTTAAAGCTGGATTTAGAAAAGACAGAGGAACCAGACATTAAGTTGCCAACATCAGTTGGATCATCGAAAAAGTAAAAGAGTTTCAGAAAAACATCTGCTTTATTGACTATGCCAAAGCCTTCAACTGTGTGGATCACAACAAACTACTGAATATTCTTCAAAAGATGGGAATACCAGACCACCTTACCTGCCTCCTGAGAAATCTGTATGTGAGTCAAGAAGCAACAGTTAGAACTGGACATAAAACAATGGACTGGTTCCAAATTGGGAAAGGAGTATGTCAAGGCTGTATTTGTCACCCTGCTTGTTTAACTTATATGCATAGGACATCATGAGAAATGCTGGGCTGGAGGAAGCACAAGCTGGAATCAAGATTGCCAGGAGAAATATCAATACCCTCAGATATGCAGATAATACCACTCTTATGGCAGAAAGTGAAGAGGAACTAAAGAGCCTCTTGATGAAAGTGAAAGAGGAGAGTGAAAAAGTTGGCTTAAACTCAATATTCAAAAAACAAAAATCATGGCATCTGGTCCCATCATTTCAAGGCAAATAAATTGGGAAACAATGGAAACAGATACAGACTTTATTTTCTTGGGCTCCAAAAGCACTGCAGATGGTAACTGCAGCCATGAAATTCAAAGACGCTTGCTCCTTGGAAGAAAAGTTATGACCAACCTAGACAGCATATTCAAAAGCAGAGACATTACTTTGCCAACAAAGGTCCGTCTAGTCAAGGCTATGGTTTTTCCAGTGGTCATATATGGATGTGAGAGTTGGACTATAAAGAAAGCTGAGCGCTGAAGAATTGATGCTTTTGAACTGTGGTGTTGGAGAAGACTCTTGAGAATCCCTTGGACTACAGGGAAATCAAACCAGTCAATCCTAAAGGAACTCAGTCCTGAATATCCTTTGGAAGGACTGATGGTGAAGTTGAAACTCCAATACTTTGGCCACCTGATGTGAAGAACTGGCTCACTGGAAAAGACCCTGATGCTGGGAAAGATTGACAGCAGGAGGAGAAGGGGATGACAGAGGATAAGATGATCAAATGGTATCTCAACTCAATGGACATGAATTTGAGCAAGTTCTGGGAGTTGGTGATGGACAGGGGAGCCTGGTGTGCTACAGTCCATGGGATTGTAAAGAGTTGGACATGACTGAGCAACTGAACTGAACTGATTACAATATTGTTAGCCAGTTAGACTCCAGTATAAAATAAAAAAAATTTTTTAAATGAAAGAGCACAGATTTTGGAGTCAGATCTAGGCTGGTGATACAGCTCCCTACTTACACTGGGTTGCCATTAGCAAGCTTTGCCCTGTGTCTCAATTTCCTCATGTACCAAATGTGAACACTAATGCCAATGTCACAAGGGTTCTGAGTGCATGAAGTGACTTATCATATGCGAAGTATTTTCTACAAAGTAAGCATTTAATAAATGTTAGTTCTGTTTTCCTAAACAGTGCTAGCTAAGCAAAGGCAAACAATAAGGGGAAAAAACCTTTATTTTGTTCATGGACTTAGAACCCAAGCTGTTCTAATACTGTACTCTGCAAACTTCGTGCTATCTTTCATTTTCAGCACTTATCTTTGCAAACCTGTTTAAGGGCCCTGCCATTCATTAGAGCCAGGCGAAGACAAAGAAACAGTATCTATTTTTAAAAACTTGCTAAATGATGCAGAAAGGAAAATTCATTTCTAATGATTTCGTGCTTAATCCCATGACACTTGGTAGATGAAAAATGAGTTTCATTCTTTGATTATATAAATAACTTCTTAGAAGTCATTTAACTTATATATTAATCAATATAATACATGTATGCGGTAATAAAGTAAATAGGACTTGTGATGAAAGCAAAAATAATATTCCCATCCTTCTCCTCGCACCTTCAGTGCACTCCCCAGGGGCATAATTTTTCAGTTGTTTCTGTTTTTAGTTTTGGTGATTCCCTCTAGATATTATGATTTTATCTCTGTTTTGATTCATCTACTTTGGACATAGTATCTAGTGAATCCTGTATGTGTGTGTGCATACTAAGTCACTTCAGTCCTATCTGACTCTGTGACCCCATGGACTGTGGCCTGCCAGGCTCTTCTGTCCATAGGATTCTCCAGGCAAGAATACTGGAGTGGGTTGCCATGCCCTAGGGCATTTTTCTGATCCAGGGATCAAACTCGAGTCTCTGATATTTCCTGCCTTGGCAGACAGGCCCTTTACCACTAGTGCCATCTGGGAAGCCTGAACCCTGTATATGAGAGCTTAACATTCAGGTCACTTACTCATCTCTACTCAATGTATGTTATTATGATGTTAGTTACCTTTACATCTTTAATAATATATATAAATCTCTATTTCTTTATTCCAGTAGCTTTTGAGATTATCTGCGTCAGGCTCATATCCTAATGGCATAATGTACGGGAAGCTCCCTGAAGGTAAGGAGTTCTCTGATGTTTTTCTTTCTGTTTCCCAAGTCCCTAGAACAGAACCTCTACCCAATAGTTCTCAGTAAATTTTTGTCAAGTGAATTAGTAAATGACTACACAAATGATATTAGTATATTAGCAGCTTTACCTTTCCTTCTACATGTCCTTCCTCCCATCAGCTTGCTTACTTTTTTACATTTTACAATTATTATTATTTATATATTATCCTGCAAGCACAGCAAAGGCTTCCACCTTTTGTCCATAAGTGATTCAAGGCTACTCTTCTTTCCCCAAATGTTGTTCAGTTTATTTAGTTGGGCTTCCCTTGTAGCTCAGCTAGTAAAGAATCAACCTGTAATGTAGGAGATCTGGGTTCAATCCCTGGGTTGGGAAGATCCCCTGGAGAAGGGAAAGGCTACCCACTCCAGTATTCTGATCTGGAGAATTCCACGGACTGTATAGTCAATGGGGTCACAAAGAGTCGGACACGAATGAGCAACTTTCATCTGTATGCCATCTGCCTATGTATTGGTTTGGGGAAGGAAGATAGAGGTACCCACTGGTGGCCACAATTTCATCACAGACCTCACGTGAATTCCTTGATTTCAACTTGAGTTCTCACTTGCTTGTTGTTCATCCTGAGGCCAGAGACTCTGGGATTCTGCAGAGCAGATCAGCTCTTATCTACTTATAGCTCCTTATCGTCTATAAAACCATGACTTTTCTATCCTGTTTCACTTACCAAGACATTCTTGTTCATTCCCAATTTCCCAGAAACTTGATAAAATCATTTGTTTGTTGAATTTGTTCATCCCCAGTGTGGTTTTCTTTAATGTTAGGAACATGTTTTTTGTGTGTGTCTCCACAAACTCCAATACTTTGGTCACCTCATGCAAAGAGTTGACTCATTGGAAAAGACCCTGATGCGGGGAGGGATTGGGGGCAGGAGGAGAAGGGGATGACAGAGGATGAGATGGCTGGGTGGGATCACCAACTCCATGCACATGAGTTTGAGTGAACTCCAGGAATCGGTGATGGACAGGGAGGTCTGGCGTGCTGCAATTCATGGGGTCGCAAAGAGTCGGACATGACTGAGTGATTGAACTGAACTGTTATTTCAGTAGATGTTAAAATGAAAGTGTATGTGTAATTTGCCATCTTAAACCAGAAATGTTAGAAGTTATTTCTTAATGTTTTATTTAAGTCATGTGTATGTGAAGGAAATTATAGGATACGTATTATTTGTCATAGACAATTTCTCTTTGCCTTTCCTGCTCAAAGAATGACTTCTCACATGGAGCGTAACATGGTCAATATACGATTGTTGAGTCTCTTAACTTTTCTTTCTTATTTAAAATTGAAATCCGAGATTTATGCTAATCCTGTGATGCATATTTTAAGCCACATTAAAAGCATTTTTTAGCAAATTAATTTAAAAATAAGAAATAAAAAAAAATACCTCCTTTCCCTCCCACACATACTGTTCAGTTCAGTCGCTCAGTTGTGTCCGACTCTTTGTGACCCCATGAACCACAGCACACCAGGCCTCCCTGTGCATCACCAACTCCCAGAGGTTACCCAAACTCATGTCCACTGAGTTGGTGATGCCATCTAACCATCTCATCCTCTGTCATCTCCTTCTCCTCCTGCCCTCAATCTTTCCCAACATCAGGGTCTTTTTCAATGAGTCAGCTCTTTGCATCAGGTGGCCAAAATATTGGAGTTTCAGCTTCAATATCAGTCCTTCCAATGAACACCCAGGACTGATCTCCTAGTTGGATCTCCTTTCAGTCCAAGGGACTCTCAAGAGTCAAAAGCATCAATTCTTCAGTGCTCAGCTTTCTTTATAGTTCAACTCTGACATCCATACGTGACTACTGGAAAAACCATAGCCTTGACTAGATGGACCTTTGTTGACAAAGTAATGTCTCTGCTTTTGAATATGCTGTCTAGGTTGGTCATAACTTTTCTTTCAAGGAGTAAGCGTCTTTTAATTTCATGGCTGCAATCACCATCTGCAGTGATTTTGGAGCCCCCCAAAATAAAGTCAGCCACTGTTTCCACTGTTTTCCCATCTATTTGCCATGAAGTGATGGGACCCGATGCCATGATCTTAGTTTTCTGAATGCAGAGCTTTAAGCCAACTTTTTCACTCTCCTCTTTCACTTTCATCAAGAGGCTCTTTAGTTCTTCTTCACTTTCTGCCATAAGGGTGGTGTCATCTGCATATATGAGGTTATTGATATTTCTCCTGGCAATCTTGATTCCAGCCTGTGCTTCCTCCAGCCCAGCGTTTCTCATGATGTACTCTTCATATAAGTTAAATAAGTAGGGTGACAATATACACCCTGCTTGATGTACTTCTTTTCTTATTCCTGTCCTTTTCCAACAGACTGAAACAACCACTCTGTTGTTCCATGTCCAGTTCTAAATGTTGCTTCCTGGCCTGCATATAGGTTTCTCAAGAGGCAGGCCAGGTGGTCTGGTATTCCCATTTCTTTCAGAATTTTCCACAGTTTATTGTGATCCACACAGTCAAAGGCTTTGGCATAGTCAATAAAGCAGAAATAGATATTTTTCTGGAACTCTCTTGCTTTTTCCATGATCCAGCGGATGTTGGCAGTTTGATCTCTGGTTCCTCTGCCTTTTCTAAAACCAGCTTGAACATCAGGAAGTTCACGGTTCACGTATTGCTGAAGCCTGGCTTGGAGAATTTTGAGCATCACTTTAGCATGTGAGATGAGTGCAATTGTGCAGTAGTTTGAGTATTCTTTGGCATTGCCTTTCTCTGGAATTGGAATGAAAACTGACTTTTCCAGTCCTGTGGCCACTGCTGAGTTTTCCAAATTTGCTGACATATTGAGTGCAGCACTTTCACAGCGTCATCTTTTAGGATTTGAAATACCTCAACTGGACTTCCATCACCTCCACTAGCTTTGTTTGTAGTGATGCTTCCTAAGGCCCACTTGACTTCCCATTCCAGGATGTCTGGCTGTACGTGAGTGTTCACACCATTGTGATTATCTGGGTCATGAAGATCTTTTTGTGGATGAGGACAAATCCTACCTGAGAAAGGAATGAAGAAGAGGGAGAAGGGAGGAGGAGTGAATGAGCCATGATGACAAAACTTCCTCCTTATGTGGCCATAGAGCCAAGTAATTGACTCAGACAATATTTTCCAAAGGGAGATGAGCCTGGAGAATTCCAGAAAGAAAGGTCCAAGAGTCACCTACGTTTAGTACTTCTACTTGAAGAGAAGTAGCTCTCTTATCAAATTCATTCATCTAACAAACATTATTTTGGAAGAAAGCAGTCTGTATTTACTGATCATACCATGTTTTAACTCGTCTACCTATATTACATTCTTTCATGTTTACAAGAAACATGAGTAGGTATTACAGTAGACTCTTATCATTTGAGATTTAACATTAGAAGTTTTAGCTACTTCTAATAACTCCAAAAATTTAGGACTTGGCACTTCTCTAAAGCACTCACGTGCTGTTGATGTCCCCTTGGAGGCTGAGATCACAGAGCAAATGACGAACCAATTAGTGAAACAGGGTTATTGGCAAGGATCTCTACCTCCTTTTGAGTTTGCTTTTCTCACAACTCTTCCCTATCTGTATAGCTTTTCAGAAGTACTCCAGTAGTCTTCTTGCATTTAAACCTGCTATGTCTCAAGAGTATCCCTTGAGTATTTCAAGGGTCTATTACAATCAAGACAAATGTTAATGCCACAATGTTTACCCAGGAAAAAATGTCAAACTGGAACTTGAGACCATTTATCTAGACTCTAAAATTCATGCTCTTTCTTAGTTCACCCTAAGTTTCCTCTAATGCCGGGACAGATCCGTAGCGATAATTTTTGTCCCCACAAGTCTGAGGCCCCATAGGGAAGGTAGGCTTCACCTCTCCCAGCAGCAAACTGAGCTTCAGGCAGTTTAGGGGTCCTGTGAAGATCAACCTGTTAACAAAGAGGCTTATCTTTTCTTTGTTTGCAGGAAGATACAAAGCTAACTCCCTCCTGAGGACCATCAGAATAAGATGAGCAAACACAAGTTGTTCAGTTGAATCAGTCAAATGACCAATGTAATAACAGTTAAAGATGTGTGACCTGAAGAGAACATGAACCTATTGGGGAAAATTGACAAAGAAGCCAAAACTGAGTTCAGAAACAATGGTCTTAAGTTCTACCATACTGAGAGAGAGTCCATGACTCAGGCAGCCCACGGTGCACCAGCTCCATAAACAGTTGATGGAGTTTTCTACAATTCCAATGTTCTAGTTCATAGTAAGGTAAAACAACGTGTTCCAATTGTTTTTAGCAATCCCTAAATCAGTGTCTGTGCATGGGAAATATTTTGTCAATAACCAAATATGCTTCTCCCTCCAAAATATCTCCTCAACATGTTTTCTTCAAGCCAATTATCTCTGTTTAGTAAGAAGTTTTCTGAAAATCTCTTTAATGAGATTAATGAGATCAATTCTTCCATGAAATTACCAGTGTATCATGGGGCCCAAAGTGCCCATCCTCTGAGTGAGACTCCAACAGACAAAATTTATGAGCGGTTCCTGCTTTGTGTGGCCTACTCTACTTAATGTGAATGTTTTTGCTTGTTCTGATTTTGGGGATTTTTTTCTCCAAAAAAAAGTGTTCAAAACAATTTCTTAAAGCCTAATAGTATCTGGACCCCAGTCAACTTAGTTAGCTGAGATGCCCTTAAATAAATATTATTGTATAATCATTTAGAAAGTGCCTAGACCAGATAATTACTGAGATTATTAGTGTTTTCTCCTAAAGTACACAGAAAAAAAAAAAAATCTAATTCAATTTGCACAAATAACAAACAATACATTTATGAGATACTTCAGAATTAGAGCATACCTTCACTTCGGAATTGCAGTGTACCTTCACATCCATTTCTTCACCTAGTTCTTATGAGGTTCTTGTGAGATAGACATTATTCTCTTGTTTAGCAAGTTGAGTAATTTGCCTGAGGTGACTCAGATGCTACATGACCAAAGTCAACTCCATATGATCCATATTATCCCTTTATTGAGGTGCGAGGGTTACAACAGTGAGCAAGACAGTGTCTTTCTCCACATTGTGTTAGCAGTGTGTGTACACATATTCTCAGTGAAAAGTCTAACACTTGCAGGAATGAGCTAGAAATTAGTCTCTTCCAGCAGATAAGAAAACTCTAACCAGTCATAGTTCCAATTCAGTCTACCTGCCCTCCTTCAGCATTGACGTTGATAGATCATAAATCATGAGGGGAAAATAGTCGCTGTGCCAATTCTGTTTTTGTTCAGATCCATACAAGTCACCAAGAAAGCTTTTCAGCTTTTTAGAAAACCAGTGTCTCAGGTTGCTGTTACGAGGGCCCTTAATGTCACGTTCATTGTGCCAGGGTGTACTAGTGCTCCACCCTAGGAAAACGTAGGAGCAACTCTGAAGTTCAGCCACTAAGAGGAAGATGACCTGAAAGAGGTCACGTCAAACCACTTAGACCTGTTAGATGTGAACAAATTTTTTTTCTGCTGATTTTTTCCCTGCTGATATGTGGAATGGGATATAGTGATGTGAACTAGTATTCACTTTGATGTCCCCTAAATTCCACTGAAATATTGTCAGAAAATCAGGATGTAAAACTTGCAAACTGTTGGCCAAAGGCACAGACAGTGGTCCAAAGAGTGGAGAGTGAGGCCACAGGCGTGTAGAGCCGTATAATGACTGTGATGTGTGTCAACTTCACCCCTCCACCTCCTCTGCCTCCCTGCTTCTCTGCACTGAGACACCTTCCTCTGGTATATTCAGGATCGGACTCTATTTCCTATATCTTTCCTCAACTATATACACCCAGCAATTGCTCCTCCCCCCTCTCTTAAATTCTGGCATATGGCATGACTCATTTTGCAGCTGGGGGCTGTCTAGAACTTGCTGTCAGAGTCCCCTTTGAAGGAGGGTGCCACTTCTTTCTATGAGACCAGCAGACAAGACAGGCCGATTTCTTATCTTCTCCACCCGCATGTTTGCTACAACCCCAGCCCACAAAGCTGTGTGATGTGTCAGTCAGTCTTATCCAAACTGTTGAGATCACTAAAAGCACTGGGCCAAGAAGCGAATCATTTAGTTAACAGAATTTGTCCAGGGCAAAACAACCAACAAGGTTCAGCCCTGATAGAAGTTTCTAGATGGACCCTCCCCAAAGTCTCATCCTGTTGCCTTATCCGCACCTATCTGGTATAATCTCTTTGCACCTCACATAACCTGATGCAAATCACCTTTAAAACCCCACTCTTAACCACAGTGGTTGCCCTTTCCTCACTGTTCATTTCCCCCAAGTCACTACATCTAAAATAAATCCCTGAGGTGCTCTGGGCTTCCCTGGTAGCTCAACTGGTAAAAAATCCCTGCAATGCAGGACACCCCAGTTCAATTCCTGGGTCAGGAAGATCCACTGGAGAAGGGATAGGCTACCCACTCCAGTATTCTTGAGTTTGCCTGATGGTTCAGCTTGTAAAAAATCCACCTGAAAATGTGGGAGACCTGGGTTTGATCCCTGGGTGGGGAAGATTCCCCTGGAGAAGGGACAGGCTACCCACTCCAGTATTCTGGCCTGGAAAATTCCATGGACTACACAGTCCATGGGGTCACAAAGAGTCAGACACGACTGAGAGACTTTTACATTCAGGTGGTCCAGCTGGACAGTCCAGTGTGGCATGTGGAATTTTCCATCTTGCAAAGCAACCCAGCACAGATGTGGAGATGTCATGTCCAGGTTCTCTCTGAGAATTTCCTATTAATGGGAAATCCCTTCCTTCCTTCAGATAACCAGGGAACAGGTGAAGGGACTTGGCATACACACACACATCTCTAAAGGACCAACATTCATTCTCAGAGATGGTAAGCCAGAGTTTAACCAGAAATCACAAAATAGTGACCATGGATCTGTTTTATTTAAGCCTTTACATTAAAAAGTTAATCAATTTCTGGAGTGGACAGAATTAAAACCCCCACTAAGATACCAGACCACCTGACCTGCTTCCTGAGAAATCTGTATGCAGGTCAAGACGCAACAGTTAGAACTGGACATGGAACAACAGACTGATTCCAAATCAGGAAAGGAGTACATCAAGGCTGTATATTGTCACCCTGCTTATTTAACTTATATTCAGAGTACATCATGAGAAACACTGGGCTGGATGAAACACAAGCTGGAATCAAGATTTCAGGCAGAAATATAAATAACCTCAGATATGCAGATGACACCACCCTTATTGCAGAAAGTGAAGAAGAACTAAAGAGCCCTTGGTGAAAGTGAAAGAGGAGAGTGAAAAAGTTGGCTTAAAACTCAACATTCAGAAAGCTAAGATCATGACATCTGGTCCCATCATTTCATGGCAAATAGGTGGGGAAACAATGGAAACAGTGACAGACTTTATTTTGGGGGGCTGCAAATCACTGCAGGTGGTGACTGCAGCCATGAAGCTGAAGCACTATTTGTGGTAATTTGTTTCAGCCGCAATAGAAAGCTAAAGCAATTTTCAACATTTTAAAGTCAGAAGTTTTGACACAGAAAAAACTGCCTTTCTTAGAGAAAGATAAATACCATATTCTAACGCATATATATGGGGTCTAGAAAAATGGTACTGAAGGATTTATTTACAGGGCAACAGTGGAGAAACAGACATAGAAAACAGACTTATGGACATGGGGAGAGGGAAGGAGAGGGGGAGATGTATGGAAAGAGTAATGTGGAAACTTACACTACCATACGTAAAATAGATAGCCAATGGGAATGTGCTGTATGACTCAGGAAACTCAAACAGGATGACCCTGAGGGATGTGATGGGGAGGGAGGTGGGAATGGGGTTCAGGATGGGGAACACATGTACACCCATGGCTGATTCATGTCACTGTATGGCAAAAACCACTACAATATTGTAAAGTAATTAGCCTCCAATTAAAGTAAATTAATTAATTTTTAAAAAGGGGGGCTCTGTATCAACCTAGAGGGGTAGAATGGGGAGGGAGATGCGAAGGAGGTTCAAAAGAGAGGGGATATATGTATACCTATGGGTGATTCATGTTGAGGTTTGACAGAAAATAGCAAAATTCTGTAAAGCAATTATCCTTCAATAAAAAATATATTAATTTTTTTTTAAATCTACCTTTTTTGCTTATCTTTGAAAATACTGTCCACACTCAACCTACTTTTCATGGCAGAAATCAGCTGAGGAGCAGCTGTCTCTTTAGAAAGAGAGGGGTGTACAGGTCTTCATCATCCCTCCCTTCCCTGTGTTCCCAAGTGCGGAAGCAGAGTCAGGGGTGGATTATCATCCTCAGCTTCGCACTGTGATGGATGACTGGTTGCTTCTCCCAGTGCTCAGTCACCACTGTGGCCACACAATTCTTCCTCTACCATTTTCCTGCCTTGAACAATTGCCTAAATGGGCAGTCATTCCTTGTTTAAAAAAATGCCATCCCAGTTTTAAAAAACTGCCCGCAGAAGGCTCCTGATTTTATCTTCACCTCTGAAACACACTGGACAGAGACTTGGAACAAATCAGAGAAAGGAGATAAATGAATCCGCAGGCAAGATGGGAAGAGGAGCCGGATCATCATGGTGTCAGCACTGAGGCCCCATATCCTCTTGAGTTCAGACAGATTTATTTTGACAGTTTTATTTCATGGGTGATTTACAGTAATTGCATGCACACATACAGATTCTACAGATTATAATCATTGAAAGTCTTCGCTTTGTTTAGTTTGAGAGAAAATAAGCCTAAATTAGATTTTAGAATTTTGGGCCAGTGATGTATTTATATCATTTTTATAAAATCATATTTTAAATTCAATGGATGTCAGCCAGAATCTAGTTTGTTTTTTCTGAGAAGAAGGCTCTGGCCACAAACAACTCCTAAAGACCTTGTAAATAGAAAGTCATGATTCTAAATGTACATAAAAGGGTATTCAAAAATATCTGTGTCTTGGAAATCACTCACTCAACAATTTGACTTCTAAAAAATGTTTCCACTGTATAGGGGGAATCTTTTGCCAAGCCAGGTACAACCATGACTAGCTATAAATGTCTAAAGTTACTTTTTAAAAGGCTACTTTATAAAACAGCATTGGTGTTTTTTTTTCCAATAACACTGAATATCAAAAGTCAGCATGAACAGTACATTTCCAGAAATCATAATCACTTCTTCGGTTAAAAACATCTATTCAGAGCCTTCACTTGTTACCAGGCAACTTCATCTGACTTTATTTTTGTAACATTTTATAACACCTCTGATGGTTCAACTATGCAAAGGCCAATCATTGTAAACAGGCCAGTTCTATTATTAGGCTGGTTGAGAAGAGTCTGCAGCCCCAAATAGTGGGACTAGTGGAAGAAATTTATTCCCCAAAACTAGCTGTTCCCTCTCAATGCAAACTCTAGTCAAAGAACTGTTGAATCTGGGAAATAAGGCAGATTTGGAATATGAAGTAGACTTGTGAAATGAAGCAGTTTTAAATTGCTTAGGTAAACACATTTTTTTCCGGTGTGAACTAAGCCACTCTGTTCTCTGTGGTTCGTGAGATTTCAGTGTGTATCCCCTGGAGAAGCACTTTGTTGACCTATTTGCTTTTGGACCTATGTTAATTTAGTAGGTTGACTATAACGAAGTACCATAAATGAGGTGGCTTAAGCAACAAAAATTTATTGCCTCACAGTTCTATACCCTGTAAGTCTGAGATCGACGTGTTGGAAGGGTTGGTTCTTTTTGAGGGCTGTGAAAGAGAATCTATCTCTAGCTTCTTTCTTAACTTCTGGAGGTCTGCTGGCAATTTCTGTCATTCCTTGTGTTTGGCTGTGTCACCCTAATCTCTGCCTTTATCATTATGTGATATTATTCCTGTGTGTATTTTTGTCCAGATCGCCCCTTTTATGGGCTTCCTAGTCGGAGAAGGCAATGGCACCCAACTCCAGTACTCTTGCCTGGAAAATCCCATGGACGGAGGAGCCTGGTAGGCTGCAGTCCATGGGGTCGCTAGGAGTCGGACACAACTGAGCGACTTCACTTTCACTTTTTACTTTCATGCATTGGGGAGGGAAATGGCAACCCACTCCAGTGTTCTTGCCTGGAGAATCCCAGGGACGGGGGAGCCTGGTGGGCTGCCGTCTATGGGGTGGCACAGAGTCGGACACGACTGAGGCGACTTAGCAGCAGCAGCAGCAGGTGACTCTGTAAAGAATCCACCTGCCAATACAGGAGATGCAGGAGACTTGGGTTCAATCCCGGGTCAGAAAGATCCCCTGGAGGAGGAAATGGCAACCCATTCCAGTATTCTGGCCTGGAAAATTCCATGGACAGAGGAGCCTGGTGGCTGCAGTCCATGGGCTCTCAAAGAGTCGACACAACTGTGCGACTGAGCACGCGTGCACCTCTTTTGTAAGGACTCCAGCTGTATTGCATTAGGCTCCCACCCTACTCCATTATGATCTCACCTTAACTTATTACAACTACAACAACCCTATTTCCAGACAAAGTCACATTCTGAGCTATTGGGGCTTAAGACTTTAACATAAATTTTGAGAGTTCAGCCTATAACAGGAACAAATCTATTGGTTCAATTGAACCAACTTTTAGAAAATTATGCTAACAGAAAAAGAGAGAAGTTGCAAACTAAGGCTACTCTCACTTTTCTCTTATACGCCATACTCTCTGTTCTTGGCATTTGGAGGATTTATGAATGATAGGCCTTTATCAAGGTAAAAGTTACAGAAAATTTTGTTCAATATTTGAACTTTGTAATTAGATTTTATCAGGAACTCATTTCCAGACACTGGAAATGGATAAATTAATATTATTATGTTTTAAGAGCTAAAATAAAAGAATGAGAGCATTTTAGGTAAGAGTTAATCTGGTTTCTTAAAAATGGAGTAACTTGGCCTGGGGGTAGACTTTTGCTGTAAAAATCTGACTGTCACCTCATCACTGTGGTCGTCTTTGCCATCGTTGGCTTTCTTCCTTCTACCTTGGCCTCCACGCCTAGCTCTCCAGTGGTTTGGGGGGGTTTTGTCTGTATGTTTTTGCCATCGTGTGTAGCATGTGAGATCTTAGTTCCCTGATTGGGATCGAACCTGCAGCCCCTATGTTGGAAGTGTAGAGTCTCCTCCATTGGGTCTCCAGGAAGTCCTTCCGTTTTGATTCTCTTCTTGCCTTCTTCTCACTCTTTGCCATCTTCAGTGAGGTGTAGAATCTTCTCCACATTACACTCCACTTCTGTCCTCTTTCCCTGCTCTACCTTGTGACCTCATTTACTCTTGGTTCCAATGATCAATTTTAGGTGCCTGATTCCTAAGCTGGTATTTCTAGCCTTGATTTCTCTACCTCACTATAGACTCACATGTCCAGTTGTTTGTGCCTGAAACTCAATAAAACTACAACTGAAAATATTATGTCATCCTTCACCCTAAGTCATCTTCTCCTCTGCATCACACTGTTTCAGTTAATTTATTATTCTTCTGCTCAAGCAGGCTTGGAAACTCGTGATCATCATATATGTCTGTTCCTCTTCTCATACATCCATTTTTCTGGAAAATCTTTTGCCTCTACCTCTGAAATATAGTGGTGTTCCTCTGACTTGTCCTTGTCCCCCCCCTTTTTTTTTCATCTGAGGATTTTAAATTGTTTCCTGTTATCTCAGGAGCTCTCTGCTCCTCGCTAAACTTCACCCTGCTTAAAAATGTAATTGATTCCCTCATTCTCTATAAATATTAAACTGAGGCCAAAGTTTTAAACTGGCGTCTGTGACCTCTATACAATGGATATACTCTTCTGGTTTCCTTTATTTCTGGCCAATGTTGTACAGGTACCCCATCTTTGACCAAACTAGACTACTTGCTATTTTTTTTTCAAAACTAGATTTGACAAAATTGGGATTTTTCCAAACAGTGCATTCTTTAAGGCTAAAGACTTATTTATTCCATATTCTCTATGAAGTCATTTTCTGATCATCCAACAGGATCTCTGTGGCTTAGCATTTATTTGGAACCTCTATTGTTCCACTTAACACCACCCTGACAGAGGGATGGGCTCATGGTATACACTCAACAAACATCTTAACTGTTTCCCCCGTAGGCCTTGCCTTAAAGTTATGGGCATGTTTGTGCTATCCTGTCTCAGTTCAGTTTAGTTCAGTAGCTCAGTTGCATCCAACTCTTTGCGACCCCATGAATTACAGCACGCCAGGCCTCCCTGTCCATCACCAGCTACTGGAGATTACCCAAACTCATGTCCATCGAGTCGGTGATCCATCCCACCATCTCATCCTCTGTCATCCCCTGAGTCTTTTCCAATGAGTCAACTCTTCACATGAGGTGGCCAAAGTATTGGAGTTTCAGCTTCAGCATCAGTCCTTCCAATGAACACCCAAGACTGATCTGCTTTAGGATGGACTGGTTGGATCTCCTTTCAGTCCAAGGGACTCTCAAGACTCTTCTCCAACACCACAGGTCAAAAGCATCAATTCTTTGGTGCTCAGCTTTCTTCACAGTCCAACTCTCACATCCATACATGACCACTGGAAGAAACATAGCCTTAACAAGACAGACCTATGTTGGCAAAGTAATGTCTCTGCTTTTGAATATGTTATCTAGGTCGGTCATAACTTTCCTTCCAAAGAGTAAGCGTCTTTTAATTTCATGGCTGCAATCACCATCTGCAGTGCAATTATAAAAACTTAATATTCTATATAATCCATCTCTTTTTACCCCATATACTCTTCCTTGTTCTGTGCTTTAATTAGACTACTAACTAAAGACTACTAATTTAAACCATAAAGGATACTGAGAAATCAATCTGATACACCAAGAAATTCTGTTATAAACTTCCCAACCAATAGATGGGCAGAAGGTTGCAATTATTATTTGACCTAACTATCTATTTTGTTATTTACATTGATTATTTGAGCAAACTCTAGGAGATAGTGAAGGACAAGGAAGCTTGGCATGCTGCAGTCCATGGGGTCACAAAGAGTCAGACACGACTGAGTGACTGAACAATAACAACATTGATTATTAGATTAAAGAACCTTATCTTTGAAACATAATAACTCTCTTGTGAAGGTTCCATGGGCTGCGAATGATTGAGGACTTGGAGGAGAGGGATTAAGAATACCAGAAGGAAACTTCATGTACCCATGAGCCCTGTTGAAAGTGAAGGAGAAGAAGTAATCCAAAATCTTAACCTTAAGAATGTCTCCATGACAAAATTTCCACATGTGCCTGTGTCTGTTACTCTTTAGTACAAGATTTCAGGCAAGAGACCAAGGCTTGGCTTTGTCTCCTAATTTCGTAAATTGAACTTTCAATAGTAATGAAAGATGTTCTTGTTTGTGTTTTCTTACAAGCTCACATTAAAACATCTAAGTTTATTTTTTATTTATCTTGAAAGCTGAGTTTACTTATAGAGAAATTGAAGGTTCTGCTTTTCCTCCTTCCCCTGAGCTGGTGTGATAGTCAGTGATAATTATACTAGAATTTCTAAAAATAGAAAGAAATTTAACACCATCACATTTTTCAGATACTTTGCTTGAAAAAAATGCAGTCTAAAATATGAGTTTACGAATATGGAAAATATTCACCATTTTAATTTACTTGTATAAGAGATATAGAGATCCCTTTCTGCCATAAGCTACTCTAGCCTTGAATTATTTTAAAATACAATTTGAGTTGCAAAATCTGACACTTTTTTTTTCAGAAATGTATATTAAGTAAAGA
This sequence comes from Bos indicus x Bos taurus, assembly GCF_003369695.1. Classification (NCBI taxonomy): domain Eukaryota; kingdom Metazoa; phylum Chordata; class Mammalia; order Artiodactyla; family Bovidae; genus Bos; species Bos indicus x Bos taurus. The sequence continues at coordinate 6,579,292 of NC_040077.1, read as the reverse complement.
CTATTGAGAAGCTATTGTGTGTAAACAACTGTTTTATAGATCCTATTGCATAAAATTACAAGCCACGACTAGAACCAGTTAGAGGAAAGAAGTTGTCTAGGTCTTTCAGAGACTGATACTATCTGGGATAATTGAAGTTTACAGCAAAGCGCAGTCAAAACCACATGAGTCCTGAGTGCTTGGATTAGCTCAGTGTTTCGGAGGTTGAGCTCTGAAGTCACATGACTAAGCTCCAATCCCAACCCTATTCCCTACTAAATGCATCGCGTTAACCAAGACATTTAACCTCTTTAAGCATCAAATTCCCAAGTGTGAAATAAGGATAATAATCACATTTCCTTCCTCATAAGCTTACTATGAACATTGAGACTTTATCTAAACTGCCCTCTCTGAAGAAGCCACTCAAGCTGCCTTAAATATTATTACTCATAGCAATTAGTTATGCTGTCAAATTAAACTGATAATTATGATTGGTTGGTTTGTTTGTTTGCTTGTTTTTCTTTTAGGCTGTAAGGTACTGGATTTCTTTGACTTTTTAAAAATAGCTTTATTGAGATATAATTCACATACATTTCACCCACTTAAAATGCTCAATTCAGTGGTTTTTAGTATACTCATAGATTTTTGCAACTATTACCACAATTTGATTTTAGAACATTTTTTTGTTTATTTTTTGTCTAATAAGTTAGCATGTCTCTTCCTTTTTAATTTTTGTACTCTATCTTTTTTAGAATTCTTCCTAAATCCCTGTAAAGCTATGGTTGAATAGTAGAAGGAACCATTTTATTAATGGAATTACCAGGATTTTTAGAGTTGGAGAAGTGCAAAAATTTAATTGACATGAAGGCAATGCTGGATGATATTAATATCAGTGTTCTTGGCTGTTTCATACAAGATACAAGATCAATCAGGCTGGTAGAACAGAAGAAAGCAATGGCCTGATTATTATTTTTTCATCAGTTGGGTTGTAGGTTGGCATATAGGTGGACTCATGCCTTAAGAATAAAATGGATCCCCTTACCCAAATATACATGATATTGTTGAGGGCTTAGAGAAGAGGGGATACAATCTTATACCCCTTCAGGGTATAGAGAGTAGAAAGAAGTGTCACAGGATGGGGGACCATAAATCTCTAAAATTCTGAGCTCTGAAGGACTACTCTGGATAAAAAGCACCTTGAGATACATTCTGTAGGAGAGGAGCACATTGTGGTTTATTTCACCACTTGGCTAAGCACAGATTAACTAAGACCAGCTATTCATGACTCAGTATTTGAGGGAGAGGGCCCTGCTTAGTGTTAGCTTGAACAGGGCACAGAAGGTAAATACTTGGGCAGGAAATTAAGCCCTAGCATTGGTATTCCAAGGCCATGCTTCTGAAGTTGAGGTAAGATGGGCTGAACATGAGATCAAATGGCAAATGTAGAAAAACTGGAACCACTTCACAAAATTGCCTAGTTCCTGCTCTGCTCAAAACACCCACAAGCACACATCAATCCATATTCAAACTTTTTGGCTCATACACACAGAGTGATTTTGGATTTTTTTTTAAAGAGTAAATAGGTTCAGAAGAAGCTGAGCATGTACGTTGTTGCCAGTCCCCAAAGTTTCTTGGATGAGCTCAGGCTACAGCTGCATAAACATTTTTTATATTGGCCACCTGCCCCACTCCACTTCTTTGCAGGAAAGAACACATTTTTCCAGTTCAGTTTACTGCTTGCATCTTATGTGGACTGACTGAAGAACATTATTTCTAGAACTAGAGGTGTTCCAAACATAACTATGACTTCTGGCACCTAAAGAGACACTACGAGACAATTTTTCTCCCTCTGTCTGGCTATTCATGTTCATCCTTCGAGACTTAGCTCAGAATTTTCTGTATCAAGAAATGAAAAGGACCTGTATGAATAAAACTATAAGTCCTTATTAAATAACACAAAAAACACTTGAATAGACTGATACACCTATTTAATGGAAAGAAAAATTCAAAACTCAATTTTTCTTAATTAAATCTAGTCTCTATAATAACAATCAAAATCTCAATAAGCTTGTTAGGAATTGATAAAATGACTCCAAAGTTCATCTAGAAAAAAACACAGAATCAGGAAAATTCTGAAGAAGAATGAGAGAACTTGTCTACCCATAAGATAAAGCTAGAATTGGTACTGTCTCATGAATTTCTAGATTTTAGTGAATGTAACAGAACAGTCTAGAAATAATCCCACATAACATGTGAATTTGGTATCCAATAATAGCTACAATTTAGTGAGCTAAATTGTCAGCTCCTGAATATCCCTGATATCCTATGCTATTTTTCCTGTATTAAGCTCAGAGGTTTGAAAGAGAAGGCACCCAGTTGCTCAACCATTTGGGAGCTCAAACAAACATCTAGTAAAGTAATATATTGTTCAGGACAGAAGTGTGAGTTTTATGATATTAAGATATTGTTTTTCCCATCGATTTTAGTGAGATAAATACATTGTGCAGAAGTGCAAAATAACACCTTTTTAAATGTATCTCTCTCCCTTCAACCAAGACACAGGGTCTCAACGAGTTAACCAGCATCCTTCAGAACCCTTCTTTGAGTACTGCTGTCTCAGCTATGACAGGGCCTGACACTGATTTGCTCCTGGGAACATGTCTCACTCTCTGCTTCTGCAAACTGGAAATGCCCAGCAACAGACATCTACCGCCAATGGCTGTGGGGGCGAGGAAGTGTTTGCTTGAGGGCCTTGCTCTAGACATGCTTTCTTTCAGCTCCAAATTTTCCAGTGAACTCTGTCTCTATTTTGACATTGAAAAAATGTTTTGGCACTGAGTAACACTCAAAAATGTTTCACAACAAGCTCTTCTTATCAGCTTGTTGACTTTGTCATGTGAGGTTTTCCTCTAGCCAGACGGCAAATACATTCTGGAGTTAGTGCTTTTGAACTATAGTAGCAGATAGGAATTATAGGTAGCCATGGTCCCTAACTGGGCTTCCCGGGTTGCTCAGTGGAAAAGAATCTGCCTGCCAACATAGAGACCCAGGTTTGGCCCCTTGGCTGGAAAGACTCCTGGAGAAGGAGATGGCAACCCACTCCAGTATTCTTGCCTAGGAAATCCCACAGACAGAGGGCTGGTGGGCTGGTGGGCTACAGTTTCTATTCAGTTCAGTCACTCAGTCATGTCCAACTCTTTGCGATCCCATGAATTGCAGCACGCCAGGCCTCCCTGTCCATCACCAACTCCCAGAGTTCACTCAAACTCACTTGCATCGAGTCAATGATGCCATCCAGCCATCTCATCCTCGGTCGTCCCCTTCTCCTGCCCCCAATACCTCCCAGCATCAGAGTCTTTTCCAATGAGTCAACTCTTCGCATGAAGTGGCCAAAGTACTGGAGTTTCAGCTTTAGCATCAGTCTTCCCAAAGAACACCCAGGACTGATCTCCTTTAGAATGGACTTGTTGGATCTCCTTGCAGTCCAAGGGACTCTCAAGACTCTTCTCCAACACCACAGTTCAAAAGCATCAATTCTTCGGTGCTCAGCTTTCTTCACAGTCCAACTCTCACATCCATACATGACCACAGGAAAAACCGTAGCCTTGACTAGATGGACCTTTGTTGGCAAAGTAATGTCTCTGCTTTTGAACGTGCTATCTAGGTTGGTCATAACTTTCCTTCCAAGGAGTAAGCGTCTTTTAATTTCATGGCTGCAATCACCATCTGCAGTGATTTTGGAGCCCCCAAAAATAAAGTCTGACACTGTTTCCACTGTTTCCCCATCTAATTCCCATGAAGTGATGGGACCAGATGCCATGATCTTCGTTTTCTGAATGTTGAGCTTTAAGCCAACTTTTTCACTCCCCTCTTTCACTTTCATCAAGAGGCTTTTGAGTTTCTCTTCACTTTCTGCCATAAGGGTAGTGTCATCTGCATGTCTGAGGTTATTGATATTTCTCCCGGCAATCTTGATTCCAGCTTGTGCTTCTTCCAGCCCAGCGTTTCTCATGATGTGCTCTGCATATAAGGCTACAGTTTAGTGGGTCACAAAAGAGTCAGATGGGAGAAGGCAATGGCACCCCACTCCAGTACTCTTGCCTGGAAAATCCCATGGACGGAGGAGCCTGGTAGGCTGCAGTCCATGGGGTCGCTAAGAGTCAGACATGACTGAGCGACTTCCCTTTCACTTTTTATTTTCCTGCACTGGAGAAGGAAATGGCAACCCACTCCAGTGTTCTTGCCTGGAGAATCCCAGGGACGGGGGAGCCTGGTGGGCTGCCGTCTATGGGGTCACACAGAGTCGGACATGACTGAAGTGACTTAGCAGCAGCAGCAAAAGAGTCAGACATGACTCAATGACCAAACAACAACAAATCATCTCTAATTACTACTATATTATAATTATTATCAGATAGTAATATGACATTTTAAATATGTGAAAAGGGGAGTAAATAACATATCAGATACAGCAAAGGAGTCCTCTAAATGAAATTAGTTAAAAACAGAGAGACTAAAAGTCCATATTCAAAGTGTTAGTGTATTCCTGAACATATTGTAGAGGACCATGTTAGTTTTGGTGTTGATGGTGCTATTGTTGCTTTAAAAAGCAGCAGACAGAATGGTAGTAAGTAAAAAGCTTTAGCCCCCAACACACCAACTAGAGGTAATCATTTCATGTTATTCATAGATATTCAGGTGGTTACTTCACCACTGGGTTTGTCTCCCTGAGTTTAAGGTGGGTGTGATTTTCACACGCTCTTCCAGCCAATGGAAGCACCAGCTGTTAAGGGTAACATGAAAACTATGACTCCCGTTTTATAAATATTGACACTAATGGGGGAGTCATGCCTTCCTTAGTGTTTGTTTACTTAATTTTTTGGAAATTAAGTTTGGAATTCCAACACGTTAAGCATGTGTTATCATTTTAATCTTAACATAGTACAGAAAAGCTTGTTAAGACATATGCATTGCTAAATATTTATTTATTTAAAAATCAACGGTCCAAAAATTTTATTTATTTATTTTTGACGTGGACCACTTTTAAAGTCTGTGTTGAATTTGTTACAATATTGGTTCTATTTTATGTTTTGGTTTTTTGGCCTCAAAGTATGTGGGGTGGATAGTTCCTCAACCAGGGATCAAACCCACAATCCCTGCATTAGAAGGCAAACTCTCTACCATTGGACAGCCAGTGAAGTCACCCAAAGTTTTAAGAAATGTAAAATATTGGGGAATATGAATGAAATACTTCCAGGGAAAAGAAAGAGAGGGAGAAAGTTAGAGAAAGGATGTTTAGAAGTAAGCATGAAAAAGAAGTATCAGACACAAGGAACATACAAGCTATAGTCAGCACAATTATATATGACTATAATTTATAGCACATTATGGCATATATTTCTTGGAGTAGGAAATGGCAACCCAGTCCAGTATTCCTGCCTGGAAAATTCCATGGACAGAGGAGCCTCATAGGCTATAGTCCATGGGGTCACAAAGAGTCAGACATGACTGAGCACACATGCATGGCATATATTTATAGCATAAATACTGCAATTCACTTAGATACGGATCTAAGGTCACACAGACTTTTCCTTCCACTTTACACAAATATACTTTTCACTTTTAAGCGAAGGCAGTCTGGGGCTTCCCTGGTGGCTCAGTGGTAAAAAATCTGCTTGCCAATGCAGGGGACATGGGTTCAATCCTTATCTGGGGAAGATCCCACATGCCTCGGAGCAACTGGGCCCTGTGCAACAACTATTGAGCCTAAGAACCTCAGGACCATTTCTGTGGAAGCCCATGTGCCCTAAACACCATGCTCTGCGATGAGAGAGGCCAGCACAACCAGAAGCCTGCACACTGCAACTAGAGAAGAGCCCCTGCTCTCTGCAACCAGAGAAAAAGCCCACTCAACAACGAAAACCCAGCACAGCCAAAAATAAATAAATTTATATAAAAAAAGAAGGCAGTCTGTTACATATTCAGTCATCAGTGGCCATTAACATATCACAACAATAAACTTTTGAAAATGTCTGTTCATGCCTTCCTAAATGTGTAGGTTCAAATCAACAAATTATCCTCTAAAAAATTCGATCAATGGGCTCCCTGGGAGTTGTACTTGAAAAGAACTGAGCTTATTAATAAATGTGTAGATAAAAGACAGATAGCTACCAGGATGTGCTAGAGAGGCGGAGAGTAAGCCAGCTACATCTAATTCTCAAACTACTAATTTATCTCTATTTCTCAATTTAGCGACCTAAGACAGTATCTCTCAATGACCACTATTACAGAGAAGTGATTCACCTTATGTTACTCCTTACTTCTCACCTACCCCTTCTCCCAGGTTTTGTTGGTTTCTTAGCTCTTTTTATTGGTTACTTAAATCATATAATAGGAATTATTTCATAATTTCATAGAATTGCAAATAATACAATGCATATAATTTCAAATAAAATGCTTACATTATTGTTTCATTATTTTAGACTGTATCTTAATTCTCTTTAAGTGTAATGGAGGAATAAGACCCCTATGTTACCTTTACCTTTCTCTACCCCCAGTTCCCAACTTTGTCAACTACACCAGAACTTTTAAATTATCAGTATTTAGAACAATTTTTTGAGAAGGCAATGGCACCCCACTCCAGTACTCTTGCCTGGCAAATCCCATGGACGGAGGAGCCTGATAGGCTGCAGTCCATGGGGTCGCAAAGAGTCAGACACGACTGAGCGACTTCTTTCACTTTTCACTTTCATGCATTGGAGAAGGAAATGGCAGCCCACTCCAGTGTTCTTGCCTGGAGAATCCCAGGGACGGGGGAGCCTGGTGGGCTGCTGTCTATGGGGTCACACAGAGTCGGACACGACTGAAGTGACTTAGCAGCAGCAGCAGAACAATTTTATCTACAGCCACCCTGACCTTGTTTATAACTTGTATGGAAGACTCTGAGCTTTGTTTAGAGGTTAATTCTAAAAATTAAAAACAAACAGCCGGTACTATTATCATGTCATGATTATTCATTGCATATTCAAGTATGACGTTTGAACCTCAGGAGAAGGAAATGTAATCCTATGTTTATTAAAAATTTATTAGGAAAACTTTGCCATTTAAAGAAAATGACCAAAGAATTAAAGTAAAATTAATTCAACTTGAATCAAGCAAAGTTTCCTTTGTTTCATATATGGGAATGACTTTCTTATACAAGTTTTAGGTTTTATTCTGAGTTTTCTAGTTGCTTTTTCCCCCTATTAGACAAGAAACATATGCACCCTTACTTATATTATTAAAGCAATTCAGTTTTTTTTCCTTCCCCTCCCATTCAACTCCATTTTTCTGCTCCTCTTACTTGATTTCTTTACCAGCTGAGCTAGCAGCACAGTCAGACACAACTGACCGACTGAACTGAACTGAACTGAACTACTTGATTTGTTAGTAGAAAGATGTTTGGCATCCTGGATTAATGTTTAAGGTCACGTGTTTTTTTCTCATTCTATGTTTTTGTCTCACTGCTCTACTTTTATTATTTTTTAATATAAATTTATTTATTTTAATTGGAGGCTAATTACTTTAACAATATTGTATTGGTTTTGCCATACATTGACATGAATCCGCCATGGGTGTACATGTCTTCCCCATCCTAAAGCCCCTTCCCACATCCCTCCCCATCCCATTCTTCTGGGTCATCCCAGTGCACCAGCCCCGAGCATCCTGTATCATGCATCAAACCTGGACTGGCAATTTGTTTCATATATGATAATATACACGTTTCAATGCCATTCTCCTAAATCATCCCACCCTCACCCTCTCCCACAGAGTCCAAAAGACTGTTCTATACATCTGTGTCTCTTTTGCTGTCTCACATACAGAGCTATTGTTACCATCTTTCTAAATTCCATATATATGTGTTGTTATACTATATTCGTGCTTTTCTTTCTGGCTTACTTCACTCTGTATAATAGGCTCCAGTTTCATCCACCTCATTAGAACGGATTCAAATGTATTCTTTTTAATGGCTGAGTAATACTCCATTGTGTATATGTACCACAGCTTTCTTATCCATTCATCTGCTGATGAACTTCTAGGATGCTTCCAGGTCCTGGCTATTATAAACAGTGTTGCGATGAACATTGGGAGACATGTGTCTCTTTCCCTTCTGGTTTCCTCGGTGTGTATGCCCAACAGTGGGATTGCTGGGTCATATGACAGTTCTATTTCCAGTTTTTTAAGGAGTCTCCACGATATTCTCCATAGTGGCTGTACTAGTTTGCATTCCCACCAACAGTGTAAGAAGGTTCCCTCTTCTTCACACCCTCTCCAGCATTTATTGCTTGTAGACTTTTGGATCGCAGCCATTCTGACTGGTGTGAAATGGTACCTCATTGTGGTTTTGATTTGCATTTCTCTGATAATGAGTGATGTTGAGCATCTTTTCATGTGTTTGTTAGCCATCTGTATGTTTTCTTTGGAGAAATGTCTGTTTAGTTCTTTGGCCCACTTTTTGATTGGGTTGTTTATTTTTCTGGAATTGAGCTGCAGGTGTTGCTTGTATATTTTTGAGATTAATTCTTTGTCAGTTGCTTTGCTTTCTATTATTTTCTCCCATTCTGAAGGCTGTCTTTTCACCTTGCTTATAGTGTCCTTTGTTGTACAGAAGCTTTTAATTTTAATTTGCTCCCATTTGTTTATTTTTGCTTTTATTTCCAATATTCTGGGAGGTGGGTCATAGAGGATCCTGCTGTGATGTATGCCAGAGAGTGTTTTGCCTATGTTTTCCTCTAGGAGGTTTATAGTTTCTGGTCTTACATTTAGATGTTTAATCCATTTTGAGTTTATTTTTGTGTATGGTGTTAGAAAGTGTTCTAGTTTCATTCTTTTACAAGTGGTTGACCAGTTTTCCCAGCACCATTTGTTAAAGAGATTGTCTTTTCTCCATTGTATATTCTTGCCTCCTTTGTCAAAGATAAGGTGTCCACGGTAAAAGCAATCCTAAGGGGAAAGTTCATAGCAATACAGGCACACCTCAAGAAACAAGAAAAAAGTCAAATAGTAACCTAACTCTACACCTAAAGCAACTAGAAAAGGAAGAAATGAAGAACCCCAGGGTTAGTAGAAGGAAAGAAATCTTAAAAATTAGAGCAGAAATAAATGCAAAAGAAACAAAAGAGACTATAGCAAAAATCAACAAAACCAAAAGCTGGTTCTTTGAAAGGATAAATAAAATTGACAAACCATTAGCCAGACTCATCAAGAAACAAAGGGAGAAAAATCAAATCAACAAAATTAGAAACGAAAATGGAGAGATCACAACAGACAACACAGAAATACAAAGGATCATAAGAGACTACTATCAACAATTATATGCCAATAAAATGGACAACGTGGAAGAAATGGACAAATTCTTAGAAAAGTACAACTTTCCAAAACTGGACCAGGAAGAAATAGAAAATCTTAACAGACCCATCACAAGCGCGGAAATTGAAACTTTAATCAAAAATCTTCCAGCAAACAAAAGCTCCGGTCCAGACGGCTTCACAGCTGAATTCTACCAAAAATTTAGAGAAAAGCTAACACCTATCCTGCTCAAACTCTTCCAGAAAATTGCAGAGGAAGGTGAACGTCCAAACTCATTCTATGAGGCCACCATCACCCTAATACCAAAACCTGACAAAGATCCCACAAAAAAGAAAACTACAGGCCAATATCACTGATGAACATAGATGCAAAAATCCTTAACAAAGTTCTAGCAATCAGAATCCAACAACACATTAAAAAGATCATACACCATGATCAAGTGGGCTTTATCCCAGGGATGCAAGGATTCTTCAACATCTGCAAATCAATGTAATACACCACATTAACAAATTGAAAAATAAAAACCATATGATTATCTCAATAGATGCAGAGAAAGCCTTTGACAAAATTCAACATCCATTTATGATAAAAACTCTCCAGAAAGCAGGAATAGAAGGAACATACCTCAACATAAGAAAAGCTATATATGATAAATCCACAGCAAACATTATCCTCAATGGTGAAAAATTGAAAGCATTTCCTCTAAAGTCAGGAACAAGACAAGGGTGCCCACTTTCACCATTACTATTCAACATAGTTTTGGAAGTTTTGGCCACAGCAATCAGAGCAGAAAAAGAAATAAAAGGAATCCAAATTGGGAAAGAAGAAGTAAAACTCTTGCTCTTTGCAGATGACATGATCCTCTACATAGAAAACCCTAAAGATTCCACCAGAAAATTACTAGAACTAATCAATGACTATAGTAAAGTTGCAGGATATAAAATCAACACACAGAAATCCCTTGCATTCCTATACACTAATAATGAGAAAACAGAAAGAGAAATTAAGGAAACAATTCCATTCACCATTGCAATGGAAAGAATAAAATACTTAGGAATATATCTACCTAAAGAAACTAAAGACCTATATATAGAAAACTATAAAACACTGGTGAAAGAAATCAAAGAGGACACTAATAGATGGAGAAATATACCATGTTCACGGATTGGAAGAATCAATATAGTGAAAATGAGTATACTACCCAAAGCAATTTATAGATTCAACGCAATCCCTATCAAGCTACCAACAGTATTCTTCACAGAGCTAGAACAAATAATTTCACAATTTGTATGGAAATACAAAAAACCTCGAATAGCCAAAGCGATCTTGAGAAAGAAGAATGGAACTGGAGGAATCAACCTACCTGACTTCAGGCTCTACTACAAAGCCACAGTTATCAAGACAGTATGGTACTGGCACAAAGACAGAAATATTGATCAATGGAATAAAATAGAAAGCCCAGAGATAAATCCACACACATATGGACACCTTATCTTTGACAAAGGAGGCAAGAATATACAATGGATTAAAGACAATCTCTTTAACAAATGGTGCTGGGAAATCTGGTCAACCACTTGTAAAAGAATGAAATTAGACCACTTTCTAACACCATACACAAAAATAAACTCAAAATGGATTAAAGATCTAAACGTAAGACCAGAAACTATAAAACTCCTAGAGGAGAACATAGGCAAAACACTCTCCGACATACATCACAGCAGGATCCTCTATGACCCACCTCCCAGAATATTGGAAATAAAAGCAAAAATAAACAAATGGGACCTAATTAACCTTAAAAGCTTCTGCACATCAAAGGAAACTATTAGCAAGGTGAAAAGACAGCCTTCAGAATGGGAGAAAATAATAGCAAATGAAGCAACCGACAAACAACTAATCTCAAAAATATACAAGCAACTCCTACAGCTCAACTCCAGAAAAATAATGACCCAATCAAAAAATGGGCCAAAGAACTAAATAGACATTTCTCCAAAGAAGACATACAGATGGCTAACAAACATATGAAAAGATGCTCAACATCACTCATTATCAGAGAAATGCAAATCAAAACCACTATGAGGTACCATTTCATGCCAGTCAGAATGGCTGCAATCCAAAAGTCTACAAATAATAAATGCTGGAGAGGGTGTGGAGAAAAGGGAACTCTCTTACACTGTTGGTGGAAATGCAAACTAGTACAGCCACTATGGAGAACAGTGTGGAGATTCCTTAAAAAACTGGAAATAGAACTGCCTTATGATCCAGCAATCCCACTGCTGGGCATACACACTGAGGAAACCAGAAGGGAAAGAGACACGTGTACCCCAATGTTCATCGCAGCACTGTTTATAATAGCCAGGACATGGAAGCAACCTAGATGTCCATCAGCAGATGAATGGATAAGAAAGCTGTGGTACATATACACAATGGAGTATTACTCAGCCATTAAAAAGAATACATTTGAATCAGTTCTAATGAGGTGGATGAAACTGGAGCCTATTATACAGAGTGAAGTAAGCCAGAAGGAAAAACATAAATACAGTATACTAACGCATATATATGGAATTTAGAAAGATGGTAACAATAACCCTGTGTACGAGACAGCAAAAGAGACACTGATGTATAGAACAGTCTTATAGACTCTGTGGGAGAGGGAGAGGGTGGGAAGATTTGGGAGAATGGCATTGAAACATGTAAAATATCATGTAAGAAACGAGTTGCCAGTCCAGGTTCAATGCACGATACTGGATGCTTGGGGCTAGTGCACTGGGACGACCCAGAGGGATGGTATGGGTAGGGAGGAGGGAGGAGGGTTCAGGATGGGGAACACATGTATACCTGTGGCGGATTCATTTTGATATTTGGCAAAACTAATACAATTATGTAAAGTTTAAAAATAAAATAAAATTAGAAAAAAAAAAAAAGATAAGGTGTCCATAGGTGTGTGGATTTATCTCTGGGCTTTCTATTTTGTACCATTGATCTATATTTCTGTCTTTGTGCCAGTACCATACTGTCTTGATGACTGTGGCTTTGTAGTAGAGCCTGAAGTCAGGCAGGTTGATTCCTCCAGTTCCATTCTCCTTTCTCAAGATTGCTTTGACTATTTGAGTTGTTTTTTTTTTTTTTTTCCATACAAATTGTGAAATTATTTGTTCTAGCTTTGAGAAGGCAATGGCACCCCACTCTAGTACTCTTGCCTGGAAAATCCCATTGATGGAGGAGCCTAGTGGGCTGCAGTCCATGGGGTCACTAAGAGGCGGACACGACTGAGCGATTTCACTTTCACTTTTCACTTTCATGCACTGGAGAAGGAAATGGCAACCCATTCCGGTGTTCTTGCTTGGAGAATCCCAGGGATGGGGGAGCCTGGTGGGCTGCCGTCTCTGGGGACGCACAGAGTCGGACATGACTGAAGTGACTTAGCAGTAGCAGTAGCTTTGTGAAAAATACCATTGGTAGCTTGATAGGGATTGCATTGAATCTATAGATTGTTTTGGGTAGTATACTCATTTTCACTATATTGATTCTTCTGATCCATGAACATGGTATATTTCTCCATCTATTTGTGTCCTCTTTGATTTCTTTCACCAGTGTTTTATAGTTTTCTATATATAGGTCTTTTGTTTCTCTAAGTAGATATATTCCTAAGTATTTTATTCTTTTCATTGCAATGGTGAATCGAATTGTTTCCTTAATTTCTCTATTTTCCCATTATTAGTGTATAGGAATGCAAGGCATTTCTGTGTGTTGATTTTATAACCTGCAACTTTACTACATTCATTGATTAGCTCTAGTAATTTTCTGGTGGAGTCTTTAGGGTGTTCTATGTAGAGGATCATGTCATCTGCAAATAGTGAGAGTTTTACTTCTTCTTTTCCAATTTGGATTCCTTTTATTTCTTTTTCTGCTGTGATTGCTGTGGCCAAAACTTCCAAAACTATGTTGAATAGTAGTGGTGAGAGTGGGCACCATTGTTTTGTTCCTGACTTTAGGGGAAATGCTTTCAATTTTTCACCACTGAGGATAATGTTTGCTATGGGTTTGTCATATATAGCTTTTATTATGTTGAGGTATGTTCCTTCTATTCTGCTTTCTGGAGGGTTTTTATCATAAATGGATGTTGAATTTTGTCAAAGGCTTTCTCTGCATCTATTTAGATAATCATATGGCTTTTATTTTTCAATTTGTTAATGTGGTGTATTACATTGATTGATTTGCGGATATTGAAGAATCCTTGCATCCCTGGGATAAAGCCTACTTGGTCATGATGCATGGTCTTTTTAATGTGTTGGTGGATTTTGTTTGTTAGAATTTTGTTAAGGATTTTTGTATTTATGTTCATCAGTGATATTGGCCTGTAGTTTTCTTTTTTCTGTGGCATCTTTGTCAGGTTTTGGTATTAAGGTGATGGTGGCCTCATAGAATGAGTTTGGAAGTTTACCTTCCTCTGCAATTTTCTGGAAGAGTTTGAGTAGGATAGGTGTTAGTGCGTCTCTAAATTTTTGGTAGAATTCAGCTATGAAGCCGTCTGGTCCTGAGCTTTTGTTTTTTGGAAAATTTCTGATTACAGTTTCAATTTCTGTGCTTGTGATGGGTCTGTTAAGATTTTCTATTTCTTCCTGGTTCAGTTTTGGAAAGTTGTACTTTTCTAAGAATTTGTCCATTTCTTCCAAGTTGTCCATTTTATTGGCATATAGTTGCTGATAGTAGTTTCTATAATCCTTTGTATTTCTATGTTGTCTGTTGCGATCTCTCCATTTTCATTTCTAATTTTATTGATTTGATTTTTCTCCCTTTGTTTCTTGATGAGTCTGGCTAATGGTTTGTCAATTTTACTTGTCTTCTCAAAGAACCTGCTTTTGGCTTTGTTGATTTTTGCTATGGTCTCTTTTGTTTCTTTTGCATTTATTTCTGCCCTAATTTTTAAGATTTCTTTCTTTCTATTAACCCTGGGGTTCTTCATTTTTTCCTTTTTAGTTGCTTTAGGTGTAGAGTTAGGTTATTATTTGACTTTTTTCTTGTTTCTTGAGGTATGCCTGTATTGCTATGAACCTTCCCCTTAGGACTGCTTTACAGTGTCCCACAGGTTTTGGGGTTGTTGTGTTTTCATTTTCATTCATTTCTATGCATATTTTGATTTCTTTTTTGATTTCTTCTGTGATTTGTTGGTTATTCAGCAGTGTGTTGTTCAGCTTCCATTTGTTGGAATTTTTAATAGTTTTTCTCCTGTAATTGAGATCTAATCTTACTGCATTGTGGTCAGAAAAGATGCTTGGAATGATTTCAATTTTTTTGAATTTACCAAGGCTAGATTTATGGCCCAGGATGTGATCTATCTTGGAAAAGGTTCCGTGTGCACTTGAGAAAAAGGTGAAATTCATTGTTTTGGGGTGAAATGTTCTATAGATATCAATTAGGTCTAACTGGTCTATAGTATCATTTAAAGTTTGTGTTTCCTTGTTAGTTTTCTGTTTAGTTGATCTATCCATAGGTGCAAGTGGGTATTAAAGTCTCCCACTATTATTGTGTTGTTGTTAATTTCCCCTTTCATACTTGTTAGCATTTGTCTTACATATTGCAGTGCTCCTATGTTGGGTGCATATATATTTATAATTGTTATCTCTTCTTCTTGGATTGATCCTTTGATCATTATGTAGTGTCCTTCTTTGTCTCTTTTCACAGCCTTAGTTTTAAAGTCTATTTTATCTGATATGAGTATTGCTACTTCTGCTTTCTTTTGGTCTCTATTTGCATAGAATATCTTTTTCCAGCCCTTCAGTTTCAGTCTGTATGTGTCCCTTGTTTTGAGGTGGGTCTCTTTTAGACAACATATATAGGGGTCTTGGTTTTGTATCCACTCAGCCAGTCTTTGTTTTTTGGTTAGGGCATTCAACCCATTTACATTTAAGGTAATTATTGATAAGTATGATCCCATTGCCATTTACTTTATTGTTTTGGGTTTGAGTTTATACACCTTTTCTGTGTTTCCTGTCTAGGCAAGATCCTTTAGCATTTGTTGGAAAGCTGGTTTGGTGATGCTGAATTCTCTCAGCTTTTGCTTGTCTAAGAACTGCACTGCACACCCGACTCCCTGAACCCCGACAGCTGTCAGAGCAAGCCCGCCCCATGGGGGCAGGCAAAGCCAGGGAGGAACCTGTGCTTGCTGCGACCACAGGCCAGGCTCGCGGGGGTCTGAGGAGGACTCAAGTGCCCACTCCACTGCACTCCAGGACAAAGGGTGGTGGGCCGGTGCCCAGGGCCGCAGCAAGCTCCCCTGCTCTACTTTTAAATTCATCTTTTCATTGAACTTAGGTGGGGGGGGGGCAATATTTTTAACTTCCAACCACTTTCTCCTGTTCTCTTTTTGCATACAACACTTTCTTAATAGATGCCATCCTTTTAAGAAATCTTTCTGAGGATATTAACTAGAGTTAAAAAAAAAGTCATTTTCTTACCTGAATTATCACTTTGTTTGATTCTTTTTTGATCCATCACCTTCTTCATTCATCTTAGTTCTATTATTTGGTGCTGTTGCTTTACCCCCGGTATCATCTGTTCATACTTACAAAGGAAAGTCTAGGTTAATGAACTCAAGGACTTTGGGTGGATTTCCGCCACTGTTGAGTAGGTGGTTTTTTTCTCAAAAGGTCCTACTGATGGGGAAGATTTCAGAGTAAGTGGGCAAGTCATGCTGACAGGTAGGCTCCTTTAAGATATGTGAGCAAGAACACAAAGGCAATCAGGGTTTCACTCTCAATATAAGAGCAGGAGGCTCTTTTCTACTGCCCACACCCTCACTAAGAGACTTTCCAAGGCTAATTAGCACTGCAAACAAGGTCTGCTTAGATGGGAAGGAGCAGCCATTTTAAATACTAAATACAATCCATCTGCCCATTCCTCTCACTGGGGACCCAAGGCTTTCCAGGAAAGATGGCTTACAACTGTGCTGCAGCTTTGGGGACTTCTATGTCAATATATGTCAAAATGGCTTATGTGACATTTGACATAATCAGAAATCTATTTTTTTTAATTTTATTTTATTTTTAAACTTTACATAATTGTATTAGTTTTGCCAAATATCGAAATGAATCCGCCACAGGTATACCTGTGTTCCCCATCCTGAACCCTCCTCCCTCCTCCCTACCCATACCCTCCCTCTGGGTCGTCCCAGTGCACCAGCCCCAAGCATCCAGTATCGTGCATCGAACCTGGACTGGCGACTCGTTTCATACATGATATTATACATGTTTCAATGCCATTCTCCCAAATCTCCCCACCCTCTCCCTCTCCCACAGAGTCCATAAGACTGATCTATACATCAGTGTCTCTTTTGCTGTCTCGTACACAGGGTTATTGTTACCATCTTTCTAAATTCCATATATATGCGTTAGTATACTGTATTGGTGTTTTTCTTTCTATTTTTGATCCACTAATGGTTCCAGGCTATCCTGCTTTTAAAAGAAGGAGCTGACATATTTTTGTACTCTTTTCCTTTCATATCATTGGCATTTGAGGAGTTCGGTTCAGTTCAACTCAGTTCAGTCACTCAGTCGTGTCCGACTCTTTGTGACACCAAGGACTGCAGCACACCAGGCCTCTCTGTCCATCACCAACTCCCGGAGTTTACTCAGACTCATGTCCATTGAGTCGGTGATGCCATCCAACCATCTCATCCTCTTTCATCCCCCTTTCCTCCTGCCTTCAATCCTTCTCAGCATCAGGGTCTTTTCCAGTGAGTCACTTCTTCACATCAGGTGGCCAAAGTGTTGGAGTTTCAGCTTCAACATCAGTCCTTCCAATGAATATTAAGACTGATTTCCTTTAGAATGGACTGGTTGGATCTTCTTGCAGTCCAAGGAACTCTCAAGAGTCTTCTCCAACACCACAGTTCAAAAGCATCAATTCTTCGACATCCAGCTTTCTTTATGGTCCAACTCTCACATCCATACCTGACTACTGGAAAAACCATAACCTTGACTAGACGGACCTTTGTTGGCAAAGTAATGTCTCTGTTTTTGAATATGCTGTCTAGTTTGGTAACGACTTCTCTTCCAAGGAGTAAGTGTCTTTTAGTTTCATGGCTGCAGTCACCATTTGCAGTGATTTTGGAGCCCAAGAAAATAAAGTCTGTCACTGTTTCCACTGTTTCCCAATCTATTTGCCATGTAGTGATGGAACTGGGTGCCATGATCTTCGTTTTCTGAATGTTGAGCTTTAAGTCAACATTTTTACTCTCCTCTTTAACTTTCATCAAGAGGCTCTTTAGTTTCTCTTCACTTTTTGCCTTAAGGGTGGTGTCATCTGCATATCTGAGGTTATTGATATTTCTCTTAGCAATCCAGATTCCAGCTTGTGCTTCATCCAGCCCAGCATTTTTCATGATGTACTCTGCATATAAGTTAAATAAGGAGGGTGACAATATACAGCCTTGACGTACTCCTTTTCCTATTTGGAAGCAGTCTGTCATTCCATGTCTAGTTCTGACTGTTGCTTCCTGACCTGCAAACAGATTTCTCAAGAGGCAGGTAAGGTGATCTAGTATTCCCTTCTCTTTCAGAATTTTCCACAGTTTGTGGTGATCCACATAGTCAAAGGCTTTGGCATAGTCAATAAAGCAGAAATAGATGTTTTTCTGGAACTCTCTTGCTTTTTTGATGATCCAACGGATGTTGGCAATTTGATCTCTGGTTCCTCTGTCTTTTCTAAAACCAGCTTGAACATCTGGAAGTTCATGGTTCACGTGTTGTTGAAGCCTGGCTTGGAGAATTTTGAGCATTACTTTATGAGTGTGTGAGATGCGTGCAATTGTGAGGTAGTTTGAACATTCTTTGGCATTGCCTTTTTGGGGGATTGGAATGAAAACTGAACTTTTCCAGTCCTGTGGCCACTGCTATGTTTTCCAAATTTGCTGGCATATTGAGTGCAGCATTTTCACAGCATCATCTTTTAGGATTTGAAGTAGCTCAACTGGAATTCCATTACCTCCACTAGCTTTGTTTGTAGTGATGCTTCCTAAGGCCCACTTGACTTTGCACTCCAGGATGTCTGGCTCTAGGTGAGTTATCACACCATCGTGATTATCTGGATCATGAAGATCTTTTTTGTAGTTTTTCTGTGTATTCTTGCCACCTCTTCTTAATGTCTTCTGCTTCTGTTAGGTCCATACCATTTCTGTCCTTTATTGAGCCCATCTTTGCATGAAACGTTCCCTTGGTATGTCTAATTTTCTTGAAGCGATCTCTAGTCTTTCCCATTCTATTGTTTTCATCTGTTTCTTTGCATTGATCATTGAGGAAGGCTTTCTTTTTTCTCCTTGTTATCTTTGGAACTCTGAATTCAAGTGGGTATATCTTTCCTTTTCTCCTTTGCTTTTCTCTTCTCTTCTTTTCACAGCTATTTGTAAGGCCTCCTCAGACAGCCATTTTGCTTTTTTGTATTTCTTTTCCATGGGGATGGTCTTGATCCCTGTCTCCTGTACAGTGTCACAAACCTCTATCCATAGTTCATCAGGCACTCTGTCTATCAGATCTAGTCCCTTAAATCTATTTCTCACTTCCACTGTATAATCGTAAGTGATTTGATTTAGGTCGTACCTGAATGGTCTAGTGGTTTTCCCTACTTTCTTCAGTTTAAGTCTGAATTTAGCAATAAGGAGTTCATGATCTGAGCCACAGTCAGCTCCCGGTCTTGTTTTTGCTGACTGTATAGAGCTTCTCCTTCTTTGGCTGCAAAGAATATAATCAATCTGATTTCAGAATTTACCATCTGGTGTTATCCATGTGTACAATCTTCGCTTGTATTGTTGGAAGAGAGTGTTTGTTATGACCAGTGCATTCTCTTGGCAAAACTCTATTAGCCCTTGCCCTGCTTCATTCTGTACTCCAAGGCCAAATTTGCTAGGTATTTCTTGACTTCCTACTTTTGCATTCCAGTCCTCTGTAGTGAAAGGGGCAACTTTTGGGGGTGTTAGTTTTAGAAGGTCTTATAGGTCTTCATAGAACCATTCAACTTCAGCTTCTTCAGCATTACCAGTTGGGGCCTAGACTTGGATTACCATGATATTGAATGGTTTGCCTTGAAAATGAACAGAGATCATTCTGTCATTTTTGAGATTGCATCTAAGTACTGCATTTCAGACTCTTTTGTTGACTATGATGGCTATTCTGTTTCTTCTAAGGGATTCTTGCCCACAGTAGTAGATATAATGGTCATCTAAGTTAAATTCACCGATTCCAGTCCATCTTAGTTCGCTGATTCCTAGAATGTCGACGTTCACTCTTGCCATCTCCTGTTTGACCACTTCCTATTTACCTTTTTTATGGACCCAACATTCCAGCTTCCTATGCAATGTTGCTCTTCACCACATCGGACCTTGCTTCCATCACCAGTCACATCCACAGCTGGGTGTTGTTTTTGCTTTGGCTCTGTCTCTGCATTTTTCCTGGGGTTACTTCTCCACATTTGAGGAGTAGATTGGATAAATAGATGTACTACTTTGTTTGCTATCTACCATTGACTAACAACGTGGGCTGGGAATTCCCTCCCCACTCTCCCCAATAACCTTCACTCCTTCTCTCCATCTTTTTCTCTAACCTTTTCTTTTACAGATCACTACCTAGAAGTCTCAGAAATGATGTTGGATATATACCCAGGAATGAAATTGCCGGATCATATGGTAGATCTATTTTTTGTTTTGTGCAGTACCTCCATACTGTTCTCCTTAATGGCTGTACCAACAAGGTACAAGGATTCCTTTTTCTCCACATCCTTACCAACATGTGTTATTTGTTGTCTTTTTGACAATAACCTTGCTGACAAGTGTGAGGTGATACCTTATTGTAGTTTTGATTTGCATTTCCCCGATAATTAGCAATGTAGTGCATCTTTGCATGTGTTTGTTTGACCATCTTTATGTCTTTTTTTGAAAAATGACTATTTAGGTCTTCTGCCCATTTTTTAATCAAGTTGTTTGTTTTTCTGATATAGAATTTTATGAGCTGTTTATGCCCCTGGGAATATAGTCAAAGAAAAAGAAAACACTAATTTGAAAAGTTACCCTGATATTCACAACAGCATTATTTACTGTAGCCAACCACAATAAGGAAGCAACTTAAGTTCCATCAATAGATGAATGGATAAAGATGTGATATATGCCATGGAATATTAGTCATAAAAAGAATGAATTTTGCCATTTGTCACAACATGGATGGACCTGGAGGGTATTATGCTTAGTGAAATAAAGCAGACAAAGAAGGGCAAATACTGTATGCTTTCACTTTTATGTGAAATTTAAAAAACAAAATAAATACATGAATATAGCAAAACAGAAATAGACTCACAGATATAGAAAACAAACTAGTGGTTACCAGTGGGAACAGAAATGAGGGGAGAGGCAAGATGACATTAGAGGATTAAAGAGGTACAAACCATTATGAATAAAATAAATAATATATAAGGATGTAATATACAACAGAGAATATATCCAATAACTTAATAACAACTTCAAATGGAGTCTAATCTATAAAAATCTTGAATCACTGTATTGCACACCTGAAACTAATACTATATTGTAAATCAACTATACTTTAGTAAAAGTAAAAAACAGTGATGAAAATTTTCCTCCTTTTTTACCATAGAGGTTCTTTACAATGACCACAGTAGAAATTTCAGCTGTTTTCCAAAGAACAGAAAGTAAACAATTTAGTTTCTCTATTTTAAACAAATCTCTTTGTAGACTCCTACTATCAAAGAAAATATGTCACATTTGAAGAAAAAAATTAACAGGTATATTTAACTAAATAGTTCTTCCAACATGACACTTTGCATAAAGATAATTCATGTAACAATAAATATGTTGAAACAGAAAATATTCTTAATTATTCCTCATATGAATTTAAGAAACACTCTGGGGCATATATTTGGTACTTTACTAAGAGTTCTAATCCCCTATATGTTAGATATTAATATTCCCAGTATGTGAATGAAGAGCACAAGTTCAGGGAAGTTTGACAACATTCCCAGAGCACAGAAGCTAGTAATTACTAATAGCAAGGCCAAAATCTGAACCCAGGTCTCTCTGCCACTCCTAACTATTTCTGTATTCCACCTCCTATAGGCATTAAGAACGTCCCAAAGTACTGTAAGCACTGCACAAAGACCCACGAAGACGCTTAAAACAGGGGACAGTCATGAATCCTGGAAAAACTTGAGCTGTCGGGAAAAACAGTTAGAAATTCTCATGCTCAATGAGTCAGTTAACAGAGTTACACTCACTGCACTATATAAGTTTAAATGTTTGTCATAAATAAATAGACCCCCTTAGGATTTTCTGACCTTTCCCGTTAGAAAAAAGAAAAAATGTGCTGGAGTTGTGTTATGAAACAAAGAAGACAGCCTTTGGAGGCAGACAGAAATTATTTTAGACTCTATTCTATACTTACTAACTATATAAGTGCATGACACCCTAAGACTCAGTTTCCTCATCTATAAAACACAGATAATAATACCTTCTCCACTGAGTTATGGTGAGGATTAAATGAATAAAATGCTGACAAATACAGATGTTAAATATTATTTCCTTTCCACCATAGTGTCTTTTACTTAAACAACTTAGAATTAATAGAAAAGATATATTATGTGTATATTTGGTGAATACATAGTACTAAATAAAAATAAATCTATCATAGGACAACCTTTCTTTTTAGAATATATATACATTAAGCTCAAATATTCCTTTATGTATGATTTACTATGTGACCATGTCCTGTTCATTAGGGATCATTTATCATAAGGTCTTTGAAAACGTATTTCTCCTGGAGTCTTTTAGTTACTATAAAACATATTCATCCTCTTGCATCTTCAATCTGTTTAATTATTTTTGCATTATCATCACTACAACTGCATACATACGTTAAGGACAACCACTTTCTAAGACAATTTTTGAAAGTAACTATTTCAAGAAGTTTGCAATGCACTTTTATCCTAGTGAAATGCAATAAGGAAAATGTTCAAACAGGAAGATATGTAATAACTTCCATAGAGCTTAGGTGAAGAACTGGAAAAAAGTACTTGAACTTTGCACCTCTCATTTGTCCATTCTTTAGATAAAATACTTGCTGTCTTTTGGACTTGGAAAATGTAAATAAGTACCCATATAAGGGATAAAATTTGTTTAGCTTTCAAAGTGTGACTAAATGTAACCAGTTCAGACTTGTTTGTAATAAAAGTATATGTGTTGTCACAAGGTTCTAACATTTCAACTCTATTCTTGAATTGCTATCTTGTAAAACAAAACTGTTCTGCTAGCAAAGATTACTCTGAATGGTGGATCAAGAGGAAAAAAAAGGAGACATTATACATGGAAAAGCAATGCTTAACTGAAGTAATGAGTTTCAAGTAAGTGTCATTTGAGGAGAAAAAGGTAAAATTCAGTGGTCTTTTGTCTTGCTGAAAGGAATATCAGACTAAATCTCCTTCTCAATGACAATAAAATTAGACTTGGTAATTTGTATACCTATGTCACTTTTTAAAGTTTCTAACTTACTATGCTGCCAAGTCACTTCAGTCGTGTCCGACTCTGTGTGGCCCCATAGACGGCAGCCCACCAGTCTTCCCAGTCCCTGGGATTCTCCAGGCAAGAACCCTGGAGTGGGTTGCCATTTCCTTCTCTAATTACTATATCAACACCCTTAATGCAAACATGACTTTAATAGAGCCCTCTGAATTTGAGGGGGGTGGGGAATATACATTGATTGACTGATCAAGCAACAGACAGACAGAATGATACAATCTTGGTGAATAAACCAAATGATACAACAAATTATTTTTCCAACTTTCATTAAAAAATTCTCTGGAAGTATACACTAAACTGTTCACAGTGGGTACTGGGGATTCGAGGAGCAGGGTAGGAAGAGAGGAATTGAGTAAAGTCTGTGCTGCTTCTTTTTTAAAATAGGAGCATATTATGTTTATACTTAAGACAAACTTTAAAAGTATTTTTAAATTAAATCGTCATTACCCTTTAACACAACTGTATAAACAACACATGGAATAAGGGACAGGGGGCAGAATTCTCACTGACATCAATGTGGCAGGTAACAAATGCATAGATTATTTGATCTTAAATGATCTCTAACAAAGGATGCCTAATCTCTTAATGTTTTTCACCATTGTTTGCCAAGTTCATTCTTGTTCTTTGTGCTCCACCAATTTTGTATATATATCTCCTTTTATCTATACATTTTTCAAATACCATTCTCTTGCAAACAACTGTCCTCTTAAAGAAAAACTTTAAAAATGGCACTCCATGGGTGGCTCCTCAGTAGCCTACAGGTATACGTATTTTCAAATTAATTGCCAGAATTGAAGGATTTGGAGATGTCACACAAAATTTCAGAATCCCAGCTTCTCTTGAAAGATAAAAGATATGACTAGAGAGGCTCACATTCCGTGCTGCTTAGCTGTTTCTTTATCCTGGTTATGTGCTCGCCAGCTCGCATACCCTGTGACCTCCCCAAAAGCATGTTCAGGGCTTTAGCTCCCCTCTTGTATTGTTTTTTCTTAGGGTGAACAGGAAAGTTATTTCTTATACCTTTTTCTTTCTTTAAGTGGGTCAGGGGGCAGGAAATGAAAGGAATATCAAGGAAGCCAGATGCCCCAAGAAAAAAAGGGAGAATAGGAGTATTTCTTCAGAAAATGAATATTTTTCCTATGCAAAGGAGGTCTATGTGGAAAGAATCAATTTTAATAACCATAAGAAGCCTCCATGGGAATTGTGGTGGTATGTGGTTTAGTCACTAAATTGTGTTCGACTCTTGTGACCCCCATGGACTGTAGCCCACTAGGCTTCTCTGTCCGTGGGACTTCCCAGACAACAATACTGGAATGAATTACCATTTCATTCTTTGGGGGATCTTCCTGACCCAGGGATCAAACCTGGGTCTCCTGCATTGCCAGCAGATTCTTTACTGACGGAGCCAGAATTAAGAAAAAAAAATGGTAATAATTTGTTTTTAAGTGGGAACAAATAAGTGATACTTTTGTGAAATGCAATTACATGTTAAATGTAAGACTGTTTTCACTTCACTCATTTGTATTACCTACTGACCCTGTAGGTATCTGAGTTTGTCTCCCTAGTTAGAAACATACCCAGAATAACACACATCATCCACCCAGCCCTAGTATGCCTGGGGGGCAGTACCCAGCAAAGGCTACCTTGTCCAGCAGTTATTTTCTCCATTTCCCTTCTCCTCCTGCTCTGAGCAACGCTCTGCAAAGATAAGGGCAGCAGCTATAAACATTTCTGTTAACTAACTCCACTTCCCTTCCTCTCACACAGAGCCGCTCTCACCAGGCCCACAGTCTGGCAAAATGCCCACATTGAGAGATGGGACCTTCCTTTGCTAAGATGGTTTTACTCAATTCACAAGGTCACAGGCCTTCAATTACAGCTACAAACACTCAGGGCAGACCTCCAACCGTAGCTCGACCCCTGCAGGAAGAAGTGGATGACCTGTTCAAGACAGTAGCCAGACCTAACAGAAACGTCTACTGTCTACTCAGAAGTCAGCAGCTGATCAGTAATTATGGGTGATGCCAGAAGTCGTCAAGCTCCCAATTTGGGGGGAAAAGAAAAGGAGTCTCTGATCAACCATGTTTTGAGTCAAATGTGCATCTCCAAGACCAATCAGTCTGGGACACAGATTGGTTGTTTAGCAAACATTTGCTGAATACAGAATGTGGCTCTACTCTCTCTGGCTTCTCAACAGCAATCTAACTCTCTGTTATTAGTTAGACCCGACTTCTAGTAATACTATTAATACTACCTCATCGTATAGTCCACAAAGTGCTTCTACAAGAAGTACCTTACTTGACTCATTCAGGGAAACTGTGATGTAGGTACAGCTGGTTTTATAATAACACTTCCAATTTACAGAAGAGAAAATAGAATTCAAGAGAGCTTAAAGTGACTTCTTCAAGGTCAAAGAATGAGTTCTGGGGCTCATGTTTACTATACTGTTATGCCAGCCACCATAAACTAGACATATGAGCAGGGAGATAACACTTAAAAGTGTGAATTATTACAACATTATAGATCTTTAGAGGGAAACAGATAGTATCTAAAACAGATGTTCTGTTAACAAAAGCAATATTAAACAACAAGGGAACGCAACTCAGGAAAAAGAAGTCAAGATTTTTTTTAATGTTTTTATATAGAAATATTTTACAAAGATTTTACAACATGGCAAATCATTACATCATACTGTAGAAAGAAGAAAAAGATTAAACCTCAAGAAAAGAGAAAGTGCTCAGTGCAATGTATTGCAGTCTCCATGAAAGTGCATGAATGGTTAGGGCAAGGCATGCCGCTGGCACTGGCATGCTGCAAAATGACTTGCAAAACAGCTTTGAAAAAATATATATATAAAAGGAGTTTTTCCCTCCATTTTTCTCAAAGACATTTGAAAGGGATACATTTATGAACAGTTTTGCTCTACGACTAGGTAAAAAGAACTCCTGGGTACAAAACAGTAAAAGTAAAAACGTTCTACTGAGCATGTTAAAAGTAAACCAAATGATTTACAAAAACAAAACCTTTCCAAGTTTGGGCCTGCTTTCTACATTTAACTTGCCAACTCCCTCATGCTCCAAGACAGAGATCCTGAAGGACAGTGGCATGAGTTAAGTCTGGATCTTGACCTTCATGTGACTTTTAACTTCCAGTTTCTATGGCCAAACTGCTGGCACGTTTGGAGTCCTCATGCCTTCACTGTATTATAAATCTACCCTATAGCTTTGTTTTTACCTGTAGCTTACACAATAGCCATTTTATGAAGTGCTACATATGCTTAATACAATATTTTGCCCTAGCTGATAAGAAAAATACAAAGGTGCTCTCTAAAGTTAAACCATAAACCCTATTAAAGAATTCTAGTTAAGTATTTCATTCCTCCACATATATGTCAATGCCTTAACAGCAACAGGACCAACGAGGATAATACTGGTTATCCAACTTGAATTTTCAAACTTGGAAGAGAATTCGTTTTTATAGTATAACTGAGAATAAGATTTTTTTTTTAAAGTAAATTAACTAGACTTGAACAAGAGTGTTAGGGCAAACTGACATATCTGAATTCTAGTACAGATAATAAATATCTGCCAAAAAATAACTTAACTCACCTGACTAATCACTCTCCTATGGAAAATTTTACACTCTTATGAGAAATAGGGAAAGTCAGTGTTACTCTTCTAGTCTCTGTATTTAAACTGAGTTTCTCTTTCTCTATTTTTTTTCTATCCTTAAATATAAGGGAAATTAACCAGCTCATTTCTCCTGGCTTGTTTCCTAACTAGCTTTTGGCCCTCAAGGCATAGCTATGGTCAAACCAGAGAGAGACACCCAGCAATTTATTGGAATTCTGAAGAACAAAATATGCACATGTGCTCTACATAATCTAGTAACAGGGGCAGCAACAGCTGAACTGTCTTACACATCAGAAGTATTAGCTTGATCTGCATCTGTAACTTCTTTATCATCATGACCACAGGCAAAAAGCTGGGAGCCCAGAGTTTTCTGGGCAAATCGGAAATACATGACGTGGCCCATTGCCACAAAGGAGACTGAAATCAACACGAGCAAGCCAAAAGCTTCAGGGTTCGGAGCCAGGATGACCATGATGAAGTGCAGAAGGTCAAGAAGATAGTTCATGGAGTTCTGTACACCATTTATAATGCCTCTTTCAGATTCAACAACATTTTCTTGCAGCAACTGTGTCACAGTTAAATCAAAGGACCAAAGACCTAAAATAAAAGATATTTCTTAGAAACTTAATTTTAACTTAGAGCCATACATTTCAGAACTATACATTAAATATCTGTTGACATACACAAAATACATCCTTAACTCTATTACCTTAAAGTCACCATATGTATATTTATCATAGCTGAGTTTTAGAGAATTATTTTTCATTAATAAATACTGTGCTATTACTGGTTTCAAGAAATTGTTTTTACAGCCATAAGAAATAATTCTTTTCTGTGATTATTCATACTCTGAAGGCAAAACTCTGAAATCAGAGACATAATAAACCTTATTATAATTACTAGTATTTTTAAAGTTTAAAATGAACGGACCTGATATATTGTTAGGTTTAAAGTGTAAGGAAACTTTAAGCCATTAATACATTTACTGCTTCAGTCCTAAAGCCCCTACAATAAAGCTGTCTTGCTTTAATATTAATATCCTTAATAAATTAATGAACTGCTGTGTATCACAAGATAAATATGGTTTCATTTCAAGAACGAATTCAGACAGAGATAATTCATCAGTAGTCTATTAATGATTACTTAAACTTTCCTTTGTAAGAGGTTTTTACATTATGCTTCCTTTCAGGGCTATAAAAATCATTTGTTTGGCAAAGTATACAACAAAGAAACATCAGCTAGAGAAGACCTCTGAAGGATTTTTCTCTAACTATTGTGTCTTATTTTTTTAAATTTAAACCCCACTTTTTTTAACTTTATTACATTGAACTATTTGCTAAATTACAGTCCTTTTGGTAGAGTTATAATAATAAAAAGGCTCTAAATTACTAAAAGTATAATTATTATTGATAATATCTTTTTAAAAATTAACTAAATTACATTAAAAGAGAAAGATATCCACTCAGTAAAAAGCTTCAAGCCCTAACCATGTTTTAGGAAAGTATATATACATACACACTCTACAAAATACAGGTTCTTTCAAACTATAAAGTTAAATTTTCATAATAAATGACTGGATTATACATAAGAATAAAGAGTGGATTTTGCTTAAATTAACATTCAGGGAATATTTTAGCCCAATTTCTGCTGAATTATCTGACCCTCCATTGCAAAAAGACACTTTAATTCATTAATATACAAAAGGAGACTTCTTACCGATTCTAGCAGCAATGACGCCTGCAAACAGCAGGCTGACAGAGATTATAGGCACGGATTTAGAACTCATCTCTGGGACAACACTAGCAGGAACAGACCCGTTTGACATGTGTGTATCAGTTGTAGAGATGATTTCAGGTATTTTTGTAGGTGTAACTGAAAGTGGTTCTGTTTGAATGAACCTAGTACGGATATCTTCAAAAGGTGAAACAGACAAGTCCAAGGGGCTTCCAGGCATGAACACGGAGATCACACACAAGATCAAACAGGAAAGCTGTGCGAGTCCTGAGATCAGACCAGTCCGAACCAGGCCACATCTTCGACGCAGCCATGTAAAAGCCACAGTTCCCATTATTCCAGTTATGGCTGATGCTCCCATCAAAATACTGAGGATGGACCCGCTCAGCCCCTGAGTGTAGGCGTACCCTGTAGTGATGCAGTCAAAGCCCAGGACAGTCATATAGAGGAAAGCAAGACCCATGCCCGCCAGAAACACAGACTGGTTGTAATAGGAGACCCATCCGTCTCGGAAAGTGCGGAAGGGCTCAGCCATCTGGGAGGCACAGCTTGGCTCTTGCTCATGTTCAAGTTCATGGATGTCAGGGTCTTTCTCACCCATTAGATGAGTTCCCTCCAGGGGTTTTGGCTCAGATTCTGTTAATAAAAGACATTATTATTTGAGGGAGGGGACATGGAAGAAAAAGCTAACTACCTTACTCAGTAATTTTCTTCTCCCCATTCCCTCACCTATGGAGGGCACACCCATGGACACCCTCGGCTACTACAATATAATATGTATTTTCTTGTACTCATCTAAGGATTTCAGCCAAGCAATAAACTCCAAGTACTTACATTATAAACAAAATACTATTGATACTTCTCCCCTCCCCATTCCCCCTCTCTCTCAGAATTATAATCCCACCAAAGTAAACAGCAGGAAAACTTAACAGATAAAATCTAATAATTGTCTGAGAAAAATACACAACCTTATGTCTGGGGCCCATTTAAGCTTCCATTTGCTCAGAAGCCTAACTTCCTCTTCTCTTCTTGAAAAATGCCCACCCTCATATCCTCACTCTCTTCCACTGTCCCACAAATGGCAGGCAACTCCCTTCTTTACAGACTTCTAGGAATTCTCTTCTCTTTCCCCCCAGTGTTCCTCCCATTACCATGCCCAACTCTGCCCATCCCCCAATTAATTGCCCCTCTGTGCCTGCTATTCACATTAAGAAAAAGGGCCAGAGGTCCCATTCCAACCCCTTGAGGTTCAACCCAGATTTGTTCCACAGATCCTCAAAAGACTGGGTTTTAACTTATTACCATGTTGATATAGTTAACCTCATGCAGACCATCAATAATAACTAAACCTGACATAAATTCAAATTTATTTTGGTCTCAACCAACATACAAGATCTGCAAATAAAATCAAAATAAGATCAAAATAAAGGGACCAAACATTTTGTTGAGTTTACCTTTGTGTAAATTCAGTCGTTTCAACTCAGTTTCCTCTTTAGGAGGAGCCTTCACAGCTAGAGCAGGGGTTTTCTGGTAAACCTTCCAGAGCAGAAAGTATTCCACACACATGGATACCAAATTCCATGCCGAAATGAAACCACAGCCAATGACTGTAGAGCCAAATGTCATAATCTGGCCAACAGCCATGGGGGCCAAGATGTTGGTTAACTGGTCAATCCTTCGTATTGTAGCATTCATATCTACAGAGATAGGTGAAAAAGGCAGTTAAGTGTGCAAATCTATCAAAGAGAGACTGCCCACGTACATAACACAACTCATAAACCAAGTGTATTGATTCCTAAGATGTAAATTTCTAAAAGCACTCTGCAAGCAAACTATTTTGTTAGAAAATCAATTGCTGTTTGGAGCAAGTCACATTAAACTTGCCTCAAAAATCATGATTCTCTAGGATTATGTAAGTTAGTCTAACATCAGCTTTTTTAAAATGAATTCAATAGTAACTCTATATTCATTTACTTCAACAAGCATTTATTAAATGCTTATCATGAATTAGGCTATGACAAAAAATGAATACGCTTCCCATCTTCATGAAGTTTATACTCAAATGGGAAAACAAAGACAGTCAACAAGCATATAAATACACAGCAAGTCAGATGTTCATTAAAGACTAGAGTGAAAAATAATGCAAAAGAAGGGCATAGAGAGTGCTCAGGGGAAGGGGGACACTTCAGTCCTATATATGGCAAGGTCAGGGAAGAACTCACAAACAAAAAGAGAACATCATAGCAAAGGCATGAAGCAATAGGAGGTAAAAGAGTGAGTCCTGTGGGTATCAGGGAAAAGACGATCCCAGGCCAAGGCAAGTGCAAAAATCCTGGAACAGGAGGAGCATGCCCACAGGAACAGTGAGGACAGTAAGACTGCAGCAGAATGAGGAAGGGAGAGGATAAGAGATGAGGTCAGAGAGGGACGGACTGGCCCAATCATGCAGGATCTTACCCCACTACTTGGAAATCAATTTTTATGCCGGATGACTCAGGAAACCTTTCGAAGCTAATGAACAGAGAGGTGGTACCACATGACTTGTATTTTTAAAGGTTCATTTTGGCTGCTGTGATAAGAAAACAGCGTGCAGTGTGTGTGTGTGTGCGTGGGTCAGGTTGGGGTGTAGACAACAGTGGAGCCAAGGAGACAGGTGGGAGACGACGTAGGGGGAGCGAGACAGTAACAGTGGAAACAGAGAAACAGACACTGGATATAATCTAAAGGAGAATCAGGAAGACTTGAAACAGATTAGATATGGTATGCGAGAGAAAGAGAGGAATTACAGATGACTCTAAAGTTTTCATACTGAGCAACAATTGGAAGGATAGAGTTTCCACTTACCGAGAAAGGGAAGACTTCAGAAGAATCAGGTTTGGACAAAAGAATAAGCATTTGGTTCTAGAGATATTGATTTCTCTAAGTCGACTGACATTCAAGAGGCTCTGTCAAGCAGACAATTAAACATACAGGTCTGGAGTCCAGAGAAGAAGTAGGTACCAGATCTGCGAGTCACCACCAGCTGCTTGATTTTTAAACCAAAGACACTGGAGGTGACCGAGAGAGTGAGTATAGACGGATAAGGTCTGAGGACTGAGTCTATATTCAGAGGTCAGGAAGATGAAGAGGAACGAGCAAAAGAGGAGAAAAACCAGGAGACTGTAGTGTCCTAAGCCAAGAGGGAGCAATGTTTCAAAGAGGAGGAAGTGATCAACTGGCAATCAATGCCGTTAAGTCAAGAAAGATGAGCACTGAGAAGCATCTCTAGACAGGTCACATGGAAGGTTCTGAGGACCTTAAAAAGAATAGTTCTGGTGAGCAATAAGGGCAAATGCCTCATTGAAGCTGGTTAAAGAGGTTGGTGCCAACTCCAGGGGACACCATTTCTATCATATTCTAAGTGAGTGGCACCGTCCAGCTTCACAATGTGAAAGTTGCCCCCGCCCACCCCCCCCCACCCAGCCCCGGTATTATGGAAAGCAAGGCCCCAACCAAGCAAAGGAATTGGAAAGAGTGAACACAGATATTTCTTTTGGTTAAGTTTTGTTCAAAAGGAGAATAAAGAAATGGGAGTGATAGAGGGGGTAAAGAAGGGCATTTTTAAGATAAGCAAAGTTACAGCATGTTTGTATGCTAATGTGAATGATTCAGTAGATGAGAAAGGACAGAATTGAGTCTACTGCACAAGCTGCAGAGCTGTTCTTAGATAGGACCACAAGCAATTCACGAGTGTAGGTCATGTGAACGGCTGTAGGTACAAGTGGGAAGAGAGACGTGAAGATGGGAGCACGTGAAAATTCTCTTCTCATTTTCCCACTTTCTCAGTAGAATGCAAGGCAAGGTCATCAGCGAAAGTGAGGATGGGAGAGGCGGTACTGAATGTATGAGGAAAAAGTGAGACACAGTCCTTTAGGACAGTGGGAGGAGGAAGGGGCCAGAGGCAATTGTATGATCACACAGCAGCATGAAAGGGCTGGCTTGAACCCAGTGGTCATGAACTTTAAGCGAGAGCAGTGAGCAAAATTGTGCATTTTTTTTTTCACCAGCCATGTGCTACCATGGAGAGTTGGATTTAAGCAGGATCTTAGGAAAGGAAAAGAACAAAAGAAGAGGAGGCCAAGTGAGCTGAGGGTATATACTAGGAGGTGTTCATATGGTTGGAACCACTGAGTTTGGAATTTAAACTGGGTAAGGAGAGGAGACCAGAGAAGGCAATGGCACCCCACTCCAGTACTCTTGCCTGGAAAATCCCATGGACGGAGGAGCCAGGTAGGCTGCAGTCCATGGGGTAGCTAAGAGTCGGACACGACTGAGCGACTTCACTTTCACCTTTCACTTTCATGAATTGGAGAAGGAAATGGCAACCCACTCCAATGTTCTTGCCTGGAGAATCCCAGGGATGGCAGAGCCTGGCGGACTGCCGTCTATGGGGTTGCACAGAGTCGGGCACGACTGAAGCGACTTAGCAGCAGCAGCAGCAGCAAGGAGAGGAGACAAGAGGGGGTCACGAGCAGTGGAAAGGCACTGGAATCGATGACTTGTAGGTGCCAATGAGGCTGGAGCACTGCTGTGGCTGGGGAACCAGGAGGAGGGAGCCGATAAGGCAGGAGGTATAGTTCAAGTCTTGGATGCCAAA
Source organism: Bos indicus x Bos taurus (assembly GCF_003369695.1). Lineage (NCBI taxonomy): Eukaryota > Metazoa > Chordata > Mammalia > Artiodactyla > Bovidae > Bos > Bos indicus x Bos taurus. The sequence continues at coordinate 6,546,393 of NC_040077.1, read as the reverse complement.
GATTGAGATTAGGGAAGGGGAGGGTTTCGCAGTGATAACAAGGTCTTTGGGTATGACCATGGGAACATACAGCTGAGTTAGGGTGGAGGACGAGATGCATAAAGGAGAGGAAATCAAGAAAATAACCTACTTTCTCATTTTCTACCTCACAGAGTGAAAACTGAGAAAGTTCTTATCAATCACGTGGGGCACCTTGGAAAAGCATTATGTGACTAATAGGCACATTAACAGAAAACTGTCATTATTCTTTCTCGCACTCTTCCTGGTCCTCAACTGCCTTCCAATTAGTCCTATGCATGCAGAACACCTGCATGATAACAGGAGAACTTTGACATATTTCACCTTTCACTTGAGAAGCAAAGGCAGTTTTCATCGATCTTATACATAACCAATTTTGCAGAGGCCTCATTAACTTCCATCTGCCCCTGCTAACAATTTCCTAACATGGAAACGTAGGATTCCTCCTAATAACTCAATAACTTGAATTCAAAAATCAAATACTAATGAAAACATACACTTGGATCTGAAGGCCTCAGAACAACAATGAAATTTAACTAAAATGATTTGTTACTTTTTTACTACCTCCCTTTTCAAGTGCTCATGAAACTTCCTAATGCCACCAATTTCTTTTCTTTATTATCAAAATTTAGAAACTTCTATCTAAGGAAGCTAATAATGTTTAGATGTAATGTAGTATCAGAAAAGAGATTTCATTTTTCTGAAGTAGAATTAATTAAATAATTTTTGAAACAGACCTAACCATTTTACTGGTAACAGGCTAGAGAAGAACTGGTCCTCTCAATGTGCAAACATACTCTTTTTCACAGGCTTGTATTGACTCTTATGCAAACACACAGAAGTGTGCTCATTTAATTTCAATTAACTGTTTTCAGCTGCAGCTGTGACAGAGCAGGACATCAGTAACTACTTGCTGTTATAAAGGGTATATTTCTCATAGAATAATAAAGAACAGATTTGCTGAGCAAATAGCACCTCGCAGGTTTGTCTACCTCAAATATGAAATCAATTTTCAGTCAATGGAGTTCAAACAAGAAATGTATCTACCTTACTTGATCAAGCCAACCAGCAGATGTTTCTCTGGAATGATGGACAAGAAAAATCTCAGACACTATGAACAAAAAGTGATTAACAAAGGAAATGAAGAAGGAAATAAAACAACAGATGGAATAAAAAGTCAGGGAAAGGAAGTGAGTTTCAAACAGATTTGACAGGCTAAGGGTCATGGCTCAAGAGAAGGCTTTAATTAGACACTAACTAAATAAAGTACTTAGACAAATTAGTTGACAGATTAATTAACAGTATGTATGTGGAAAAAGAGTACCTTTTCTGGAGCTGTCTAAACTGGATGGTAACAACTATATTTTGACCTGATGCACCGAAATTATAAAACTTTTCAACCTTCCAGGGAACATCTCTCTTGTTCTTTACCCTCAGTGATAAAACTTCCACTTTTATAAACTACTCTGAAAACAAGAAACATTGGGATGTGGGATTGGGAACAATTAGCTTCCAGCTGACAACCCTCCCTCTTAATGGGCACACTCTTACCCCATCACATACACTTTACAACATAAACACACACACACACACATGTGCGATGCACATGCGTTCAGTTGGTCCTGCCCAGTCTCCCACTTGGTTTCTAACAGTCTTTGCCAGCAACCTCAAAGATCGGCCTGCATGAACATAAATTACTTCTGCCTGGAACAGATGTGCATCTGTGTACAGAGACACAAAACCAGAGGTAGCACAGGCGGCAGGTGGAGTCCCCTCCTAGTGTACTTTTCCCCTTTCTCTTCTATTTTTCCTTTACCCTCCTCTTTTTTTATCTTTTCTGTATCTCTGACTTATAGCAGGAATAGTACCAAAATCCATGGTGAGAGCCTTGTTGATCCCCAGCATGGAATAATTATCTGCTCCTATTTTGAAGGACCGTTTTTAATTAGTTTTTAAACAAATATGGAGGTCAAAACTTGAGGAAAAACAACATGGAGAGCTTCTTTAGGCTCTATCCTGTACTTGCAGCTGAATTTGAAACAGCACCACTTCCTAAACTAATCCACAGTGGACAAGAGTTCAACAGGCAGCTTCCTTCCTTTTTTAAACTCGAGAAACTCCAGAAAAGGGAAAGGGAAAGGGAAGTCGCTCAGTCGTGTCTGACTCTTAGCAACCTCATGGACTGCAGCCTACCAGGCTCCTCCGTCCATGGGATTTTCCAGGCAAGAGTACTGGAGTGGGGTGCCAGAAAATAGACCGGTTAGCCCAGATTCTTCCATTATGCAATAATTCCTCAAATAAAGAAAGACAGCTGAGAAGTGGCCAGTCGTATTTTTGTTGTTTTCCTGGAATATCACTTTATAGTCAGAAAGGTCCCAGAAAGTTACATGGGATCTTTGCTTTGTTATTTATTTATTTATTTATGTAGATATTTAGCACAAATGAACCGTGAACTTCCTGATGTTCAAGCTGGTTTTAGAAAAGGCAGAGGAACCAGAGATCAAATTGCCAACATCCGCTAGATCATAGAAAAATCAAGAGAGTTCCAGAAAAACATCTATTTCTGCTTTATTGACTATGCCAAAGCTTTTGACTGTGTGGATCACAATAAACTGTGGAAAATTCTGAAAGAGATGGGAATACCAGACCACCTGACCTGCCTCTTGAGAAATTTGTATGCAGGTCAGGAAGCAACAGTTAGAACTGGACATGGAACAACAGACTGGTTCCAAATAGGAAAAGGAGTTCGTCAAGGCTGTGTATTGTTACCCTGTTTATTTAACTTATATGCAGAGTACATCATGAGAAATGCTGGGCTGGAAGAAACACAAGCTGGAATCAAGATTGCCGGAGAAATATCAATAACCTCAGATATGCAGATGACACCACCCTTATGGCAGAAAGTGAAGAGGAACTCAAAAGCCTCTTGATGAAAGTGAAAGTGGAAAGTGAAAAAGTTGGCTTAAAGCTCAACATTCAGAAAACAAAGATCATGGCATCTGGTCCCACCACTTCATGGGAAATAGATGGGGAAACAGTGGAAACAGTGTCAGACTTTATTTTTCTGGGCTCCAAAATCACTACAGATGGTGACTGCAGCCATGAAATTAAAAGACGCTTACTCCTTGGAAGGAAAGTTATGACCAACCTAGATAGCATATTGAAAAGCAGAGACATTACTTTGCCAACAAAGGTTTGTCTAGTCAAGGCTATGGTTTTTCCTGTGGTCATATATGGATGTGAGAGTTGGACTGTGAAGAAGGCTGAGTGCCAAAGAATTGATGCTTTTGAACTGTGGTGTTGGAGAAGACTCTTGAGAGTCCCTTGGACTGCAAGGAGATCCAACCAGTCCATTCTGAAGGAGATCAGCCCTGGGATTTCTTTGGAAGGAATGATGCTAAAGCTGAAACTCCAGTACTTTGGCCACCTCATGCAAAGAGTTGATTCATTGGAAAAGACCCTGATGCTGGGAGGGATTGGGGGCAGGAGGAGAAGGGGACAACAGAGGATGAGATGGCTGGATGGCATCACTGACTCGATGGACGTGAGTCTCGGTGAACTCCGGGAGTTGGTGATGGACAGGGAGGCCTGGCGTGCTGCGATTCATGGGGTCGCAAAGAGTCGGACATGACTGAGTGACCGATCTGATCTGATGTGAAAGATTCTGAGTAACTTTCTCTTTACTCGGGGCTTTTATTTTTTTTCCCAATTACAGACTCTACACACTTCACAGAGTCAGCATGAGTTAAGAAATTCAGATATGAGAAAGAAAATCATCTTAAAAACTAACTTTTCCCCCAAATACATTTCAACAGATATATGTGATCTATTTTTAAAACATATCCTTTCGTACCCTTTGAATTTCAGAACATGGACATACGTTACATCCTTAAAACAACACACTGAAAGAGAAAGAAAATAACAGGGAAAAATACCCTAAAAAGGACAAAATCTTATCTTTTAATTCTATGTGACAAAAAGAGATATGGAATTATTTCCTATTAGTAAATGATCATAGGAAGAAAAATCAATGAGAATCACTACTTTAGCTCCAGAGAGAATTTTCTGCAATACAGGCTTTCCTGTGCTAAATTCATCTTCCATACTCACTGACCTCTAAAATCACCGTGGTATCTCTATCTGAAGCAGTGTTATTACTGCTATCACAAAGTGATGACTTAAACAAATCCTTCTTTTTCTTCATGTAGACCTTTCACAGATTTTGTTCCCTTTCTCTCAACTTTTTTTTTTAAACCACACGTCTAGTCAAACAAAGTTGCTTGCTAACCCCAGCCTCTGTGTCCTGGGATAAGCCACTAAAGTGATCGGGAATGGTCTTGTCAGTCAGGGTGGTTGGCAATGAGTTTGTGATACCCATTAATCTCAGTGACTAGCAGAGCTGACCCAGCTGACCTGATGGGTAAATAAGTGCGCATTCCTCCTTTACTCGGCGCGATTTCAATCCATCTGTGTCTGGGTGCTCTATGCAGTAGGGGGTAAGTAGGGAATATTGAGTAAGTAGGTTACTCTAAGCCCAGGTGTTACTGATGTAATGGATATACTGCTCTGTAAGCACCCTTCAGCCTTTGTTTGCCCTCCTGTACATTTCCAATGGACAACTAAAATGCAAGCTTTGTAAGACCTACATTCTATCCTCTACTTCTTTAGTGTTCATAACAGCAGTTACAGTGCATCATACATAATGTAATAAAAGTTATCAACTATAACTTTAAAGTTGAAGGAATTAACTTCTACAGTCTATCCTAGAATTGTGTGTGTGTGTGCTGCATATTCAGTCATGTTCGACTCTTCGCCACCCCATGGGCTGTTGTGTTCCAGGCTCCTCTGTCCACGGAGTTTCCCGGGCAAGAATACTGGAGCAGATTGCCATTTCCTTCTGCAGGGGATACTCCTGACCAGGAATTGAACCCACATCTCTCGCATCTCCCGCATTGGTAGGAGGGTTCTTTACCAGCTGAGCCACATATTTGCTTCTATTTGTTTGGATAAAAGTAATATCCACAATATGACCAATAGGTACTGGTAATAATAACCATAGTATAATGATAAAATTCATGTCAGATATTCACTGTTTTAAGTATTAGAAAGAAAAAGCTCAAAAGAAATATTCTTCTATTTGCCAGGTTTTCATAGAATAAAAGAGAAGGTCACTAGCCTATAAATTAGCTTCTTAACAGTGAGATACATCTTTGTGCTAAGATTGATAATGTAAGAAAAAGACTATTCTTTCAGTTTATTATTCCTTAAAATTACTCATAAAAAAAGGCTTAAGCCTCAGTTATTACCACTGATCTAAAGTGAATCCTAATATAAACCATTTGGTAGAAAGAGAAAAGCAAATTACCTGCTAATCTGCCTCTGTCTCCTCCTGCAACAACCACAATCCAATCCCTTTGGATTGTGATTGCAGTAGCAGTACTGGCCAAGTTTGCAATATTTGCAATCGTGATGATCAAGATATAGCATGAAGTCTAAGGAATTACAGGAAAAACATTAAAATGTCAGTGTTACTACACTGTACCGACTGGTCTTTGGTAGCATAATAAAATTTTTATTTTAACTTAATTTCATAAATTATAAAAAAAAATCATCTTACTTGTAGACATGAAACAATAAGATAGCAGTGGTCAAGTTAAAGGGCATAATATCTTTCTAATCCGTATCTTCTGTGGTACAAAAACATATTGAGTGCTTGGTCACATCTGACTCTTTGTGACCCATGGACTGTAGTCTGCCAGGCTCCTCTGTCCATGGACTTATCCAGGCAAGAATACTGACATGGGTTGCCATTTCCTACTTCAGGGGATCTTCCCAACCCAGGGATCAAAGCACATCTGCGTTTCCTGCTTTGGCAAGTGGATACTTTGCCAATGAGCTACCTGGGAAGCCCCATCCGTAGTATACATGATACAAAAGAGTCATATGCACATTTATATGACCTAGTTATCACAGTGTTAACCTCAGGGTAGTTTTTAATTCCTCCCATAAATATGTCCTTTGGAAGAAACATTGAAGGGGAAGTGAAAAGTCTTGCATTTAAATCAGTGTTCTGACATTTTCCAGTTGCATGACCACAGGCAATCAGCTAACATCACCTTGCCTCATTTTTTCATCAACAAAATAAAGGGAATAGAGTAGAAGATTTCTTGTCCATCTAGCTTTGGAACTCTACAATATCAATTCAAATATACCTAAGATTTACTAGTGACACCAAATTTATTGTTTTCCACTACACCCATTTCTGTGCTCTTTTCTGTCAAGCTATCATGAGATTAAAGTGTGAGAAGTTATCTACTCACGTCCTCAAATACAAATACCAATTATTAGTGGAGGACCACAATCATGACTGATTTATATATATGGATAACATTTCTTATATGGTGTGAACAAATTATAGGTTAATACTAATGATCTGAAAGCTAGCAACTGGATTATGTAATAAACTCTTTGAACTGCCATTAAAACAAAAAGGGAAAAAAAACCAATAGAACAAAATTTAAATTCAAACAACACATAATGAATGCCTGTTATGGGCAAAAAAAAACCCAAACAAAAGTGGTAGGGGATATTAAAGTAACATGGATCACAGCCTTGTCTAACTCAACGAAACTATGAGATTAAAATTAACAGGGCTTATTTGCAAAAGACATTCCCTAGCCTTGAGAGTTTTCCTCTTTTATCACTAACAGATACATCAATTTTCTGCCATCAAAAATCTTGTTGAGAACTTACAAGAACCCATCCATGGTACATAGTCAGAAGCTCGTTCTTATGTAGGAAAACCATCATCAGGATGATTCCACACAGGATGACCGAAACATTCTGGATCACCAGTGAAGTCTGGGCCACTACACAGAAGGAGAAACAAAGTGTTCACACACCAAAGCATCTCAACGGAGCTGTTTTCATCCATGCATCACTGTTTTACTGTATTAATGCATATGCAAATTACAAGAAATGAAAACATTCCTACCTGAACTATTTCTAGCAGGACCCAGCATATCACATCAGACCAGTAAAACTTGCAGACAGAATAAAGAAGTACTTCTCATTTTCCCTGATAAAGCCATTCATAACGACCGTATTTTCATTTATTTTCTTGAAAGTATACTGTCATAAACAGAACTATATTAGATAAACAAGACCCACGTCTCAGCCCTTTGTAGCTTAGGCAAAACTAAGAACGTGGAAGAAGCTAAGGAAGAGGTCATGAAATTCATAACCTCCTAGATGGCGGGCTGAATTTGATAAGATGGTACGGATGAGTAGGAAAGACATATAAAAAATTGCCAAGAATAAGGCAGCAGTGTGTTCCTTTTAGAACACTAAAGCTATTTGCTTTGCTATGAAATTCTAAACTACACCTTTCCTCAGAGAAAATGCCAACTTTCTGAGAGTGAGGCATCCGAGTAGACAAAGAGCTGACACAAGCGTGGGTCAGGATACCAGGAAAGGACACCATGGAGTCTTTGCTTTGCCGCTCACTACACAGATGATCTAGGGCAGCATACTTAACTCTTGTGTCTGTGTCTATAAAGTGAGGATATAATACACATCTATCTGCCCTCCTTACTTTATGGGGTCATTATGATGCTCAAATAAAATACTCATGAAAGCACTCTGAAAAACACAGAGGGCTGTATATGAAAGGTATGATTATAGCTCTTGCCTTTAAGGACAGTAAAGCTCATTCTGGCTTAGAAGGTTATATCAAAGCCTCGAGACAAAACAAACTGCTTTCTGAAATTAGTTTGAAATAAAATCCCAACATATAAGTCATCCTTTTATTGTACAAGGCTTAAATACCAACTGAATGAGATTTTTGGCTTTCAGAACCCCACAGACCACAGGAAGGGTACACAAATGAACAGATAATTGTAAGAGCATAAGTGAGATAGTAACTAAGCTGTAATGAGAGTGCAGAAAAAACAGTGTCTCTAGCTAACTCAGCCTAGAGACATCAAAGATTTTCATGGAGGCAGACACATGAGTTGATTACATCGGGTAAGTGCAAGATTGCTATCCCACCGAACTCCTCTTCATCCAACTCAACATTCTTTCCTAACTTACAATTTCAGTGTTCAACAATCATAAGATTAAAGGTCTCTATATATAACATTCCCATGCCCCTATGTATAATGATGTAAATAACTGGGAATTTTTTTTCTAGGATACAAAACCTTTTTTTATATGTTCTTTGGTCTGTTGATTCTCAAAATAAAATAATGTCCATCTTGGCCATTTTACTAATAGCATCAAGTCCTAGAATTTGATAATCCAGTTGCTCTTTAACCAAGGGCAGTCATCCTGCATTGAAAGAAACAGATACCTCAATCTTTCCCCAATGACTAAGACAGACATGGCCAGGTCTTAGCATTATCAACTGAATAATTCTGGGAAATTCTGCCCTGAATTATTACCCAAATTGCCCTTATATTCTGAATAACTGAACTGTTCTCTTTCTTATACAATACTTAATGATTTCAGGATTAATGCTCTAGATTAATGTCAGTATACTATCATTTCTTCTTTTTTCTTAAAAAATTAATAATTCAGCTGTGATCAGATACTCTTTTTTAAACCCATTGTTTCCATTTCCCCTAAACACCCGCCTATATGAAACACAGTACCCCAGAAAACAGATGTTAAAGCTGTCCCAGGAACATTATATTAAGTGAACTCCAATGCAAGTCCTGGTTAAAAAGATGCCAGAGTTAAGTAAACTTTTAATGTTTAACATGGTTCACAGAAAAGTGCTATGATGTTAATCATTAACATTTGTAATTTATGAACAGCCAAAAAAGATACCTCCCCAAATCTGTAAACTCAATATCCTGATATCCCATCTTTCTGCGGGAGTCCCAGGACCCTCCAAGCAGGGGTGCTGCCCCTGAGCACCCTACCACCCAGGTAGGGGCTGCAGAGGTTCAGTGGGTGAGTCACAGTGGCTTCTCTCTAGCACAGGCACTGGTCCCATGAACACAGAGGCTCCCATGACACCACTCACCTTTCAGTCTGGCATTCTTATCCACCCAGTCGCCAATGATGGCCCCTAGGACCAGCACCGAGCCTGCCACCACCAGCCCGTAGACCGCCGTCAAGAGAAGGCTGTTCCCGTAGAGCTCCACCAGGAACACGGACACTGCGAAGTGCCACATCCGGTCCCCCTGGAAACAGGACAGGAGAAAAGGTGCTGACAGATTCGGGCGGTGGGGGTTTCTAGCCAATTACACTCAAAAAATCGTTTCCCTAACAAAAGAGCATTTTCCAACTCTATCAGGAGATTTTCAAAGTCAACAATTCCTCTATGGATTGAACGTGGTCAGGTGTTAAAACTGTTCATCCAGGCACAGCGGAAAATATTCCTGCCCAATGACTAAGTAAACCTGAGAGAAAAAGCATATTAATGAAACAAACATACTTATCATTCCAGAAAAGCATAGTTTCCAAGTTCAAGAAGGTTTTTTTGAGATAAAACCTGTTCCCTTTTTTTTAATCAGGTTTCTAGCCAGGCCTGGGATTGAGAGGCATAAAGGAGTTTGCTACTGAACCAGAATGAAACTACAGTATCGTAGTTTACAAACATCAGTATGCCTTGGATGTCAAGCAAAAGCTAGTTTCCCAACTTGTACATGGTAAGAATGCACTACATTACCTTTCAAGTTTCTTTTACCTATAACATTCTAAAATCCATGTTCTACTTCAGAAATAAATTTCAAAGACATAAAACATCAGGACAATCAAAAAGATGAAGTTAATACTTTCAAATTCTGGCACCATATGAAGATGTCAGAAATAAATACATAAATAATTTAACTTTTTGACATAGATGAGTTTTAAAAGGGAAAAAAAAAAAAAAAAACCTATTTCTTCTCTCCAGAGTATACAGGAAATGCTGGAATTCACTGCTGCAAAATGAGTAACAGAAACTTTTAAATGAGTTGAGCAAATTAATGTGTAAGAAGTCTAAAATGGACTTTATTATGAGTTTTTAGGCCCCACTGCTGACTTGTAAGGTTAACCTAAACCAGGACAATAATGTTCTATCATAACCTATCGCTATGAGGAATCACTACAGGAAAATAAATTCCCAGGCTAGCCTCCACAGTTACGGATTGGAAGTAGTACTACACTCCTAGTTCTTTCCAACGTCTTAACATCCTCTCAACAAAGTTAGTGTATAAGGAGCAATGTATTATCCTGCTATGTCGTATGATTTTAAACATTTAATAAAGCCAAGACAACAATCTGATGCATCCCAAGTTAAATGGATGCGCATATTGTAGCAAACATTTACAATAAACTTCATATAGACCAGTATTTCTCAAACGGGGGTGAACCTCCTGGGATTGCTTAGCAATGTCTGGATCTGTTTTGGGTTGTTACAACTGTGAGGGTGGGTTTACTACTGGCATCTACAGTCCCTACAACAAAGAATTAATCAGGCCAAGACATCAGTAGTGCCAAGGTACAGAAGCTTTGGTGTAGAGGATTATGAACATTATTTAGAACCACAGCTCAAAGTTAACCTAAGAGTAGGGTCTTGAGGGATGGGGTGAACCAGGACGAGTAAACATCTGGAAACCAGTGGAAGCACCGTGTTTGAAAGACTGATTCTCACTTGATGGTCTGGGATGTGAGCTCTAGCACAAGCCTCAGCACAGGGCAAAAGCCCAGACTAGAAGCACAGCAAATAACTGTGGAATCAGCAAAGAAATGGATGCGCAGTGAATCCTGGCTGTAAATGAGTACAGAGTAAGACTAATTCATCAACCATAATGTTCTGGTACATTAGATTTGTTACATGAATGTTCAAGAAGTTTGACGTTTAATTAGAACCATAATTCGTATTTCTCATACAGCTTTTTAAAGTTTGCTTTGATAATGGAAAATTTCTTCCACTTAAGTAGGAATAACATTTCAAATACCATTATACTAAATGACTAAAAATATACGATACAGCTTGTTTGAAAACAATAAAAAGACAATTTTACATTAAGATAAAAATGTCAATAAGAGTAACAAATTAACCTATTTTCTTAACCTTTAACATGAGAAGTAAATTTATATTTGATTAGAAGAAAATGGGATGAGGAGAGCAGAGGTGCTTTATCCTAATCTCCATCCTCTAAAAAGATAAAAACACATAAATGCCTCAAATGATAGCCTGCCTCCATGAGAGAATTTATCATAAAGAATAAGAAATATTATTCCTATTGCTTCTTTCTTTCCTTTTGTACAGTTACTCCATTGAAGAACAGTTGACTTACTATGCTGTGCTGGTTTCTGGTGTACAGCATAGTGATTCAGTTACACATTCTTTTTCACGTTCTTTTCCATTATGGTTTATCACAGGATTTTGAATACAGTTCCCCGTGCTATACAGTAGGTGCTTCTTCCTTTCTTTGTTGTTTTACTTCTATATTTTTTTCCAAAAGAATTTGTTTAGGTTTTTTTAAAGCAGGACTTTGAAACAAATGCCACAAAAGTTTTCTCTCTTGCCTCCTCCTTGATGGAGAAGAATAAAACTTCTCCACTTGCTCCAATTTCCAAAGGCTCAGGCTTTAAGAAGTAACAGGCTCAATATTCACAAAGCCCAAGAATCAGGTAAAGTCTCTGTAAATATTGACCAAGCGAGCTCTCAGGCCCACCCATCCATTCTTTCCTAACCTCCATTTCCTGCCCTCCCACAAGCTCTCATCATACTTTGAGGATTTGTTTACATGTTCATCTACATCCAGTGCACTGAGCCAAAGGCCAAATGAATGTCATTATTGCACTGAATACTTTTTGAGAGGCTACTATGTACCCAACCACACTGCTGCTGCTGCTAAGTCGCTTCAGTCGTGTCCGACTCTGTGCGACCCCATAGACGGCAGCCCACCAGGCTCCGCCGTCCCTGGGATTCTCCAGGCAAGAACACTGGAGTGGGTTGCCATTTCCTTCTCCAATGCATGAAAGTGAAAAGTCAAAGTGAGATCACTCAGTCGTGTCTGACTCTTAGCTAGCCAATGGACTGCAGCCCACCAGGCTCCTCCGTCCATGGGATTTTCCAGGCAAGAGTACTGGAGTGGGGTGCCATTGCCTTCTCCGAACCATACTGAAGGCACTAGAAATTCAGCAGTACACAAAAATCAAGATCTATGTTCATGCTGCTTGCATCCTAGTGAACAGAGACCTAAAGCAAACCCAGAGTAGGCCAGGTGGTATAAATGCTACATGGAAAAATAAAGTAGGGTGGGGCAGGAAGGTGGCATTTTGCATGAAGCATACCTATGAGTAGAAACCCAAGGAATTAAGAGCCGGCACCATGCAGACATCTGGCACATAAATGGAGACCGTCCATAGCATGATGCATAAGATAGTAACACTGGCCACCCTTTTTCAGTGCCTTACACTGTTAGTTATCTTTTTGTAATTAGATACATTGTTTAAAACCCATACCAAATTATTTCATAGGTTCCTTGAAAACAGGATTCGCTTCTTACCATATTTTGTATTCTGATAGCATAGAGTAAAATATATTGATCCACTGGCAGAAAGAAATGAAGTCAGAAACAAAAAGCATTCAACCTCAAACAAATCTAACCCAATATAACCTTCTACCCTAACACCTATATACTCAGTGTACAGGAAACCACGGGCAATGGATAGACAGATTTGTACACATATGCATACATATATTTTGTTGGAATAAAACCAGGCAAAGCGTCAAACAGGAGACAACACTCAAAAGGCAGAATTATCTAGCATTAGAGAGCATTCCTTTTTTGCACTCTTCTGCACCAAGAAGTGAAAATCCACTAAACCGTACATGGCTGTAATTGCTGTGTCTTGTTTTAATCCAAGTTTCCCACAAGAACTCCTTTTGCTCAATTATCTTGAAGACTGGAGTAAGCATCTGTCATTTTTCTTGTGTTTTGTATGACAAAAAACAAATCCTCCTGGAACAATCACAGTTCCACTCTTTTGGCAAATCTGACCTGTCAACCTACTAACGAAAGGTCATATAAATCTAAAACTTGATCAGTATTTGGAAGTTAGGCACCTTCTTCCCCTAAGAGATAGGTCCAGATCACAAGATAAGAATTTCAGACACTTACGTCCATCACGTAACACTTTTTTAAAAAAATACTCAATACTACTGAATTAAATTGGAAGAATAATTTAATTGGATTTAAATTAATTAAGGGCAGTTTCACTCGATTTCTACTTAGAATCATCAGTTACCGGAAATGGAACTCAGGCCAAGTCTACTTTGTTTACATGTATTTGCAGAGTCATCCCTGTCTAAGCCTCTGGGGAGATAGAAGCTGGCCTTTCTAAAAAGCCATCTTTGAACTGCTCTTTCTTAAAGAGCTGATAACCTAGCTTAATAATTTCCCAAGGGCTTGGGTACAGATTTCCTCATACTATAGTTTGCATTCACGTCTTAAGGATGATCCAATAGAAGTTTCCACTTTAAAAAGAAAATAGCATTCACAAAATTTATTCTCAAAATTCATTCTCCTTACTTACAGTTCTGTAAAACAGAAACTTACGGTTCTGTAACTATCACACATGACACATGAATAGAATATACTCAGATTTATTGCTTTAAACAATAAGACCAATTGTTTAAAAGATTTTAATCACCAAAATGATTTAATAATCAAAAAGACATCTATCATCCTTCGGGGATTATTCTTTGAGGTCAGGGGGTGTTGGTGAAAGAACCCAGGCCCACGGAAACACTGGGACTCTTCCAAGACCATGTAAGAAGTCAGAGGGCGACTTAATCAGCTGCTCATTTTCACTGGATGATGGCTTTTAAGATAGACTGAGATGTCTCACATATATCTAGCTACAGATAACATTTGAAAAGACCAGAATTTTCATCTCTCAGATATTTGTTATTGGGGTCCATCATATTCACATTAATCTTAGAACTGCTATTTTTAGCCTGTTAGTTACACCATTATTCTACTGTATTTTCATAGTGTGGTATGCTGGAACTTATCTTAACAAAAGAAAATAAACAAATACCTTAAAATATGTAAAAGCAGAAAGTAATATCAATGAGACATTCATCCATTCTTGGTAGCAGATATTACCATTTATTAAGCCTTGTAAGGCAAAATACAATACAAGTAATGAAGATAATCCTGCCCTTTTTAATCCTGTCTTTGGATAGCTGGTGGTCTACATAAAGTATGATAACCTAACAATTAAGTAGCATTCACTAACACCTATGGGAAAACATCTTTGGTGAAAATAACTTTGAGCATATGTGTTCAATTGATTTCTTCAGGTGCATGACAAAACTGGAAGGTGGCTTAATACAACTGGCCCAAATGAAAGGAAACAAGAAATTGTGCAAGTATGTTGTAAGAATTACTGTAGATCATCACTTACCCAAGTAGACAGAGAATGACCAAGGTAGAGAAGGAATTTTGCAGAGGTCAGGTAGTTTGCTAAGGATCCTGCAAAGATACACAGTGGAGAGATAAAAAGCGTAGTCACCTGAGTGAACTGAGGTTGGAATGTTCATTCATTTGCTCTTATTAAATACAATAATTAAAAATTGCTTTGTGGGGCAAACCATGTAGATTTCATCAAGTCACCTGGAAACTGGTGGGTAAATGAAAAGTTCAGCATGAGGTCAATTATTATTGGTCAATACCTGCAAAACTTCACATACAGTGAAGAAAGCTCTTGTTTCAACAGTCTTAAACTCCATTCTATTTTTAACAAGGCAATCCAAACTGTCCAGTCGATTCCATCCTCTTTTGTGTGCAAACTCCTTTCCCAAACCTTGAAATTCCTTTCTTCCTTAACCTCCACCAAAACATGAGTCAAAAGAGCTGCTAAGCACGCTGGTTAACAGCTGAGCCACATTCCTCCAAAACCTGCGTGGAGCTGCCGGTCTCCAACGAACCAGTTTCTACCCCAAGCGTGGGCTCTACTCACCACAGCATCCTCCCTGACGGCTCTGCTCTCTTGTCCTGGTCATGACACCAGACGCCCCCCGCTTGTTCTTCTGCTGTTCCTGCTGCTCCTGCTGAGGTGTTTGTCAACAGGAGTGCAAGAAACTGAAGAAAGCACCGCCGAAAATACAACAGCTCTGTGCAAAAAGCCTCTGACGACGACTATGATAAAAACAAAAAGGAAAACGGCCGGGGGTCTTCTTTTAGTCTTCCTTCCAAACTTAGCTAACACTGTAGCTGAAGTTGGAAAGGCAAAGCCTTATGGAAGCGGGTGGGAGGCTCAACAGGCCGTCCGAGCCGAGTTCGGAGCCCTGCACCGCCGCCGCCGCCGCCGCCGCCGCGGGCCGGGCCTGGACCGCCACTTATACGGGGACGGGGGCGGAGCTCCGGCCGCCGCCGCGGCGCTAGGCCAGGCGCCCCGCAGCCTTCCACGCCCTTCCTAGAGTCGCCGCCTACCCGCCGCCCTAGGGTCCGTCTGGCCGCAAACGACCCGCGGGCCTGGGAGCGCTTTCGCCGGACGAGCTGTGCTCGCCGGGTTACCCGCCCTCCGGGAGCCAGCCGGCTGGGCGGTGTTGGGGGAGGCGAGAGCCAAGGCCCGGGCCGCGGCTGCGGAGCCGCGCTTCGCACAGGCGGCCTGGTCGGTCGGGGAGCGGGCTGCCGCCGACGGTCGACAGTCGTCGTGCAAAGCGCCAGTCGGCTTGGAGGTGTTGGGGAAACATCCTTTTTTTTTTTTTTTTTTTTAACGAAAATCATTTTTAATATAGATAAATAAATAGAATCCGTGTCACAGAGGCCGTTTTCCTGGCCTTGCCGTTCCGGCCCTCCTGCTGGCAGAGAATGTCTTTCCTTCCCAGGACCTCATGGCGGGGCTTCCCTCAAAGAACTAGAATCAAAGGGCAGGAAGGGGCGCCGGGATCAGAGTCCAGCCCTCTTCAGAGGAGTAAACGGAGCCTTTGGAAAGGTGAAGTCCCGAAACGACGTAGGGACCCAGCCCCAGCCCAGAGCTAGGGGCTCCATGTCCTTCTGGAGAAGCAACCGGGAGGAAGCACCCAAGCACTTCCTTTACCAACAAGCTTGCTTCTGTCTCAGCGCCCCCTGAGCCCTGCCCGCACCTACATGGCCATTCCCCATCTCTCCTCCAAGTGGCCCAGGATGGGACAGGCAGTTACCAGGAATACCGGTTATCCCAGTTGTGTCCCTGTTCAGATAAAGCCATTCGGTGGCCTCCTGGAGGGGCCAGTGAAAAACTCTAAAGAACACCAGACTTGACCCTCTCTTGACTTTTCCACCCCCTTCCACCACCTCTCTGCCAAAATCCCTGGAGCCCCTAAAACCCCCAGGTTAAACTTACCCTTCTCAGTCTCGCCGAAACCTGGGGACTGGACCCTACACATTGAAACTCCAGCCAGATTCCACTCCCCGCAAAGGCCAGACTGCCACCCAGTAGTGAAAGGAGACACAAGTGAATATGTATGTGCCCTGTATCTAGACTCTCAGTCAAGAGCCCCAGAGGTCGGCGGGGCGGGGTGCAGCTGAACTGCGTTGGGATGTGGTCTGGAGGTCAGAGATAGGTGATTTACAGTTTAGCTGCTGCTCTTAACTGCCTTTGTCCTTTTCAAGCCCTCTTTTTCCCCGTTTCTTTCACAACACTTGCAAGTCCTTTCTCTTCACTCCTAGAGAGGTTTTGGTTTGTCTTCTAAAGTTGGAAAATAGGGTAATGTACCCACACGTCCTTGAGAAGTAAACCAAGGCACCC
The DNA here is from genome assembly GCF_003369695.1 of Bos indicus x Bos taurus. Classification (NCBI taxonomy): domain Eukaryota; kingdom Metazoa; phylum Chordata; class Mammalia; order Artiodactyla; family Bovidae; genus Bos; species Bos indicus x Bos taurus. The sequence goes on along the minus strand of NC_040077.1, from coordinate 6,529,632 downwards.
TCATATGAGGCACATGCAGAAGAAGGGAACCGAGGAATCAAACACCTTCCACATTATGGCAGTCTCTTCCAGGAGATAAATTTTGTTGATAGGTCCTCAAACAAGGCACCAAAGATTCACCGCAGTCTCTCAGCAATGAGGACCCCCAAGTGCTTTACATTAATTTGTACTTGCCACAAGACACGTATGTTGTGCTGCCCCCAACTTCCAGGTAGCTTAAAGGAGATTCGGTTGGTTAAAAAAAAAAAAATTACTTCCGGCCCACACTGTCTGAGAAATGTTTGTTGGAATAGTAGCTAAGTCATGCACATTTCACAATGTGAGGCAGAGACTCTGTTTTCCATCGTCATCAAGGAGTCCTCAGAAGTCAAAAAACGAGAGAATGGGGGCAAAAAGAAGAGGCGAGAGACTATCGTGAAGCATGTGGATAAGAAATTTGGAAAGAAAACAGGCAAGATCTGTAACACCACAACCACAATCAGTTCTTACTAGTGGAAATGGTTAAGATAATTAGTTGTGGCTTATGAAATGGAAAGGAATTGAGAATGAAAATGGAATAAAACTCCTCAAAATACACAAAATGCAAAATGACAGTAATCTCCTGGCCTTGACAGTCTAGATTACAAAGGCACCACTGAAGTCACAAGACCCGACAGACTAGCTATTCCTCCTTCTGAGGAATTACTTGACTGGATGAAAATTAATATTTCTTTCAAGTTGTATGCATCTTTTCCAGAATTTAGACAACACAAGTTTCCTGTCAGTATAATCATAATGAAGGAAGTCATGCAAGTTTTAAATCAGTTTACAAAAAAATGCCCTATAAAACATTTTCTAGTTCATTCTCCAAGTTTTTAAATTAAATAGGTTACCTAACTTTTTTTAAAATTCCAGGCAGAATAAAACGTGTATTTTAATTTAAAATTGATAAGTAGTTATGGCTACAAAAGAAGTTTCATTATTTTAAGTTGTGTTTAACTTACCGGTCAGGCATCCTAAGTTTCCTCTGCCGTATCTGATGTGCTCACCAGGACAAATAAATGCAGAATAAGCAATGGTCACTGCAACACTGCTCTAAAGAAAAGTAATAGGGTTATCATCAGCAATTACAGGAAAAGCTTGGATCCAGGACAGAGCTTCTGTCGGGTGTGAAACTGTTTAGCCTAACGTAGGAGTGGTAAAGCCACACTGCCATTCAAGAACCTTCCTCAGTGTTGCAGGCATATCTCAAGAACTGTTGGCCATTTCTTGAACCTGTAATTGACTGGACCCTTGAGGAGTTTACCTTCAGATACCTAATTTAAGTTATGAACAGCTAATTAAAAAGTAAGTATCCTCCCACGTTTCCATTTTGTTATCCTATTTCACAAGATTTTACCTTGCAGTTTCTCATGAATGCTAACCTCTCATCTCCCTCTCTCTCTCATACCACACACACTACAGGTACACTCAGCAGTCTACTACCTCTAGTTGTAAAATTAAATGCAGAATTCGTAAGATTCCAAAAGAAATACATTCCTAAGACAAATCCATAGAGAGAGAAGGTGTTTGAGGGAGAGGAGTATGGGTAGGAACTGCTTAATGGGTGTGAGGTTTCCTTCTGCAGCGATGAAAATGTTCTGTAATTAGTGGCAATGGTTGCACAGCATTTGCATGTACTAAAACTTCCTGAAAAGCATGCATTTTGTGTTATGTCAGGTGTACCCTTTTTTTTTTTTTAAGAAATGTATTCATTTATGGAAAGTTTGCCATTTTTCAATAATAGTATTCACTGGGATAAAAAGTAAACCAAAAGTGGTCTTAGAAAATCTTAAAGAGAATTTGAAGGAGAAAAAGAGACGTTTTGTCCATCACACTCACTGGAAACCCCAAAAGACATGGCACTGAATTTACTGTTTAGTTTCTCTATGTGCAGCCAGAAAATACATACAAATTTCATTTAATGAATGTTTCAATCTCTCAGCTTTTGCCATAGGTGGTTTCCTTTGCTGCAAATCTATTTCTCTCGTGTTACCATTAGTGCCCGTTTTCTTGTGTGCTGTCTTTAGAGACAGAAGGCAAGCACCTATAGCACCACCACAATATTCCCTTCACATTCTCCAAACCTTGCCTGGCTTCACCCAGACTTGCCGTCCTTGGGTTAAAAAAAGACAGGGATGGATTTCTCTGGCATTCAGTCATTTTAACTCATCTTCTTGGTAACCCTTTTCAATTGCACCATTTGCTTGCAAGGCCTTCCCAGGAGACAGCACCCAGGGCCTAACTCATTTGAGTAGAGTTCCCATGTCATATAGGCTCATATTCTCAGTCATCTGCCTCAGATACTCCACACTGCATCCCTATTTCTGAGCATCACCCTGAAGCTGATTCTCACTAAGCTGGCCATACACTTACACGTGAAGTCTGCACTCTGGACTCTTAATAAAAATTTCAGAGTTCCTAACTATGTCCCTTTGGAACATAGTCCACATGTCCAGTGTAAGAGTCTCTGTTTTCCAGCTCCTTCCCCACCCCAGGCTCTTACTGATGTGATCATTGTGCCTGCTCTTCTGTTTGTTTTTTATTTCAGTAAATACCACTTCCATAGTGTTAATTTGTTCCTTAACAGTTTCATAAGATGCCCAGTTGTGACAACATGTCAATTATGAATGCGGCATAGTAAAAGATAATGGTGTCTCACAGCCATAAAATTTTGATTAATGGCATCCCTCATCTTGGGTCCTTGAATTTGCACACATATAGACCCTAATATGACAAATAAGACCCTTATCATGTGCTCTAGACATAAACCTCCGGTTTAATGCAATTAGAAAATATTAACTAGAGTGATTGTTTAATCATTTAAGGATAATTAAAAATACAGTAAGAAGTTCTTCCCAAAGATGTCTGCCAGAAATGTCTTACTGCAATGTTATCTGCATTGAGCTACATATATAACAAAAGGTATCACATGTGGAGCACCATGGCAGATATTAAACAAGGGGCTTATCAGATATTATCTTGTCTCATCTTCACAACACCCTGATGAAATATACTATTATTATCCCCATTGTATACATAAAGAAATTAGAGACTCAGAGAGGTTAAATAACTCATCTAAGGTCACTCAGTTAGAAAGGATTCAAGCCTAGACTTGTCTAGTTGCAAAGCCCTTGCTCCTCTGCTTTGTTATTCTGCCTGTCACCACCTAATAAGCTTGGGACAGCACAGGTGATGCCAGTAAGCATAAATAGGGCTTTTTCCTGTTGGCTCCCTTAGAGATGATGGGGACTCAGGCACCAGTAGGGAATTGGAACTAAGCATTGACAGTGGAGGCCAATGTAAAACTGGATGGGAAGAGTGTATCGGGAGTAATACTATCTCTTTCATGGGGTTATTGCTAAGTTGCTGAGTTGTGTGCCACTCTTTGCAAGCCATGGACTGCAGCATGCAAGGTTTCCCTGTCCTTCACTATCTCCTGGAGTTTGCTCAAACTCATGTCCATTGAGTCAGTGATGCCATCCAACAATCTTTTCCTCTGTCACCCTCTTCTCCTCCTGCCCTCAATCTTTCCCAGCATCAGAGTCTTTTCCAATAAGCCAGGTCTTCACATCAGGTGGCCAAAGTACTGGAGCTTCAGCTTCAGCATCAGTCCTTCCAATGAATACTCAGGGTTTATTTCTTTCAGTATTAACTGCTTGGATCCCTTTGCTGTCCAAGAGACTCTGAAGAGTCTTCTCCAGCACCACAATTCGAAAGCATCAATTCTTTGGTGCTAAGTCTTCTTTATGGTCCAGCTCTCACATCCATAATGACTACCGGAAAAACCATAGCTTTAACTATACAGACCTTTGTCAGCAAAGTGATGTCTCTGCTTTTTAATATACTGTCTGGGTCTGTCATAGCTTTTCTTCCAAGGAGCAAGTGGCTTTTAATTTCATGGCTGCAGTCACCATCTGCAATGACTTTGGTGCCCTAGAACATAAAATCTGTCACTGTTCCCACTTTTTACCCATCCGTTTGCCATGAAATTGGATGCCATGATTTTCATTTGTTCACTGTTGAGTTTTAAGCCAGCTTTTTCACGCTCATCTTTCACCCTCATCCAGAGGCTCTTTAGTTCCTCTTCAATTTCTGCCATTAAAGTGGTATCATCTGCATATCTGAGGTTGCTGATATTTCTCCCAGCAATTTTGATTCCAGCTTGTAAGTCATCCAGCCTGGCATTTCTCATGATGTACTCTGCACATAAGTGAGATAAGCAGAGTGACAATATACAGCCGTGAAGTCCTCCTTTCCCAATTTGGAACAAGTCCATTGTTCCATGTTCGGTTCTAACTATTGCTTCTTGTTCTGCATACAAATTTCTCAGGAGACAGATAAGGTGATCTGGTTTTCCCATCTCTAAGAATTTTCCACAATTTTTTTGTGATCCACATAGTCAAATCTGCCTGCAATGCAGAATCAGCATGCACTGCGGCAGACCTGGGTTTGATTCCTCGGTTGGGGAAGACTTTGACTGTGTGGATCACAATAAACTGTGGAAAATTCTGAAAGAGATGGGAACACCAGACCACCTGAGCTGCCTCCTGAGAAATCTATATGCAGGTCAGGAAGCAACAGTTAGAACTGGACATGGAATGACACACTGGTTCCAAATAGGAAAAGGAGTGTGTCAAGGCTGTATATTGTCACCCTGTTTATTCAACTTCTATGCAGAGTACATCATGAGAAATGCTGGGCTGGAAGAAGCACAAGCTAGAATCAAGATTTCTGGGAGAAATATCAATAACCTCAGGTATGCAGATGACACGACCCTTATGGCAGAAAGTGAAGAGGAACTAAAAAGCCTCTTGATGAAGGTGAAAGAAGAGAGTGAAAAAGTTGGCTTAAAGCTCAACATTCAGAAAACAAAGATCATGGCATCTGGTCCCACCACTTCATGGGAAATAGATGGGGAAACAGTGGAAACAGTGTCAGACTTTATTTTTCTGGGCTCCAGAATCACTACAGATGGTGACCGCAGCCATGAAATTAAAAGACGCTTACTCCTTGGAAGGAAAGTTATGACCAACCTAGATAGCATATTCAAAAGCAGAGACATTACTTTGCCAACAAAGGTCCATCTAGTCAAGGCTATGGTTTTTCCTGTGGTCGTGTATGGATGTGAGAGTTGGACTGTGAAGAAGGCTGAGCACCGAAGAATTGATGCTTTTGAACTGTGGGGTTGGAGAATACTTTTGAGAGTCCCTTGGACTGCAAGGAGATCCAACCAGTCCATTCTGAAGGAGATCAGCCCTGGGATTTCTTTGAAAGGACTGATGCTGAAGCTGAAACTCCAGTACTTTGGCCACCTCATGCGAAGAGTTGACTCATTGGAAAAGACTCTGATGCTGGGAGGGATTGGGGGCAGGAGGAGAAGGGGATGACAGAGGATGAGATGGCTGGATGGCATCACTGACTCGACAGACATGAGTCTGAGTGAACTCTGGGAGTTGGTGATGGACAGGGAGGCCTGGTATGCTACGATTCATGGGGTCACAAGGAGTTGGACATGACTGAGTGACTGAACTGAACTGAACTGAACCCACTCCAGTATTCTGACCTGGAGAATTCCATGGCCTAGTCCATGGGGTCCCAAAGAGTTGGATACAACTGAGTGACTTTTACTCACACAGTCAAAGGCTTTAGCAAAGTCAGTGAAGCAGAAGTAGATTTTTTTTGGAATTCCCTTACCTTTTCTATGATCCAGCGGATGCTAGCAATTTGATCTTTGGTTCCTCTGCCTTTTCTAATGGGAGAAGGCAATGGCACCCCACTCCAGTACTCTTGCCTGGAAAATCCCATGGACAGAGGAGCCTGGTAGGCTGCAGTGCATGAGGTGGCTAAGAGTCAGACATGACTGAGTGACTTCACTTTCACTTTTCACTTTCATGCATTGGAGAAGAAAATGGCAACCCACTCCAGTATTCTTGCCTTTTCTAAATCCAGCTTGTACATCTGAAAGTTCTTGGTTGTGTACTATTGACGCCTCACTTGAAGGATTTTGAGCATTACCTTGCTGGCATGTGAAATGAGCACAATTGTGTGGTAGTTTGAATATTCTTTGGCATTGCCTTTCTTTGCGATTGGAATGAAAACTGACCTTTTCCAGTCCTGTGGCCTCTGCTGAGTTTTCCAAATTTGTTGGCGTATTGACTGTAGCACTTTCACAGCATCATCTTTTAGGATTTGAAATAGCTCAGCTGGAATTCTGTCACATCCTCTAGCTTTGTTCATAGTGATGCTCCCTAAGGCTCACTTGACTTCACACTCCAGGATGTCTGGGTCTAGATGAGTAGCCATACTGTCATGGTTATTTGGATCATTAAGACCTCTTTGTATGGTTCTTCTGTGTATTCTTGCCACCACTTCTCAATCTCTTCTGCTTCTGTTAGGTCCTTGCCATTTCTGTCCTTTATTGTGCCCATCTTTGCATGAAATGTTCCCTTGATAGCTCCAGTTTTCTTCAAGAGATCTCTAGTCTTTCCCATTCTATTGTTTTCCTCTGTTTCTTTGTATTGTTCACTTAAGAAGGCTTTCTTATCTCTCCTTGCTATACTCTGGAACTCTGCTCGGGGTATATCTTTCCCCTCCTTATTTGCCTTTCACTTCTTTTATATTCTCAGCTACTTATAAGGCCTCCTCAGACAACCACTTTGCCTTCTTGCATTTCTTTTTCTTGGGGATGGTTTTGGTCACCACCTCCCGTACAATGTTATGAACCTCTGTCCATAGTTCTTCCAGGACTCTCTCTACCAGGTTTAATCTCTTAAATCTATTCGTCCCTCTACTGTATAATAATAAGAGATTTGATTTAGGTCATGACTGAATAGGCTAGTGATTTTCCTTACTTTTTTCAATTTAAACCTAAATTTTGCAATAAGGATAGTCAACAAAAGAGTCCCAAACGCAGTATTTGGGTGCAATCTCAAAAATGGCAGAAAGATCTTTGTTCATTTCCAAGGCAAACCATTTAGCCTCATAGTAATCCAAGTCCATTCCCCAGTCACTGATGCCAAAGAAGCTGAAGTTGATGGGTTCTGTGAAGACCTATAAGACCTTCTGGAACTAACACCAAAAAAGATGTCCTTTTCATCATAGGGGATTGGAATGAAGAAGTAGGAAGTCAAGAGATCCCTGGAGTAACAGGCAAGTTTGACTGTGGAGTACAAAATGAAACAAAGTTTAACAGAGTTTTGTCAAGAGAATGCACTGATTATGGCAAACACCCTCTTCCAACAACAAAAGAGATGACTCGACACATGGACATCACCAGATGGTCAATACCAAAATCAGATTGATTATATTCTTTGCAGCCAAAGGTGAGAAGCTCTATACAGTTAGCAAAGATAAGACCTGGAGCTGACTGTGGCTCAGATCATCAGCTCCTTATTACAAAATATCTGCATAGGTCTCTTTAGTCTAGAATGTGCTTTGATATTTTCTTACTTAATCCTCTAATAATTGTACAACATTTTGATCATGGCCATCATACATCAAGTTAATCCAAGAAGTCCATTGCCTATGCTCTCACACACACACACACACACACACACAGTACGTGTCCCTCTAGAAGCAGGAAAGGTTTTGAGTGATGGGAGCTTGTAATGTAGGATATTATGGGTTTGGAAAGGGGACTGGGTTAAACAGAATTTAAGGGGCTGAAGATAAAAGTGAACAAAAGAGCAGGGAGAAAGAGAGTGGGCAGCATGGTACATCAAGAAACAAGCTTCAGATTAGAAATCAGGAGACAAAGTTCCATCTTTGCTTAATTGGCAGCTTTGTGCTTTGTGTGCTTGGGCAACTTACTTTGCCTCTATCCAAGGTCTGTTTTCTTGTTTGTAAATGAAGGCTTTGGTTTATCTCTGGGGTCAAATTTATCAAAATTGTCTGTGATTCAATAACAGTAGTTAGCTTCAGTGATTTTTAGTTTCCTCTCAATAATTTTCCACATAATGAGCATGTATTACTTACATACCTTTATAGTGAGCATGTATTACCTATGTATCCAGAAACAAAAAGATTAAACTTTCTGTGGTCTAATTCCTTCAACCACAGAAAGGCTTTCTTGTATCAGTGTATGCCACTTCAACCTTTGAACAGGACTAAATGTAAATTATCTTCAAGGACAATGATCCATAAAACACTAATTAAATTAATTAAGTTTTTTTTAAACTAGTTGCAATAATGTGTTTGAAGTAACTCTCAATAAATTTTTCTGCCACAATATATGGTATTATTTTATTCAAGAGGAAAATGGATGATAGCTTTCTAGTTTTGATACTGCACTCAAATTGATCTCATTATTATATCTCTGGGGAATTTTGAGCTAGTCATTAAAGTAACATATGATACCTGTTTATTTTTAGACTAGTTTACTTATCTGCTGGGTCCAAATATTTATAAGATAGAAAGTAATATCACCAAGTAAGAGACCTTTGTGTGGTAACTCTTTTGATGCCTCTGTACTTTAATTTTTTTTAATTGTTTAGTCCATGAGCCATCTGAAATTAACAATAGATTTTTGCTTCCTGAAAAACTGTATTTACATATGAAGACTAGTTTTCCATACATACCTATAGTTGCCAAAAATATAAAAAAATATGCTGCTAGAACTGATGGACAAAAATATTTTCAAGGCTATCACTCTCAAAGAATGTGTTCTCGAACTTTTAGGTTTCCTTTTATTTTGGAAGTCCAGCTTAAGCCAGCTTCAGCTTCTTCAAGAGTTGTTTTCTTACAAGTGGATACATGTGATTTAAAACTCAATTGAGTGTGTTCAACTACTGGGTTTTTGATTCCTGATGTATAGCAGGCACTGTTCATGTTGTTGGAAATGCGTCATAAATGAATCACTTCTTCCTTGCTGGGCAATGAAAATAAAGCATGTGTTTGCCTCAAAAGAAAAAAAAAAAGAGTTGTTTTCTTAGGTTCACCTGACCCTCCATCAACACTGCCTGTGAGTCTCCCCTTTTCCATCCCCACCCTTTCCCTCTGATGGACATTAATGGCCAGTTACTGTGCTGCGGCAAGCTCAGCATCCCATTTCTTGTGGTCATGAGGTATGTACATTTTGTAATCTACTTTGTGTTCCTAGCATTAAGATGCATCCTTAAGAAGTCACACTAGAAAACATTAATGTTTTGACTAATTTAAAACTATAAATGAAAAACACCTGGGCTACAATTATCAGTTTACGAGGATATAGGGTATCATTAAATGAGTTTGCTTGTTTCTTCTTAGTACCAATTACTTAGACATGCCTGATTTGTTTTTCCTCATGTGAGCAATCGATTGCCCTTTAAGGTAAAGTGGACTGACCTATAATGATGATTAATTGTGTGTCAGCTGTTCATAGGGTGGACCATCTAAGCTAAAGTTGAGTGCTAAGGATAAAATGATTGAGGGAAGGTTCATATTTGCATCATAGAAGTCTCTTCAGTCCACTGAAAAAAAAAGTCTCACTACAGTTAGTAGCTGACCAGATCTTTAGCAAATTAACTGTATTCACTTACCTATTGTGAGCTTATACTGAGTTGGTGGATAAATATTTAGGAAATAATTCCTCACTAAAATCTCATGAATTAAATTAAATTAGTATTTATCTTTATTTGATTGTGCTATATGGTGCCAAGGGAAATCTGGCATATTTTCTTTTTCAACTGTTGACACTTTTTAAAAGTAAAAGTATATGACAACTCTCCTGATTTTTTCTGTTTCCTGTTTCAAAGGCTGCTTGGCTCATCAATGCCTTTTGTTCCAAACTGCTTTGCAAACCATAACAGTATATGAAGGCCCCAACAGACAAAAGTCCCAGAAGTGCCCTAACCATGCCTTTTGGTCAAATTAAGTAGCTATCTTCTTATAGAAAAAGATCAAAATAGTTTTGATCTTTTGTTTTGATACTTCCAGTTCAAAATACTTTCATGTTTGTGAAAAGACAGTTTGGCTTACACTACTAAACCTAAAAGTCCAGCCAAATATATAAACTAACGGCTCAACCAACAAAAGAGTGGGTAACCATGCTGGGAAGTTTATAAGGATTACTGGTCAAAATATCTCTCTGATACATTTCCCTTTATCTATATATGTTCAGGTCAACTCTGGGTATAAATTTTGTTCAAATTATCCCTGTGTAAATATTACTTCCTCAAGGGAAAGGAAACATCTCTACTGAAATCCATTTATTTTGAAATTAAAAGAGAAAAGAAGATCCTTTTGATACTTAGTCCAGATTCTCTGAACTTAAATTTTATTTGCTGGCTCTGCTGTTAAGAAGTTAGACACTGTTGTTTAAACTATTCCCGAGAACAGGACTCTAAATGTCAGAAGGAACTAACCTGGATCCAAGATTTAGTCTCCAACTTTGGAACAAAGGGATAATTTGTGAGAAGACGACAGTGGCTTGCTTCTTTGTCTTTAAGGAAGTATTAATAGTAAGACATAGGGTGGGACATTCACTAGACAAATCTGAGTTCAATCTACTTCCTATTAACTATGTGATGAGATTACAAACTCTCTGGACTTCAGCTTCCTTTTTGAATAAATTGGAGATAGTGGTGTCTCTTTGCATAGTCAATGTAAGGCATAAATGAAATGCCATTGGTATGTGGTGAACCTCAAATGTCAATTTCTTCATCAGAACTTAGAGACAGACACCTTAGAAACATGTTAAGAGTTATCTTTTCACTGATCTCCACATTTCCTCAATCTGTGTTTTGATTTTGTAACATAAATTTATTATCACTCCCTATCTGGAAAAAATAGTCCATTTGTTTACATTCATTATTTTATTTACCTTGAAAGCTCATTTTCAAACTGTCAGAAAAGAACCCTGATTAGAGTTGCTCAAGTTCATGCTCACTTGTTCTGCCTTCTATAATTTCTTTGTATTCAATCATTCCTCCTTTAAATCTTCCTATTTACAAATTAAAGTCCCACATTAGGGGTTAGAACTCATTGAAAAATTCTCAACCAATCTTCCTTCTGATCTTATTAAGGAGTTGGGTAGTACTGACCGGCCAAACCTCCTAGATAATTTTACAAACAGGAAGTGGGGTGTAAAATGGGTATGCACACCCAGCCTAAAAGCAGGGATGCAGAGGGGGGTGGGGTATCCGTTAGCCACTGAGTTGAATAACTCACCCCATTTCACTGGAATTTCGGGAAAACATGTTTGTCTTGCCTAACAGTGTGTTTCTAGTGTCTAGCATAGTGATTATCACATGGCAGCTGCTTAAAAAATGTTTGTTGACTGAAGGAAGGCATGGGCAAATAGATGCCATTGAGAATGGACCTACGTGTACTCTGCTCAATGCTATGGTGGCCTGGATGATGGGAGGGCAGTTCAGGGGAGAATGGATACATATATACGTATGGCTGAGTCCCTTCACTAATCACCTGAAGTTACAACAACATTGTCCATCGGCTATAACCCAATACAACATAAAAAGTTTTAAAAAAAGAATCTACCCATGTGTTCGCTTTGGTGAGATACTACATGTTATACCTGGTTATACCTGTTAATAATGCTTTCAACTGCAAGTCAGAATGCCTATCCAACAGTGGCTTAAATAAATGAGAGTTTCTCCCCCTTACAGTCTGGAGAAAGGTTGTTCGGGCCTATGTTGGCCCAGTAGCCCTATGAAGTCAGGTTTAGAGCCTCTGAGAGTCCTTGAACTTTTGTGACTGGCAAGATTGTTGCAGGAGTCCCAGGCGTCATGTCTTCCAAGGACCATGTGCAAGAACAGATGTAACTAGTGGTACAGAGCAGAGAGCTTCCTTGTCTCTTATCAGAGAGGAAAATATTTCATAGGAGACCTCTAGGGAATTGCCCCTTATACTTCATTGGTCAGAACTGGGTTTCATTCTCACTCCTAGGCCCAGAAACTAGGACCACTTTCCCTGAGATCATTGGATCCCCAGCTAACATCTGTGAGCAAGGAAGAAGAAATAGGAGAACAGCTTTGCCATCCTCAAACCTACTCTGGAGGGATTGTTAAAACTCAGTGTACTGTTCATTTTCTTCGGCGATAGCTAGGCATAAAATGAGTGCTTTTAGTTACCACTGCTAGAAGTGAATGCAAAACTAAGGCAATGTTAATTAATTTGTTAATGTTAATTAAATAATTTAAATAAAATACTGTGTATAATTCAAGGAAAACAACTAATAATCCCTCAGATTTTTTGTCCGTGTCTGTGATGTTGCTACCATTCCTGAAGGTGTGTATCTGAATGGCTTTTTGTCTTCATAAAGGAAATAAGATCTGTTTCAACGAAAAGAAATCAATTAAGATCTGGACTGATTCTGAAAACTTATCTTTTATTGTGAGCATAAGACTATTGACTTGTGTTTGCCCTACCAATCAGTGACCACAAAAATAAAATCATGAATCATAAAGTGAAAAATCCAAACAGCTTTCCAGTATCATAGATGCCTTAGATATTATATCTAGTATACAGTATCATACAAGCCATCAAAAAAGTGGAATCCAACCTTTTGAAATTTAACTTAGTTAAACTATATTTCTTACTTCTCTTTTTTTGTTTGTTTTAATTTTATTTTATTTTTTAACTTTACAATATTGTATTGGTTTTGCCATATATCAAAATGAATCCGCCACAGGTATACATGTGTTCCCCATCCTGAACCCTCCTCCCTCCTCCCTCCCCATACCATCCCTCTGAGTCGTCCAAGTGCACCAGCCCCAAACATCCAGTATCGTGCATCGAACCTGGACTGGCGACTGGTTTCATATATGATATTCTACATATTTCAATGCCATTCTCCCAAATCATCCCACCCTCTCCCTCTCCCACAGAGTCCAAAAGACTGTTCTATACATCAGTGTCTCTTTTGCTGTCTCGTATACACGGTTATTGTTACCATCTTTCTAAATTCCATATATATGCGTTAGTATACTGTATTGGTGTTTTTCTTTCTGGCTTACTTCACTCTGTATAATTACTCAGCCATTAAAAAGAATACATTTGAATCAGTTCTAATGAGGTGGATGAAACTGGAGCCTATTAAACTATATTTCAAATCCTAAAAGATGATGCTTTGAAAGTGCTGGACTCAGTATGTCAGCAAATTTGGAAAACTCAGCAGTGGGCACAGGACTGGAAAAGGTCAGTTTTCATTCCAATCCCAAAGAAAGGCAATGCCAAAGAATGCTCAAACTACCGCACAATTGCATTCATCTCACACACTAGTAAAGTAGTGCTCAAAATTCTTCAAGGCAGGCTTCAGCAATACGTGAACCATGAAATTTCACATGTTCAAGCTGGTTTTAGAAAAGGCAAAGGGACCAGAGATCAAATTGCCAACATCTGTTGGATCATCGAAAAAGCAAGAGAGTTCCAGAAAAACATTTATTTCTTCTTTACTGACTATGACAACGCCTTTGACTGTGTGGATCACAATAAACTGTGGAAAATTCTGAAAGAGATGGGAATACCAGACCACCTGACCTGCCTCCTGAGAAACCTGTATGCAGGTCAGGAAGCAATAGTTAGAACTGGACATGGAACAACAGACTGGTTCCAAATAGGAAAAGGAGTATGTTAAGGCTGTATATTGTCACCCTGCTTATTTAACTTATATGCAGAGTACATCATGAGAAACACTGGGCTGGATGAAGCAGAAGCTGGAATCAAGATTGCTGGGAGAAATATCAATAACCTCAGATATGTAGATGACACCACCCTTATGGCAGAAAGTGAAGAAGAACTAAAGAGCCTGTTGATGAAAGTGAAAGAGGAGAGTGAAAAAGTTGGCTTAAAGCTTAACATTCAGAAAACTAAGATCATGGCATCCGGTCCCATGACTTCATGGCAAATAGATGGGGAAACAGTGGAAACAGTGACAGATTTTATTTGGGGGGGCTCCAAAATCACTGCAGATGGTGATTGCAGCCATGAAATTAAAAGACACTTACTCCTTGAAAGAAAAGTTATGACCAACCTAGACAGCATATTCAAAAGCAGAGACATTACTTTACCAACAAAGGTCCATCTAGTCAAAGCTATGGTTTTTCTAGTAGTCATTTATAGATGTGAGAGTTGGACCGTAAAGAAAGCTGAGCACTGAAGAATTGATGCTTTTGAACTGTGGTGTTGGAGAAGACTCTTGAGAGTCTGCTGGACTGCAAGGAGATCCAACCAGTCCATCCTGAAGGAGATCAGTCCTGAGTGTTCATTGGAAGGACTGATGCTGAAGCTGAAACTCCAGTATTTTGGCCATCTGATGGAAGAACTGACTCATTTGAAAAGACCCTGATGCTGGGAAAGATTGAAGGCAGGAGGAGAAAGGGAAGACAGAGGATGAGATGGTTGGATGGCATCACGGACTCAATGGGCATGAGTTTGGGTGGACTCCGGGAGTTGGTGATAGACAGGGAGGCATGGCATGCTGCAGTCCTTGGGGTCGCAAAGAGTCGGACAGGACTGAGCGACTGAACTGAACTGAACTGAAACTGTTTATGAAAAGACAAGCTTGGTCTCAAAATATCATTCTCAAATTAAACCAGAAAGTACAAGGTTTTAGAAATTAGTAGTCAATGCAGTATTTATGATCTAAAAGGGTTTTTCTGCTTTGTGAGGTATTGCAGATTGTTACTACTAGTGAGAAAATCATTGCTTAGTTTTCAGATATACTGTTTTAGGTGATTGCTGTGGTTCAGTGCTCAGTCATGTCTGACTCTTTAAGACCCTATGGACTGCAGCACACCAGGCTTCCATGTCCTTTACCATCTCCCAGAGTTTGCTCAAACTCATGTCCACCGAGTCGGTGATGATGTCATTGAGTCAGTTTTAGGTGATAAAATTTCCTGTGTCATAGTAAAGATGCCTCAGAAAAAAAAAAAAAAAAAAAGCACCTGTTACCTGTAATTTTAAATAAGTATTAAGGATTATAAATTTGATAAAAGGATAAAAACTCAATTTGTTAATTGTTCATTATAACTGTGCTCCCAAATGTCCATCCTTAGTCACTTCAATCATGTCCAACTCTTTCGACCCGTAGCCCTCCAGGCTCCTCTGTCCATGGGATTCTTCAGGCAAAAATACTGGAGTGAGTAGCCATTTCCTCTCCAGGGGGTCTTCCCAACCCAAGGATCAAACCCAGGTCTCCATTATAGGCAGATTCTTGAGCCACCAGGGCAGCCCCAAGTGCATCTGTTTTTAGAATTTATTAAAAACAGACATGTGTCAGGGTAAACCTGGCTATTAAACCAAAACACTCACCTCTACCTTTTAAAAAATAGCCAATAGTTACAATTAAAGGTCATTTATTTTTAAATGTTATATGCTATAAAAGGCAACTACTAAAAATATCTTCAGTTATTCGTTGGTAGACTTTCCACACTTTATACTATGTGCCAGGAAAAAAGAGATGGTAATATAATAAATTGTTATCAACCATTAACTTGTTTTGCCACTCTAGACCATATTAAGCATTTATTCAGATACGAAAGTTGTTTATAGAATGTAAGATTTTCCTGGTAAGATTGGAACAATTCCACAGAATACAGGACAGGTGACACCATTACAGTTTCCTAGTCAGTAGATTATATAAAATCTGAAAATTTTCAAAATAGGTTCTTTTCTGTTTTATCAACTTACTCATTCTTTTTTTAGAACTTACCTTTTACACTGCAACCTACTGGGTTTTAGGTCCTTGTAAGAATGTAAGAGAATGTCATTTCTGAATCTGTGCTTATGAGATGAAGCCTATCTCAATCAACTTGTCAACTGAGCTTTAAAATTAATGACTGGCAATGTGTTGTTTAGCTGATCAATAGATTCATCTGTGTGTTTTTGGCTGGTGAATTTTTGTTTATATATTTTTCAGGTAGGGTACAAACTCAAAGGACAGGTCTCCATGCACATGAGCTTTGAAAAATGGAATCTTGGGATCATAATTGCTCTGGGTTGAATTGTGTGTCTACCCCTATTCCTATGTTAAAAATCCTAGCCCCAGTACCTCAAAATGTGACCTTATTTGGAATAGTATCATTGCAGATGTAGTCAAGATGAGGTCATTCTGGAGTAGAGTAGGCCCTTAATCTAATATAACCAATATCCTTTTATAAAAAGTTAAATTTGGACACAGACACACAAATAAAGAGAATGCCGCATGAAGGTGAAGGCAGAGCTCTACAAGCCAGGACTGCCACAGATTGCTAGCAAACCACCAGAAGCCAGGTCAAGGGCAGAGAACAGATCCCTCAGCCTTCAGAAGGGATCAACCCTGTGGACATTGTGGTTTCAGACTGCTGACCTCCAGAACAATGAGACAAATACACTTCTGCTGTTCTAACCTCCAGTTTGTGGTACTTTGCTACAGCAGCCTTAGCAAACTAATACAATAAGTAGTCACAATTAATTAGAAATATCTGAGGCTGTCCTAGGGATGGGAAGTCTCTCTAGAGAGATTAAACTCTCCTTGGAAAGGAGCTGTCCCTACTCAGGAGAGAGAGAGAGAGAGAGAGAGAGAAGAAAAGAAGGAAGGAAGGGGAAGAGAAATTGATTGTCAGCACCATCCAAAGAAAAGAGAACTGCCTGGCAAATAGCCCAAGAAAGATCATAATAGTAGACAGGAGACTCATTTGGCTTTGCCACACTTACTCAAAAATCCTTTAAAGCCATCCAATTCACTTTCCTTTCACTTAGTTCTCACCAAGCAGTCTAATATTTACTAATTTAATACCACAGATCACAAAGTGCTGGCCAGACGGTGTACTAGGGAAGGACTCTTTTCCCTAGAAAAGATATGCCTCTCTGCAAATTAAAACAGTGGTAGAAACCGGCATCTCTTGGGTTCAGCAATATATTCTGCTTATAATAATAAACAATAATAATAGCTAACATGGAGTCCTTGCTACGTGCCTCACACTTCCCTAAATACTTTACATCTTCTAATGTAATTCTCATAGTAAACCATGAAGTAAGCACGATGATTATGCCCACCTTACAGACAAGGAAACTGAGGTTTAGATCTCTTGAGGAGCATTTTACTGAGTTTCTAGATCTGAGGACTAAGAAACTAAATCCTTGACCAGTAGTGAACCCCTAATATACTCTACCTTCCAATACTTGGCTTGAAACAATCTCTCCAATCATATTACCACACAGGTAGAACTTGCACAATCTCAATAACTCTGTACATGGTACAGTCTTCTCTTGAGAATTAAGATGGCAATAAAGAATCGCAAACAGAATTTACATCTTATCAGATCAGCTATGGATGAGCGATGATCCGAGCTGCCATGTACCTAGCATCCACTGAGTACAGTCTGAAATAGCATAACTATTCAGGGTGCCCATATTACATGCAATTTTGTGCTCACACTGTTACATTGTTGGGTTAGAAGCAGTGCTGTATACCCAAGATGTCAGCTTTATAAGGACAAATTTCTTCTGCAAGTACTACATATTTGAATTGCAAATAATTAAAACTTACACACAGTATAGTAAGAGTTTTCCTGCCTCCCTTGGAACCACTGTAATTCCACAAAATACATGACTAAAAGTTAAATGCGACGTGTGCCTCCTTCTTTTTTATAATTCTGAAGGTCTTTGATAGATTAACTGAAAATAAACACCAACAAAGTGTAAGGTCAGAACAATTCCTTAACTTTTATATTTGACCAACAAGACATTTAAATTTTGTTACTCTTGTCAGAAGAAGGTTTTTTAGGAGCTAAGTCTATGAAATGGGGCCTCAAGTATTCTGTTACATTCAGTTCAGTTTAGTTCAGTTGCTCAGTCGTGTCCGACTCTTTGCGACCCCATGAATCGCAGCACGCCAGGCCTCCCTGTCCATCACCAACTCCCAGAGTTCACTCAAACTCACGTCCATTGAGTCAGTGATGCCATCCAGCCATCTCATCCTCTGTCTTCCCCTTTTCCTCCTGCCCCCAATCCCTCCCAGCATCAGAGTCCTTTCTAATGAGTCAACTCTTCGCATGAGGTGGCCAAAGTACTGGAGTTTCAGCTTCAGCATCATTCCTTCCAAAGAAATCCCAGGGCTGATCTCCTTCAGAATGGACTGGTTGGATCTCCTTGCAGTCCAAGGGACTCTCAAGACTCTTCTCCAACACCACAGTTCAAAAGCATCAATTCTTCCATGCTCAGCTTTCTTCACAGTCCAACTCTCACATCCATACATGACCACTGGAAAAACCATAGCCTTGACTAGACAGACCTTTGTTGGCAAAGTAATGTCTCTGCTTTTCAATATGCTATCTAGGTTGGTCATAACTTTTCTTCCAAGGAGTAAGCGTCTTTTAATTTCATGGCTGCAGTGACCATCTACAGTGATTTTGAAGCCCCAAAAAATAAAGTCTGACACTGTTTCCACTGTTTCCCCATCTATTTCCCATGAAGTGATGGGACCAGATGCCATGATCTTCATTTTCTGAATGTTAAGCTTTAAGCCAACTTTTTCACTCTCCTCTTTCACCTTCATCAAGAGGTTTTTTAATTCCTCTTCACTTTCTGCCATAAGGGTGGTATCATCTGCATATCTGAGGTTATTGATATTTCTCCCAGCAATCTTGATTCCAGCTTGTGCTGCTTCCAGCCCAGTGTTTCTCATGATGTACTCTGCATATAAGTTAAATAAGCAGGGTGACAATATACAGCCTTGACGTACTCCTTTTCCTGTTTGGAACCAGTCTGTTGTTCCATGTCCAGTTCTAACTGTTGCTTCCTGACCTGCATACAGGTTTCTCAAGAGGCAGGTCAGGTGGTCTGGTATTCCCATCTGTTTAGGAATTTTCCACCATTTATTGTGATCCACATAGTCAAAGGCTTTGGCATAGTCAATAAAGCAGAAATAGATGTTTTTCTGGAATTCTCTTGCTTTTTCGATGATCCAGTGGATGTTGGCAATTTGATCTCTGGTTCCTCTGCCTTTTCTAAAACCAGTTTGAACATCTGGAAGTTCACGGTTCACATATTGCTGAACCCTGGCTTGGAGAATTTTGAGCATTACTTTACTAGAGCATGAGATGAGTACAGTTGTGCAGTAGTTTAAGCATTCTTTGGCATTGCCTTTCTTTGGGATTGGAATGAAAACTGACCTTTTCCAGTCCTGTGGCCACTGCTGAGTTTTCCAAATGTGCTGGCATATTGAGTGCAGCACTTTCACAGCATCATCTTCCAGGATTTGAAAGAGCTCAACTGAAATTCCGTCACCTCCACTTGCTTTGTTCGTAATGATGCTTTCTAAGGCCCACTTGACTTCACAGTCCAGGATGTCTGGCTCTAGGTGAGTGATCACACCATCATGATTATCTGGGTCGTGAAAATCTTTTTTGTACAGTTCTTCTGTGTATCCCTGCCACCTCTTCTGTTACATTATCAATGTTAAAGAAAACATAAATTAATCAAACTAGAGAGCAAAAAACAAGAGGTAAACTGAGGGAAAACATGAGGCATGGCTTTCTAATCTTGCTATTGTTTTTACCTCATAAATCTTGAGGCGTCCAAAGAATCTGGAGAAGAGATAAAAGGACCTGGTGCTTACACTGAGGTTGGGGGAAAAGGCATGGAGAGTTGCTTCTACAGGTCCTGAACCGCGCTGGGGGGCTCATCCTTGTGGTTGTGGACACTGATTCAGTTTAGTTCACTCGCTCGGTCGTGTCCGACTCTTTGTGACGCCCTGGACTGCAGCATGCCAGGCTTCCCTGTCCATCACCAACTCCCAGAGCTTGCTCAAACTCATGTCCATAGAGTCAGTGATGCCGTCCAACCATCTCATCCTCTCTTGTCCCCTTCTTCTCCTGCCTTCAGTCTTTCCCAACATCAGGGTCTTTTCTAATGAACCAGTTCTTCACATCAGGTGGCCAAATTATTGGAGCTTCAGCCTCAGCACCAGTCCTTCCAATGAATATTCAGGACTGATTTCCTTCAGAATTGACTGGCTTGATCTCCTTGCAGTCCAAGGGACTCTCAAGAGTCTTCTCCAACACCACAGTTTAAAAGCATCAATTCTTTGGCGCTCAGCTTTCTTTATGGTCTAATTCTCACATCCATACATGACCACTGGGAAAACCATAGCTTTGACTAGATGGACATTTGTTGGCAAAGTAATGTCTCTGCTTTTTAATATGCTGTCTATGTTTGTCATAGCTTTCTCCCAAAGAGCAAGAGTCTTTTAATTTCATGTCTTCAGTCACCATCTGCAAAGATTTTGGAGCCCAAGAAAATAAAGTCTGTCACTGTTTCCATTTTTTCCCCATCTATTTGCCGTGAAATGAAGGAACTGAATGCCATGATCTTAGTGTTTTGAATGCTGAGTTTTAAGCCAGCTTTTTCACTCTCCTCTTTCACTTTCATCAAGAGGCTCTTTAGTTCCCCTTCACTTTCTGCCATAATGGTGGTGTCATCCGCATATCTGAGATTATTGATATTTCTCCCAGCAATCTTAATTCCAGCTTGTGTTTCATCCAACCTGCCATTTCCATGATGTACCCTGCATAGAAGTTAAATAAACAGGGTGACAACATACAGTCTTGATGTATTCTTTTCCCAACTTGGAACCAGTCTGTTGTTCCATGCCCAATTCTGACTGTTGCTTCTTGACCTGCATACAGATTTCTCAGGAGGCAGGTCAGGTTGTCTAGTACTCCCATCTCTTGAAGAATTTTCCAGTTTGTTGTGATCCACACAGTCAAAAGCTTTGGCATAGTCAATAAAGCAGATGTTTTTCTGGAACTCTCCTGCTTTTCCAATGATCCAACGGATGTTGGATCATTGCCGTTGGATCTTTGCCATTTCTAAATCCAGCTTGAACATCTGGAAGTTCTTGGTTCACATACTGTTAAAGCCTCGCTTGGAAAATTTTGAGCAGTACTTTGCTAGTGTGTGAGATGAGTGCAATTGTGCAGTAATTTGAACATTCTTTGGCATTGCCTTTCTTTGGGACACTCATTTAGGCAGCCACCTACTTGGTGGCAGACATTAATCCAGGTAGTGAAATACAGAAGTGAGTATAATAGACAAGATCTCTACCCCTATCAGGCTTACATCCACTATGACAACTCAGGGTTTGGGATATTGATCCCTTATACCTGAAGCAGCTGAAGCTGAAGCTCCAGTATTTTGGCCACCTGAGGCAAAGAGGCAAATCATTAGAAAAGACCCTGATCCTGGGAAAGGTCAAAGGCAGGAGGAGAAGGGCACAACAGAGGATGAGATGGTAGGATGGCTTCACTGGCTCAATGGACATGAGTTTGAGCAAGCTCCAGGAGATGGTGAAGGACAGGGAAGCCTGACGTGCTGTGGTCCATGGGGTTGCAAAGAGTCGGACATGACTGAGTGACTAAATAACAACCAGAGTAGCAAAGTATGGAGTAGTGGATACAGATCAAGAACTAACATCTACTGTGCACACACTATGTTTAAAGCTCTAGACTGTACCATTCTGCATCCAACTGACTTGTGAGACTAACAGATAAAACTTTGATAGCAACTGAAAAATCCTGATCTCCTGCCTGTGCTGGATCCTAAGTAGACAAGACTACACTATGGACTATAATCAGTAGTCTATGAAAATAACAATCATAGAAATACCTGGAATCTTCAAATTGAGGCAATGTGAGCACATAGAAGACACTCAGTAAATACTTTTAGAATGAATGATTAATCCTCATTTTTTAAACTGTCAAGTACTCAGCATCATTATTTACTATTCATTGTATTTTAGGAAGGGATCTGACACTGTATAAAAGTGTTTGTCTTTCCCTCTTAAAGGGAACAATACCTGGATATTGCCTAAATAAAGAAGATGCTTAGAGAATTTAAGGTAGGCTGCGGGGCTGTTTTCAGCAATCTCGAAAGGCTATACAACTCTGGTTTCTTATATCCATGAGAATTCCTTATAAACAAACAACATGAAGTCACAAGAGGTCCTTCACCTGAGCAGCACCAGTTATCACAGCAGAGATTCCAGATTCTGATCCTTATCTTCAAAATGAACGATGCTGAGAATCTAAGACATAAACAAAGGGGATAGCTTTCCTTTCTGACCTCAAAGGATACATACTTTGAAGAGAAGAAAAGAGGAAGAATTTCATTTGCTTCTTGAAAACAAATGAAACTGTCCAGTGTATTTGCCTTCTCACTGGAATAAGTGAGCCATGTCCAGACAGGCACATTACAGACAAAAGTTTGTTGACTGGCTAGATAATTTCAGTGGAAGAAATCCAATACTGAGAAAAAGAAATATAATTGCAAAATTTTCTATCACACATGAAAAATCCTCAAATATAGTAAAAATTTGTGATTAAAGAAATGAATAAATATTAACTGCTCCTATTATCAACAGCAGTACATATTTTTTTTTTGTTGCACAGGTCCATGATACTATTTTCCTGTTTAACTGCTTCCTCAATGTTTCCTTACAGCCTACCAAAAACTAAGGGGGAAAGATTTTAATTACCACTATTTAGAGTAAAAATTTTAGTTAACCTTCCTAACAAACATAGAAGAGGGACCAACAGCGGGTCCTCGGGATGGGAGTGGAGGAAGTCATCTCTGCTTAGGCTGAGGCTGATGTTTCTTTAGACCAAGTGAAGATGCTGGCCATCCCAAACATAAGGTAGTGAGTGAGTGAGAGTTGCTCAGTCATGTCTGACTCTTTGTGACCCCATGGACTGTAGCCTGCCCAGCTTCTCTGTCCATTGAATTCTCCAGGCAAGAATACTGGAGTGGGTTGGTAGAAAGTGAGGAAATAAGCAAAAGCCGATGTCATGAAAAGCTGGCAATTTCTGTATTTTAGGAGTCTCAGCTTCATGGTAAAGCTTCATTATTTTATCTGAATTTTTGTAGATTTTCATCATGACATACAATAAAATAAAGTTCAAAACACATTCCAGAGACATGTGTAGCCATATAATCATCTCTCTTAATTATCCCTGCTAATAGGGAACATAGTGGTAAAGACCACTCCAAATATCTTTTATTTGGACACTACTTTTCTATGGATTTGATGGAATTTGAGATAAAATTGCATACATTATACTAATGTCAAAGGTACAGTGTAGTAACTTGATATTCGTACATATAGTGAAGTGATCACCACAATAAATCTGTTTGACATCCATCACCATATATAATTACAGAATTTTTCCTTGAGGTAAGAACTTCTAGGATCCACTCCCTCCAGAACTTTTAAATACGCAATAGAGTATTATTAACTATAGCCAATGTGCTGTATATTATGACATTTATTTTATAATTAGAAGTTTATATATTTTTGCTCCCTTCATGCCTTCCTTTAGCAACTACCCATCTATTCCAAATATTTTTTTAAAAAACCATTTAAATTGGGCTATGAATATAGTAGAATATCAACATAATATAAAAAGTTGATGAGCAGTAAGAATTACCGCCTTGGGTTTGTTGCTTGTAACTGCTTCTCTCATTCTTTTGAGAAGTTTATGCTCACTATATATGGAAACTGAAGAGACATAATGCATCCCTATTGGAGTGGGGTGCCATTGCCTTCTCCAGGGAATAAATTAGGGTCAGAGGGAACATGAAAGTTGAGATGTTTCCATTTCTAGGGTCTCTTCCACTCTAACATTTAGGGATCTGTGTCTGGAAGACAAAGAAGTTAACAAGCAATCACTGGATTACCTATTACACAGAAAAGGGAAAAGAAGTTTTCTAAGAACCTTTGATCTTCAAAGTCAGAAATAAACATTAAATAAATTTATGATAGGAAGCCAACCATAGGGAGTGTTTTGGTGGCAAGAACCAGCTGGCTTAGAACCAACTGGCTCAAGAGCAGAGGAAAATATTTCAAGGAAAATATTTCAGGGAAAATAAGAAAAGAAAATTTGAAAGAAAGATGATAGTATATTTTATTTGTCAATAATTTAATATTTGAAAACTTACAAAAGGGCATTTCTACATATTCACATTTTTTAAAAAGTCCTGGTCCCAACCCAAATATCCATACACAATTGTATTTTTCACTGTTTGCTACACAAATAGCCTAAGCAAGTCTAGCTCTAAACATATTTCTCAGGTATATTTCATGACAAATTCCCAGGCTGAAGGCAGAGTAAAACTGAAGAGGCTACTGCCCCTTCCATGATAACCATGTGGGCAGTGCAGGGTGATTAGGTGAACATAGAATGGCCATGAGCTTCTTGTAGACAGAACTAGATATTATTCATTTTGGAAACTCTGCACCTACTATAATGCTTGATACATAGTCACTACTGGATCAATGTTGATTAATAAACATACACCTTATGGGTGTACAATCATAGGTAGCTACCTGGATTGGGAATAAGTCACAGACTGAAATTCAAGTTAGGTTGGTAACTTGTTCTGTGAACTTTCATAAATCAGTTTCTGTCCATTCAGTCATCTAGGAAAAAGTCTGCCTGTTGGAATGTTTAATCATGTATCTAAAGTGCATTGAAGTCTCTATATAAAAGTACTAAATTACTTTTATTATTAACTAAAAAACCCATTCTTTGTATTTACCAAAAGTGCCTTTCATCTTGAAAGCACTTCCAATCATGGCAAATTTCCTTGTTGCCATTTCCTCCAAGGGGTCTTCCCAACCCAGGAATCGAACCTGGGTCTCCTACATTGTAGGCAGATGCTTTACCATCTGAGCCACCAGGAAAGTCCATGGCAAATTACTCCTAATCTAATATTTTTCTAAAACCTTGACATATTCTAAGGACTAAAAATATATCTACAGCTCTCATTTGTAATTATTGTTCTTATCCAGTTTTATGTAGCCTCACTGTAATAATTTTAAAGCCTTTCTCTGGTCTCTTACTTTTCTCAGGATTAATAAAGCATTTATATCAGAAGGGGTACTAGATAAAAAAGAATAATGTAGAGGCCCTTACTCTCACCATTGAGTTCAACAGCAAAAAGACTTTAACTCTGTTCATTGTTCAGTTCAATTCAGTCGCTCAGTCATGTCCGACTCTTTGCAACCCCATGAACCACAGCACGCCAGGCCTCCCTGTCCATCACCAACTCCTGGAGTTCACCCAAACCCATGTCCATTGAGTCAGTGATGCCATCCAACCATCTCATCCTCTGTTGTCCCCTTCTCCTCCTGCCCTCAATCTTTCCCAGTATCAGGGTCTTTTCTAATGAGTCAGCTCTTCACATCAGATGGCCAAAGTATTGGAATTTCAGCTTCAACATCAGTCCCTCCAATGGACACCCAGGACTGATCTCCTTTAGGATGGACTAGTTGGGTCTTCTTGCAGTCCAAGGGACTCTCAAGAGTCTTCTCCAACACCACAGTTCAAAAGCATCAATTCTTCGGTGCTCAGCCTTCTTTATAGTCCAACTCTCACATCCATACATGACCACTGGAAAAACCATAGCCTTGACTAGACGGACCTTTGTTGGCAAAGTAATGTCTCTGCTTTTTAATATGCTATCTAGGTTGGTCATAACTTTGCTTCCAAGGAGCAATCTGTTCATTGTAGCCAGATTCAAATAAATCTGAAGAAATCATTGGCCATTTTCCAGACTCTCAATCTCTGGACCATTATTGTCCCTGGGGACATAGGTCAGTTCTAGTACTTAGGTGGCCCAGGAACACCAGGGGACAACCACACTCAATAAAAGAAACTTGAGTCCTTGAGAATCGCTGGACTCAATGAGTTCTTCTCACACCTGAGAAGCCGGGTGTGCGGGTGTGTGTGCAGCGGGAGCTATCAACACGACATATTCAAGGTCCCCATGTACTTCTGCTCTTCAAATCCAGGCCAGTCTGACTACTGGGACTTCAGCCATTTACAGGCCTCCCATTAAGGGTCATGTGTGACGATAGCACACTGAATTTCAGCCTCACAAATGGTACAAACTTAGTTGTCTTCATTGCTTAAAGAGGGAAAATGCTAAGAGAAAGTTTTAAAAAGCAGGAACCAATAATTGACTCAAGATATGGTTATATCAAACAAGGCCCTTTATATGTATGTCTATTAGCATTGTCTTCCCAGGCTTGTATTTAACATAAAACAATGATCATTTTGAAAGCAAAACACCTTTAATATTTAAAGCATATAACATGAGGACATTGGTTGGAAAAAGAAAAGTTGAAAGGAACTTTAGTTAGAACTTTGAAAATGACTAGAGATCTTCTCTTCAAAATAGTTGTAAAAAAGATTAAAATTGTATGATTGACAAAAACAAAAGTCAACCTCTCTTTCCTTTCCTTCTCTTTGCCTCATACATCAAAATTAATAAATTCACCCCAAAGTGAAAATTATTCCAAAATACACACTGTTTGTAAATGTTTATTTACAAATAAAATACATGAGTTATTACGTTGCTCATTGTTCATTGATTAAAATGCACTTTGCTGACTTAAAGTTTTATTTTGTTGCACATACATTAATTTAGGAAAAAGACAGATGGATGCTATTTCCCCTCTAATGATTACTTCTTTCTTGGCTTTCCAAAAGAGGGAAAAATAAAATATGAAATTTAGCAAGATCAAAGGCAAAAGTATCCTGTACTTCATCAAAATCATCTATCGATACCACATGTATAAATATTTATGTAAATGGTGGCTCAGACGGTAAAGCGTCTGCCTGCAATGCAGGAGACCTGGATTCAATCCCTGGATTGGGAAGATCCCCTGGAGAAGGAAATGGCACCCCACTCCAGTACTCTTGCCTGGAAAGTCCCATGGATGGAGGAGCCTGGTAGGCTGCAGTCCATGGGGTTGCGGAGAGTTGGACACAACTGAGGGACTTCACTTTTCATAGGAAGCTATGTCTTTCTTGTGACTCCTTAGAACATTACCAGAACTATTTTTTGTTTGTTTTATAGATGTTCAATCAATAGTGATTAAATAACTGATAACTGATCCCAAATAAATTAATAAACTTGAAAGTGTTTTTGAAAAGTACCTAGTTCTTATACAAAAATAATTTATATCAGTAAGTAACAGCGACGTGATGTCCATAGCTTGGAGATATAGCAGGAATACAGAGATAATAAGAGTGACTAAACACAGGTTACCATCCATGTCAGTTATTCTTGGTTCCCAGTTCACTTGTCCTTCACAACAAAGGCAGGAAAAGCTAAAAACTCACTTTCCCAAAGTCTTACAAGTAGATGTAGCCACGTGACACAGTTCTGGCCAATGAAATGTAAGGAGTCTGCAGAGTGTGTTTAGCAAATTCTTCCTTTTCTTACTAGAAGGAAAGCCTTTTATGGCTAGCAGCTACACCTTCCCCTGCTTCCTGCACTGAGAGCTGAAGTGATGCCTGGAGCTGTAGCAGCCATGTTGGAATAAAACGGGAAAAAACAAGATAATTAGTGATGCTGGTGCTGACATCACTAAGAGGCTGACATATTTCCCTCAGCCACATCCTTCCAGATTTTGTGTCATGTGCGAAAAATAAAATCCCATATCTTTAAGCTACTACCAGAATCTCTGTTGCTCAACATTGAAAGCTTTTGTAATGGATAAAGAATTAATAAAGCTGTTTTTAAATACACAGATAACCAACAGAGGTTCAAAGAAAGAAATGACATGAAGCAGAAATACATAGGAAACATTTGGAAAAGACTGCTGCTGTTGTGTAGTTGCTAAGTCATGTCTGACTCTTTTGTGACCCCATGAACTGTAGCCCGCCAACCTCTTCTATTTCCTAGGTAAGAATACTGGAGTGGATTGCCATTTCCTCCTCAAGGTGAAAAAGACTTGGCATTTGTTAAAAGCACAATTGACTGGGATAAGAAACTAGGGTGAATTTCAGGTAAAAACTGTGTTACAGGCAAAAGCCCTGAGAAAAATGTAAAAATTATTTGTTCTTTTATTAAGCCATCTGTTCATAAGCTCATTTTGCTTAGCTTTATTTAAGGCTAAGGACTGATTTATGTATCTAATGCTTACTACCAAATACTAACACAGTCTCAGTAATACTTACAATATCACAAAAATAACTGATTTACTTTGTACTTTTGGGAAAAAAAATTCTGCAAAAGTATAAATAATGAAGTAGTTTGCAGTTTTAAACTCCACATGATATTATATTTTAAGTGCTGTTTGCAAAACTTGTGTTTATTAAGTTTATTTTGCATTTATCTTGTTTTTCTTTCTTTACTGTGTTTTTATCAATTAGGGAAACAAAAACATCTTAATTCCATTTAACCATGATAAATTATTATTTATTACAAAAAGAAACTATCAGTAGGCAATGAATCATTGCATGCTTCACAAACCTGATTGTTACATATATATTATAAAAATAAATACAATAACAAGCTCCTTGCCTCTGCATAGATATGGTCATCATAATTATAAGACTGTGAAGGCTTGAGAACAAATCTCTGATCTTAACCAACCCAGAACAAAACTGCTGATTAAAAAACAAAATTAAATAGCAACAAAACAATTTTAATCTTTTTTACAACTATTTTGACGTGAAGATCTCTATTTAGTCATTTTCAAATTTCCAACAAAAGTTCCTTTCAACTTTTCCTTTTCCAACCAATGTCCTCATGTTATATGCTTTAAATATTAAAGGTGTTTTGTTTTCAAAATGATCATTGTTTTATGTTAAATACAAGCCTGGGAAGACAATGCTAATAGACTTACATATAAAGGGCCTTGTTTGACATAATCATATCTTGAGTCAGTTCTTGGTTCCTGCAGTTCTTGGTTCCTGCTTTTTACCAGGCTCCTCTGTCCATGAGATTCACCAGGCAAGAGTACTGGAGTGGGGTGCCATCGCCTTCTCCAAATTCAAGGTTAGGCACGACTAATTTAGTTATCTATTCTGAGTGCAAGAATACTAGATAACTGATGTTAGAGGGGAAAAATTGATTTTTATTCTCTGAAATCCTCTCCAAATACATAATCTTGGAATTATCCCAATTTATACACTCCCTGGTGGCTCAGATGGTAAAGAATCTGCCTACAGTGAAGGAGACTTGGGTTCAATCCTTGGGTTGAGAAGATCCCCTGGAGGAAGGCTCTCCAGTATTCTTGCCTGGAGAATCCCAATTGACAGAGGAGCGTGGTGGGCCACAGTCCATGGGGCGGCAAAGAATCGGACATGACTGAACACAGCACAGCACATTTCTGGAAATATGATTCATTGTGCAGTAGTAATAACTACGGATGCTTTGTGTCAAGACATCAAGACCAAAAAGTCTACTGGGTCACAGTCTTCTCAAGCAAATTAAATAGTCTTAATAAGTTACTTTTTGGGATACCCTGGTGGCTCAGAGGTTAAAGCTTCTGCCTGCAATGCAGGAGACTTGGGTTCGATCCCTGGGTCGGGAAGATCCCCTGGAGAAGGAAATGGCAACCCACTGCACTATTATTGTCTGGAGAATCCCATGGATGGAGGAGCTTGGTGGGCTACAGTCCAATGGGGTCACAAAGAGTCGGACACAACTGAGTGACTTCCCTTTCAAGTTACTTTAGTGTGAGTTGAATATTAAGGTGAATTACATAAGAAAAATAAACTGATGCATAATGAATAGCCTCTGTACGTGCTGCATGCTAGGTCACTTCAGTCATGTCTGACTCTTTGTGACCCTATGGACTGTAGCTCACCAGGATCATCTGTACATGGGATTCTCCAGGCAAGTATATTGGAGTGGGTTGCCATGCCCTTCTCCAGGAGATCATCCCAACCCAGGGATCAAACCTGCATCTCCTGTTGCTCTTGTATTGCTGGCAGATTCTTTACCACTGAGCCACCAGGGAAACTCATAATGGCTTCTAAGATAGCTATTATTTTTTAAATTCTGAATAGTCCAAAACCAAGATGACAGATTAAACATGTTAACATAAATTTCCTGTGTAGAGCTACAAAATATGTGAAATTATTTTTAATAAATAAACTATTGTTATACTGAAGTACTAAAACGGATTAAAACTATGACAAACCTAGACAGCGTATTAAAAAGCAAAGGCATTACTTTGCCAGCAAAGGCCCATATAGTCAAAGCTATGGTTTTTCCAGGAGTCATTATGGATGTGAGAGTTGGACCATAAAGAAGTCTGAGCACCGAAGAATTGATGCTTTTGAACTGTGGTGTTGGAGAAGACTCTTGAGAGTTCCTTGGACAGCAAAGAGATCAAACCGGTCAATCCTAAAGGAAATCAATCCTGAATGTTCATTTGAAGGACTGATGCTGAAGCTGAAGCTCCTTGGAAAAGACCATGATTCTGGGAAAGATTGAAGGTAGGAGAGAAGCAGACAACAGAGGACGAGATGGTTGGATGGCATCACCAACTCAATGGACATGGGTTTGAACACGCTCTGGAAGATGGTGAAGGTCAGGGAAGTCTGGTGTGCTGCAATCCATGTGGTCACAACGAGTTGGAAACAACTGAGCAACAGAACAACAACAACTAAAAGGAAACTTACTGGAAAGATGCCCTATTTTACTATGTCAACTAATGGGAATCTAAAAGAAATTAAACCAAAAATAGCTATGTATTTGTCATTTTAATTAGTATTTATTGTAAACCCTTAACCCTGGAACATACATAGATATGTGTGTATGTACATATGTACCTGTGCATATTTTGGCTTTATTGTCCCTTCATAGTTTCAGAACGTTGATCTATTTATAGCTAAAACACATCAGCCTTGGGATCTGACTCCTGATAGTATCCTAGGGTCAAAAACTAACTTATTTTACTTTTAAAGATTTTTAAGCTTTTGAAGATTATCTGTGTTTGCTGTGTCTGTTACATGTTGAATTTTATTCAGTAAATGCTGCACAGCTGAGAGCAAGGGTCTGACCCAGACATGCCCCTCATTCTCAAACCTCCCTCACCTCCAAGCTTAAGTACTCTATATTTTTAACAAAGCCAAGGAATCAGTTTGTTTCTTTCCACCTTTCTTTACCAACAACAACAGTCGGTCCTCTCTGCAGTGAGGCTGGCAAACCTCCCAACAAGGCAGCCAGTAGGAAGAGAGTGTTCTGTCCCCATAAAAGAAGCAGTGGTTTTTCTATCCACCCTTGGCTGACAGGTATCGGGGAGGCCAGGCAGTCAACCAAGAGCAGATCCACAATGTGTGGCCTGTCTATGTCTGCACACTTCTCTTTCTCTCTCTCCCCCTTACACCTCTCTGTTTATTTTCTGGGTGGCCATTAGTCTTTAGTAATCTGGTTCAGGAGGCAAAACTGATTTCAGTATAAATGAGAGAAAACCTAGTAAGTTAATGAACTCAATTTTGATACCTAAAGAGTTTAGCCAAAGATTTCTAACTTTTCCTAGTCAATTGTAAACATTACTTTCCTGTTTCATTTCTCTCAACCTAATCATGCTAATCTTTCATATACCAGCACTTTTCAGGGGAAGAATTTCCATTATTTCCTTGGTGAAATGTCCACATTCTTAAGTCCAGACTTATTTTCTTTTTTAAAGTAGACTTTATTTTTAGAGCAGTTTTAGGTTCACAGCAAAATTAAGTGGAAGGTACAAAGATTTCCTATACACCTCCTGCCACCGCCCATACACGCATAGTGGCCTGCATTACCTATATACATTCCCCACAGAGTGGTTTATTTGTTATAACTGATAAGCCTACATTAATACACTAGCACCCAAAGTCCAGAGTTTGTGCTAGGGCTCACTTTTGCTGTTATACATGCTATGAGTTTGGACAAACGCACAATGACCCATTTTAATCCTCAGTAACTATACAAGTTATTCACCATTACAGAGGGAAATTTTTATAAACATATACATTTTAAGAACTAATTCTTAAAATCAAGTTAATCATAATCAAATTCCTTCAACTTTTGGTGGAGTCACAAAAATTCACATTGTTATTGCCAATAACCTGTTTTCTAATGTCTCAGATTTTTTGACAGAGTTAACTGAAAGGCTTAATATTTGTTTGGGATTTTAGTTTTGTTTTGGCTAATTTTGTTTACATTTTTTAAACAACCGAATAAAATAGTCAAATTGAAATAATATTCTCCTAAATTAATCATTTGCTTAGTTGAACTAATTAACCAGTTTTAATAGTGACAGTGTTATTAAACACAGTATAAAGTACCCAGATTGAGAATTAAATTTGTTCAAAATATGGAAATTCAGAAAATGTAACTACAAGTATTCATTGCCTGTATACAGCAAAATTTGTGTATCATTAATATATCTTCATCAGACAAAAAAGTAATAATACCACGGGAGCTGTGTAAGTAACCTGACAGTGTGCTTTAAAAGCTTTGAATACATGGAACTATACGGAATAATATTTATGTTACTAGACAATGTGTAACAAGGTGTGGCTCTTGAGTGCCACGTCAATTGTTATTTAGGTTCTTGAGCTTGTTCAGACATCTACCATTTCTTACAAGGATCAGGAAAGAAGCCAGACTGAGATCATGGTAGACTGCTGTTTGGCCGGGCAGAGTATCAGGTAGGTTGCTTTGGTTTTCAGAGCCCCCTTCCCTTTGCCTGACCTTCCCCAAGTGAATCTCCCACATATGCCCCCCTCATTCCTCCTCCCTCATAATCTTCCTCACACTCAAACCAGCCTCCTCACCCCTCACCTATGCTGCCTCCAGGAAATGATGGGATAGACTCACTTTCATGTATAAATAGCTGACAAAGCTTCAAATGTTATCATTCCTGAATTATATAAATTTTAGATAAACAACAAATAAGCAAAGAACAAAACATTTACTTCTTCAATTTCAGGATCCTGGCAAATGAAGAAAGTATTTTTGCAGGGTGGTGGCAGAATAGGGTTGGCAGGGAGTGGGCATCTTCTCAGTAAAAGGAATGGGGAAGCTTTGTAATCTCACTTTAGTTTCAGAACTGCAGTAAATATTCCTATGTACTTAGGTCAGGTGAAACATTTCCCCATAAAATGTGTCTGCTAGTATTTGCTTATATCAAACAGCTGAGTAAGAGTCCAACCTACAGGTTGGTAACTTAAACTATAATTATTTACGAGTCTCATTTTATCCTGAGTCATCCAAAATTACTGAAATCTTCAGAAAAACATTTGGTTGTCTGCTGCACATGGACGTGGATTTGTCATCTTTCACGCTTTCCCTGGTACCTGTCTCACTCAGACAACCCCAATGCCTTGGCTCATACACAAAAGAGAGGACTTCCTTTTCCTCATCCTAGTATTGTTAATAGAAGAATGAAAATAGTACCTTTGTATTCGATAAGCAAGGAACAGACCAAGAGACAAAGGGTGCGAAAATATGTGACAATTATTGACAAGCCCGACATGATGAGGCTGTTTGCTCAATCCTCCCAATACTTCATGAACTACATAAAGAAAGAGCAACTTCCAGAGCAGCATTAACCAAAATTCCAGTTCCTGTGTCTTGTCTCTGGCAATGGACATAGAAAATAGTGTGAGATGCATCTATCAGGTTTGACAGCAGCTAATAAGAGACGTTCATTGTATTTAACCTTCTATGTTTAATCATGAGCACCAAGGGTCACTGGCATTTTAGGTTGCACTGCTGTGATGTAGCTTCCTTCCTTCCTTGCTTGCCTTCCTTTCTTCCTTCTTTCCTTCTATTTCAAAACTATTTTCTATTTACTGGCTTTCCACCTCGACCCAGTGGCCCTTCAGTGACCCCTACTGTGGTTCGGTTTCCCAGGAGAGGCCACATAAACAAGGCAAGAGATCCCGGAGGCTCCCAAGAATTTATGCAGAGAGAGGTGTGTTGCCTTGGCTGGGCAAGACATTGAAAAATGAGCTGTGTGCGGAGGAGTCTAAAGGGTTCTTCCTAACCTGATGGCACTTCATTCCTACAATGGAGGCCCCACAGGTCTCAAGGTAAGAATTCAGTTAAATCACACATGGGCAGCTCTCCTGGATGAGGTACAGAAGATGTCTTTTTTTCTGAAAAACCTCAATAAATATAATTGCACAGACTAACAGTAACAAACAAAAATGATGTTTACTAGAAGGCAGGACAGTGCAGCAGGAAGAGCAGTGGCTGGGGAAGCAGGAGATGGGCTTCTAATTCCTAGAGAGTCCCGTGGCCTCAGACATGTTGCTTACTCTGTGGCTCTGTTTGCCAGTTTATAAATCAGGTGGGCCGTGTCCCAGAATCATGGGGTTTTTATGGCTTAAACACTTCATCATACTAAGACTAGAAAAGTTGAATTAAACATCCTATGTGTATTACATTTTTATTGCTGTGTAACAAATGACCACAAATTTAGCAGCTTAAAACAACACATTTAGTATCTGATATTTTCAACAGGATGGGGGTCAGAGCTCAGCAAGGCGCTGCAGGGGCTGGAATCTAGATATGCAATCCTGGTTCTCCTCTAGAAGCTTAGCTCTCCTCTGGAAGCTCAGCTAGTGACCTGCTTCCAAGCTCGTGAGGTTTTGGCAACATTCGGTCCCTGTGGTTGTGGTACTGAAGGCCCGGGCTTCTAGCTTGATGTTAGCTGGAAGCCACTGTCAGTTCCCAGAAGCCAACCATAGTTCTTCGCCACAGGGCTTTCTCCACAGGCCCTTGGATAGCATAGCAGCTTGCTTTCTCAAAGCTGGCAAAGGAGAAAGAGAGAAAGCCTTCTAGCCCGATGGATTCTTATATAATGTAGTCACAGAAGTCACATCCCATCACCTTTGCCATATTTTACTGGTTAAAAGTTAGTCACAGGTCCCAGCCACACTCCTATGGCTGATTCGTGTTGACATGTGGCAGAGGGCAACACAATATTGTAGAGAAATTGTCCTCCAACAATTGTACTTTGTTCTATACTTCTCAGTGTTTTACAGTCTTAATATTTGGTAATTTTTAAAAATACAGGGAAAAAAAGCAGAAAAGTAGGGGAGGGGATTAAACAAGCACATGAACACCAAGATGAGGTGGTCAGGGAGACCACCTTAAAGTCTGTCTGCCACACTTCTGTATTTTTTTAATTTTTTTGTAGTTTTCCCACTCAGTCTTTCAGCAGATTCTGTCAGTTCAACATGTAAGACATACCCATCTGCCACTTTTCATCACCTGCATTTCCAACTCAACCTCCCTAGTCTATGTGTTCATTTTCTCTCATTAACACCACTGCTATAATCTCTTAACTTGTCTCCCTCTCTGTTACTCTATTATGTTAAAATTTTCCAATGGGCTTCCTGTTATATGTGGAATAAAATCCAAATGCCTTACTTGCATGACCTGGCCCCTGACTACTTCTGTGACCTCATCCACTTCTGTTCACTTTTTCTCATTCCATGTCTGCTACCACCAAGTCCATTCCCACCTCAGGAACTTTGCACATGCTTTCTTCTGACAGAAATGTTCTTTCCTTAAGTCTTTACTTGGTGGTTCCTTATTTTCATCCATTCTTCACTCAAATTCTGCTTCTTCATAGACCTTCCTAACCACCTTAATCACTCTACCTGAGTTAGCTTACCCTTGTCCTACTCCAGGCATTCTCTGTCCTAATATTCCACTTTATTTTCTGCATAGAACTTACTGTCATGTGAAATATGTTTTAATTGTTCAAAATTTGTGTCTTTCACTTAGAATGCAATGTCCATGAGGACAAGCCATTGTATTTCCAACAGTCTCCATTGTCATAAACACTGAATGAAGAAAACAATGAAGAACTCCAAACTCAAATTTCAAAAATTAATTGAATAAAATTGGCTATCTGAAAATTTACTTAATTTACCTTAATTTTTGCAGTTTTCCATGAACTAATGACAGGTTTATCAATAATTGCCACCTATTCCTATCCAAGTTTTTAGAGACCATTACATTATGACACCATCCTTAAGGCAGAAAGTGAAGAGGAACTAAAAAGCCTCTTGATGAAGGTGAAACAGAAGAGTGAAAAAGCTGGCTTAAAACTCAACATTCAAAAAATGAAGGTCATGGCATCCAGTCCCATCACTTCATGGCAAATAGATGGGGAAACAATGGAAACAGTGACAGACTTTATTTTCTTGGGCTCCAAAATCACTGCAGACTGTGACTACAGCCATAAAATTAAAAGTTGCTTGCTCCTTGGAAGAAAAGCCATGACAAACCTACCAGTCAACCAGCGAAACTGCTCAGTTGTGTCCAACTCTTTGTGATCCCATGGACTGTAGCCTACCAGCCTCCTCCATCCATGGAATTTTCCAAGCAAGAGTACTGGAGTGAGTTGCCATTTCCTTCTCCAGGGCATCTTCCCAACCCAGGGATCAAACCCAGGTCTCCTGCACTGCAGGCAGACACTTTACATCTGAGCTACCAGGGAAGAGCATATTAAAAAACAGAGACATTATTTTGCCAACAAAGATCCATATAGTCAAAGCTATGGTTTTTTCAGTAATCATGTATGGATGTGAGAGTTGGACCTTAAAGAAGACCAAGTGCTGAAGAACTGATGCTTTCAAATTGTGGTGTTAGAAAACACTCTTGTGAGTTCTTGGACTGCAAGGAGATCAAACCAGTTAAACCTAAAGGAAATCAGTGCTCAATAGTCATTGGAAGGACTGATGCTGAAGCTGAAGCTCCAATACTCTAGCTACCTGATGCCAAGAGCTAACTCATTTGAAAAGACCCTGATACTGAGAAAGACTGAAGGCAAGAGGAGAAGGGGATGACAGAGGATGAGATGGTTGGATGGCATCACCAACTCAATGGACTTGAGTTTGAGCAAATTCTGGGAGATGGTGAAGGACAGGGGAGCCTGGCGTGTTGCAGTCCACGGGTTCACAAAGAGTCAGACACAAATGAGCAACTGAACAACAACAGTATTATTCTATCAACTCAATAGCAATTGTTTCCAGAAGAGAGCCCCTGAACCAAGTCTAAATATCTGGTGAGTGTTTGGGAAATAGATACCTTGAGTGATGGACTGAAAAAGGATGCACAAGCTTTAGAGCAAGATGTACAGGAGGGGTCTTCCCTGGCGGTCCAGTGTCTAAGACTCCATGCTCCCAGTGCAGGGGGTTCAGGTTCAATCCTTGGTCATAGAACTAGATCCCACGTGCTGCAACTAAAGATACCACATGCCTCAACAAGGACTCAACACAGCCAAAAAAAAAAAAAAATAAAAGATGTACAGATGGCCATACTTCCAGGCATTAGGAAGAAACATCTTTTCCTCTTGTAGGAGAAATTCCTAAAATTGGTCACGTCTACCTGTAGTGAGTAACTGAAACTGATATGCAAAGGAGGTATGGTGATACGGGAAAAAGAAGATTGATCCAGGAGCCAGGAGACCTGAAATCCAGACCTCATTTTGCAGCAAAAAAAATCCAATTTAGAATGTCGTGCATCTGCCCTGAGACTAATTTTCCTCATCTATAAAAAGACAGAATTCTGCTAGATTTCCAAGGTCCTCCAATATTAATTTTTTTTGAAATACATAAGTTCTATCAATCCATGAAAACCTATAAAAGGATAGCTGCTGAGTTGAGTTATTGACCACTAATCACAGCATCTGTAGAAAGGAAGAGAAATGATCACCAACAGTAACAGTCAACAGCAACCAAAGATGGTTCACCCTGTTCCTCGGAAATCATTCACATCGTCTTTCCATTAACAGTCCTATTATAGTGCTGACACTTGTCTTTCAGCCTGGTCATATGTTACCATCTCAACAAAAACACCTGAGCCAGACTTCCCTGGTGGTCCAGTGGTTAATACTCTGTGTTTCCACTGCAGATGGTATGGGTTCAATTCCTGGTCAGGGAACTGAGATCCTACATGCCACATGACCCTCCCCCAGATAAAATAGAATAAAATAAAAGAAACACCTGAGCCAAAGGCTAGTAGCTGTTTCAGCTATCCACATTGTATTCTAAAAGCTCCTTACACTCCAGCTACTCAGTGTGGAATTCTGGCAGCATGGAGAAAAAGCTTCTTTTATCTAGTCCACAGAAATAACATACTAGACAGAAAAAAGATTTACCAGTTTGAAGGCCAACAAAGTAGTTGGGTGACATAGGCATGGCTTTCTAGAAAGCTCTGGGAATCTTATTTTTCTAGTAATAATACGTGAGGGCTTCTCTGGTGGCTCAGTGGTAAAGAATCCTTCTGCCAATGGAGGAGACAGGTGTTTGATCCCTGAATCAGGAAGATCCCCTGGAGAAGGGAATGGCAACCCACTCCAGTATTCTTGCGTGAAGAATCCCATGAACAGAGGGGCCTGGTGGGCTACAGTCTATGGGGTCACAAAAGAGTCAGATACAACTGAGTGACTAAAAATAACAACAATAATATGTGGGCTATACATTAATTCATAGCACTTCAAAGTGGTTCCACTTGCCATGCTAATTTTGTCTGTCCTTCCCTAAAATTGTACTATTTAAGCTCATTTGTAGTCCATACTAAAACATTGCATGATATTCTAACTAATAGTAAAAAGTCAATTAAAATTACTTGAGGAAAATCATCTTTTTTATTTTTATGGGTTGCCTAGTAACCAAGTGAATTAAAGAAATGCTCTCCTAAAGAATTTAATCTTCAATTTGCTTATGCTTAATTTGCTTAAGATTAGACCAGTTATGGATGTGAGAGTTGGACTGTAAAGAAAGCTGAGCACTGAAGAATTGATGCTTTTGGACTGTGGTGTTGGAGAAGACTCTTGAGAGTCCCTTGGACTGCAAGGAGATCCAACCAGTCCATTCTGAAGGAGATCAACCCTGGGTGTTCTTTGGAAGGAATGATGCTAAAGCTGAAACTCCAGTACTTTGGCCACCTCATGCGAAGAGTTGACTCATTGGAAAAGACTCTGATGCTGGGAGGGATTGGGGGCAGGAGGAAAAGGGGATGACAGAGGATGAGATGGCTGGATGGCATCACCGACTTGATGGACGTGAGTTTGAGTGAACTCTGGGAGTTGGTGATGGACAGGGAGGCCTGGCGTGCTGCAATTCGTGGGGTCGCAAAGAGTCGGACATGACTGAGCAACTGAACTGAACTGAACTGAGACCAGTTATAAAAACAACCTACAGTAGTTTCCTCAAAGATAAAACTATCAATGCAGCCTTCTTGAAGATAGCACTGTGGTTTGACATAAATAATAGACACTGTGAAAACAAACAGGAGAAACTGACATAGAGAGACTGACAAAATCTGGCAGACAATGCAAAAATAATGCTTCTCAGGAAAAAGAAGAATAAACTTGCTTTTTAAAAAGCCCTTGAAAACAATTCTAAAATAATAAAAAGGCAACAGTTTTATTTCACAGTCTCCAAATATTTCATGATTGTGTCATTGGAGTTTCTGATTCCTTCCAATGACCATCTTCCTCTGCCTCTGCCCTCATTTCTAAGGCTCCAAAGTGTGTACAGACCACCCTGGTGAGGTTGATGGTGAAGATGTGGAAGACATTCCCCTGTAGGCTTCAGTCTGCCATTCATGTGCTAATGAGAAACTATGGCAAAGTATATGAGGCCTGAGAGAAAAATGCAAGAAAAATTACATGTATAGAACAGTCTTTTGGACTCTGTGGGAGAGGGAGAGGGTGAGATGATTTGGGAGAATGGCATTGAAATATGTATAATATTATATATGAAACGAGTCGCCAGTCCAGGTTCGATGCACGGTGCTGGATGCTTGGGGCTGGTGCACTGGGAGGCCCCGGAGGGATGGTATGGGGAGGGAGGAGGGAGGAGGATTCAGGATGGGGAACACATGTATGCCTGTGGCGGATTCATTTCAATATATGGCAGAACCAATACAATATCGTAAAGTTTAAAAATAAAATAAAATTTTTAAAAAAAAGAACAAAAAAAGTAAAAAAAATAAATAAAAGTGCAAAAAGCAAAAAAAAAAAAAAAGAAAAATTACAAATATAACACCTTCCCGCTTCCCTGGTAGCTCAGCTGGTAAAGAATCTGCCTGCAATGCAGGAGATCCTGGTTCGATTCCTGGGTTGGGAAGATCTCCTGGAGATGGGATAGGCTACCCACTCGAGTATTCATGGGCTTCCCTGGTGGTTCAGATGGTAAAGAATCCACCTGCAATGCAGGAGAACTGGGTTCAATCCCTGGGTTGGGAAGGTTCTCTGGAGGAGGACATGGCTACCCACTCCAGTATTCTTGCCTGGAGAATTCCCATGGACAGAGGAGCCTGGTGGGCTACAGTCCATGGGGTCACAAAGAGTTGGACATGACTGAGCAACTAAGCACACATATGACTCAGACGACAGAGGAAGAAAGAGAAGGGGATAGATGTGGGAAGAGGCATAAACATGAACCGGCCTGGTCATAAAAGCCTGTGTTGGCAGTGAGAAGTCATGTGAAGTGTGTGTGTGCTTTAATTACTACCGGGTGAGCAGATCATAGCCTCCACCTTCCTGTTCCTTTTGCCTATGTGTTCACAGATCAGTAGCTGAAAGTGTGAGACAGATGTTCTC
The DNA here is from genome assembly GCF_003369695.1 of Bos indicus x Bos taurus. NCBI lineage: Eukaryota > Metazoa > Chordata > Mammalia > Artiodactyla > Bovidae > Bos > Bos indicus x Bos taurus. The sequence goes on along the minus strand of NC_040077.1, from coordinate 6,489,278 downwards.
TTCCAGAGGATCATTTCCAAATCACAGGTCATTCATCACATGGAATGATTCTAAAACACTCTAAAAGGTTACAATTTAATATCCCCATCAAATTAAAATGCCTCAACCCTCTCCTAAGGGCATCAAGCACTGTTGCCATGGTAAAAATGCTGAAGCTGGAGGTGGGGGCTCCACCGTGATGATGTGGTTATTTAAGGCTGTAGGAACCCACTGCCATCTGTGCCCCAAATTATCTGGATGTTAAGACTGTCTCAAAAGATCTAGAATGTGCTGTTGTAAAACTCCCAATTTCTGCCTTCTAGATCGAAGACCTAGAATTTGTTTTTGTCCAAAAAGAACCACTTCTAAGAGTCTTTTACTCACTTAGCTGTGCAGCAGTAGGCAGAAATTTCCACCGTCTTTCTCTGGGGCCTGGATTCCAAGTCACAGAGGTGCCAAGGGGCGAGGGTGAACAGGTCCCTGCTCTGTGAAGCATATCTGAGATCGAGTCGTTTAACCAACTCTGGGTTCATGCTTCCGGGTTCATGCTTAGACCAGTGACCTGGCAGCTTGACTGTGTTTCTAAGAGAAGAGCTGAGAGAAGGAACAGCAGTGTTTATTTTCAAGGCCACAGTGAGGGGGTAGACAGTGTCTGAAGGCCTGCTTAGGCTGTGGGAGCAGTTGACCTTCACAAAGGTCACTAGTGATGAGGAAGCAACATGCTGTGAGGCCAAAAGGCTGAAGTGGGAGAATCTAAATTCTTACTCTGCGGCATATGTGTTGTTGGGCTTTGGGACTCTCCTGGTGGTATTTGCAGAAAGAAATCAGAGGAATATCGGACTCGGGCCAGTCACATAGGTTGAAAGTTTGTGTCGTGAAAGCCTATATACAAAGGGGGAATTGTGATCTTAGTCACAGGTTGGAGAGACCGGGGACATATAGCCCAACATATATATGAGTTCCTTGACAGCAGACATCTCTGTACCTTAGTTTATCTACAAATATGGGTAAAACGTAGGTTTGAAGATTAAATGCATGTATGATTTATACAAACATAAATTTTATATTTAAATTATATATAAAAATATGTTATACTTGTATCTTATTGTGTTTATGATATATTGTTGTTCAGTCACTAAGTCACGTCCGACTCTTTGCAACCCTGTGGACTGCAGCATGCCAGGCTCCCCTGTCCTCTATTATTTCCTGCAGTTTGCTCAAAATCATATTCATTGAGTCAGTGATGCCATCCAATCATGTCATTCTCTTCCGCCCTCTTCTCCTGCCTTCAATCTTTCCCAGCATCAGTGTCTTTTCCAATGAGTCGGCTACTTATGTAAAATTTTATATTATGCAATACATATTTCTCTATGAAATTAAATGACATATCTATAAAATCATTAAGTATCTGGCCACAGTTAAGAGATAAAAAATAAGTAGTAGCATAAAAATTTATATATTTACCCCCCAGCACGGAAGGAAGGAAGGGAGGTAGGAAGAGAAAAAAAGAGAGAGAAGAGAGGGATACAAGGATGGAAGAAGAAAGAATGAATGCATGAACTGAAGGGCAAATATTCCTTTGATGTGTTTAGAGGACAGTGCGAATGTGCAGGGAAATATTCTTAGCGAAATAGTGCAGAAAGTACACGTGTAACTAAAACAGCTCCACACGACACAGATTAATCCACTTATTTTGGACTGTGGCCAGTCCACACAACACTTTAGCGCCTATACTCACAAATAGTACATGACTGACAAGAGCTGTGCAACAGGAGCACAGCCAGGGCACCCCAGACCAGAGGGCCTGCGTGGCCCTCTCACTGGGGCAGGCCTGTGTTTCCAGTCTCTGATGTGGGTCCGGGAGGCAGCTCGTGGGAGAAAAGATGATGGGTCTTCGACTGAAGGCTCCACGTCACTAATCCCCTGGTCAACATACTCCAAGGAATTCTCAAAAACACCCAAAAGGGAAACGAGCTTCATTTGAGCAAGCAAATGGGAGTTCAAATAATTTTGATTTATATATTAAGAGGAAGGACAATCGCAGAAGGCTGGAAAATATAAGGCCCTCCAGCTACCCTTGGGGTAGAACAATCTTCAGTGTTCTAACTCAGTTTCCTTCTCAAGATTCCAGAGTTACATCATGACTAAGTGTAATTCTCTAAAAGCCTGACAAATGCTAAATTTGCTAAAACCAATCTACTTTCTTTACGTGAGGAAGAAAAGATAACTATTTGTAACTGGAGTCCTTACACGTTTAGTACTTCTTTGTAACCCCAGAGAATGAAGGAAAGGAGCTCAGAAAGAGAAGAGAGCTAACATTTAGTGAGCACCTGCTAAATTTCCTGGAGAAGCAAATGGCAGCCCACTCCAGTAGTCTCACCTAGAGAATTCCATGGACAGAGGAACCTGGCAAGCTACAGTCCATGGGCTTGCAAAGAGTTGGGCACGACTGAGCGACTAAGTTTCAAGTGCTTTCTAACCTTCGTCCTCATTTAATCCATAGCAATCTTCTGAAGGAGGCTTTATAAATCCTGTTTTGTAGGTCAAGAAATTAGGGCTCATGTTAACTCATCTGCCCAAGATTATAGTGTTTCTCATGCTTGAGTAAATAGCTGTTGTTATTGTTTAGTCGCCAAGTCGTGTCCGACTCTTTTGTGACTTCACAGACTGTAGCCTGCCAGGCTCCTCTGTCCATGGGATTCTCCAGGCAAGAGAGACCCTGGAGTGGGTTGCCATTTCCTACTCCAGGGGATCTTCCTGACCTAGGGATCAAACCTATGACTCCAGCGTTGCAGGCAGGTTCTTTACCACAGAGCCACCAGGGAAACTTTAGTAAAAAAATTTTATAAGAATCATCAAAAATATGCCAAGTCCCTCGTTTAAAACATATTGATCCAAGATATGTTTTTAAAGGACTTTTTGGTTGTACATTACAACTGTGAAAAAAATATTTTACTCATGTAAGGGTAAATAATAATTTTAAATATCACCGTGGAACTAAAAACACACACATACCACAAAATCGGAGAAGGCAATGGCACCTCACTCCAGTACTCTTGCCTGGAAAATCCCATGGACAGAAGAGCCTGGTAGGCTATAGTCCACCGGGTCGCTAAGTCAGACACGACTGAGCAACTTCCCTTTCACTTTTCACTTTCATGCTTTGGCGAAGGAAATGGCAACCCACTCCAGTGTTCTTGCCTGGAGAATCCCAGGGATGGTGGAGCCTGGTGGGCTGCTGTCTCTGAGGTCGCACAGAGTCGGACACGACTGAAACGACTTAGCAGCAGTAGCAGCAACCACAAAATACAAGGACCTGAAAATAATGTCTTTAGACCTCTAGGTGTCCACAGATTCTTGAGAAATATTATTCTCTCTTTTACTATATTCTCATCATTTCAGACATCCATGAAAGAACTGGATGGTGCTCTATACCATAATAAGTAGAATGTTCCATCATTAGAACTAATTTTTAAGCTTACAGTCTGCCACCTGACATAAAAATCCATGTTCTTGATTTCTAATTTGCAGACAAACTTGTACAGTATATATTTGCCATCTTTGCAAAGCTGTGTCGAAATGAGTCAGCCTCAGAAAACCAAAGTCATGACACCCTCATGCTGGGTAAGGCCGTTATTTTGGGGCCTGGTTCCCCCCAGGATGCAACCTGCTCCCACGAGCATGTTCAACTGGTCTGAACAGCCTGAGACTCTTGCTGCCAAGTTGATCTGGCCTTTCTGCCCCTCCTGTCACAAGTCTCCTAGCTCTGGGCTCAGTTTGAACAAACCAGTTATGACTGGCTCTCTATATCTCTTACTCCTGTAAAGCAATTCCATACATAAATTCCAGGGTTCAGTTCACATGTTGCAAACTTAAGCCTAAGAACAAATGGGTCCCTTCAAACAAGAATTTCCTTTACCCCAGAAACTGTGCCAACCACCACAACAAAGATGTGACTTGGCCATCTTCCAGGACTCCAAGATGATACTTTTCGGCACTGCTGGAGACAGACATCATAGCTACAAGCAAAAGATCTATGTGGATAGGTAGAAAACACATCGTGTGAAACAAGCCCCAGGTCAGTGCCTTCTTAGGAATTCAGACTTTATCGTCTTGAATTGCTCTTGTAGATATTCATTAACACCTTTTTTAAAAAATACCTGTGACACCTAGATGTTAAATCACATTAAAGAGAACACAAGTAGAATTATTTCTAACTGGGAATCTGGCCCCTTCTCCATTTGATATTTCATTTGCTCCCCTTTTATAGAACTAATTCAAGTGGATTGAAGAACCTGATCTAGTAGACATTTGAATTACAGAGAACCTAGGGGAACTAACTTAGAGAACTATTGATAACATTTTTAACATGCACCTATTGCCAGTTGGGGACTAATTAGGCTGGATGCGTTACCTACCTATCTCATTGAATCCTCATCAGTCATGTAGGGTAACTATTACTGCACAATCCTAAAATCTCCATTTCACCTAGACAACCAAATACTGCAGGGCAGGGGAGCTCTGGAATCTGTCTATGTGGCCTTAGGAGACACAATAGAGGGGAATTGATGGATTTGTCTTGAAGCTACATAGCAAGCACAGTTTTGTTTTTTATTTTTTAGCATTTTTATTGGAGTGCATAGTTGTTTTACAGTGTTGTGTTGGAGAAGGGAATGGCAACCCACTCCAGTGTTCTTGCCTGGAGAATCCCATGGACAGAGGAGCCTGGCAGGCTACAGTCCATGGGGTCACAAGAGTCGGACATGACTTAGTGACTAAACCACCACCCAGCGTCATGTTAGTTTCTGCTGTACAGAAAAGTAAATCAGCTCTATTTATATATTGATTGGATATTTAGTTGTAGCTGGGAGAGGAGGCTGAAAGTGGTGTGGAAGAACTCAGTGACCCCTTCCCCAGTCCTCCAGACTGACCTGTGAGTAGTACTGCTGCCTTGAAGACAGTGAGAACCAGCGTGCTGGGAGGACAGGTCCACCATGGATCTTAGGATACACATGCTAAAAACGCCAAAATACACATGCTGAAACTATAGCACACACATGCTAAAAACTGTAGGATACACATGCTAAAATACACATGCTTAAACTATAGGATAAACATTCTAAAAATGCATGTAATAACTTTTAAAATAAAAAAAAGGAAATAGGAGAAAGTCTAAATTGCATTTTTCCCAAAGGAAAGAGCTGGTCATGATACTGTAAAGACACGCGGTTTTCACAGCAGAATGGGAACTGTGGCTCATGTTCCCCAAGGGTATTTTTTCAGTTGCTTTCCCTGCATTACCGAACAACTTACTTTCTGACTTAGGAGATCTTTTCCATCTAAAATGTCAGGACATACCAATTCAAAACATGGTGTCAGCAGAAAATGAAGTCCAAACTATTTTTTTTTTCCCTCTCAGCATTAAGAGCTGAGCCAGCTGTTCTCATGTGCCCACTTTGGCAGGGAAACTGGACGCAAGTTTGTGGAATGAGAAGGATTGGTGTCAAGGTTCACATGGGCCTGCAGAGACCATGGTGTTTTCAAGTCGCATCGATTTCCACATGAATACTGGAAACCTCACTAAGTGATTAAAACTACAAAAGAGTTTGGATTATACATGATTCTTGGACCTCTGTCTAGGGAAAAAAATAAACATTAAATCAGTCCTGTACGACATTTCATCTCTTGTTTTAATCCTGGCAGAGCAATTTACAAAAAAATGCATAGCTAATAGGTTTCTTTCTTCCCCTCCCTCCTTCCCTTGTCTCTTCCGTCTTTTCTTCCTTTCTTTGAAACAGAGTCCCAAACCATAAATGTATTGTCCAATACCCACATACTGATTATTAAGTTAGTTAAGAAAGACGAAACCAACAAAAAGTTTTTTTCCCTAAATACTGAAGTCCAGCCAGTGTCTGAGTTGTTTTCGGTTCAGGGCGTGTTTGTTTCTGATCAGTGTGAGTCTGCAGTCTTTGGGACTGCAGTTGATATGTGGCACACGTCACTGGAGGTGTCAGATAGTGAGAGTCCCCAGCCTGTAGAAGGCTGAAGCATACAAGGCCGGATCTCCTCTCCGCTCTCTACCAGCCAGCTCCATTTCCTGCAATTCTTTTCTCCTGTGAGTCTTTGTTATTTTGCAATGTTGACCAAAAATGTCAAGATTGTTTGCTATCTCAAATCCCAAAATACCCATGACCTTAAATAGAGCATAATGATTTCTGAAAGGGAAATGGTAGCCTTGATGGCAAACTTTATATAGTCTTTTCCTCCCATGGAATCAGAGCTATCTTGAAAGAACAATTTAACAAAAATGTTATGTATTACTGGGGAGTCAGATAATTATAATTTGAATAAGACCCAGTTAAATCAACCAACTGAAAAATGTTAACTTCAAACTGCTAGGTTGGATTAGGAATAGATTTCTAACTTCCCCTCTCCTTTCCCCCAATAATAAAATATGAGGCAATTATGAGGCAATTATAAAATGAGAAACTTACAAATGTTTATCATCTCAAGCAAAATCTCAAGGATAGTTTAAACATTCACCAAAGGCAGGCAAATCTATAGCGAGAAAGATGATGCAGCTGCCCACTTAGAAATATTAATAAAACAAGGTATCAAACCAGGAGCTGGCCCTAGAAAAGATTTTGAAATGGGAGTACTTTTTTACGCTTGTCTCCCTGTGTTGCGGGGCTGTGCTCTCCACCCTCTTAATTGCAGCCCTTCCCCCTTGCCCAGCTGCTGGGTAGTTTGCACAGGTTCCTGCACACCGCTCAGCCCTCTCCAGAGCTACTCTCAAGTAGGGATCATGGAAGAAGATGTCAGTCAGTATTTCACCACTGGGACAGTTTGAGTAAAGTTGTTAATCTCATGAAGTGTGTTTTGAAGATAAGAAGAGCCTTATTCATGGAATAAAAGGCTTTTCTTTGTTAAAAGAGCTCTCAGCCTCGTTGTCCAGGTTTGGGATTGTGGCAGTGGCGCAGGTGGAGGATTCCCTATACTCCTCTTCAGAATGACTTCTGTTCTTAGGTAGATCCAGGCCCAGCGATGGCAATGAGTCTACATAAACATGTCTTAGACCATCTGCATTTGAGAGAACTGTGTGTGTTTATGACACTGGTACTTTGCAAGCTTCCATTTCCCTGGCAGTGTAAAAACATCTTTTACAAACTGCCTTTTCTTTAAAACAAGGGTAGTAAAGCTTTCACCAAAATGTTTTCATAGTCAGCAGCCTCCTAATAACCAGGAAGGCAAACAGAGAGGGTCTTGTTTCCCCATTTTACAGACTGAGAAATCAATATTCAAAGAAACTAAAGACCACGGTAAGGGTCAAAAGAATCTGAGGATTCTCAGAATTCTTTCCTTTGCAAGGGACCCTAAACATAAGACTCAGATTCCTGGATCCCACTTCTAAGAGGCCTGGAATAAGCCCGGGAACCCACATGGCTATAAAGATTTCCCCAGCGATTCTGGTGCTCAGACAGGTTAATTAAACAGGCAAAAATAAGCAGGTGGGGAAGCAGAGGAAAGATGACACAGCATGGGTCTTCTGCAGTCACCTCCTCAGTCAGCTCTGTGTTCAGTTGGATGGGTCTTTGACAGAGCAGACCTCAAAAGGGTAGAAGAGAGATAAAAAGAAAACAGAGAATGCAGATTCGGTGAGAGAGCAGAGAGCTGAAGAGTAATTCCTAATTTGTAGTGTACAGTCCTATATATACAAAACATTGATTCAGATTCTCCCAGCACACCAAAGGAAGGAGTCCAGAGTTGCTATGTTGATCCTTCACACAGTACTAGGGTAGAAAACCTGGGGAAACTCCTTCCAGAAACCCAGAGAGTCACCTTGGAGAACTGAAACCCCTTACCTTCAATCCACTGCAGAGCCACTCCACATTTGGAAAGCACAGAATGCTCTCCTTCATGCCAATGCTTTAGAAAACATATATCTTCAAGTCGTCTGTTGGATTGTGTTAGATTCGAAAAGTAAAAATCATCCTGAGAATAAAAGCCACTCAACAGCAGGAAGTCACCTGCACGGTGGTTTTTTTCAATCAGTTAACAGTGTTTTTGCCCCAAGGAGAAATCTGATGAAGAGCAAGGAACTGGGTGCCAGACTGCCCAAGTTCAAACCCCAGGCCCACGACTTAACAGTATGTAAGCTAGAGCCAGTTACTTTACCCCTCTGACCTTCAGTTTCTTAGGGCCACTGTGAGGATTAAATAGGTTATTCTTGAACAAAGACAAGCACTTAGTCAACGTTATTTATTAGGTCTTACAATTACTATGCTTAGTTTTAACAGGTAATAAGAAAATGATAGAATGTTGTTTCAATTTTAATGAGACATATAATCAGCAAATCTATCAGTTAGTGTTCTCCAGGTACAAACACTATAAATCTACCCTGGCTAACAAAAGAAAGTTTTTTGGGAACTTGGAACAAATTGTATAGCTCGCAGAATAGAAGGCAAGTTGAAGAACCAGGTCTGAGAAAGGAAAAGACCCAGGCACTTGTGGAAGTTTAGGTGCCAGGAACCAGCTGGCAGCCTCTTCAGGGCCCTGACCTTGGGATGAATGAGCCACAGTCATTATTTCAGATGGTGTGTTGCTTCTTTAAGAGTCAAGTTCCAGAGCATCTATTGGCCCAGTTGGGGTCATATGTCATTCCCTGCCTAGGAAACAATGAGACATTCTAAGTAAAACTCCCACTAAGACTCCAAGGGAAAGTAAGGAAAATCAGAGTACTGTTTACCAGATGGAGAGATGCAAAGAGGACTGGTGTCCATCATTTTACCATCTGGTTATATTCAAAATAGTCTTTTCTACAATGGTTAGTTGGAATATGCTTACACTTTGCTTCCCTGGTGGCTTAGATGGTAAAGAATCCGCCTGCCATGCAGGAGACCTGGGTTCGACTCCTGGGTTGGGAAGATCCCCTGGAGAAAGGAATGGCAATCCACTCCAGTATTCTTGCCTGGAGAATTCCATGGACAGAGGAGCCTGGCGGGCCCATGGGGTGGCAAAGAGTCAGACATGACTAAGCAATTAACACTTATTTTTCACTTTAGTTGGAATCTGCTAACATTTTGCAACAGATACCGAAATACGTGTGATAAAGTCCTCTGGCTAGCCCCAAAAGGAAGGCAGTTTAACTTACAAAGTTCCAGAAACATTAATAATATTCTTTACTCAAAGCTCCTCGAAGATTCTTAAGCTTGACCTCAAAATTTAAGCCCTTCCCTTTCAAATCTATGTAAGTATTGAAGAAAACAGGGTTAGGAGCACGTAGCCAGCCTAAAGGCCCTGGGCACTGGCCATATTAATTCCATATTGATGTAGCAAGGTAACAACATCACTCATTATCAGAGAAATGCAAATCAAAACCACAATGAGGTACCATTTCACACCAGTCAGAATGGCTGCGATCCAAAAGTCTACAAGCAAGAAATGCTGTAGAGGGTGTGGAGAAAAGGGAACACTCTTACACTGTTGGTGGGAATGCAAACTAGTACAGCCACTATGGAGAACAGTGTGGAGATTCCTTAAAAAACTGGAAATAGAACTGCCTTATGTCCCAGAAATCCCACTGCTGGGCATACACACTGAGGAAACCAGAATTAAAAGAGACACGTGCACCCCAATGTTCATCGCAGCACTGTTTATAATAGCCAGGACATGGAAGCAACCTAGATGTCCATCAGCAGATGAATGGATAAGGAACCTGTGGTACATATACACAATGGAGTATTACTCAGCCATTAAAAAGAATACATTTGAATCAGTTCTAATGAGGTGGATGAAACTGGAGCCTATTATATAGAGTGAAGTAGCCCAGAAAGAAAAACACCAATACAGTATACTAACGCATAAATTATGATGATAACAATAACCCTGTATACGAGACAGCAAAAGAGACACTGATGTATAGAATAGTCTTTTGGACTCTGTGGGAGAGGGAGAGGGTGGGATGATTTTGGAGAATGGCATTGAAACATGTATAATATCATATATGAAATGAGTCACCAGTCCAGGTTCGATGCATGATACTGCATGATGCTTGGGGCTGGTGCACTGGGATGACCCAGAGGGATGGTACGGGGAAGGAGGAGGGAGGAGGGTTCAGGATGGGGAACACGTGTATACCTGTGGTGGATTCATGTTGATATATGGCAAAACCAATACAATATTGTAAAGTTAAAAAAAAAAAACATTATACAACAAAAAAAAATAAATAAAATTTTTTAGGAAAAAAAAAAATAATACCCCCAAAAAAGGGTGGGCAGGGCCTGGATTCTGTGCCTCATTGGAAATAGCAATAGAAGCTTCCAAAGGGATATAAAGTTTTCAAAAAGTTAAAACTTGACTCAATTAATACATCTTAAAGATTTTGTTCAACTCCTTAATTAATGAGAGAACTAGGAAACTGGTAAAACTGGTGCACAGAGCATTTTGAGGAAGAATGTGAATATGATTTCTAGTTTAAATATTAAACTGGTGACTGTCTCACATAAAAATGATATCTTAATCCCCATAATCATAGGACTGCCCTTTATACTGGACAAAAATCATTTGCATTTTTACTGGAAACAAATTTATAATAAACATGTAGCTTCCCAAAGTCTGAGCCTTTAATCAATAGAAGAGTGAGCTTCAAATACAGGTGCATGCCTCAAAAGTAACTAGGGAATCCTTGATGTGAACTAGGGCTGGAGGAGGACACATGTTCACTCCCCTGCATATTTTTTTTTAAAACAAGGGGATGTCAGCAGAGAAAACAAGGGTTCAGTGGCAAGAAAAGTGCTCTGATTGCGAGGGTATCACAGGTAGAAAAGGTCTTTGCCCAGTGTCAGGGGACAAGAGGAGAGGCCTTTCATGCATTATACAAGGAGTCAAGAACACACGTCAGGTGTTCTTGAAGGAAAAACCGTAATGAACGGTGACAAGTCGTGGGTGGGTACTGTATAAATAAAGAAGACCACTGAAAGGCTTGTGTGGATTACACACTAGAATAATTGCATTACTAAAATGTTTTGGTTGATTAAATACCCTTGCTATGTGTCTGCTGCTACTCAAATTTTACTGTCTACTAATGAATTATTTAGGCTTCTCTTCCTTTCCGGATGTAGAAAGCATTTTTCTTTCTTAGCTCTTTTAGGTTTTTAAATTTCTAAAAATCAGTCTTTTGTCTTTTAAGTCCTATAATTGAAGGACAGAACAGCAGAATTACAATAATATCTGCTTTAAAACTACCATTGTAAGTTTATTATCCTAGAACAGAAATGTCTTAATATTTAGGAAGTCATATTTCTTGAGACATCAAAATGGAATGAATTTTTACTTTTTAGAATTGCTTTCTTCTGCTATTTGACACAAGGAATGGATTAGATGACCTATAGGATCCTTTACTTTATGGCAGTCCCAGGGTTCTATATCAACTAAATTTCCCAAATAGTCATATAACACATTTCAGGGTTAGATGGTTAAAACTGTACACTGTGGCAGATTCGAGTAGTTCATCTTTTAAATTTCCTGTTATCAACACATTTAAAATATAAAATATGTGTAAGAACATTTACCATACTTTGTCAGCTAGCTTATAGGTACCTCAAGAGCTGGAACCCTGTCATCTTGGGCAAATAAAGTGTAATATGATGCTTAGAATACTGTAGATGTTTAATAATTATTTTTAAGTGAATTAATTAATATTGTTAAATATCCAGAGATAGATATTTTCATTAGAAAAATTAGTAAAATTATTGTGTTGCTAACAAGTGCTCAGTCGTCCCTGACTCTACGACCCCATGGACCGTAGCCCAGCAGGATCCTCTGTCCATGGGCCTCTTCCAGGCAAGAATACTGTAGTGGGTTGCCATTTCCTTCTCAAAATTATTGTGTTAGTCTCCCCAAAATTGAAAAATCACTCTGAGAATATTGACAAAGTGCATGCTTAAAAATTTATCTTTTCCCATTTAAGACTAGTTTATATTTTAGAATATGTAAAAGAAAAGACAGAAAATAAAATCCTTTGCTATTAATCACTGCATGACAGGTAAAGCAATGACTCAAATATTATCTGTCTATATATATACATGTGGATTTCCCTATAGTCAGATGGTAAAGAATCTGCCTGCAACAAAGATCCAGGTTCAATCCCTGGGTCAGGAAGATCCCCTGGAGAAGGAAATGCAATCAACTTCAGTATTCTTGCCTGGAAAATCCCATGGACAGAGGGGCTTGATGGGCTACAGTCCATGGGGCCACAAAGAGTCAGACATGACTAAGTGACCAACACACACATATATGCACATAACTGAATCACTTGGCTGTATGCTTGAAACTAGCAGAACACTGTAAATTAACTATACTTCAATAAAAAATTTTTAAGGAAAAAAAAATGGATAAAGAGCAAGATCCTACTATATATTCAATATCTGTAATAACCTATAATGGAAAACAACATGAATATACAGTAGGATCTTGCTGTCTATTTTATTATTTTTTCTTAAAATAGTTTATGTTTTAGAATATGTAAAAGAAAACACAGAAAATAGAATTCTTTGCTACTAATTGCTATGTTATATGTAAAGCAATGACTAAAATATTATGTCTTATATATATTTGCTATACATCAGAAACTAACACAATATTGTAAAGTAACTATACTTCAATAAATAAATTAATTTAAAAATTAAAAAATTCAAAAATTTCAATAATAAAAATAAATTTAAAAATTACTAATAGAGTTAGACGTCTACACAGTAATCTTCTCCAAGATGTTTCTTCAGCATATTTCAGAGCATCTAAACTATCTTTTACTATGTTTATATCTCATTTATTCCCGGTCATTATCTGCAACTATCACAAAATTAAGAAGTTTTTTGTCTATTTTTTTCCTGGTTTTTTTTTTTTTTTTGTCTAAAAGTAGTAAAGAATTAATTTCCAACCTTTTGGGTCATAGTTCTGGGGGAAAACATTATGCTCCTCTTCTAAAGCTATTTAAGTTCTGCTTTAACACCCTTTCAATGTGTGTCTTCTGGAGAGCCATTTTAAAATGAAAAGCAGATGGTGAAAAAAATTCTTTGTCTGAGACTAAACTATAAAACTTCTGGAAGTCTAATTGCGGTTAGGTAAAACAATAAAATTTCATGTTAAAAGCTGGCTTCCAGGAAAATGATTTCATTTTGTTTGGAAAACGCTGTCAGAATTCATCCTGATGCGCTCAGGCAGTGTATTTATAAACTATCTATTTTCTTGCTTTTAAAGAGGGACATAGAGCATGAAATTGGGGGAGGGGTGGAGAATGCACTTTTGGGTCTACAGAAAAGTTCCTAATCCATTCATCCAATAAACACTATTTCCGTCTTCAAGACATTGTTTCGGGTGCTGGTGATAATTAGTGAACTAGATACACAAGTGCCCGGCCCTGAAGACTTTACAGTCTCATGGCTGAGACAGATAATAAACAAGTAAACCAACAAATCAAACAATTCAGTTTTGATTGTGGACAGTAACATGAAGGAAGTAAAAAGAGTTCTTGATAAGTAGTAATAGGGAAAGAGAATCACTTTATTTTTTTTCTTTTCTTTTCTTTTTTTAATTTAATTTTATTTAACTTTACAATATTGTATTGGTTTTGCCATATATCAAAATGAATCTGCCACAGGTATACATGTGTTCCCCATCCTGAACCCTTCCCCCTCCTCCCTCCCCATTCCATCCCTCTGGGTTGTCCCAGTGCACCGGCCCCAAGCATCCAGTATCCTGCATCAAACCTGGACTGGCAACTCATTTCATACATGATATTATACATATTTCAATGCCATTCTCCCAAATCAACACCAGTACAGTATATTAACACACATATATGGAATTTAGAAAGATGGTAACAATAACCCTGTATACGAGACAGCAAAAGAGATACTGATGTATAGATCAGTCTTTTGGACTCTGTGGGAGAGGGAGAGGGTGGGATGATTTGAGAATCACTTTAGATAGGTTCATCAGGAAAATCCTCCCTGCACAGCTATATTGATCAGAACTCTTTGCATTCTAAATAACAACTACAAAAAAAAAAAAAAACAGCAACAAAAAAAAACATGGCTTAAAAAGAATTTATTGCCTTGTCTGGGAATATGCCTCATTTCCTGCAGGGTTTGGTCTAGCAGCTCAAAGTCCTTCCAGAAGATTTTCAGCCCGCCTCCCATCTGTGCTTTCCTCACTGATGGAATCATCCAGAGGTCCTCCACAGTCACTGCTCTCCACTCCTTACCCCAACTCTCCCCTCCTACAGGAAGACACAGATATGCTTCCATTCCAGAGCGTAACTACTGTTCAAGAACCTAGAGGAAAAGGAAGTCTCTTTCAAACACTTTCAATGAATAGGAATTAAATTTTCTTTCTCAGAAACCCTAATAAACATCTTCTCACATCTTGGCTCTGCCTGGGTTACAAGCCCATCCCTAAAGCTGTCACGCTGGCCCAGGTAAAGGAATATGCTTATTGACTTACACCAGTTGGGACCACACCTAGAGCTGGCCATGGGCTCCATCCCACCTAAGCCTCAAGCTTAAAAGTGGGATCAGGGTGGAACTCCAGAGGAAAATTGGGTCACTCTTTTACCAAAAGAAGGATGGATGGATGCTGGCTGCAAAACAACCGATGCCTCTATAAGGAGGTCACCTTTAAACCGAAAGCTGAAGAAGCCAATCGTGTGCTAAGTCAATAAGGCAGGATTCCATGCACTGAAAATAATGAGTTGAAACATCCAATGCAGAAAAGAAAGAGGCATCTTCAAGGCACAGAAAAGTATGCTGCTGCTGCTAAGTCGCTTCAGTCGTGTCCGACTCTGTGACCCCAGAGACGGCAGCCCACCAGGCTCCACTGTCCCTGGGATTCTCCAGGCAAGAACACTGGAGTGGGTTGCCATTTCCTTCTCCAATGCATGAAAGTGAAAAGTGAAAGTGAAGTCGCTCAGTCGTGCCCGACTCTTAGCGACCCCATGGACTGCAGCCTACCAGGCTCCTCCATCCATGGGATTTTCCAGGCAAGAGTACTGGAGTGCCATTGCCTTCTCCGGCAGAAAAGTATAGGTATTTTATAAATACATAAGCTAAGATACTTTGATCAAGAACTCAACTAACTACAAAAGGTAACTGCTTTGAATTTGCTTTCCCGTAATCAGATATTGTCCCTTGTATAGTAAATAGTTGACATGAGCTACTTCAATAGTACAAGACCATAATATGTCACAGAGCCTATTTGCGGCAAGATTTTTTGGTCTTTTTACTATGATTATCAGGGCTTCCCTAGTGGCTCAGACGGTAAAGAATCTGCCTGCAATGCAGGACCCCTGGGTTTGATCCCTGGGTTGGGGAGATCCACTGGAGAAGTGATTGGCAACCCACTCCGGTATTCTTGCCCGGAGAGTTCTATGGACAGAGGAGCCTTGTGGGCTACAGTCAATAGGGTGACAAGGAGTCATACCCGACTGAGCACCTAACACTTTCACTTTCACTGTTATCATAAAAAGATAGATGGTAGGTAATAGAATACATATAAAATACGTAATTATAAGAAGATCAAACTGTCCTATGGCTTACATTTTTTCACTTGCTGCTGCTGCTGCTAAGTCGCTTCAGTCATGTCTGACTCTGTGCGACCCCAGAGATGACAGCCCACCAGGCTCCCCCGTCCCTGGGATTCTCCAGGCAAGAACACTGGAGTGGGTTGCCATTTCCTTCTCCAATGCATGAAAGTGAAAAGTGAAAGTGAAGTCACTCAGTTGTGTCCAACTCCTAGCGACCCCATGGACTGCAGCCCACCAGGCTCCTCTGTCCATGGGATTCACTTAGGAAAGAAATATATTCCTCTATATCAATATTCATTCATTTATTTAATTAACAAAAATTTAGTGAGCTCCTACTACGTACTACATGCTATTCTAGGCACTTGAGATAACATACATTTAGATGAGTAAATCTTCATGCCTAATAAAAGGAATTTTTCTAACTCAAACTGATGACTTAACTATGCCTTATGTAAACTTTGCTTTGTTGACTTTAGGAACCTGAACTTTCTCACTTGATACGGGCCAGTATAGTTAGAAAAGAAAGACTTCCTTGGAGGGACAAGTATCAGTAGGACTCTAACAGAACCACTGGCATTAGGTCCTCAGAAACAGTGCATTTTGTTGCATATTGCACTTCCAAGACCAAATTGATCCTGTTTTATTACCACTTTCCTCCAACTGGAGGGTCACGGGGTATACAGGAAGGATCCATTGTAGCACCCTCAGATCAAAGGTCATAGGATTTCCTGGTCCACCTCTGAATTCTAAACACAAATAGGAGAGGAAGTACAGTATAAATTAAAACACGTAACTTCAGAGTTAGAGGAGACATAAAAACTCAGTTAGTTCCTGTCTTTTATTTTCTATATAAGGAAACCCACAAATGTTGCAGAGGTCCTGATAATCTGTATTCAAGTAAGCACTTGGTTTATATTAAATTATTGAGTCATATTTCCTCACTAGCCTTTATGCTTAAGATTACAGAGCATGCAAATCGGGTGCTCTGTGACGACCTAAAGGGGTGAGATGGGGTGGGAGGTGGGAGGGAGGTTCAAGAGGGAAGGGACATAATGTGTACCTATGGTGATTCATATTGATGTATGGCAGAAACCAGCACAATATTGTAAAGCAATTATCCTCCAACTAAAAAAATAAATTTTAAAAATTTACAGAGCATGACAACTGAGACAGTATGAGAATTCCTAACCAGATCCCCCTCTTACACAAGCTATTTGATAGTGAGGTCAGGACCTCAACCCAGACAATCCAACTCCAGAGACAAAACTCTCAATTACCACCTTCTCTGCCACTTATAAATGGTGACCTTTGCAAACTTCACCTCCCTAAACCTGTTTCCACATCCCCAAAAGAATTCTTCCCTCACGGGGTTTTTGTAATTATTGATCAGACACATATAATATGTTATCTAGAACTTCAGATAATCTGAGATTTCACCCTCCTTTCAAGTTAACAAGTTAGTCGTGGAGGGTGGCAGAAGCCACGAGACTCCTGAGACAGAGCAATGAACAGTTTCTTGCTCCTAGGAATAGTAGTACCAGAATATGAGCATTTGCGAAAGTTCCCTCAGCTCTGATTCTGCAGAGAAGAAGGCCAGGTGCCACTTACGAATGCAATGGGTTATGTTACAGAAGAGGAACCTCAAATATAGTGAACTGAATTATTTTACAATGGGCAATAAACCTGATTTCCGCTCAGGTTTTTGTATGAATTCAAGTTCAGTTCGGTTGCTCAGTCGTGTCTGACTCTTTGGGACCCCACAGACTGCAACATGCCAGGCTTCCCTGTCCATCACCAACTCCTGGAGCCTACTCAAACTCATGTCCATTGAGTTGCTGATGCCATCCAACCACCTCATCCTCTGTCGTCCAATTCTCCTCCCACCTTCAATCTTTCCCAGCGTTAGGGTCTTTTCCAATGAGTCAGCTCTTCACATCAGGTGGCCAAAGTATTGGAGTTTCAGCTTCAGTCCTTCCAATGAATATTCAGGACTGATTTCCTTTAGGATGGACTGGTTGGATCTCCTTGCAGTCCAAGAAACTCCCAAGAGTCTTCTCCAACACCACAGCTCAAAAGCATCAATTCTTCGGTGCTCAGCTTTCTTTATAGTCCAACTCTCACATCCATACGTGACTACTCAGAAAACCACAGCTTTGACTAGACAGACCTTTGTTGGCAAAGTAATGTCTCTGCTTTTTAATATGCTGTCTAGGCTGGTCATAGCTTTCTTCCAAGGAGCAAGCATCTTTTAATTTCATGGCTGCAGTTACCATCTGCAGTGATTTTGGATTCCAAGAAAATAAAGTCTGTCACGGTTTCCATTGTTTCCCCATCTATTTGCCATGAAGTGATGGGGCTGGATGCCATGATCTTCACTTTCTGAATGTTGAGTTTTAAGCCAACTTTTTTACTCTCCTCTTTCACTTTCATTAAGAGGCTCTTTAGTTCTTCCTCGCTTTCTTCCATAAGGGTGTTTACTTGTTTCCATTTCTCTTAGGTTAAGACCTAGGGGTAGGATTGCTGGGTCCCATGGAAAGTCTATGTACAAATACCCTTGAAGATAGTCAGGAACAAAGGCAGGCAGTGCCTCTGCTTGCAAGACTTGCACAAATGTGAGAAACCAGTTAGACAGCATACAGTAAGTGTTCAATAAAAAGTATTTATTACTGTAAAAAACATTGTTGCCTAAGACTAGCACTGGACAAGCCATGAGGGCATCTACTCACTCCAGGGAAAGAATCAAGGCTCCTCGAGGGATGTTATTTCCTACCTACTTTCTTTCCTTTAAGTTGAAAGCATCATTCTAATGGGAGATATCCATTATGGGTAGAAAGGAAAATCTCCTAGGAGATCACAAATATAAATCAATAGATAATACCAGGTTGATGGTGGCTACTTTCCTGACATTTGATTTCTGTAATACTTCCCCACATAGAGCTGCTTAGTCAAGTGACAAAGTTGAGGATGCCTCTAATTACAAGTTATAAGCTTCAGCTCAACCCATACTCATAATCTTATGTTCCCAGCTGCCTGCAGACAGCAAGCTTCTGCTCATGCCCATGAAACTCCAGCCTGCTCATGACCTTCCATTTCTGCCCAACCGGTTTGGGGCATGCTTAGCCACATATATGCATTTTCATGTCCATACATAAACATATACCCTGCCAGTTATGCTTCTCTGGCCAAACCCTGAATGACGCAGAACTTAGTACCAGAAATGGTTCCAGGGGAACAGAATTTAAGGATGGGTTCTTTGAATCAGTCCTGGGTTTTCTGGAATTGGTTTGGAATGCTCTAATATAATTAGGCTAATGACCATGCTACCAGTGGTGAAATGGGCATGAGGAAAGACTAGTAAGGAGAAGGCAAGGTAATTGGGCTGTTCAGAGTATGAGTTGGAAATTGGACTTTCAACTTTACACACAGACTTTCAACCAGTCCCTCAGTACTGGATTCGTACCTACACTGCTCCTCCTCTGGTCCCGCAAATTCAAAGTCTCCGAAAGTTTGCAGAGTGAAGCCTTCCCGGCAGGAACCTGAGCTGGTGAGGGACTAGGAGACTTCTAGCAGATCAGCAAGGTGGGCCTGAGGGAGCTTAGCACTGCCTCCTAGAGATGGGGGACACGAAATTCAACTGGACTGTTTCTCCACGTGTTTAAGCTGGTACTGTCACAAATGGTAAAATGACAGTTTTAAGGTAGGAGGTGATTATATTTTTCCCCTGATGTGTACGTTTGAATATTTCATAAAGAAAATTAAATAACTTTAGTAATAATTGAAAGATGATGTATGCCTCTTGATGAGAGGGAGACAGAGCTAACTGGCCATTGTTTTAACTTGAGAAAATGATAAAACTGAAAGAAAAGTTGCATGAATATACATCCATGACCCCAATTTGCCCTCTTTTAATCATAAGATCCCCTTGCTCACTCATACTCTCTTTGTCTTTCTTTGTCTCGATTGGTGGATAGAGAAATAGATTTTTAGGGTAGGCTGCATACATTACAGCCTTTTTTTCTAGAAATCCTACAATTTCCATCTGGTTAAAAGAAAAAGATAGTCTCTTTTATACACACAGTTCACTTAAACTATAATAAATTGAACACTGCTACAGAATTTTATCTATTCTATCAAAATCTTGTCAGGGTACACACTAGTGCCCATGAAGGTACTTTCTTTGCCATCTACAACAAAACTGCCAGAATCATGGATCAACCACGGTGCCTAGGTCACCCCCATCCCCTGAACCCCTGTACCCGCAGTCAGGTCCTAAGGGCAAGTGAAGCAGGCTGGCTTCCTCCGGCTTTCCTCACCACCCCAGTCTCTGTCTTCAGGGATGCATTTTACTGAGTCATCAAGAAAGCTTTCCCTTCTTCTCTGAGCAGGAAACTTTCTCTCAAAGAAATATTTCAGTACACTTAGAGAAAATGAATTATTCCACAAGCTACCATGTGCCCTGAAGAGGATGGCCCCCAATCTCCGTTTCTCATAACCAAGGATATTTATTCTTTCTAAACTTACCTACTCTCCTAATACGCTCTCTTCTGTTGGTTGGGTTTTGTTTAGGGACTCTCCAAAGTTTGGGCTCTGAGGAAGGAGGGAGTCTGCTTCAGTCCCTACTGTCCTGCTCTGGCCTCTCAGAGGTGACCAGGGGCTGGAAAGGAGGTTGACCTTGGCTTAGCTCTCCCTGCCAATTGGGAGGTATGCAGACGGCAGGCAACAGGAAGGATACTGGGTCTTGTTCACCCCTCTGGAACGGAGGAAAAGAAACTAGTTCTCAGAGATCCTGTTCACAGGTGACAGACCTTCCCTTTCTCCCGCACTGCAGAGACGGTGAAAAGAGCTCAGGTGAGAGGTACAGGTGTGTGAGTAGGTGCCTGGTAACCTCGGCTACCTGACTGCAGGATTCTCTGTACTTGGGGGGGCGGGGATGAGCGTGGTAAAGCCATATCCACAGCTTCTTTCCTCTCTCTGTCAGGAGGAGGCCAAAGAGAGGGACCAACATTCTGGACAAGCAATCTGTATATAGTTTCATGTAGGACTCAGCTCACTTTCCACCACTGGAGTGTGGACTGGATTCCAGCCTTGATCCATAAAATTGACTCCTGTCCTGGGCCAGCTCTCCCCACCTCCTCTCCACTGCCTCACTCTACAACAAGACAGCCCAGCTCCGAAGTGTTTCAGGGACAGGATACTTTTTCCTGAAAACTGTGCCCTTTGCATTTTAGAGCAGGTCTCCAATATCGCTGATCCCAGAGCTGTGTACACACAGGGAAGGGGGTTACGTGGCAGGCAGTATTGCTATGCTGGATCCTAGGAGCACTCAGCCTAAGATTAAGGTAAATTCCCCTAAGATTCTGTCATGTCTGTAGTGTTCATCTGTCTGGGGAGCACGCATTAAACATGACAAATTGGTCTCCCTCTGAAATGTGCACCCCAGGGAAGGAAAAGCCCTCCCAGGAAAAGCCTTGAAGCTCTTCAAGATGCTTGATTTGATGACACATTGCAAGGGCTTCCCTTGGAGCTCACATGGTAAAGTATCTGCCTGCAATGTGGTAGACCCAGGTTTGATCCCTGGCTCGGGAATATCCCCTGGAGAAGAAAATGGTAACCCACTCCAGTATTCATGCCTGGAGAATTCCATGGACAGAGGAGCCTCGAGGGTTACAGTCTATGGGTCACAAAGAGTTGGACATGACTGAGCTGCTAACACTCACTCACTGTGAGGTGAAGGTGTTACTCTGTAGAAGTGTTCACATCTCTGCCTGGGGGAAAAGGAGGCAGAGAGTGAACAGATGGTTTGGAATTTAATAAGGAAGTAGAGAGAAGACCAGAAACAGGGATAATCCGAGGCTAACAGACACTGTGAGCACATTGATGTCCTCCTGGAGGAAATGTACATGGGTTTCATCTTTGAGGGCTTCCCTGGTGGCTCAGACAGTAAAGAATTTGCCTGCAATGCGGGGGACCTGGGTTTAGTCCCTGGGTTGGGAAGATACCCTGGAGAAGGGAATAGCTACCCACTCAAGTATTCTGGCCTGGAGAATTCCATGGACAGAAGAGCCTGGAAGGCTACAGTCCATGGGTTTGCAAAGAGTCAGATACAACCGAGCAGCTTACACTTTCACTTCATCTTTGAGCCCAAATGCATATACGAATATTGTCGTGCGTGGCATGGCCCTCTCTCCTCTCCAGAGAAGGTGACCTTGATGTGTTCCTTCCAGTTGCGCTTGATGACAATGTACAGGGTGTGCACACTGTTTGGTCATCAGGTTTCAGGCTCTGCCTTGTGATTTTCAAGCTCTTGGTGAATTGCTGGTAGGTCTCCAGAGACACCTACAGTTCACGCTGGACAGGTAAGCCCTATTCCTTGCTCCCTAGTTTCCGTGGCTGAAAGGTTGCATTGGGCCCCCATTCAATGCTGTGAAGCTGATGTAGTCAAAGGTACCAAGCAGGTCCTCATCTCCATGCATATCCATGTCATCTGATCAAAGCCACAGAATTCCAGAGACAGTGTCTGCAGTCAAAGAAGATATCAAAGGGATGGAACCACAAAGAAGGAAGCAAAGGTAGGGCCAGTGAAAGGTAAAGTGAAAGGGGCCTGTTAAGACACCCTCTATACCAACACCAAATGGAAGGCAAGGGGTGAGGAGGTGGGGCAAAGTCCATCATGCTGTCTCCATCCCATCTCACCACCCTGTCCAAGCTTCCACACCATGGGCCTAGAATAGCAACCTTTATTGTTTATAGAGAGAAACAGTCTCAGAGAGGAAGTAAAGCCTACAGAGTAGCATGATTAATTCCAAGTCTTCATAATATAGCAAATAATAGTGCACATCCCTCCTTTTGTTTGATGCTCATAACTTGAAGTTCAGAAAGGCTGAGTTACCCAATTAAGTGAAAAATGCAGTACTAGAGAAACTCAGACATGACTGACAATCTGGGAATCTTTGCCACAGATTCACAGACTAAAAACATCTAACCAAGAGCTGAGTGACTGGCCTGGGGACACATTCAAAGTCATCCTTGGACCCCAGATTTTTTCTTGTCTCTAGTTGATACACAGGAGATGAAGCAATCAGACAGGACTGAAAAACACAGGAAGCTAGTAAGGAAGGATCTCCTAATTCTCTCTCTGCTCCTAGCACTGCTTCTCCTTTCCAGGATTCCATCCCAGATGAGAAAGCAGGAAGGCAAAACTCATTAGCTGAATATTGGTGGGAGAGATGAGGAGTCATTTCTCTTTTGAAATAAAGTTTACAAATACTTCGTACTCACACCTAGGTCTCATAGTGTTGCTCGGTCCCAGGGGTCATAGGTCACTTTCTATAGAGATGTGCTCCAGATGATATTGACATAGAATACAATGGGAATGGGGCTCCCTGGAGTTCGGGATCCCAAACTCTATATCCCACACCTAACACAAGCCAGTCAAAATACATGAATGGGCTGGCAGCTTGGGATGAAGCTGCTCTGGTCTATACATATGGGGGGGAGGTGTTTTAATGTTATAATTTGCCATAAATTTAATGGGCAAAAAATAGTATGTTGGTGTTTTAATTTATAGTTCCCGTAAGTTTATTGGCCATTTATATTTTTTAATGAATTTCCTGTTCATTACCTTCAACTTATTTTTATATAGGATTTCTTTCTTTCTTTCCTTCTTGTTCTTTTTTCCTGTTGATAGGCAAAATGATTAGAATTTTAACCTTTGTCTCTTATATGTTCAAATATTTTCCCAGTGTTATTTGTAGTTTAACTTTGTTTCAGAGGTCTTTTACCATATAGAAATTTTACATTTTTATGTATCAAGTCTGCCAAACATTACCTTTTTTCCCCATTTATTTATTTTTTAAAACTTTTAGTTTTGTATTGGGGTATAACTGATCAAAATCCCATGGACAGAGGAGCCTGGAGGGCTATAGCCCATAGGTTCTCAAAGAGTCAGAGACAACTGAGTGACTGAGGAGGCCATATGCAGAGCCAATCAAACATTATCTTTTTGACATGGTTAAAATGTTAGAAGGTTTTAAATACCAGACAGATTAACACAAATAAGTGAAGTGGTCCGGGAGAGGACTGGGTGAACTAGAAAGCATTACTTCTTTCTAAAAAGGAGGACTCCTCTAGATTATGGATATGGCTGAGCTGATTTTCATGTGCTTCCAGAGCTCTGGCCAAGGTACCACAGGCCTTGATGGAAGGGTACATGCAGTCATGCTGGGCTTGAGCATCCCCACAGCTCCCACAGCAAAAGATGCACTTTCCATTTCATAGCATTTATCACTTCAGAAGACAAGTGTCTGCTTACCTGCCTGCCTCTCTACATCATCAAGACAGATGTCTTGTTCACTATTATGTTCGCAGCACCTAGCCAAGCACAAAGTAGAAGCTGACGTTTAATTGGGGCTTGAAGGAGTAATGTGTGGATGGCTCCATGGTAAGTACTGCATGTGGCTTGTATTTTCATTCTGCACAGGCATTTAGAAGGCATGCTGGATGAAAAGTGGTCTTCCACGCTGAGCCAAGAAATGCCTTCTGGTTTGGCAGTGACTCAGCCTATGTCTTTAACAGAAATCTGAGAACAAGGAAAACAAACATGTGGTCATTTCAGTCTATCTCCCTCTTAGCTGGGGCGGGCTCAGTTTTCATACCAGAGGATTTTACATGTTATTCCTATTGTTTATTTTGGGCTTTAAAAAAAAAAACAACTTGAAAAGGAATTGAATTGTTAATATGGAACACAAACTGCTGAAAAGCATCAAGGGGCGGGGGCAGGGAGGAAAAGATGGAAATAGAAAAAATACAGTGAAAATAAACTGAACAAAACCTTGTTTCAAAGCACATTCTTAATCTGGAACAACAGGGAGCTGTCTGATTCTGGTTCTCATGATGTAAAACACTTAACAAGTTTGTTGATCTTCAAGAGAGAGAGAAAAAAAGAAACAGCTTCTTGATTTGAATCTAGACTTTTTCTTAGCTATCAAGTGGAAAACAAATGTTATCTTTCCTTTTCCTCAGCAGGGGAAAGGAAAAGGAAGCCAAAAAGAAAAAGAAAAGAAAAAAATTCTGATAGTTTTCCTAATCCAAGGATTAGGTCTGCACTATATTAACTAAACTTTATGTTTAGTATTTATTACCAGGAAACAGCAAAAAGATCGGATGAACAGAACTTCAGCTTCAGAATAAAAAGTAAAATTTTACCTGTTAATCTTAATGATTTTTTTTAATGTTTTTAATGCTTTTAGGAAGGGAAAAACGCTCTTTCTTCTCTGTGCCCGCTGTGGAGTTACTACTAGGGACACTTCAGGGGTATCTGTGTGACTGCCTCCTCCCACTATCTCCCTGCCCAGCTCTCCCATGGGTATACCCCTGCTTCCTGCATTGCCCCACAGGAAAGATGAATCTCAGGAACATGTGATGCTCTCTCCCTGACCACAGTTGATTGAAACAGGACCAACATCTTCCCCCACTACACCAGTCAAATACATTCTCTCAATTTGAAACAACAGACAGATACTGACATAATTTGACTTTCATTCATCCCTCTTTACAGTTAGAATAAATCTCTACTGCTTGAATCACTAACTTAAATACAATTCTATTGTAATATAGCAAAGAAATAAAGAGGAGGAAAGAAAGAGAGGGAGGGAAAAGAAACATACTTAGGGGTTCCATGAGTTGAGATAAATGTCCATTAACCCTAGATAGGTTTTCAAATAAAGCAATTCAATACATTTTGACCTATTGAAAGTCAAATCTCATTATTAGGACTGAGTATGTATAGATTCTGAACATATGTATTGCAAAGCAATTTATTAGTCTTAAAGTTTCTAAAATGGTTTTAGAACTTCAATTTAAAAATTGTATCATTTCAGCCATTATAAAATTATTCACGAATTTTGAATTTAGATATGAAACCAGACAGAAAAAAATAATGATATGGCAGACGACTGAATTCTAGATGAGTCAACATAATTAATTATAAAAATTATACTCATTTATTCAAAATCATTTATTGAAATCTGATATATGCCAGGCTGTCTAGTAGGCAGTGGGGAACACATCAATGAACAAAATAGACATAAATCCTTGCCAAATGAAGCTTACATTCTAGAAGGGGAAGAAAATAAACAAAATTAATAAAATATACAGCACAGACTGTTACATGGTGGTAAAGGTAATATGGGGGAAATGAAATAAATAAACAGGTGATCAGGGAAATCCTCAATGAAAAACTTGCCTATGAGTAAAGATCTGAATGAGCCTTTAAGTTTATCTACATAGTCTAAGGACTTCTCTGGTGGCTCAGATGGTAAAGCGTCTGACTATTATGCGGGAGACCTGGGCTCAATCCCTGGGTTGGGAAGATCCCCTGGAGAAGGAAATGGCAACCCACTCCAGTACTCTGGCCTGGAAAATACCATGGATGGAGGAGCCTGGTAGCCTACAATCCATGGGGTCACAAAGAATCAGACACGACTGAGCAATTTCACTCATTCACTCACTCACTCGCATAGTCTAAGCTTAAATCCAAGTGATGAATTGAAGTGATACTTTTTCATGAAAACAAAAACATGAAGGGTAAGACTAAACATTCCATTTCTAACATGAGCACACCTTCAAGGTGCTGTCACCAAGCCTTTGTCCATCTAGTAAATGCCATCCAAGCCCTGACTACCAGACTCTCTCAGACAGAGTTAAGTATTCCTCCTTGTCTGAGAACTCTTCATTACGTACAGACTTGTATACTATACTAGGCTTTCTTCTCTAATAAATCATAGTCTCCTGGAGGTCTGTTTTGGTTCTGTTTCCCCAACATGTAGCACAAGGACTTATTCATTACAGCCACTCATTAATTTCTTTTTAATTGAACAGATCACATGCCCCAAAGTTGACAGTAAACACAATTATAAAACAATTATAAAATTTCAGTATTGGCTAGCTTATCACTGATTCAGAGAACAGGAAATTCTGGCCTATATCCTATTCTGGCCTATAAATTATTGGGCTTCTCATGGTCAACAGGAAAAATGGTCAGAGATCTTTACCAGGCATTCAAGACCTTCAGCAACTCGCCCTTGCCCACGTTCCTATCCTTCTGTCCCACCATTACCCCATACTCCCCCAACTCCAATTATGCAGACAGGCTTATTCTATCTCAAAAACCATGTCTCTAAGCTTCTGCTAAGGCTATTTCCTTGGCCTGAAGTTCTTGTTCTCCTCTTATGCCTGGTAAGTTCCTACTTATCTGAAAAATCCATCTGAAAGGAATTCCCTGGTGGTCCAGTGGTTAGGACTTGTTCACTGCAGGGGACATGGGTTCAATCCCTGGTCAGGGAGCTATGATTTTTGTTCCTCTGAAAAGTTTTTCCTGATTTTTTCAGATAGAACTAGGTACTCTTTCCTCTGAACCTCATTTTGTCTTTTTCATTCCTCAGCTACAATATTTATCACATCGTGGTATAAGTGTTTCCTTGTCTGGCTTCCCAACTTGACTGAGAAGTCTTTGAGGTTAGAGACAAGCTTATTCCTCTTTGTTCACTCAGTGGATAGCAACAATGTCAGGTACATAATAGTTACTTAATACAGTCTTGGTTGATTGAATGTTGAACAGATTTTAAATACTCGCTTAAGAACATTCAGCAAGATACTGACAGAAAGAAGATACGAAAATAAGTCCCCAGCGTACTTGTTCCTATATATATATGTATATATATATACACACCACCCTGCATGCAGAGTTGTGCCTCACATTTCAAAATCATACAATCTAAACCAGGCATATCACTCCCCTCAGAAGAAAGGATCTTTGAAATCATTGGTGTCAGAACATGTACAAAGCATAAGCTATTTCATATAGCATCAAGACTTAAATTGTATTCAAAATTAGCAACATAAACAACTAAATGGAAGAACTTAAGCAAGCGGTTTTGACTGGAGACATTTAGCAATGTCTGGAGTTATTGGGGGCGGGGGTGGTCACAATTTGGGGGTGGAGCTGCTTCTAGAACCTAGTGGGTGGAGGCCAGTGATGGGGTTAAACATCCTATAAAGTATAGGACAGCTCCTCATTACAAAGAATTATCCAACTCCAAAGATCAATAGTCAGAGGCTGAAAAACTCTGATCTAACCCTTCCACCTCAAGAAATTATAACTTTTTTCTGAGTCACTATAATGACATTAAAAGTTATGATGGGCTCTTATGTAGATATGACTTCTCTCCTAGTCAACTGCTAGGAATGTATAAGTTCTAAAAATAATTGTAAAACATAGTACTCTGAACTAAGAGAAACATTGATCTCAAGGAAGAAGGAAGGGCTGGTTTTTCATGTTCCACATTTGATCAGTAGCAATTTGAACTCTACTAAAACAATTAGACAATAATAATCACCCTACTCAATCTCATAAACATTTGGATGAATTATTAATAAACATTAATCAAAGTATTATTGCTGATAAAATGGATGATAACTTGGAAAGAACCGCTTGGCTACTTAGCGACAAGATTACCAACCTTTGTAACATTTTAGCAATGCACAGGAGACTGAAGTAGTTTAAAGATAAGGAAATACATCAAAGCAGAACAAGACAATCTGAAAGTACTCTAAATGATGGCACCTAAGGTTAACTGCAAGGAGATCCAACCAGTCCATTCTGAAGGAGATCAGCCCTGGGTGTTCTTTGGAAGGAATGATGCTAAAGCTGAAACTCCAGTACTTTGGCCACCTCATGCAAAGAGTTGACTCATCGGAAAAGACTGATGCTGGGAGGGATTGAGGGCAGGAGGAGAAAGGGATGACAGAAGATGAGATGGCTGGATGGCATCACCAACTCGATGGATGTAAGTTTGAGTGAACTCTGGGAGTTGGTGATGGACAGGGAGGCCTGGCATGCCGCGATTCATGGGGTCGCAAAGAGTCGGACACGACTGAGTGACTGAACTGAACTGAACTGAAGGTTAACTAGCCATCCAAACCCCAGAAATATGTCAAGAATCTGGTGAGGGTGGCAATACACCAACCCTCCCTGTTTTATTCCAGTGACACAACAGCAATGTGCTGCAAAAGAAAGTCTCTACTTCTGTCTCCAACTTCTTACTGACCATGTATTTGATTGTCTACAGGTGATCTTCACTTAGATTTCCCTTTGACAAACAAAACACATTTCAAAACCTGAACTTGTCATTGTTCGTAATAAAATGGAAACTTCATTATTTTCAACAGCATCACCCAACTTTTGACCACCTGGATTTAATCCTGTTATCTTACATTTCACTGTCTATACTTCAGCCTCATAATCCAACAACCCCCTGATTTGTATCACACATTGTCTTTTGAATTTGGTACTTTTCTCCACTTATTCCCTTTTTTAAAATCTATTTTTAAATCACTGCCTTAATGCAGGTCCGTATGTATTCCTAGATTTCTGTAGCAACCTTGGACGGTCTCTCATATTTATTGTCTCCTTGGCCCATTGCTTCACATGCTATTGTAATAACAACCACCACAGCAACACTGATGACAAGTCTAGGCTGCTATAGCTTATAGGTGTATAGCTCAAGTCTTGGAGTCAGCCTGCCAGGATTCAAGCACTTAAGGATACTGTGATTTAATTAATCCTTGTGACAGCTCAATGAAGCGGCTATGATTATCTTCACTTTACTAATGAGAAAACTGAAATGTAGAGAGTGGAAGCCACTTGCCAAGATCACACATGTGGTAGCACTGAGTCAGGATTTGGTCACAGTGCATGTGGCTCCATAGGCCTGGCCCTAACCACTGTGATACCCTGCCCATCCTCCAATTGTTACTACCCAGGACTTGTTGTGCCCTACACCCATATCATAAGGCCACTCTTCACATATCTGTATCCTATGAACCCAGCTCATTTTCTCTTTCTGTATCCCTTTTGCATGTAAGGGACTAGTTGCCTTTATTTTATTTTTTATACGGTAGTGAATTGTTTTGCAATTATCCTAATATCAGTCCATATGTTTATATTTTGTCTCCTCACCCGAGTTTAAGGTTTTTCAAGAACTTTGCTATTCTTCTACGTTCTTCCAAAGTACCTACTAGAACACCCATGAGTATGTTAAAACTAACAGCCATAGTACTCATGAGTACTAAGTATTTTAAGATTAATCCGTTAATTATTTACATGAAAACCTTTTACACATAAAAAAATAATGAATGGAGGTGAATAACTAATTCTAGGTATTATTATGAATATTAGAATCAAGTTGGAGATTTCCTAAAAGATAATGAAAACTTTGGAGGCCCTGAAGATAGTGACGTCTTCCAGCTTCATCTGTTAACGAGTGCCGAGTACAAGGGCTGAAAGACCAAAGGCTTTGCTTCCTCGTTTAGTAGAGCTGGCCTAGTCATTCCAGAATGCTCCCTAGCTTGGGGTGTAACAGCTCCCAGTACTCTAAACTCCACATGACACTGAAATTGCAAGCTAGATTAGCAGTCAGCAGTGGTGGCCAGTTCTTACTCTTATACAGCGACAGCACGTGATTGAGAGTCCTGGAGAGAACACAGGCTAATACGGTGTGTCCCCAAGCACCACCATCACCACTGTGGCCACCGCTTGGAAATCTTTCATTGGAATAACAGCTGCAACAAGTCATTATCACAGGCCTTTGATTTGGCTTGTCCATATTCAGAAAAGGGAAAGACAAGAGGCTTAACTCACCAATTAGTTTAAGCTCAGACTTGTTCGCTGCAGTTCATACTTGTCTGTCTTGTGTACCTAGAACAGACCTGACTCAGAGGTACTAGATTTGTTGAATTGATGGATGGGTTTAGAACTTCATGTTTTCTTTACATAACAGTGATGAAAACGATATCTATCATTATTGAACTGACAGCATGGTGGTTATACACCAGCTCCCTAGAGTCAGACGGCTTGAATCTGCACGTGTGCTGTCTGTCCTTGGCAGAGTTACTTAATTTCTCATACTCCCAGTTTCTTTACCTATAACATGGGCCTAATAAGAGTAACTACCTTCAGGACTTTTAAAAGGATTAAAGTAGAAAATAATGTTATATACTTAGTATACTGTAGTCTTACACATTTTAAGGACTTTAAAAATTGTAGCTATTTTTGAGAGCCTGCTCTGTGTCAGGCATTCCAGGAGGGTTTCTGAAATTTTGCATGATTGGCATTTTGAGACAGATAATTCTTTGCTGTGGGGGTTGTCCTGTGCCTTGCAGAACATTTAGCCCACACCTGCTCTCTACCCACCAGATGCCAGCAGCATCTCCCCGGTCAGGGCAAGCACAACTGGAGAGCAAAATCAGCCCTGGTTGAGAGCCACTGCACTAAACTGAGCTCTCTACAGATATTTTACTGATTTCTCAAAATACCCTGACAAGGCACTGTGCCAATGGAATCTTCTCTATTTTGTAGGTAAGAAAATGACATCTGTCACCAGCTTGCCTGGGTGGCCCAACCTGCCCAGGTTCAGCTGACTCCAGTCTTGACTGTGTGAACGTCTCCCACCTGTAGTGATATTTGTCTTCATGCCCTCCCTTGGCTTCCTCACCCACAAACGTACTTCCTGTAAGTAGAAGTCACAAAAGGACCCTCAGGGAGCCAAATCTCACCTTTACAGAGTTGTGAGATGATCTCAGGAATCCTCATCTCATGCCCATAACTCCTGAACCACAGTATTTCTACTCAGAGCTACAGAGTTTTGGTAAATCCCACGTGCAGTAGGTAAATAACCAAGAATGGCACTACTCAAGAATGTGAACTAGGACTTCCCTGGTGGTCCAATGGCTGGGACTCTGCCTTCCAATGCAGCAGATGCAGGTTTGATACCTGGAAGGGGAGTAAGATCTCACATGCCTCATGGCGAAAAAAACAAAGCATAAAACAGAAGCAATACTGTAACAAATTCAATAAAGACCTTTTAAAAACTGTGAATTACAACATTATAAGGCCTCCTTTTTAATTCCTCTCTCTCTCTGTTTCCCTGCCAAGTCCCTCTCCAAGTAATATGCATACTTTTCCACTCCTTTTTGTTTCTATGAACTCCATCCTATTCTTGGACCTCACTAAACACAACAGCCAAAATGCTTCAATGGCCCTCACTGTACCACTCCAGTTCATTTAGTATCCTGCTGCCTGATCAATCTTCTGCAGTAATTAACTCACCAAGTTACTGTTCTACTACATGCTGGCTTAGTTGCTCAGTCGTGTCCAACTCTTTGAGACCCCATGGACTGTAGCCTGCCAGGCTCCTCTCTCTGAGGGGATTCTCCAGACAAGAATACTGGAGTGAGTTGCCACGCCTTCCTCCAGGGGATCTGTCCACCCAGGGATCGAATCCAGGTCTCCGCATTGCAGGTGGATTCTTAACTGTCTGAGCTACCAGGGAAGCCCAAGAATACTGGAGTGGGTAGCTAGCCCTTCAGCAGTGGATCTTCCTGACCCCAGGAATTGAACCAGGATCTCCTGCACTGCAGGCAGATTATTAAAAGCACTGCTGCTGCTGCTAAGTCACTTTAGTCGTGTCCGACTCTGTGCGACCCCATAGATGGCAGCCCACCAGGCTCCCTGGTCCCTGGGATTCTCCAGGCAAGAACACTGGAGTAGGTTGCCATTTCCTTCTCCAATGCATGAAAGTGAAAAGTGAAAGTGAAGTCGCTCCGTCATGTCTGACTCCTAGTGACCTCATGGACTGCAGCCTACCAGGCTCCTCCGTCCATGGGATTTTCTCCAGGCAAGAGTACTGGAGTAGGGTGCCATTGCCTTCTCCACCTAAAAGCACTAATGAATCCTTATTTCCTAAAACATCAAGTTTAAATTTCACTAAGTGACATTCAAGTCCCTTGAAATACTCTCTCTCTCTCTCTGCTCCTTGTCATGCTGTCTCTCCTTCTCCTGCCAAAATCCTTGCTGTCCTACTAACTGGCTGAGGGGAACCCTGTTTCTCTGTTCCTGAAATACTGTGGTTTCCTTACTCTCCCTTCTCTGTGCCTCTCCATCAAAATTCTGACCACTCTTTTAGACCCCATTTAGGCTGAAGCCCCTTCGTGAAGTGTTCTCTGGCAACTGTAGCCTCATCAAGACCTTTCTATTTCAAGGTGTTCTCAGCCCCAGTAGTAGTCCATCCCATACCACCAAGCACCTTAATTTAACTCACTGATATCTGCTAAAGTCTCATGTTTGCCCAGATGGACTACAATTCTGTGGCATTCTGGTACCATATTTCACATTTACAGGCTGTTCTCAGAGAAGATCTTCAGTGAGTCCTTACAAGTTGACTTCTGTGGAAAGCCTTCTGCTGCTATAGAAATAGAGACAGTGCTTCACAGAAGTGTGTGCCCTAACCTTACCGTAACATCTGGGGCTCCACCCTATATGAGGTCACCTCTTATGGTTCCCAGCCACCTGGAGACACCATTGCCAGCATACCTGCTTTCTGCCAGCTCATCTCCAGCCTGAGCCCTCTGTTGGCTCTTTGCTTTCAATACTCTTGGGCTCCTGTTCCTATCACACACCTTGACTTACTTCTGCAGCATAGTCTTTGACATTGACTTTCTTCCTTGGGAGTAAAGCCCGATCACCATGCTGAAGTTAATCTTTATGGCCTCTTTTCTGGAGTCTTGGGAAATGGAAATTATGACATTATCTAGGCCAATGATTCCAAAACATAACAGAGAATAAGATCACTTGAGTGCTTTTTAATATTTTGACTCCTGGGCTCTGTTCCAGACCTACTACATCAGAATATCTGGGATATGGGCCTGGGAATCTGAATGCTTAAAAGCATCCCAGGTGATTCTCATGATCAGATGAATTGAGGAGACACTGATCTTAGGCTACTGGGTAGTATTTTACCAGCTTATCTGATGAGATACTCAGGCCTAGTTGACAATCAACAATTAGGCATCCTGGAGAAAGAAATTATTAATTTCAGGGGCTTAGCAGTATTCTTCCTTATAAGTTTCCATTTTTTCTGGCTATTAATATAAGGAGATATAGTCTACTAAATGGACCACTAATACAGAAACTAACAGTGTGACCCTGAAGAAGTCACTTAAGAACTCTGAGCTTTAATTTCTCATTTATAGAAAAAAGGAAAGTTAGGCCAGATAAGTAGTTCTCTTTCATGGATGAACATTAGAATCACTTTAAGAGTTTTTAGAATATACTATCCCCAGAGATTTTAATTTGATTGATCCAAGTGATTATGTGGTACAATTGAGATTAAAATAAAGTGAACTGGGTGATTTTTAAGACACTTTCCAACTCCAAAAATAACTTCATGATTTAATAGCCCTGCCATTTTCTAATTCTCATGTTGACCCTAGACATCATTTATTTCATGCCATATGAAAAAAAAAATACATACTGGTTTTTTTTATTCAATTTTTTTCAATAACATCTTTGTTAGGTATTGGATGTTCATGTATGAAAGAGACTGAATAATTTTAATATTCTTATGAGTTACTACCACGCAAAAATATTCAGGAGAATAATAAAGCCTTTAAAACTTGTCAGGCATAAAGAGCAAAAATCAGCTGCTAATTAAATCAAGATAAGTATATATGTCTCTGTTCCTTCAGTATTCAAAGTAATATTGATTGCGGAGTGGCTGCTCTCTGTCACCCCTGTGTTAGTTGCTGGGGATACAGCTATGTATGAGAAAGAGTCCAAGCCCACATGGAAAAATAAACATTGTGTAAATGTTACAAATGCGATTGGGATCACAGTGGAATACAGGGAGCTACAAGAATGCATAAAGAGGACTTAACCCACTCTGTGCAAAAAGGCTTACAGGAGGAAGTGTGAGTTACAGTGAAGCCTGATAAACGAATTGGAATTAAGAGTGCTTGCTGAGTGAATAGCAGGTTGGAAGAAACTGAGGGTAAAAACAGCTTCCATGTACTAGAAACAGAAGGAAGAGGCTTGAACCAGAATGTGAAGAAAATGTGGTACAAGTGGAAGACCCTATAAGAGAGTTTAGAATTTATCCTAAAGTATGCAAATAGTGGAGTTTAGAATTTATCCTAAATAGCATAGAATTTCAAATAAATTTTATTCTAAGATGCCCAATTATGAAAGCTTAGAATTTATTTATTCTAAGAGCACTGAATACTTTAACTAGGGAACTAAAGCGATCTGATGTACACATTTGAGAGTCCCCACAGTGCCTGGAGCACAGAGATGCCTGTGGGAATAGAGAAAACGGGCTACTGGAGTGTAAGATGGACTGCAGTGGTGAGAGCAGAGATGAAGGAGAGTAGATTTAAGACATCCATCTGAAGAGACTCAGAGAGGCCCAGTGACGGATGGGCTGTTGGGGACCTGATGAGTCAAGATTTCACTAAGAACTGGGTGGACGACCATACATTCCCTGAGTTAAGGGACCCTGGAGGAGGAGCAGGTTCAGTGGAAAACATGGGCTCAGCTCAGGACACACTGAGTGTGAAATACCTGTAGGCCAACCAAGTGGGGGTCTTTTTTTTTTTTTTTGGTTGCACCACTCAGCTTGCGGGATCTTAGTTGCCCAACAAGGGATTGAACCTGGGCCCCAGCAGTAAAAGCCCCAAGTCTTAGTCACTGGACAACCAGAGAATTCCCAACCAAGGAGGGGTCTTGATCAAAGTGGGTCTGAAACCAAAATAAAACGTGGACTAAAGTTACAACACAAAATTACAAAAGTTGTCAACACACAGAAGATACCTGAAGTCACTAGAAATGGTTGAAATCACCTGCTACACGCTGGGGACTACAGTAGGTGCTAGGGCAGTAGATTTTTGGTGCTTAAGTATTTCACAGTCCAACCAATAGAACCATGTATTAAGGATGAATTTTAGTTCAACTGCCATGAAAATTACCATGAACCACTACACTGAAAATCCCAATTATGGTCATAACAGGTATACCCCCTTCTCTCCTCTGCCCTCTGGAGAGCAGAGTTATCTCCCAAATCAATCCAAACTAGAAATTCATCTAAAAGTAGACTAGCCTATACTTTGTCCTAATAAAGTGGATTTCAACAGCTTAAACCATTAAAAGATATCATCTAAAACTTAAAAATGAAATGGACAAGTTGAAATATCTTTACAATAACATAACATGCTTTTAAATATCATTGAACATGAAAATCCAGGGAGCAAATTGCAGATTTTGAGGTTTTGGTCATTCTCATGGCAATGTCAACTCTACAGTTTACAGGGTTATGATCACAAAGCCCAAGGTCTGTTAAGCCTATGCCACATATAAACAAGTCCACAGTCTAAGGGGTTCATGGGACATGGAAAATGTACTTTGTAGCTTAAAAGAGCACTGCACACAACATCTAAGCCTTCCGTTTGAAAGTTCACTTGATACCAGAAATAATTACAATAAACCTAATGGAGTTGGAGAAGGTTCAATTACCCTTTCTCTTTCTTCCTCCATTTCTTCCCTCCCTCTCTTTTTTTTCCTTTAACCTCTTCCTCCCTTCTTTCCTTTTTCTTTCGGTTTTTTTTTTTTCATTTTCTGTCTTTCCGCAATAATTTTCTGCTTAAAAACTTTTATGGAATGAGACAAAGCATACATATATAATCTAAATGCCAGGTTCAGCTCACTTCAGTTGCCCAGTCATGTCTGACTCATTGCGACCCCATGAACTGCAGTACTCCAGGCCTCCCTGTCGATCACCAACTCCTGGAGTTCACCCAAACTCATGTCCATTGAGTCAGTGATGCCATCCAACCATCTCATCCTCTGTCGTCCCCTTCTCCTCCTGCCTTCAACTTTCCCAACATGAGGGTCTTTTCTAATGAGTCAGCTCTTCGCATCAGCTGGCCAAAATATTGGAGTTTCAGCTTCAACATCAGTCCTTCCAATGAACACCCAGGACTGATCTCCTTTAGGATGGACTGCTTGGATCTCCTTGCAGTTCAAAGGACTCTCAAGAGTATTCTCCAACACCACAGTTCAAATGCATCAATTTAGACGGCGCTCAGCTTTCAGTCCAACTCTCACATCCATACATCACCACTGGAAAAACCATAGCCTTGACTAGACGGACCTTTGTTGGCAAAGTAATGTCTCTGCTTTTCAATATGCTATCTAGGTTGGTCATAACTTTCCTTCCAAGGAGTAAGCGTCTTTTAATTTCATGGCTGCAATCACCATCTGCAGTGATTTTGGAGCCCAGAAAAATAAAGTCTGACACTGTTTCCACTGTTTCCCCATCTATTTGCCATGAAGTGGTGGGACCAGATGCCATGATCTTCGTTTTCTGAATGTTGAGCTTTAAGCCAACTTTTTCACTCTCCTCTTTCACTTTCATCAAGAGGCTTTTGAGTTCCTCTTCACTTTCTGCCATAAGGGTGGTGTCATCTGCATATCTGAGGTTATTGATATTTCTCCCAGCAATCTTGATTCCAGCTTGTGCTTCACCCAGCCCAGTGTTTTTCATGATGTACTCTGCATATAAGTTAGATAAGCAGGGTGACAATATACGGCTGTGATGTACTCCTTTTCCTATTTGGAACCAGTCTGTTGTTCCATGTCCAGTTCTTACCCCCCTACCCCAACTCTGGCCACTTTTACTCAGCACAGGAAGTGTCTTTTAACTTCATGGCTGCAATCACCATCCACAGTGATTTTGGAGCCCAGGAAAATAAAATCTGTCACTTTCCACTTTTTCCTTTTCTATTTGCCATGAAGTGGTGGGACTGGATGTCATTATCTTAGTTTTTTGAATGTTGATTTTTTGGTTTCTTTTTAAAATAACTTTATTTATTTTAATTGGAGGCTAATTGCTTTACAATATTGTATTGGTTTTGCCATACATTGACATGAACCTGCCATGGGTGTACATGTGTTCCCCATCCTGAACCCCCTCCCACCTCTCTCCCCATTCCATCCCTCTGGGTCATCCCAGTGCACCAGCCCTGAGCACCCTGTCTCATGCGTCAAACCTGGACTCGTGATTCATTTCACATATAATATACCTCTTTCAGTGCCATTCTCTCAAATCACCCCACCCTCGCCCTCTCCCACAGAGTCCAAAAGACTGTTCTATACATCTGTGTCTCTTGCTATCTTGCATACAGGGTTAAAGTTACCATCTTTCTAAATTCCATATATATGTGTTAGTATATTGTATTGGTGTTTTTCTTTCTGGCTTACATCACTCTGTATAATAGGCTCCAGTTTAATCCACCTCATTAGAACTGATTCAAATGTATTCTTTTTAATGGCTGAGTAATATTCCATTGTGTATATCTGCTGATGGACATCTAGGTTGTTTCCATGTCCTGGCTATTATAAACAGTGCTGCGATGAACATTGGGGTACAGGTGTATCATTCAGTTCTGGTTTCCTTGGTGTGTATGCCCAGCAGTGGGATTGCTGGGTCGTATGACAGTTCTATTTCCAGTTTTTTAAAGAATCTCCACACTGTTCTCCATAGTGGCTGTACTAGTTTTCATTCCCACCAACAGTGTAAGAGAGTTCCCTTTTCTCCACACCCTCTCCAGCATTTATTGCTTGTAGACTTTTGGATCACAGCCATTCTGAATGGTGTGAAATGGTACCTCATTGTGGTTTTGATTTGCATTTCTCTGATTATGAGTGATGTTGAGCATCTTTTCATGTGTTTTTTAGCCATCTGTATGTCTTCTTTGGAGAAATGTCTGTTTAGTTCTTTGACACATTTTTTGATTGGGTCGTTTATTTTTTAGGAATTGAGCTGCAGGAGTTGCTTGTATATTTTTGAGATTAATTCCTTGTCAGTTGCTTTGCTTTCTATTATTTTCTCCCATTCTGAAGGCTGTCTTTTCACCTTGCTTATAGTTTCCTTTGTTGTGCAGAAGCGTTTAATTTTAATTAGGTCCCATTTGTTTATTTTTGCTTTTATTTCCAATATTCTGAGAGGTGGGTCATAGAGGATCCTGCTGTGATTTATGTTGGAGTGTGTTTTGCCTATGTTTTCCTCTAGGAGTTTTATACTTTCTGGTCTTACGTTTAGATCTTTAATCCACTTTGAGTTTATTTTTGTGTATGGTGTTAGAAAGTATTCTAGTTTCATTCTTTTACAAGTGGTTGACCAGATTTCCCAGCACCACTTGTTAAGGAGATTGTCTTTAATCCATTGTATATTCTTGCCTCCTTTGTCAAAGATAAGGTGTCCACAGGTGCTTGGATTTATCTCTGGGCTTTCTATTTTGTTCCATTGATCTATATTTCTGTCTTTGTGCCAGTACCATACTGTCTTGATGACTGTGGCTTTGTAGTACCTGAAGTCAGGCAGGTAAATTCCTCCAGTTTCATTCTTCTTTCTTAACATTGCTTTGGCTACTCAAGGTTTTTTGTATTTCCATGCAAATTATGAAACTATTTGTTCTAGCTCTGTGAAAAATACCATTGGTAGCTTGACAGGGATTGCATTGAATCTATAGATTGCTTTTGGTAGTATACTCATTTTCACTATATTGATTCTTCCAATCCATGAACACGGTATATATCTCCATCTATTTGTGTCATCTTTGACTTCTTTCACCAGTGTTTTATAGTTTTCTATATATAGGTCTTTTGTTTATTTAGGTAGATATATTCCTAAGTATTTTATTCTTTTCATTACAGTGGTGAATGGAATTGTTTCCTTGATTTCTCTTTCTGTTTTCTCATTGTTAGTGTATAGGAATGCGAGGGATTTCTGTGTGTTGATTTTATATCCTGAAACTTTATTATATTCATTGATTAGCTCTAGTGATTTTCTGGTGGAGTCTTTAGGGTTCTCTAGGTAGAGGATCATGTCATCTGCAAACACTGAGAGTTTTACTTCTTCTTCTCCAATTTGAATTCCTTTTATATCTTCTTCTGCTCTGATTGCTGTGGCCAAAACTTCCAAAACTATGTTGTATAGTAGTAGTGAGAGTGGGCACCCTTGTCTTGTTCCTGACTTTAGGGGAAATGCTTTCAATTTTTCACCACTGAGGATAATGTTTGCTGTGGGTTTGTCATATATAGCTTTTATTACGTTGAGGTGTGTTCCTTCTATTCCTGCTTTCTGGAGGGTTTTATCATTAACCCCAAAAAGATGTCCTTTTCATTATATGGGACTGGAATGCAAAATAGGAAGTGAAGAAACACCTGGAGTAACAGGCAAATTTGGCCTTGGAGTATGGAATGAAGCAGGGCAAAGGCTAATAGAGATTTGTCAAGAGGATGCACTGGTCATAGCAAACACCTTCTTCCAACAACATAGGAGAAGACTCTACGCATGGACATCACCAGATGATCAATACTGAAAACAGACTGATTGTATTCTTTGCAGCCAAAGATGGAAAAGCTCTATACAGTCAGCAAAAACAAGACCGGGAGCTGACTGTGGCTCAGATCATGGATTCTTTATTGCCAAATTCAGACTTAAATTGAAGAAAGTGAGAAAAACCACTAAACCATTCAGGTATGACCTAAATCAAATCCCTTATGATTATATAGTGGAAGTGAGAAATAGATTTAAGGGACTAGATCTGATAGACAGATCGCCTGATGAACTATGGATGGAAGTTCCTGACATTGTATAGGAGACAGGGATCATGACCATCCCCAAGAAAAAGAAATGCAGAAAAGCAAAATGGCTGTCTGGGGAGGCCTTACAAATAGCTGTGAAAAGAAGAGAAGTGAAAAGCAAAAGAGAAAAGGAAAGATATACCCATTTGAATGCAGAGTTCCAAAGAATAGCAAGGAGAGATAAGAAAGCCTTCTTCAGTGATCAATGCAAAGAAATAAAGGAAAACAATAGAATAGGAAAAACTAGAGATCGCTTCAAGAAAATTAGAGATACGAAGGGAACATTTCATGCAAAGATGGGCTCGATAAAGGACAGAAATGGTATGGACCTAACAGAAGCAGAAGATATTAAGAAGAGGTGGCAAGAATACACAGAAGAACTGTACAAAAAAGATCTTCATGACCCAGATAATCATGATGGTGTAATCACTGACCTAGAGCCAGACATCCTGGAATGTGAAGGCAAGTGAGCCTTAGACAGCATCACTACAAACAAAGCTGGTGGAGATGATGGAATTCCAGTTGAGCTATTTCAAATCCTGAAAGATGATGCTGTGAAAGTGCTGCACTCAATATGCCAGCAAATTTGGAAAACTCAGCAGTGGCCACAGGACTGGAAAAGGTCAGTTTTCATTCCAATCCCAAAGAAAGGCAATGCTAAAGAATGCTTAAACTACCACACAATTGCACTCATCTCACATGCTAGTAAAGTAATGCTCAAAATTCTCCAAGCCAGGCTTCAGCAATACATGAACCGTGAACTTCCAGATGTTCAAGCTGGTTTTAGAAAAGGCAGAGGAACAAAGGATCAAATTGACAACATTCACTGGATCATCAAAAAAGCAAGAGAGTTCCAGAAAAACATCTATTTCTGCTTTACTGACTATGCCAAAGCCTTTGACTGTGTGGATCACAATAAACTGTGGAAAATTCTGAAAGAGATGGGAATACCAGACCACCTGACCTGCCTCTTAAGAAACCTACATGCAGGTCAGGAAGCAACATTTAGAACTGGACATGGAACAACAGACTGGTTCCAAATAGGAAAAGGAGTACGTCAAGGCTGTATATTGTCACCCTGCTTATCTAACTTCTATGCAGAGTACATCATGAGAAACGTGGGCTGGAAGAAGCACAAGCTGGAATCAAGATTGCCGGGAGAAATATCAATAACCTCAGATATGCAGATGACACCACCCTTATGGCAGAAAGTGAAGAGGAATTAAAAAGCCTCTTGATGAAAGTGAAAGTGGAGAGTGAAAAAGTTGGCTTAAAGCTCAACATTCAGAAAACGAAGATCATGGCATTCAGTCCCATCACTTGATGGGAAATAGATAAGGAAACAGTGGAAACAGTGTCAGACTTTATTTTGGGGGGCTCCAAAATCACTGCAGATGGTGATTGCAGCCATGAAATTAAAAGACGCTTACTCCTTGGAGGAAAGTTATGACCAACCTAGATAGTATATTGAAAAGCAGAGACATTACTTTGCCAACAAAGGTCCGTCTAGTCAAGGCTATGGTTTTTCCAGTGGTGATGTATGGATGTGAAAGTTGGACTATAAAGAGAGCTGAGTGCCAAAGAATTGATGCTTTTGAACTGTGGTGTTGGAGGAGACTCTTGAGAGTCCCTTGGACTGCAAGGAAATCCAAGCAGTCCATCCTAAAGGAGATCAGTCCTGGGTGTTCATTGGAAGGACTGATGTTGAAGTTGAAACTCCAATACTTTGGCCGCCTGATGCGAAGAGCTGACTCATTTGAAAAGCCCCTGATGCTGGAAAAGATTGAGGGCAGGAGGAGAAGGGGATGACAGAGGATGAGATGGTTGGATGGCATCACCGACTCGATGGACATGGGTTTGGGTGGACTCCGCAAGTTGGTGATGGACAGGGAGGCCTGGCGTGCTGCAGTTCATGGGATTGCAAAGAGTCGGACACGACTGAGCAACTGAACTGAACTGAACTACACTATTCCATGTGTCTAGATATTTTGTGTATATTATAATGACTGCTAGTGATTCACAGAAATAAAATCTTAAATCAACTAGTCCTGACCTACAATTTAAAGTATTTTCAGTTCAGTTCAGTTCAGTCACTCAGTCGTGTCCGACTCTTTGTGATCCCATGAATCGCAGCACGCCAGGCCTCCCTGTCCATCACCAACTC
The DNA here is from genome assembly GCF_003369695.1 of Bos indicus x Bos taurus. Classification (NCBI taxonomy): domain Eukaryota; kingdom Metazoa; phylum Chordata; class Mammalia; order Artiodactyla; family Bovidae; genus Bos; species Bos indicus x Bos taurus. Next base: position 6,447,020 of record NC_040077.1, on the reverse strand, counting down.
CCGGCGTTCACTGAGACTCACATCCATCGAGTCAGTGATGCCATCCAGCCATCTCATCCTCTGTTGTCCCCTTCTCCTCCTGCCCCCAATCCCTCCCAGCATCAGAATCTTTTCCAATGAGTCATATTTTTTTTGCAATTAAAATGATTCTGCTACACATAATCTCTCTACACATAGCTTATTACTTCATTTTAAAATTATATCTTAATCAGAACATTGGTGTGTCAATAATGTTTAACAGTTGCCCTCTGTGCAGATGGAAGAGGGAAGGAGGTGGAGTAGAGAAGCCTCCATTTGTCTTATTTGCCAATTTAAGTGGTGCACATATTCCAACTATGGCCAATTTCAAACTCCATTGGGCAAAAACTGAAACACATGTCAGAGCAAGAGCAATAATAAACACCAAGTAAAATTTAAGAGGTAACAATAACCTAATGAATTGAACATCAGCCAAAAAATCCCCATGCCTTTTTAATATTTTCTAATTCTGATATAGTTGATTTACAATATTATATAAGTTGCAGGTGTACAACATAGTGATTCACAAATTTTAAAGATTATACACCATTTATAGTTATTATAGAACATTAGCTATATTTCCTGTACTGTATAGTACATCTTTGTAGTGACCCTTTAATTTTTTAAATGAAAATTTATCTATAGGAAGAGTGGTGTTTGAAACCAGCTTAAACTGGCTGATGGGTAAATTTTTAGGACTTTTTTAAGCTGGTTATTAAACATGACCATTATTTTAAATTAATTTGCATAAATCTACAGTTAAATAAGGAGAAGGCAATAGTACCCCACTCCAGTACTCTTGCTTGGAAAATCCCATGGATGGAGGAGCCTGGTAGGCTACAGTCCATAGGGTCGCTAAGTCGGACATGACTGAGTGACTGCACTTTCACCTTTCGCTTTCATGCACTGGAGAAGGAAATGGCAACCCACTCCAGTGTTCTTGCCTGGAGGATCCCAGGGATGGGGGAGCCTGGTGGGCTGCCGTCTATGGGGTCACACAGAGTCGGACATGACTGAAGTGACTTAGCAACAGTTAAATAAGTTCTATTTTAAACAAAGGCAATAGATAGTGAAAGCTCATCGTATCCTAATTTTTTTTAACTCTATTTTACTATTATCTATACCCTTTAGCTTTTTACATCTACAGGGTACAACTGCATATTTCTTTCCAACTCTGCATTCATGCTGGTCATTAGGAACAAGGTATTAATAAGATTTTTTTAATTTAGTATTTTAAATATTGAATTTAAGAATTTAAAGAATTGTCAATAGAGATACAGATTTTATTATTTTCCAGTGGAATGAGAAAGTGATTATGTAGATAAGAAAGTAAGAAGATGGCAGGTGACTTTCTAGTCTAACAGGACAGACTCAGAGTTGGGTCTTTGAGGAATAACATATTAGAAGAATCTGGAGAAGGAAATGGCAATCCACTCCAGTACTATTGCCTGGAAAATCCCATGGACAAAGGAGCCTGGTAGGCTACAGTCCACGGGGTCGCAAAGAGTCGGACACGACTGAGCGACTTCACTTACTTACTTACTTACCTATATAGTAGAATAGTAATAAGAAATGAGAAATGAAGTATGACCGTATGATGTGTTCATAAAGTAGAATCTGGTTGTTAAACTGGAAGAAAGCTAACTTGGATGCAAAGGTGTTTATAGGTAACAGAGTTTTAAATCATCTATGGTGCCGACAGCAGCAAGATGGGAAGGCCTGTGATTCTCAGACTGTGCCCTGTGATGCCATGGGGTGTCTGTGAACCCAAAGGACACCATGGGATATTCTAAATTTTGAAGGAAACACAGTGATACTGACATCTGTTGGACATGGCTTGAACTGGTTGCTCAAGGTATTCTCAGTTTCAACATTAGATGGTACTACATTTATTTTGACAATGATGTCATATCTTTGCAAAGATAACTGGTGGTTTCTGAGATGAAAAAAAAAAAAAAAAACCTCATGAAAATCACTGAGGAACAGAAACGAGGGTGGTGATGTTCAATCTTATTCCAAGATTTGAGAAGTTATACAGTGCCCAGCAGTCATACACACCCTATTAATGACTGTGGTTACTTAAGAATAAAATGTAAATGTTATTTTCCATTTCAACTTTATGTGTACTATTTTTTCAAGTAGCTACTAAGTTGTTCAAATGCAAATATTTCTTAAGTTTTTGGACCTCATTACTTAGTAAAAAGAATTACTTGGAATTTTTTTTGCTCATTTGTTTTTTGGCTTGTTCTCAGCTTTGGGGATCAGAGAAGGAAATGGCAACCCACTCCAGTGTTCTTGCCTGGAGAATCCCAGGGACGGGGGAGCCTGGTGGGCTGCTGTCTCTGGGGTCGCACAGAGTTGGACACAACTGAAGCGACTTAGCAGCAGCTTTGGGGACCATGGAAAAGTTATGGGGACATTTAGAGTACTCTGAACTGAAAAAGTATGGGAATGTCTGGAGGGGGCCTCAAACTCATAAAGAAGGAATGAGTGGGATTCTGGGTGCAGAGCTCCTCAAAACATAGCCATAGTAAGTTCAGGAAGGAAATACTGTATTAAACATATAAAAAGGTATTAAAGGTCAGAAGTAAGGTGCAGAAATGAGAATAATAAGTGATAAGCTATGCAGTGCTACTTGTAAAAGCAAAGGAATGGAAATAACCACAGAGTCCTGAAATAGAAGGATGACTGAATCACCTAAGGGACAACACATGATGGGGTTCGTACTGGGCAGCCGTGGGCGGAAACAAGCATGCACTGCTTTACACTATTGTGAAATCATCTCCAGGATATAATGTTAGATAAGAACGTCAAAGTGCAGGAACGTATGTACAGTGTGCTACAGTTTATCTAGAAGAAGGGAAGAAAATATGAATATGTACATAAACATTTTGTTTATAAGTGAAATTTAAGTTCAATTAAAAAAAAAAAAACTCGTATTAGACTTCACGCTCCCTTTAGGTTATGGAAAGCCTGAAAGAAAATCACTCTTCCATTTGCAATAACAAAAAATGAATGATCTGCAAAATCACAGCTTTCCTTGAACACATTGGAGAACTAAGCTCACAGGGTAACAAACCAGGCTGAAGCAAAGGAAAGTCAGGAGCCCTCGGTGAGAGTCAGGACATAGGCACTTCTTCCTGGGTCAGACTCCCCCAGATGCCAGACAAGCCAAGAAGAAAAGCTCAGCTAATGTTTTCAATGAATTGCTGAAAAGTGTGAGGATACAATGTCTGGGTGGCCATAGATACGAGGGAAATTCACAACCGCTGGTGCTCACAAGTAAGATCTGAGCAACACTTCTTTAAGGCGCAGGCCTGAGGAAGGGACAAACTCTTTGCAAGGCACAGACAAAGCTCAAAAAGAAACCTATAACTTGTCTTATCTTTAATAAAGAAATCAAAATAATTGTTTTTAAAACACTGTCCAACAAAGAAAATTCCAGACACAGATTACTTTGCTGGGAAATTTTACGTAACATTAAGAGAAGAAATAATAATATTTATATAAACTATTCCAAAATGCAATTAGGAAGGAACACTTCCCAACTGATTTCTGAAGTCATCATTACCCTGATGCCAAAATCAAAAGGAAAAAAAAAATGCATTGCAACAAAATAAAGCTGCAGACCCACAGCTCTCATGAACCTAGATGTAAAACTCTTCAAGAAAATATTAGCAAATTGGATACAAAAAAATATTAAAACGTAATTCATCATAACCAACTGGAGTTTATCCCAGGAATAAGATTGGTTCAACATTTAGAAAGCAGTCAAGCTAATTCCTCATACCAACAGACTAGACAGTGTCAGGAAGCTTAGGCAGAATGAAATTCAGAAGAAAGATTATGTTTGTTGCCCCAAAGAGTCCAGCAATAAGCTCTGTAACCCAGAAATTCCTATAAATATTTCAGAGAAGGGACAACTTGTCATACTGGATAAGCTAAAGGTCTATATGATTGCTTCCTAGTTTAACTACAGTTGATTCTCCTCAAGAAAAATTAGGCTAGGGGATTATAATACTATTTCCACACCAAGTCACTCAGTTATGTCCAACTCTTTGCAACCCCATGGACTGTAGCCCACCAGGCTCCTCTGTCCATGGCATTTCCCAGGTAAGAATACTGGAGTGGGTTGCCATTTCCTCCTCTAGGGGATCTTCCCAACTTGGGGATCAAAGCCATGACTCCTGCACTGGCAGGCAGATTCTTTATCACTGAGCCATGTGAAAAGCCCCAAACATTTCCAAACGTCATCTCTAATCCTCAGGGTTGGAGGGGAACTTCAATAATTAGTTTTGGGGATAACCAAACAGCTATATGCAAAAGAATGAAACCGGATTACTTTCTCACACAACACACAACGACAAACTCAAAATGAATCAAAGACTTCAATGCAGGACATGAAACCTTAAAACTCTGAGAAGAACACATAGGCACTGTGTTCTTTGACATCAATCTTAGCAGTATTGTTTTTTTGGATCTGTCTCCTCAGGCAAGGGGAACAAAAGCATAAATAAGTAAGACTGCATCAGACTAAAGAGGTTTTGCACAGTGAAGAAAACTCAACAAAACAACGGCCTGCTTAATGAATGGGAAAAAATGCTTGCAAATGATATATACAATAAGGCATTATAGCCTATATATACATACATATAAACTCATACAACTACAAAAAAAAAAAAAAAAGTAGGCGGAGGACCTGAAAAAACATTTTTCAAAAAAAGAGAAATAGATGGCCAACTAACACATGGAAAGATGCTCAACAGCACTAATTACAGAAATCAAACTCTTGTCCCCTGCAGTGGAACGTTGAAGTCTTAACAACTGGGCCACTGGGAAGTCACAATTTCCAAGTTTCTGTTTTCTGTTTTTTTTAACAAATAGTCTCCCAAGAGTTCTAACTGCCCAACATCCCTCCTCCTCTCTCATTTCCTCCCTCTTCCCCTGCCCTATACGTATATTCTCTCTTCTACAAAAGCCATCCATGCCCCTTTTTTCAAGAAGCCTCAGTCACACAAACTTATATTGATAACATTAGACCAGCAGTAGGTCTGGTTTTAGTCATCCAGAATTTAATCTCAGCCTTCCTTGGACACTCAACATCCACCATAAAATCAAGAGGTACAGACACATACTCAAATCCTGTTTTGTTTTATCTCACTCAGTTCAGTTCAGTTCAGTCACTCAGTCATGTTCGACTCTTTGCGACACCATGAACCGCAGCACGCCAGGCCTCCCTGTCCATCACCAACTCCCGGAGTTCGCTCAGACTCATTTCCATTGAGTCAGTGATGCCATCCAGCCATCTCATCCTTTGTCGTCTACCGGGGTCCAGCCCTGGTTGGATCCAGGGATTCCCTCGGGAGGACGGCGTCGGCAAAAGAATAGATAAAGAGATAAGGAAAGAATTTTGCAGTTAAGAAAACAGAGGAGAGAAAAGAGGCTGATATTCTTTGGTTTACGCAGAAAGCCAATAAAGCCCCAGCACGGGACTTACTCTGCTCACGTAGGCCGCAGGCGCCCTCTCAAATCGCAGAAGGTGCCCCACCTTAGGCACCTTCTCGAGTGGGTCTTAGAAGCCCAGGCAGGAAAGTGAACGCAGAGAGCCCCTGCGGTCCATGGAATCAGCCTGAATAGGAAAAGGAAAGAGAAAGAACGACATGGGGAGACCAAGCTTCGGTGAGCAAGGCCCGCACTTCATTTTCCAAAGTAGTTTTTATACCTTAAGTTGTGCATAGAGGATAATGGAGGAAGGGGTAGAGTCATGCAAGGTCAGCAGTCCTTTATCCTTATCGAAGCCAGGCTTTCTTTCTGCAAACTTATCATATGCAAAAGTTTTAGGTGATTTACATCATCTTCTGGCCAGGAGGCCCGTTAACATTTTATGACCCTTTCTTCAGAAAACTTATTTTTCTCTAAAGGTGATTATTCTAAAGTCAGGTGCCACCCTCCGAAAGCATTAGATAAAATAGCATTCCTTTAGGGCAAAAGTGTGGTGGGCTATAACAAGAAAAGAATTAACTCAAGGGTCCAAGGTTACAAACATTAAAGCTACTACTTACATGTCTATACACCAACTATATTAATCAATACACTCCCAGGGACACAGTAGGTAAGGGATATGGAAACTTGGCAGCAAGCATTAGCTCAACAAGGAAATCCTCTACTAGTTATATTTTAACAATTTTAACTCCCTGAGAAGCTCTGCATTGTTAGAATATCTTAAGCTTTCCCTGCCTCTCGTGGTTGGGAGGCTGTGAATATGAACAAACCTGTCAGGCAAGCTAGAAAGTCATCAGAGGGGTTTGAATTGAAACACTCCTATTATGCCCAGAATACTTATTAACTGGAGTTTTAAGTTGATTTTCTTACAGAGAAAGTTGGTCGGGGATAGCCCCTCATTAATGTCAGAAGAGTTGGTGAAAGTCTTAAAATAGTAAAACAGATTCTGGTTTTGGGGTAGACACTCAGGCAGGCCCAGAGGGGCACCCCTCGAGTTCTGGCTCGCCTTGCCCACCAGAACTCTCCCACATGGCCTTGTCATGGGTGGGGACTCCTGTGCTGGCTCCCGGCAGTCGTCCCCTTCTCCTCCTGCCCCCAATCCCTCCCAGCACCAGGGTCTTTTCCAATGAGTCAGCTCTTCGCAACAGGTGGCCAAAGAATTGGAGTTTCAGCTTTAGCATCAGTCCTTCAAATGAACACCCAGGACTGATCTCCTTTAGGATGGACTGGTTGGATCTCCTTGCAGCCCAAGGGACTCTCAAGAGTCTTCTCCAACACCACAGTTCAAAAGCATCAGTTCTTCGGTGCTCAGCTTTCTTTATAGTCCAACTCTCACATCCATACATGACCACTGGAAAAACCATAGCCTTGAATAGATGGACCTTGGTTAGCAAAGTAATGTCTCTGCTTTTTAATATGCTGTCTAGGTTGGTCTCACTAGGGCAAGCCAATAACCACTGCACTGCAATACTTTTAACACCAGAACACCAGGCAAATACATGCAGGGAAACTGAACAAACTTGCTTGTTTACACTGTGATAGCACAAGTAGTATTTCCCTGGCTAGTGCTTCACAAAACATAGTAATAAGATACACAAAGTCACGCTGTTACCATAAACAGACTTTGGTTAACAGCTTTGTAAATCTGTATGAGTGCTAACGATCAGAACTGGAGTAAAAATACCCAGCTATGAAAAATCCTGCATTACAATGAGGGCATTTTACAAAGAAAAACATTATATAAATATATATATATATATTTATCACTGAGACATTTTAACTTTAGTTGTTTTTGTTGATTCACTCAGGCGGACTCGTTTCAACAAGTTGTAAAAGCATCAAAATGCAAATTTGGCAACAGTAAAGGCCTAATCACTATTTGCAGCTCTTTAAACATCAAACATTCATAACTATTTTATTTAACTGACTCAGGTCATTCACTGCAATCTAATGCACAGAGATGGCTATGCTTAATTTTGCCTCTTCAATTATGTAGACCAAAACTTTTTAAAAATGCCCTTTGTTGTTCAGTCGCTAAGTCGTGTCCAACTCTTTGCAACCCCCTGAACTGACCCTTGCCAGGCTTCCTTGTCTTTCACTATCTCCCTGAGTTTGCTCAAACCCATGTCCATTGAGTCCGTGATGCCATCCAACCACCTCATCCTCTGTCGCTCTCTTCTCCTCCTGCCCTCCATCTTTTCTGGCATCAGCATCTTTCCCAATGAGTCACAGTCTTTGGGAAAGTAGGTGGACTGCCGCACCTGTGTGCAGAAGCTCTGGAAGTAGCATTTTGATCAACCTTCGACACAGCTGTCAAGCATGTAAAGATACCCCAGGCATGGGCAGCATAGAAAGCATTTAGCACTGGTGCCATTCACAAGCCCCACTGAGCACTACTTTGTAAGGCAGACCCACCAACAATGAAGTCTTCAAATCCGGTTGGTTTAAGAGCAAGTTTGAGACTATGATGTGGTGTTTGAGGTACCTAGGGTGAAAAATTTAAAGAGACACTCACTTGCAGGGCCCTGAGAATGATGGCCTCTTTAAAGTCTACACCCAAGGTCCTCATTTACTTCATCCTAGTCTCTATCCTGCAGAAAAGCCCCAAAGTGATGTTGTCTGTAGGAGTCAGGAGCACCTGATCTCCACATTCCATGGCTGATGTGAAACTTCAGAACCAACCTTATGTCAGGTAGTAAAGTTTACTCATCCCCAGCCCAGTGCATGGAGGCTCAGCTATTTCCCTTGAGGGATCAACAGCAACCTGATACACTCACTTCTTTATTAGGACTAAGTCCCTGAGTCTTGTCAATGCCTGTGTTATAAAGGGCTAGTGGTGGTGGTGGTTATAGTTGCTAAAGCATGTCTGACTCCTATGATCCTGGGGCCTGTAGCCCACCAGGCTCCTCTGTCCATAGGATTTCCCAGGTGAGAATACTGGAGTGGATCACCATTTCCTTCTCCAGGGGATCTTCCCAACCCCAGGGATTGAACCTGCATCTGCTGCATTGGCAGTCAGATGCTTTACCACTGAGCCACCAGGGAAGCTCCCTTTCCTAGAGGCTGCCTACAAACACTAGTCCAGTATCTCAGGCCATCATCTTCTGACATGATTCCTGAGGCAAGTCACGAGCTCAGATTGCATCACTTCTACCTTGATTTCACCTCCATGTGATTTGTCTTAGAGTCCATCCGTATTCCCACCCTACTATATTGAGGTCCTTTAATGGACCGGAACCTGGTGGTCTGGAGTCAACCGATAAGAAAGTAAAGGAGAGAGAAAGAGGCTGATATTCCTTGGTTTACAAGAAAGCCAATAAAGCCCCTGCACAGGACTTGCTCTGTTCACAGAGGCCTCAGGCGCCCTCTCGATGGGGAGAAAGTGCCTTCTCGAGAGGGTCTTAGAAGCCCGGACTTGAAAGTGAACTCAGAGAGCCTCTGTGCTCCAAAGAAATAGCCTGAGAAAGAGAGAGTGAGAGAGAGAGAGAGAAAGCAAGACACGGGGACCAAAGCTCTGATGGAGCAAAAGTGTTTTAATCAACATGGTGTGGGCATATATACTGTAGTTATCCTCAGCAAAGATAAAGATTAAAATTCCAGACTTACAAAACATAGGCGATCTATATTAAAGAGAGAAAGAGTTGTAAATAATCACTTTTACCATATGGTTCATAAAAAGGAAGAGGGTACTTATAACCGTATAGAAAAACTAATGAAGGAAATGCCTGGATTCCTCAGCCCTGGAGAGGCTTGCCTCTCCACTTAATTCCTGAATATTCGGGAATTAATAAGGAACAGAGAATTCCTGACAGATCCAAAACAGCACACAGGAAGCCTCCTGTTGAATGCTTCCTGACACTACTGGATTCCAGGGCCCCTCATCTGCCCCCAGAGACTGCCCTTTGACCTGCTAGTCCAGGCTTCTTGGCATCTGTGGGTCAGTCTGTCTCCTTTCGACCAACTCCCAGTTATTTCTGCCCCCATCAGCATTAACAGAACCAATCAAAATATTGTGACAACCAAAAGTTCCTCCACATATTTTGTAAAGAAGTGGCTGGGGCAGTAGTAGCCCTGCTGAGAACCACTGGAAATAGATAAAAGAGTATATCTTCAATGAGAAACAGGTCAAGCATTTCAGAGCCTCATTCCATTCCATTGATTCATAAATTTGTTTGTGTTAAAATCATCAAGGGTAACTTCTGATTTATCTGTTTAACACATGCTTAGATACTGCTTAGTATATGCCTGAAACTGTTAAAAAAAAAAAAATACTCTACAACTATTAGCTCATTTAATCCCCACAACAGCCATCTGAGGTAGGCACCATTATTACTCCCATTTTACAGGTCAGGAAACTGGGACTTGAGAGTTTTAATGATGTACCCAAAGTTTCACATCTAATATATGTAGAGGCCAAAATTCAAACCCAGACATTCTGGTTATAGGATATATGGTAAGCACTTTGCTCTGCAAGAGACAATCATGTCCCATCCACAAAGAGTTGATTTAGTAAATCTGGGGAAAGGATTGAGAAATCTATATGTAACTGAACAAGACTTTCAGGTGGTTTTATACAGTAAGAAGGCCACCCATCTACTAACTGATATTTGGGAACTACAGCATTACTCCACACCTCATTTGAGAGAGACAGGACAACAAGAACTTGCATGGCTAGAAACAAATCTGTGTTAGATTAAACTGAGGAAAAACAGTGTTTGGGATATTATTTATTCAAAACCTTGAAAGCCAATCTAATAATACACATCACTTTTACAAAATGGTCAATATTGAACTGTGTTATTAAAGCAAATGAAATATATTAAGAATGTAGCATCAGAGGAAGAGTATGCTGCTGCTGCTGCTAAGTCACTTCTGCTGCTGCTGCTGCTGCTAAGTCGCTTCAGTTGTGTCCGACTCTGTGCGACCCCATAGACAGCAGCCCACCAGGCTCCCCCGTCCCTGGGATTCTCCAGGCAAGAACACTGGAGTGGCTTGCCATTTCCTTCTCCAATGCATGAAAGTGAAAAGTGAAAGTGAAGTTGCTCAGTCGTGTCCAACTCTTAGCAACCCCATGGACTGCAGCCCACCAGGCTCCTCCGTCCATGGGATTTTCCTGGCAAGAGTACTGGAGTGGGTTGCCATTGCCTTCTCCGAGGAAGAGTATAAATAGCATTAATAAATATGAATTATCCTATGAAGCAGGATATATAGCAGCAATGGACTTAAGTGAAAGACACATGAAAGAAGGAAGAACATTCTAGCTATTTGTATCCTAGGCTCCAGACAGACAGCCCTGAACCAGTCAGGCAAGACAAATGATACCAAGTAACCCTAAAATATTACTTCAAGCAACACAGGAGCTACAGCAACTGAGGGGAAAGATAATAGCAATTAAATAAACATGAAGAAAACAAGATAAAATGTGAAAGAACGTTGAAAATAGTGTGTCACCTTGCCAATATGATTACCACTGTACAATTTAGTATTACATTATCTTGGGGTGGCCTCAGAAAAAAAATAGAAACATCAGAACCAAAGCAGACCCATAAGCAACAACTCTCTCAACACCACCCCTCCCACAAAGAGGGATGAAAAACCATAGATCCATCAGCAGTGTTTCTGGCTACTCACTCCAGAAACAACTTGAAAAGTGTTAGTTGCTCAGTTGTGTCCCACTCTTTGCAACCCCATGGACTGTAGCCCGCCAGGCTTCTCTGTCCATGGGATTCTCCAGGCAAGAACACTGGAGTGGGTTGCCTTGCCCTTCTCCAGGGGATCTTCCCCACCCAGAGATGTAACCTGGATCTCCCGCATTGCAGGTGAATTCTTTACTGTCCGAGCCACAGGAAAGCCCCTAGAAACAACTGTAGGTCAGGGTCAGTTCAAATGTTAATCAGAGCTCCCACTCTGCCAGATTCTACCATAGGAGGTGAGTTACAGAGAAGACTAATACCCTGGGAAGTTCATTCTCTAAAACTTTACAGATAAGTGCTCCATCACCCCCAAATACTAATTAAGATGACATCGTTAGTATGTCAGGAGAAGCCCCAGATAAATTGTAGTGAACCCTATAGATTTGGGGAAATGGAGCCAGATGGTGGGTTAAGAGAATCAAATTTTAGTTTTTAATTAATATACAATTTGGCAGTAATGTTTAAAAAATTATTATAGGTGAATAAGACTTCAAAACTGAATGTACTTTGCCAAAATTTTAGCATATTTCAAAATTTGTTTTCAGAGCCTTGTATTGCAAACCAAAGCAAATAAGATCTACTTTCATCAAAACTTCGCCAACTTGCTATACTTCCTCAAGTTTTGTCTTTCACTGTGCTCTTTCATATTCTGAACAAGGTGACACTTTAGGACCCTCTTTCTCCGTGCAAAACAAGACTCATTGCATCACTTTGCATGCTGTCTTATTACCTCCCTTTACGTGTCTTAGTGAAGTTGTTCAGTCGTATCCAACTCTTTGCGACCCCATAGACTGTAGCCTACCAGGCTCCTCTGTCCATGGGATTTTCCAGTGCTGGAGTGGATTGCCATTTCCTTCTCCAGGGGATCTTCCCAACCCAGGGCTCGAATCTGAGTCTCCCACATTGTAGACAGACGCTTTACCATCTGAGCCACCAGGGAAGTCCTGACGTGGTCTTGCTGCTGCTGCTAAGTCGCTTAGCCCCATATTAATTATAACTTTCAACCAATTTAATAACTTCTGTTTCATAGGGGAAGCTGGAGGTAGATTATTGAGAACTGTTACATGCAAGCATTTCAGCAGATGAATAAAACTCATAAGTTCACATAACACAACTGCCTACAGCCACACACATTCCTTTCCCACCTTCTGAAAGTGGCAAAAATAAATACATACATTAACACGACTCAAAAGGATAGCCATTCTATCACATATAAAAGCAAAAGTATATGAACTTAAAATTATGCTTTTATTAATCAATGTTTTAGAATTTAATTTTTTAAAAATCTAGTTACCAAATGATTAATCAGGATTTTTAATTTAATATTATATCAGGGTTTTAAGGATTTTTGAATTATATTTAAACTTACATAGTACAAAACATAATTTCTGTGGATGTAAAAAGTTTGTCTTAATAACTTTAGTGAACATAAATTAACATTTTTCATAAACGTAAATATTTTCTAGCAATACTATTAGCTTATTTAATGAGTAAATCAATATAAGTAGTTTAAGAAGTTCAGACTAGCTGATCTCTTCCTGAGAAAACAAATCTAATGCCTTTTTAAACATGTTTGTATTTATTTTACTTAACATTGCTAAATCAGAGAAAAGATACAAATGCCATTTTATTCTTAAACCAAAATTATTAATCCAAGCTGATTTTTCAAAGACTCACCTTAATTATATACACTTGGATTCTTCAAATGTTTCTAAGCTAGTAATTTTTTTTAAGCTTAGCACACCGAAAGCTTTAGAAATTCTTATTCTTTTTAATTTGGGGGATTTGTGCAAGTGCATATGTTTGTCTATAGACCAATTAGATCAAAGTTCCTTTAATTTAAGAGGCTTTAGAATGGAATTTTTCAATACCCTACAGAATAGCAAAACATTCTACATTTACTCAGCAAAATATAAAGGCTGTTATAAATTATGGACACAGACATATAGAGAACTGACAGCTTCAGTTTTACAAACTGAACCCCAGGGTGAAACTAAACAGAGAAACACAAAAATTCACCAGTTTAGATATCAAAAAGCTGTTCGTCCGAGTTGGTGCACAAAATCCTTACTTAGTTTGAGCTCACAAGGACAAATGAAAAGACTAAAAACCTAGATTCTTTGTTTTCTCACTTCTAATAGAGACTAGATCTCCATCAACCAAAAATTATCACCAAATGTGCGTATGTGTGATCAGTCACTTGAGCCATGTCTGACTCTTTGCGACCCTATGAACTGTAGCCCATCAGACTCCTCTGTCCATGGGATTTTCCAGGCAAGAATACTGGAGTGGGTTGCCATGCCCTCCTCCAGGGGATCTTCCTGATCCAGGGATCAAACTCCAATCTCCTGCATTGCAGGCAGGTGCTTCACCGCTGAGCCACTGATGAAAGCCTGTCTTCAAATGGTTAGGCTATGAAACCAAATTCCCAATCATTGTTAGCAATATGGACTAACTTAGCTAAGCATAAATTAGAAACAAAACCAAAATTTTAAAAAATCAGTAAAAAGACAAAACAGACAGTAATCTTAATTCTATAAGCGCTTTGGATGTACTCTAAGAGCCAATAAAAGATATTCTTGGGTTTAAACAACTCATGAGGTACACTTCCTTAGCCATAAAGTTTGACTCCATCACACGGGTTCACTTGGGCATCTTCATGAAAACTTAAGATATCCTATGCTAAAGTATACTTTTCAAAAACAGAAAATCATTTTTCCTGTACAAATATAAAATGAACATTTGTCAAAGTTTTATTCAACTCATTAATTAATGAGAGAATAAATAAGATTCTAAAACCAGTTCAAAGAGTTTATGAGAAAGTAGACATATATTGATGCTTTTGAACTGTGGTGTTGGAGAAGACTCTTGAGAGTCCCTTGGACTGCAAGGAGATCCAACCAGTCAGTCCTAAAGGAAACCAGTCCTGAATATCCATTGGAAGGACTGATGCTGAGGCCAAAACTCCAACACTTTGGCCATCTAATGTGAAGAACTGACTCATTGGAAAAGACCCTGATGTTGGGGAAGATTGAAGGCAGGAGGAGAAGGGCACAACAGAGGATGAGATGGTTGGATGGCATCACTGACTAGATGGACATGAGTTTGAATAAGCTCTGGGAGTTGGTGATGGACAGGGAAGCGTGGTGTGCTGCAGTCCATGGTGTTGCAAAGAGTTGGACACGATTGAGTGACTGAACTGACTGAGACATATATTAATTTTAAAAATTAGGATAGGATTGCAGAGTTAGATGCAAAACTGATTAATATCTTGCAGAATACTAAATCACAGTTTGTGGGGTTATCTGGTCTAATAGGTAGAAATTATTTTCATATCTACCAAAAATCTACCAGTTACATCCCTCCACCCCTAACAGAATATAAATGAGCCCAGTAAATAAAAAAGTCAAACCTAGAAAAGCTACAAAAGTACACTTTGGTAATCTCTTGCCTATTTCCAGGTTTGGGATAATTTTTCTCATAGGAGTGAGATATTGCAAATATTGCATGGGACATATATAAAGTTTCATTCATTTATCTGAAATTCATATTTAACAGGGAATCCTGTATTTATCTTTTAACCCTAACAACTAACTAACATTAACTTTATAAAGTCTGTACAGGGTCATTACCAACAGTATATCTCTTAAATCTGTGTCTGGCTTCCATATTTTTGCCTGCTGCTGCTGCTGCTGCTAAGTCGCTTCAGTCGTGTCCGACTCTGTGCGACCCCATAGACAGCAGCCCACCAGGCTCCCCATCCCTGGGATTCTCCAGGCAAGAACACTGGAGTGGGTTGCCATTTCCTTCTCCAATGCATGAAAGTGAAAAGTGAAAGGGAAGTCGCTCAGTCGTGTCTGACTCTAAGCAACCCTATTGACTGTAGCCTACCAGACTCCTCCATCCATGGGATTTTCCAGGCAAGAGTACTGGAGTGGGGTGCCATTGCCTTCTCTGATATTTTTGCCTAGATAATGGATCATCGAAAAAGCGAGAGAGTTCCAGAAAAACATCTATTTCTGCTTTACTGACTATGCCAAAGCCTTTGACTGTATGGATCACAATAAACTGTGGAAAATTCTGAAAGAGATGGGAATACCAGACCACCTGACCTGCCTCTTGAGAAACCTATATGCACGTCAGGAAGCAACAGTTAGAACTGGATGTGGAACAACAGACTGGTTCCAAATAGGAAAAGAAGTGTGTCAGGGCTGTATATTGTCACCCTGCTTATTTAATTTCTATGCAGAATACATCATGAGAAACACTGGGCTGGAAGAAGCACAAGCTGGAATCAAGATTGCCAGGAGAAATATCAATAACCTCAGATATGCAGATGACACCACCCTTATGGCAGAAAGTGAAGAGGAACTCAAAAGCCTCTTGATGAAAGTGAAAGAGGAGAGTGAAAAAGTTGGCTTAAAGCTTAACATTCAGAAAACTAAGATCATGGCATCTGGTCCCATCACTTCATGGGAAATAGATGGGGAAACAGTGGAAACAGTGTCAGACTTTATTTTTGGGCCTCCAAAATCACTGCAGATGGTGACTGCAGCCATGAAATTAAAAGACGCTTACTCCTTGGAAGGAAAGTTATGACCAACCTAGATAGCATATTCAAAAGCCGAGACATTACTTTTCCAACAAAGGTCCGTCTAGTAAAGGCTATGGTTTTTCCAGTGGTCATGTATGGATCTGAGAGTTGGACTGTGAAGAAAGCTAAGCGCCGAAGAATTGATGCTTTTGAACTGCGGTGTTGGAGAAGACTCTTCAGAGTCCCTTGGACTGCAAGGAGATCCAACCAGTCCATTCTGAAGGAGATCAGCCCTGGGTGTTCTTTGGAAGGACTGGTGCTGAGGCTGAAACTCCAGTACTTTGGCTACATCATGCAAAGAGTTGACTCATTGGAAAGGACTCTGATGCTGGGAGGGATTGGGGGCAGGAGGAAGAGGGGACGACAGAGGATGAGATGGCTGGATGGCATCACCGACTCGATGGACGTGAGTCTGAGTGAACTCCGGGAGATGGTGATGGACAGGGAGGCCTGGCGTGCTGCGATTCAATGGGGTCGCAAAGAGTCGGACGCGACTGAGCGACTGAACTGAACTGAATAAATATTAAGTGGTGTTTCTACTGAGCGTCTATTCTTTATATTCACCACTAGGGGGCGCATATAACTTACAGTCTACTAGATGCCACAGGGTAAAGAGCGTTTCAACATCCCATACGCTAGGGTCGGTTCAGGACCCTAATCACTTGTGCGCACGCGCGCAAGTACTCCTAGCGCAGATCCGGCCTGCGCAGGCGTTCCAGTGAGCACGCATACGCCATTGATAGGACTCACCGGAAATTGAAAGAGAGGGGCTGGGGCCGCTGGGAGCGCAGAGCCGCTGTGGACGCGGAACTGCAAGAGTGCCGCCTGGCCTCGCTCCTTCCGTGTTTGCTTCTCTGCGGAGATGCCCAGCCGGGGTGAGCGACCCGAGGACGGCGCTGGGCCCGTCCCTGCTGAGAGCTCGACCCTGCACAAGGAAGAGCTCAGCAGCAAGGTGAGTACGGGAAGAGGTAACATGGCCCTCGGGCTGCTCACCACCGGAGACGAGTCTCAGTGGCCCCGTGGGCTAGTCTCCACTTTGCCCTGCTGCGACAGATACAGTTAAAGGGACACCTTGAAACTTGCCCCGAGATTAGACCCAGACGGTAGTAAGGCGGAAGTTTAGTTGGTTTTTTTTTTTTTTATCAATTTTTAACAAATTTTTAAAAGTATCCTACAGTAAAATTTGGCTCTTTTTCGTTTTCTCTATATTTAACACGTGTATAAATTTGTGTGACCACCACCACAATTGGAATATAGACAAGTTCCACGACCGTAAAAGACTCCCTTTATAGCCATGCTCTCCCCCGCCCAGAAGCTCTGGCCATCCCTGATCTGCTGTACATCAGGACAGTTTTATCCTTCCCAGCACATCATGTAGATGAAATCACAGCTTATGCCTCTCTCAGCTTAATGTCTTTGAGAATCATGTTTGGATTTTTTTCTATGTACACTTAGTTAAAACTTTTAGAAATTACCTCCCACCCTAGATCTGCTGCCAGTAGTCTCAGAAAATGTCACCACCATCCATGCAGTTGTCCATGCCAGTAACCTGGGAGCCCATCTTTGCATCCATCACGAAGTTCTATCAGTTTCACTTTTGAGGCCCCTTTGTAAGGTGTCCGTTTATCACTGTGTACACTTTTAACCATCTTAAACCCGCCTCTTGCATCTGCCATAGCTGCTGCTGCTAAGTTGCTTCAGTCGTGTCCAACCCTGTGCGACCCCATAGACGGCAGCCCACCAGGCTCCCCCGTCCCTGGGTCCAGGCAAGAACACTGGAGTGGATTGCCATTTCTTTCTCCAGTGCATAAAAGTGAAAAGTGAAAGTGAAGTCGCTCAGTCGTGTCCGACTCTTAGCAACACCATGGACTGCAGCCTACCAGGCTCCTCCGTCCATGGGAGTTTCCAGGCAAGAGTACTGGGGTGGGTTGCCATTGCCTTCCTGCAAAAGTTTCCTAACTGGTCTCTCCTTATCCATTGTTACCTTTTTCCCGTCTGTCCTTCATTTAGCTGGAGCTATGCTCCTAAAACAGAGAAGGCAATGGCACCCCACTCCAGTACTCTTGCCTGGAAAATCCCATGGACGGAGGAGCCTGGTAGGCTGCAGTCCATGGGGTCGCTAAGAGCTGGACAGGACTGAACAACTTCACTTTCACTTTTCACCTTCATGCGTTGGAGAAGGAAATGGCAACCCACTCCAGTGTTCTTGCCTGGAGAATCCCAGGAATGGGGAGCCTGGTGGGCTGCTGTCTATGGGGTCGCACAGAGTCGGACACAACTGAAGCGACTTAGCAGCAGTAGCAGCAGCATGCTCCTAAAAATGTTTATTTCATGGTTGCTTTTCTGCTCCTCCCCCCACAAAAGGAAGCCAATGTAACGCCATAAAAAGAAAAAAAAAATTTTTAGTATTTGAAATGAGGATGGCTATAATCTTTCAGGTAATAGATGTCTGTGATAATACTTTGGTTCTGTCCCAAACTGACACTGGCATCTTGGGCACATCTCTGATTCCTCTGTTACAGTTTCCTTGTCTGAAGTACTAAAGTATACCATTCCTAAAATGAATGGGAAAGTGCTATTCAAATATAAGCCTTAAAAGGAAGTTGTACAAATTCAGTCTTGGAATTCAACCCAATCTCTGTAATCAGTCACTACAGTGATTGGCAGCTGGAAAGCAGAAGGGTACACATCTGTGGGGAATGAAATTTCAAACTGCACACAGCCTGCTCTGATGACTACCTAGCATGCCACTTACACTGATGTAGGACAGAGCCCCCAGGCGTCAGAGGTTACACAGTAACGCTGTTCAGAGGCTCTAGTGACACTGTGTGATCAGTCATGTTTGCAGTATCACTATCATTACTGAAAAGAGTTTAAAAGAAATTTAGTTTCCATTTAGTTGAGCCCTCTTCTACTTAAAAAAGGTGAGACCTAGTTCAAGAGTGCCAGCCCTGTGCTAGCTTTTGAGATACAGAGAGGAATAAAGCAAAGATGGAACAGTGGTGAGTCATACTACCCCTGGTGGCTCAGACCATTAAAGAGTCTGTCCCTGGGTGGGGAAGATCCCCTGGAGAATGGAATGGCAACCCACTCCAGTAGTCTTGCTTGGAGAATCCCACTGACAGGCGATAGTCCATGCGGTCAAAAAGAGTCAGACAAGACTGAACGACTAATACTTACTTACCCTGCATGTAGGATACTTAACTACTACTTGCTTAGTCTGTCTCGCTATACCATTTAGTATGTAAATCATGAAAAGCATAGGCATTGGGCGAGGGAAAGGTCACCCACTCATTACATTTGTGTTTTTTTGTTTGTTTGTTTTAATTTAAGATACAATTTAAATCATTGAAAAATTGGTATTACTTTAAGGTCTTGGTGAATTTTTTTTTTTTTTTTGACATATTCTCTGTTTTAAATAAAAGATATAAACTTTATTTAGTAATGTAGTTCTTGCCTGAATGTGAGTGTTGGTTGCCAGCCCCCTGTCTGGGTATAAGGGGCTGTCTAATACTTTGTCTGTCTAATCACTGTCTTTTCCCCTCAGCTTCTTGCCACCTGCATGCCCACACAGACGGCTGTTATAAAAAGTCTGTATATTCCCAAATTGCCTATTTGGACAATCAATACTTAGAGCCCCTTATCCTCTCTTTCAAGGGCTCCTATTGAGCATACTTCGGTAATCTCTGATTTAATAACTTTTCTTTATTTCAATAGATTAAAGAACAAAAAGTTGTTGTGGATGAACTTTCTAACCTGAAGAAGAACAGGGTGAGTTATTAGCGTTACTCTAAGTACTATGTGGGAGGATTTGATATCAACTGTATAAATCTATGTATTAATCATAGTTGCTAGTAATCTTTCCCCAACATATGCAATTGACATTACCTGTGAATCAAATGATACTAATTGTACTGTTATCCTGGAGCTGTAGTCAATAATGGTATTTATTTTGTACTTGAATTTGGTGTATTCTCTTGACATAAGTAAACTTTGAATCTATTGAGAAGAGAAGAAGCTATACAGGTGAACGTGGATTTTTTTGTTTGCTTATTTTTTAAAAAAGATAAATGCTACCGCTTCCTCTCCCTACCTCCTCAGGTTTTTACTCCAAGCTTCCAAATGGAGTGGTTATTTAACTCCATTTTTATTAATGTATTCGTAGATAATCAAGCTTCTGCTTAGTGTGTCATTATACTGCCAAACATTGTATTTTAAAGTTAAGAAATGATTTGAGCCCTTTAAAGCTTGTAAAGATTACTGGATAACAGACAGGTTAGACAGTTCTCATATGTGGAGTAATAGCAGTTAAGGTACAGTTGATAACAAACTTTTTATCAGGCAAATTGGCAAAATTTATCAAAGTCTTAAAGCTGTGTAATATTTTGATCCAGCAAATCCAGTTTGATTTCTATTTATAGGAATTAATACATTAGGAAAATATCATGGAGTGCACAGAAATTTAGTTACAAAGACATTCATCACAAGTTTGATTATAGTGATAAGTTGGCAACAGCAACATCTAAATGACCAGATACTGAAGAAAAATGGTATTAAGTATATTCAGAAAAAAAAAGTTTTACCTCAGTGTTAATGGTAGCAGTTTCTAGATAGTTGGATAATGGGTGAGTTCTTTGTTTATCTTTATTCGCCAAGGTATTGTTCTGAACATGTTACTAAAGTTCAATAGTAAGCAGTAATAGGGTTCAGAGTTTTGACATCTACCTTTTAGATCAAATCATGATATTAGCCTAAATTATGTTTTGCAGAAAGTGTATAGGCAGCAACAGAACAGCAACATATTCTTTCTTGCAGACCGAACAGAAATGCTTTCTGAAAGCAAAAGTAAGTTTTTTCGGTACATTATACAGAAACAAAAAAATTCTTTTGTGGGCTTTCTGTGGAAATTCATGATGGTGCCTAAATTATACTGTCTACAGCTGAATGTATAAATATATATATCTAAAGATTGGATGGTGGTATACCAGTTAATAAAATTAGTGGAATGGTTTGGTTTTCTTCAAGTTAGCCTTCCAATGGTGAGTTAACAGTAACAATAAAATCAAATTTAAGAACTGTAAGAAGTGTTAGAAAGCCACAATAATTAATGTAAGTTTTGGAATTTTAGACAGATATAGGTATGAAATAATGTTTTACCAATTTCTGCCTTTTTTATTTTGAGTGAATCACTTTGAGCCTGCCAGGTCTTAGGGTATTTAAATAAAATGATATGAATATAAACTGTGCATAGCCCAATGCCTGGGTCAGAATAAGCATTTATCAACAGAAACTAGATCCCTAAATAATAAACATTCTTCATCAGAAGTCTGTTGTAAATTATTATTTAAACTAGCAAAGTACATATGTGGTTCAATCTTGGAAAAATAGCTTGTTTTGCCTTTTGAATTACTAGGTAAAGCTTCAAGAATTTTTATTCTTTAATGTGTCTTCTTCCGTCTCCCACAGATACATTGGATGAGCTGAGGAAAGAATATCAAGAATTAGAAAACTCAGAGAAGACCAAAATCAAGAAATAGCCAACTTGATTTTACATAGCAATGTGTGGCATTTGTTGTGCAGTAAGCTTTTCTGTTGAGCATTTTAGCAGAGATTTGAAAGAGGATTTACTGTGTAATCTTAAACGACGGGGGCCCGATAGTAGTAAACAGTTGTTAAGGTCTACTGTTAACTACCAGTGTTTATTCTCTGGCCATGTCCTTCACTTAAGAGGTCTGTTGACTGCCCAGCCTGTGGAAGATGAAAGAGGCAATGTATTCCTGTGGAATGGAGAAGTCTTTAGTGGGATCAAGGTTGAAGCCGAAGAGAATGATACTCAAATCATGTTTCATTATCTTTCCTCTTGTAAGAATGAATCTGATATTTTGTCGCTCTTCTCAAAAGTCCAAGGTCCTTGGTCTTTTATATATTATCAAGCATCTAGCCATTCTTTGTGGTTTGGTCGGGACTTTTTTGGTCGTCGTAGCTTGCTTTGGCATTTTAGTAACTTGGGCAAGAGTTTCTGCCTCTCTTCAGTTGGCACCCAAGCATCTGGAGTGGCTGATCAGTGGCAGGAAGTTCCAGCATCTGGAATTTTCAGAATTGATCTCAAGTCTGCTTCCATTTCCCAATCTGTCGTTTTAAAGTTGTATCCTTGGAAATACAGTTCGGGGGGGGATGATATCAGAGAATGTGTTCATAATAGCCTGACTGAGATTTCAGCAGACTTGCCAACATTTGTCTTGGTGGCAGCAAATGAAGCCAAACTGTATCTTAAAGACCCTGTTGTCCCTTTAAATATGGCGTTGCCACAAGCTGCATTTGAGACCCATTGCAGCAGCATTTCCAGGAGTCCACTCACAAGAGAGAGCCTTCGGGTCTTTCTTACAGATGGACACACGAAGGAAGTGGTTCAGCAGTTCATTGGTGTCCTGAGCACCGCAGTCAAGAGACGTGTCTTGTGTTTACCTAGGGATGAAAACCTGGCACCAAGCGAAGTTTTGAAAACTAGTAACGGGAAAGCAAATGTTGCAGTTCTGTTTTCTGGAGGGATTGATTCCATGGTCATCGCAGCCCTTGCTGACCATCATATTCCTTTAGATGAACCAATCGATCTTCTTAATGTGGCTTTCATGACTAAAGAAAAGACTATACCAGTTAATTTTAACAAAAAAGGGAGAAAACAGGAAAATCATTGTGAAATGCCCTCTGAAGAATTCTCCAAACGTGCTGCTGCTACTGCTGCTGCCAGCCCTGGTGAACAGTTGAGTGTGCCAGATCGAGTCACAGGAAGGGCGGGCCTGAAGGAACTGCAAGCTGCCAACCCTTCGCGGATTTGGAATTTTGTTGAAATTAATGTTTCTCTAGAAGAACTGCAAAGATTAAGAAGAACTCGAATATCGCACTTAATCCAGCCCTTGGATACAGTCCTGGATGATAGCATTGGCTGTGCAGTCTGGTTTGCTTCCCGAGGAGCTGGCTGGTTAGTGACCCAGGATGGAGCACAGCCGTATCAGAGCAGTGCAAAGGTATGACACGGCTGCTCAGGATTTCTGAGACCTAATTTTGACCCTTAAAGCTTTTAACCCAAGTTGCAAGAATATAGCATCTTTTAATTGCATTTGAACTACGACACAAAGTATGTGACTTTGTAAAAATTGGGCATATTTTACTATCTTATGACTTTGCCTTGTGGATTTTTTCTGAAAATGTTATCTTTGGGGTTATTATTTTTTTAAGCTTTTATTTTCCTTACTGCATGGTAGGTAATGTTCTTACATAGATTTCTTTCAACCTTTGTAGGTAGTTCTTACTGGAATTGGTGCAGATGAGCAGCTTGCAGGTTATTCTCGTCATCGGGTCCGCTTCCTGGCACATGGGCTGGAAGGACTGAATAAGGAAATTGAAATGGAACTGGGTCGAATTTCTTCTAGAAATCTCGGTCGTGATGATAGAGTTATCAGTGATCATGGAAAAGAAGCAAGGTAATTCTTGTTGTCTGTTGTAGGGTTGTTCGATAATTTTGTAAAAGCAGTAGACTGAACCTAAAAAGGAGACTTTTAGGTTCCTTTTTCTTTGGATACTTGTTCCAGTGAGTATCTTGGCTTTGTATTAGAGTTAGTCAGAAGCAGTGCTGGAGAGGAACCAGAGGAACAGTTTTTCCAGAACTCATTCTCCAAGAAATGGCTTTACAATAATTTTCAAAGGTGATAACAATGACCTGATTAAAGGCTACAGTGAAAGACTGTAAAACTTGAGGTAGTGAAATACTGAGGGGAGGTATTTCAAGGGCTCTGTTTTGTTTCAAATGTTTGCTTTCTTCCCAAGCTTCCTCCTCCAGTGTTACAGAGCCTGACTTTGTAGACATTCCTTGTATGTATAGGCATACTTGGAAATCCTGCATTCTCAGTTCCAGACCATTGCAACAGAGCGAGTCAAATGAATTTTTTGGTTTTCCAGTGCATACGGAAACTATCTTTATACTATGCTATAGTATATTGAGTATGCAGTAGCATACTTTATGTTTGCTGTATTTAGACATAAATATGCATTTATGTATCTAGTATTTAAAATATGTATGTATTTGGTATTTAAAATATGTATTTATGTATTTAGAATAAATAAACATGCATTTGTCTAAATTTTTATATGTATACCTTAATTCAAAAATACAAAACAAAAAGCAATCTCAGTGATAACATCAAAGATCATTTATGTTATCACATATCACCATAACAGATATAATTGTTCTTGTTTTTGTTGTTGTTTAGTCGCTAAGTCATGTCCAACTCTTTCTGCAACCCCACAGTCACTCGCCAGGCTCCTCTGTCAATGGGATTTCTCAGGCAACAATAATGGAGTGGGTTGCCACCATTTCTTCTCCAGGGATCTTCCCGACCCAGGGATTGAACCCAAGTCTCCTGTACTGGCAGGCAGATTCTTTACCACTGAGCTACAAGGGAAGCCCAACAGATATAGCAAGAAAAATTTAAAATCGGGAAGCATTTCCAAAAACGTCACACAGAAACACGAAGTGAGCGAATGCTGTTGGAAAAATGGCACCACTGATGGACTTGGCTCGTCACAGGGTTGCCACGAACTTTTAGTTTGTTAAGAAAAAAAAAAAGCAGTCTCAGTGAAGCACAATAAAACAAGATCCATACTGATTTAAACGGTGGTTCCAGTACTGGATCCCCTCTATCATAGGTGTTTTGAATACAATTTAGTCATAAACATTCCAAGTTCTCTTAATAGTTTCAGAGATCAAGGCACTTACATGTGTATATCCTTTTTTAATATTAGGGGTTTGTGTTTACCTACAACATATTTCTGATGATAGTAAACAAATGCTTGAATACAACTTTTTGAAGCATTAAGGAAAAAGATGTGTCGTTTAATTATAAAAAGCAGAAGTTTGTTCATTTATTAAGTGGTAGTTTTATTGCAGGGGTACAAGCATGCAAGGAGTCCAAATGAGCTTTGTGGGAGTTGGAACATCATAATATACCAGCTCTGAGATGTCATTGTTTCTTGTCTCTACTTTGTTATTCCTATGTTGCCAGTTCTGACATGTAAAATTAACATAATTTTCAAAATTTTATCATAAAGAAGTAACACCACAGTATAAAGTGTGTAAAATGTTTTCCTTTTGACGTGTATCTGTATATGAGAGATAAAAAAATTCAACCCATTTCAGCTAAGTTAGAGAAAAGGAAATTTATTTTATTCAGTAAAAGCAGTTAATTCTAAAGGGACCCCCCCTCCATATGATACCCATGGGTAAAAATGGATATGAAGAATGTTTAAAACAGCTAATGCAGAATTTGTAATTGAATGAATACCACTGTAGTGGCCAGATCTAAACCAGTTTATTATGGATTTTGGCAAGAGTATTAACCATACTCTATTATTAGTTTCTCATTTAAATTTGCTTTCACAATTCATTTTTATAAAATATTCTGTTTAAAGAATGCCTTTACCCTTTCCGATCTCTCTGCTTAAGCTAAAGTAAAATGTAAAACACTAGTGTAATTGTGGATGGGGGAGGGATTAGAGTATTTTAAACAAACCAAAAAAGAACAGACTTTGCTAGGAAATTAGGGGAGCCTAAAGAGCAGAGAGTTGTAAAAAGTTCAGTTTCTTTAGACATGTAAAGAGGAGACACAGGTTGAATCATTAACTCAAGACCATGCTTGTTTTCAAGGCATTCCTGAAGATACCTTATGAAACAATTTGAAATTATTTCTTGACATCATAGGTTTAATTTGTTTATTTATTGAGGGAAATTTTTTTTACATTTTAGGATGTGTATTAAAATTAAACAAGTGTTGTGAAATAATTTTTAATGTGATTAAATTTTAGCTGTAAAAATTTATAAGTAACTAGAATATTTTTAATTTAGAAAAATTGTGCCCTCAATAATTAAATTATACCTTAAATTTTAACATATTGAATAAAATACAAACACAGTAATCACAAGAGATAACTTTTTTTAATAGTGGTTATACTTTTTATTTTAGATTTCCTTTCCTGGATGAAAATGTTGTCTCCTTTCTAAATTCCCTACCAGTCTGGGAAAAGGCAAACTTGACTTTACCCCGTGGAATTGGTGAAAAACTGATTTTGCGTCTTGCAGCAGTGGAACTTGGTCTAACAGCCTCTGCTCTTCTGCCAAAGCGGGCCATGCAATTTGGATCCAGAATTGCAAAAATGGAAAAGAATAATGAAAAGGCGTCTGATAAATGTGGAAGGCTCCAAATCATCTCCTTAGAAAACCTTTCTGTTGAAAACTAGATGTTTCATAGTGTAACAACATTTACTGAATGGTGGTTTTTTAAAAAAATAAAATACTCTGCTGCTTTATTATTGTATAATGTGGTTTTAAAGTTCATTACATGTATTTTTATATAACTTTGTAGTGCAACCAATTTAATCAAATTGATACTCTAGAGAAAGAGATTACACTTGAAAGAACAACCTGGATATTTTAAACTGTGATATTAATATTGTTTTGAACTCTTAGATGGTTATGTCCCACCAGCAACACTGAAAAAAGGGCAGCTTTTATGGACTCTCTTCATGGTAGCTACATCCAGAAATACTAGTAACTCAATTTGTTATCATTATTATTTAACAGACGAGAGAACTAAGGTTTTGGGGGTTCACACTCCTGATTGATGTGTGGTACATCTCTTTGAAAAGACAGCTCACTGCCCTGCTCTGAGAACTTTTGAAGACTATTTTGAATATTCTCCTGTCCCACAAATCTCTAACGTCCCTCTATTTTCCCATTGTCAGCTCGTGACCTGATTTTCACAGAGAAATCAAAATCAAGCCAAGGACTACTTGGTTTTCCGACACCCAAAGTCCTAACTTACCTGTGTGTGCACCCATCCTTTCTCCCTTCTTGCTATTAGAAAGAGAAATGTATTTAAAATGTTCCAGTATATACCAATTTAAAGTGCATGTTCCTGGTCCCTCATCTTCTATCTCTTGCCTCCCATTCACCTTCCCCCTTTCAACCTTTTCACCTATTTACTGAAGTTCACTCCAATCAGACATCTACCCACAGTATTCATTCGTGACCATGATACCAAGGTCACATTTGGCATCCATCCCCGTTTAGGGCTGACACCCTTTCTAGGTCTGGACGTAACTGGTTCTCCTAAGTGTAGTGGGAAAGAAAGGATACTAGCAGGCGTGTATCAGGGCTTTCCAGCTGGCTCTAGTAAAGAACCTGCCTGCCAATGCAGGAGACGTAAGAGACGTGAGTTTGATCCCTATTGGGGAGATCCCCTGGAGGAAGGCATGGCAACCCACTCCAGTATTCTTGCCTGGAGAATCCCATGCACAGAGGAGCCTGGTGGGCTACAGTCCAGAGAGTCACACAGTTGGACACAACTGAAGCAACTTACCACAAGCATGTGTCCAGATTTTCACACGCCCTGAATTTATTTCCCGTCAAATGCAGTGTTCAAACCAGATTTAGGTATTACCTGAATAGCTTTCAACTGGATGACTTCGTGGTCCTGAGCATTAAATTGATGCTCCTAATGGGAGTAGATAAACTTGAGGTTTGCCCTGCACCCCAGAGTTGAATGTAATGATTTTTATAACAATATAGTTCAATACTAAAGACAAGCCAGGCACTAGTCTGAATTTTATGTGTATTAATTTAATCAACTGAATCTCTAAAGGGAATCTCTAGTTCACTTGTTCTGGCAGGATACTCTGTGTGCATGTTTTTTGTGGGGTTTTTTTGTGGTTTTTGTTCTGTCCCCAGAGGGCCTGATTTTTTACAACTTTTTTGATACTTAATCCCATAAACTGGAATGAAATTCTGTTAATCCTTCAAACAAAGCAAAAGACTTTTCCCAAGATCCCAAGTAAAACAAACCATCTGGGTACCTGAACAAAACCTTTTAGGTAGAGAAATTTACATTACTCATACTTCATAAGTGCAAACATGCAACTCCTAAAGAAGACAGTGATTTGACATCCCTTGCCCTGGGAAAGCAATAACAAATTTACTAATACTACCACCACAGCAGCTAAAATAATGACATGGTTGGACTAAGAGAAATTCTACCTTCAAACAGTTAACCAAAACCCTGCTGCTGCTGCTGCTGCTAAGTCACTTCAGTCGTGTCCGACTCTGTGCGACCCCATAGACGGCAGCCCACCAGGCTCCGCCATCCCTGGGATTCTCCAGGCAAGAACACTGGAGTGGATTGCCATTTCCTTCTCCAATGCACGCATGTGTGCTACATCGCTTCGTGTCCGACTCTGTGCAACCCCACAGACAGCAGCCCACCAGGCTCCTCCGTCCACGGGACCCCAGGCAAGAACACTGGACTGGGTTGCCATTTCCTTCTCCCACCAAAACCCCCTCTGTTGCTAAATTCAGTGAAAAGCTTGGGTTCTCATCTCCCTTGACCTAGAGCAGCATCCGGTGAAGTTGGCCAGTCTCTTCTCTTGGCTTGTATGACCAGACTTGGCTTTCTGCTCTCCTGGCTGCTCGCTGTTGGTATTCTTTCCTGCCTCCACCCTCTCCACGTGACCTTTAAATAATTAAATCCCTCAGGTCTCCATCCTGGGTTCTCAAGTCTCTATTCTCTTTCATGGCGATTCTAGCCATTTCCCTGGCTTCATTTACCCTAAGCCAGCCCAAGTGTATTCATCTAACCCAAGCTGCTGCTTTTAACTCAGATCTTTGAGCTTCCCCGGTGGCTCAGAAGTTAAAGTCTCTGCCCGCAAAGCGGGAGACCTGGCTTTAATCCCTGGGTCAGGAAGATCCTCTGGAGAAGGAAATGGCAACCCACTCCAGTATTCTTCCCTGGAGAATCCCATGGATAGAGGAGCCTGGTGGGCTGCAGTCCACGGGGTCGCAAAGAGTCGGACACAACTGAGCGACTCCAATTTTGCATCTAAGGCACATCTGACATCTCTGCTTGGTTCTCTCATGGGTAAAACTGAACTCTTAATCTTGCCCTGATCCTGCATGTCTGACAAACAGTTGTCGCTACACGACCACCTTCTTTTTAAACTCTCCCACTACTCGATCTGTTACCAATCGTCTCTCCTTACTTCTCAAACGCCCCTACTCAAGCCTGTACCTACCCTCTACTGCCACAAATCGAGCCCAGACTCTTGGGATAAAGTTCAAAATCTTTAAATAGCCTGTGTAGTCTAGCCCTCATCATATTTTTGTGTCCACATCTTTCATGTTGTCCATACAGAGTTTTGTTCCATTGCTCAAAAGTTCAACTTTTTTCTCAGCTCAGTTGCTCGTCACCTATTGTTTCCTATCCTCGGAAATCTACTTCTGAACTCTCTGCGTGTATAGATCTTTATCAGGCTCAGCTTAAAAGATCACTTCCTCCGGGCAGCCTTTCCCAGCCCTGGTCTTAGCATTCCTTCACGTGCTATTATTACACCATACACTTATGGCATTGTTTAAATACAGCTGTATGCTTACTGGAGGAACTAACCTTGGGGCTTTACATCTGCCTTTTCCAGGGTCTCCAGTGCCTAACTCATAACCAGCGTTCTATAAGTGTTCATTGAAGGAAAGAATGATGGTAGAGGAGGGATTCCATTTCAGGACTACCTCAGAGCCTGGCGCTTTGCCAACGCCACCTCTGCTTCTGTGCTTCCTCGGAGACAAATTGTCAAAGTAAGAAATGATAGAGATGGTGGCTCACCTGGTGAAGAATCCACCTACAATGCAGGAGACCCAGGTTAGATTCCTAGGTCGGGAAAATCCCCTGGAGAAGGAATAGGCTACCCACTCCAGTATTCTTGAGCTTCCCTGGTGGCTCAGATGGTAAAGGATCTACCTGCAATGAGGAAGACCTGGGTTCAATCCCTGGGTTGGGAATATCCCCTGGAGGAGAGCATGGCAACCCACTCCACTATTCTTGCCTAGAGAATTCCATGGACAGAGGAGCCTTACAGGCTACAGTCCATGGAGTCACAAAGAGTCAGAGATGACTCAGTAACTGAACTGAACTGGACTTGGGCTGAGTGTTGTGTGCTTAGCTGCTCAGTCGTGTCCGACTCTTTGCAACCCCATGGACTGCAGCATGCCAGGCTTCCCTGTCCATCACCAACTCCTGGAACTTGCTCAAACTCATGTCCAATCCAAATTGGTGATGCCATCCAACCATCTCATCCTCTGTCATCCCCTTCTCCTCCTCCCTTCAATCTTTCCCAGCATCAGGGTATTTTCAAATGAGTCAGCTCTTCGCATCAGGTGGCCAAATTATTGGAGATTCAGCTTCAGCATCAGTCCTCTCAATGAATATTCAGGACTGATTTCCTTTAGGATTGACTGGTTGGATCTCCTTGCAATCCAAGGGACTCTCCAACACCACAGTTAAAAAGCATCAATTCTTTGGTGCTCAGCTTTCTTTATGGTGCAACTCTCACATCCATACATGACTACTAGAAAAATCATAGCTTTGACTAGATGGATCTTTGTTGGCAAAGTAATGTCTCTGCTTTTTAATATGGTGTCTAGGTTTGTCATATTAAAAAGCAGAGACATTACTTTGCCAACAAATATCCATCTAGTCAAAGCTGTGATTTTTCTAATAGTCATGTATGGATGTGAGCAGCAGCAGCAGTAGGTTTGTCATAGCTTTATTCCAAGGAGCAAGCATCTTTTAATTTCATGGCTGTAGTCACCATCTGCAGTGATTTTGGAGCCCAAGAAAATAAAGTCTCTTACTGTTTCCCCATATATTTGCCATGAACTGATGGGACCAGATGCCATGATCTTCATTTTTTGAATGTTGAGTTTTAAGCCAACTTTCTCACTCTCCTCTTTCACTTTCATCAAGAGGTTCTCTAGTTCCTCTTTCTGCCATAAGGGTGGTGTCATCTGCATATCTGAGGTTATTGATATTTTTCCCAGCAATCTTGATTCCAGCTTGTGCTTCATCCAGCCCAGCATTTCACATGATGTACTCTGCATAGAAGTTAAATAAACAGGGTGAAAATATACAGCCTTGATGTACTCCTTTCCCGATTTGGAACCAGTCTGTTGTTCCATGTCTGGTTCTAACTATTGCTTCTTGACCTGCATACAGATTTCTCAGGAGGCAGGTAAGGTGGTCTGGTATTCCCAACTCTCTAAGAACTGTCCACAGTTTGTTGTGATCCACACAAAGTCTTTGGCATAGTCAATAAAGCAGATGTTTTTTTTCTGGAACTCTCTTGCTTTTTCTATGACCCTACGGATGTTGGCAATTTGATCTCTGGTTCCTCTGCCTTTTCTAAATCCAGCTTGAACATTTGGAAGCTCACAGTTCACATACTGGTGAAGCCTCACTTGGAGAATTTTGAGCATTACTTTGCTAGCGTGTGAGATGAGTGCAATTGTGCAGTAGTTTGAACAATCTTTGGCATTGCCTTTCTTTGGGATTATAATGAAAACTGATCTTTTCCAGGCCTGTGGCCGCTGCTGAGTTTTCCAAATTTGCTGGCATATTGAGTGCAGCACTTTCACAGCATCATCTTTCAGGATTTGAAATAGCTCAACTGGAATTCCATCATCTCCACTAGCTTTGTTCTTAGTGATGCTTCCTAAGGCCCACTTGACTTCCTAAGCCCAAGTCCACATTGAGTTGTAAAGGGGTGGTGCGAGGGGTGGTGGTGAGGGACGAATCTTAGCCGGGATGGGCGCCTGCGGCCTCTGGGCGAGGCCCCTCTCACGGGTGTATAGGAGCGCCCTCTCGCGGAGGCGCCGGGCCAGCGGCCCCAAGCCCGAGGACTAACGGCTGCTGCCCGCGCGGGTGGCAGGACCGCAGGCGAGGCCGAGGGCTCCCAGGACCCCGCGGGGGAAGCGGGCCTCCCAGGCCTCTGCTCAGGAGAGTCCCGCCCAGTCCTCCCCTCGCCCTCGGTCACTCGGGATTCCAGACGGTGAATTCGGGTCCAGGCTAGAGACCCTTGGAGAAGACTACCGTCCCTGACCCCGGGAGTACTCTGGGAGCCGGTGTGGATGACGTTTCCTTTTCCTAGATAAACTGTCATCTCAGAGCAGGTTTCTTCCTTTGCCCTGTCCTTTCCCTTTCCCGTGTCTGTGTGGGCACAGGGCTTGGACCTGACGATGGACTTGAGGAATCAGTTTGTTCTGATTCTGAAGGTGTGAAACCTCCGGCGCATCCTCTATTCTAGCCTCTATTCTGTGGAGTTGGGCTCCCAACGCCTGTCGCGGAACTGGGTTCACCAAGTATCCTGCCAGAACCAGCAGCATCTGACTTTTTCAGAAATGGAAATCCTCTGGCCCCACTCCTACCCCACTCAGAATCTCTAGAGTAGGATCCAGCAGTCTGCCGGAACAAGCCCCGGGTGATTTCAACACAGCCTAGATTTTGAGAATCGTTGTACAGAGGGGCCAGTTAAATGAAAAAAATTGTGTATAAAGAGCTGGGTAAATAGATGCTCAGTAAACAGTAGTTAGGTTATTATTCCAGAAATAGAGAGGCACTGCATAGAATCCCTGGAGAAGGCAACGGCACCCCACTCCAGTACTCTTACCTGGAAAATCCCATGGACGGAGGAGCCTGGTGGGCTGCAGTCCATGGGGTCGCTAAGAGTCGGACACGACTGAGCGACTTCACTTTGACTTTTCACTTTCATGCATTGGAGAAGGAAATGGCAAGCCACTCCAGTGTTCTTGCCTGGAGAATCCCAGGAACGGGGGAGCTTGGTGGGTTGCCGTCTCTGGGGTCGCAGAGTCGGACACGACTGAAGCGACTTAGCAGCAGCAGCAGCAGCATAGAATCCCATTTCTATTGAACAGAGATACAACGTTAAGGAAGTATTTCTTGCCTTCGCTTTTTTTTTTTTAAAGCAAGTGTTTGTTTTCTTGCTTTAAGAAAATAAAACAAAAACCCTGAAAAAATTGACCTTGTGAAAATGCCTCTACAACAACAACAAAAGAATAGGTATGCAGCAGTATCTTCTTATATATAAACGTGTTTCTTTTCGATATACTTCTTCGTATCTTGTTACCTCTTTTGAAAAGCATATTATGATTAATGTTAAAAGTTCTACAAGTTTAACTCAGATTTCAACTTTCTTATGCTGCAATTAGTTTAAGCCTGAAAAATATATTAGAACTACCATGAAAGTGTTAGTTGCTCAATCGTGTCTGACTCTGTGACCACATGGACTGTCTACCAGCAGGCTCCTCTGTCCATGAAACTCTCCAGACAAGAGTACTGGAGTGGGTTGCCATTCCCTTCTCCAGGGGATCTTCCTGACCCAGGGATCAAAGCCAGGTCTCCCACACTGCAGGCAAATTCTTTACTGTCTAAGCCACCAGGGAAGCCCATAGAACAACTATATCATCCAGTAATTCCACTTATGTGTATTTATTCAATGAAAATGAAAACACTAACTCCAAAAGATATATAGACCTCCATATTTATTACAGCATTATTTACAACAGCCAAGATATAAAAACAACCTATTGATAGATTAATGGATAAAGAAAGTAGAGCATTTATTTACACATACACAATGAAATATTGTTTAGCCATAAAAAAGAATGAAATCTTGCCATTTGTGGCAACACAGATGGCCCTTCAAGGCATTACCAAGTGAAATAAGTCTGACAGAGAAAGACAAATACTATATAATCTTGCTTAATGTGGAATCTCAAAACAAACAAAAAACAAACCATAGCATAGATACAGAGAACAGTTTGGTGGTTGCCAGAGGCAGAGGGTGAGGTGGGCAAAATGGGTGAAGGGAGTCAAAAGGTACAAACCTCAGTTATAAAATAAATAAGTCATGGGGAAGTAATGTATAGCGTGGCAACGATAGTTAATAACACCAAGACTTCCCTGGTGGCACAGTGGATAAGAATCCACCTGCCAATGTAGGAGACACAGGTTCAGTGCCTTGTCTGGGAAGATTCCACATGCAACTGAGTCCCTGTGCCACAAATGCTGAGCCCACACTCTAGGGCTGGTGATCTGCAACGTCTGAAGCCCGTGCACCTAGAGCCTGTGCTCTGCAACAAGAGAAGCCACCACAACTGAGAAGCCCGTATATTGCAACAAAGATTAGCCCCCACTTGTCACAACTAGAGGAAGCCCTTGCAGCAACAAAGACCCAAAGCAGCCAAAAATAAACAAATGTTTATAGTTAATAATAACATATTGCATATCTGAATATTGCTAAGAGTAAATCTTAAAAGTTCCCATAAGAAAAAAAATTCTGTAACTATGTATGGTAACAGATGTTAACTTGATTTTTTTGTGGTGATCATTTCCAAATATATACAAGTATTAAATTACTATGTTATACACCTGAAACTAACATAATGTATGTCAATTATGTAATGGTTGACCATGAAACAATTAACCATAAAGATGAAAGGCATAGATTTATTTCTTGAGAAATTCAGCTTCATTGCCATGATAAATTTTATTGCTTGTCTTTTCCTTTTCATTTCATTGCAGAAACTTCAAAAAGGACACACTAGAATTAATTAGAAATGTTAAGATTGCCCAAAAAAGGAGCACCTAGATTTGATCAAAATCAAGATGAAGAAACTTACCTGGAAAATTTAGCTGTCCAGAGAAATGCTTCTGCTTTTTTTGAAAAATATGATCGGAGTGAAGTACAAGAGTTGCTAACTACTGCACTAGTTAGCTGGTTGTCTGCCAAAGAAGATGTTCGCTCTCAACTAGACATGCCGTGTGGAATTATGAGTCAAATGAATAACGTAGGCTTCTCCACTGCAATCCTACTAACTCCTGTGGACCCTACTGCCCTCTTAGACTATAGAGAAGTCCATCAGATCATAAGAGAATTGGCTGTTGGAATTTATTGCTTAAATCAAATTCCTTCAATCAGTTTAGAAGCTAATTATGATCAGAGTTCTTCTTGTCAATTACCCCCAGCTTATTTTGATACCAGAATTGGGCAAATTCTGATCAATATTGACTACATGTTGAAAGCACTATGGCATGGAATATATATGCCCAAAGAAAAACGAGCTAGATTTTCTGAATTGTGGCGTACCATCATGGACATTAATCCAGATGGGAAGCCTCAAACAAACAGAGATATATTTGCAGAATTTAGTTCAGCAGGTAAGAGAATTTAACATGTTTTATTTTTATTAGAATCCTCTTTTAGAAATTAAAAGTAATTTATATGTGATTTGGTTTTATTTTAGCCATATTTCTTAAAAGATTTTTTTTTAATTCCAAAGAATCTATCTTTTCAATAATTAACCTTTTTTTTTTCAATGTCACCTTTTGAATCTTGGTTAGAACCCGAACCACAGAAGTGTTTGTTTGCTTTTTACTACATCTGTGGCTAGACTGCTGTGAAGTTCAAATGTATGTGAATAAGATTTACTTGATCACAACAAGGCAGCCTGACTCACCTGCTATGGGTTGGGTATCCAGGTGTTTTTGAGGTTCTGAAGCTTTTTGTGTGCCAGCAAGCAGTACCATCTCTTGGAGATGGTACCTCTATGTCCGGTAATAGAGTCATTTGTCTGGTAATCTGACTATGTCTGGTAATCTGACTCATTTCCATGCAAGGTCATCAACTTCTGTTCAGAGGAGAGTCCAAGAGTAGTGAGTTTATGCAGAAATTCTCCTCCTCTGGGGGAGAATTAGTCTGTGATGTTGCTGGAATCAGCACGAATGCCACTGGATAAGTGCTTATATCCTCTGCTCCTAGGACTGAAGGGTCACTGGCTACTAAAAAATCATAGCCATAACTGGAACCTAAAAATCTCT
The DNA here is from genome assembly GCF_003369695.1 of Bos indicus x Bos taurus. NCBI lineage: Eukaryota > Metazoa > Chordata > Mammalia > Artiodactyla > Bovidae > Bos > Bos indicus x Bos taurus. Next base: position 6,411,444 of record NC_040077.1, on the reverse strand, counting down.
TCTTGTTGTTCAGATCTTGGGATGATTAGGGTGAAGTAATGCGAAAGACTGCCAGTAATAGCTAGTAAATTCCATTAATTTCTGCATTCCCTTGACTGGTCTGGTAGTTCTCTCTTAAAGGGTACTGATATTTTAACATCCTATAGATACATTGTTGATGAGAATATGGCATGGTCAAAATCTTAAAAACTTTTGTTAGCATTCACCCAGAAGTTCTATCATTTCTGGTAGTTTAGGACCTTCAAGGCTAGTTCAGGTCACATAAAATATAACTAAACTAGGATATAATTTTAGTAGTCAATGACTCTTCTATCCTGGAAATTGTCTAGTGATCTACTAACTAGTCACTGGAAGGCTATAAGGAGCATGGCACAAGTCAGATGATGTTTCTGCCTGCTTGCATTGACCAAGACATGTCTGGAAAACTAGGTTTCATGATTTGCTCTCCTTGATCGAGATGGTGACAGGAGCTCTGTGAAGATCTGAGCTCCATGGAGGGTATGAAGGATCAGCAGGAGTGGATGGCAGCTTTTGACAATGTTAGAGCTTTGACAATCCCGACAAAAATTGGGTTTTTGCCTTTTTTCTGTTTTCACAAAAATCATTTTGAGGCCCTCGTTGGAGAAGAGGTGGGACTAAAGAACCAGCATTGCAAGCTGGCATGTGTCAAGCAAAGCACAGGCCGGACATGACAGATTAACTGTTAAAGAAACAATGGCCCCTCTTTAGATTCTAGGTAGAAACTAGGTAGGTACCCAGGTGGAAACTTCCAGTACAGAAGTCAAATTCTGGAGCGTGATGAGAGTTAGAGGCGCACATGGAGGATTCAGCCATTCATATGTAAAAGTCCCAAGAGCCTCTGGGCCATCTCGTGAGAGCGTCAGTCGTAGGAAGAGACATCAGCAGGGCAGGAGGGAGCACATGCTATTGAATCCAGCTGTCGGTCACATCTGAGGCCACTCTCTATGAGGACTCCCTCACAGGGGTGCTCCTGGTTGAGGGGATCAGAGCCACATGGAAACATCCTAATCAAGTTGTGGGTGGAGCTGGGGAGCACCCAGAGACTGAAGTTGTCTGTCTTCCATTGTCTACATTTTCAGGGATGATATTCAGAATTAATCATAAGCACTGGCCAGCTAGAACGGGCATCAGTAATAATGCTGAAACAAGATCTTAGAGGCCTCCCGCTTGCCATATGTACCCTTTGCTGGATCATGAAGCTTTCTAGACTGTCCCCCGGGAGGGTGGCATTCAAAGAGCTCAGGGCTAGAGCAATTCAGTTTACCAAACAATATCAAAGGTTTCAGTATTTTAACAATGTAGCCATATTGGTATATAGCTAAATATCAGTCCTGGATATTTCTACTTAATTCTTCTTTCCTGGATGAGAATTCATGCCTTGACTATTATGATCCTCCCTTTAAACTATCTCAAAATCATCCACTTTGGTTCATCTCAGCTACAGCACCCTGATACAAAACATCCTTTTCTCTAGCCTGACATACTGCAACCGCCTTCTGACTGCTCTCTCTGCTTATGATCCCTTTTCACTGAAAATGAATGAGGCTAGAAATCGTGCAAATCCTGTCAGTCTACAACCATGTGCCTTGGGAGGAATACTGTGTTACACCAAAGCACTTTGTAATATTGGCTGCCGAGCAGTCAAAGAAGTGCCTCTTATGTGGATAGAGATTTTCTTCTCCCTCGCACTGTTCAGGAGTCTGCTGAAGACCTGGCAGCATCAGCATGCCCCAGGCACTGTAAGGACGGTATAGTGCAAACGATGGTAAAGGACGCAGACACCAGAGTGCTGGCGCAGTCTGCAGGGGGAAACCTCAGTGAGACAGCAGGGATTGGTACAGGTTCCCATCAGCCACCACAGCAGGAGCATCCCGTGAAATCCTGCAGGGCCAAGCATCAGATTTCGGGAAAGGCACCTGGACCCTTAGGAGAGGGAGCTTTTATGCTGCATGCTTAAGGATGTACAGGGTCAGGTACCAGCATACCAGTGCAAAGTGGACTAGCCTAGGTTGCCCCCCAAATTAGGGTCTGAAATGAGGACTTAAGTCAGGGCAGTTTATGGAAAATGACTCCAAGGGACAGGAAATGCATAGAAAAGGAGGAATCATCAACCCAAGGATACGCTGCTGAACTTTCACCACTTAGATAAGTAGTTACGGTTTGGCTGGGACCCTGTGGAGTCACACAGAATATACTTCAGGATTGTCAGCCTGAGGGATGGAGGAGGGGAACATGTATTCCCTGGCTCCTCTCCTGCATTGGTCAAAGATTACGTGGGAGTTAACTCTGTGTGCAGATTTGTTCATCCATCAGAGTGGCTGACTGGATTCCATCAGGAGTCCAACACAGCAGTGAAGAGAAACCCCAGGGCAAAAGTAAGGGCCAGATGGCGCATCTGAGGCAAGGTGTGGTCAGGTTATATCTGTGTGGAGCTGGTCCATGCAATAAGAGCCAGAGTGAAATATAGATTGCCAGGGAACGCAAGGTGTCTGATATACAGTGTGACTCATGGCAATTTGGCTTTAGCCCCATGCTCCCAGTTTAGTTCTGGTAGTTGCTGCTATATAGCGGCAAGAGGCTGGGAAGACTTGCTATTTCATCTTTCATGGTTGGAGAAAGAGCACCTCCTCTCTTGACTGTGAGTCTGGGTTCAAACCTTGCAACTGACCATGTGATTGTCTTAAAAACTGTGCTAAAACGGATTTCCAAGGAACTCTGCAGGAAGCCAACAATATTGGGGGGAAGGAAGACTTTTGTGAATCAGTGAGGACAAGACCAAGTTCAGCTCTCTAAGAGCTTTGCATAGCACAAAACCACCAGGAAACACCACCCTTAGGAAAACAGTAGCAACAGTACTGGAGAATGCAGCACACCAAAAATCTGGTCCTACTCTCCAGTTTGCTGAGAAAGATACTAATTAGGGCAGGTCCCTTGATCTGAGGACCTTATTTAATACCCAAAGCTGGTAGAGTGAAATGGTTATTTTTTTATTCCTTGATCTTTGTCTGGAATGCTCTATCCCTCACCCCACTCCCCACTCTTCTGCATTCCTTCTCAGGTTATTGCTACTCATTTTTGAGTGCTTGATTCAGACACCACCTCCTCTGTGCACATTGTACCACTTTTTATTGGAATTGTTGGCTTCATCTCTGTCTTCCTTAATAGATCTGTGCTTGAGAACTTGAGAGCACAGAAATGTGTCTTTTTTTGTCTTTAAATTCTCATTACACCTGCAGTGCTTTGTTGTTATTTAGTCACTAAGTTGTGTCCAACTCTTCAACCCCATGGACCCGCCAGGCTCCTCTGCCATGGAATTTTCCAAGATCTTCCTGACACAGGGATCGAGCCTGAGTCTCCTGCATTGGCAGGCGGATTCTTATCCACCAAGCCACTGAGCCACCAGGAAGCCCCCTACAGTGCTTCAGTTCAGCTCAGTTCAGTCGCTCAGTCGTGTCCGGCTCTTTGCGACCCCATGGACTATATAGTCCATGAAATTCTCTAGGCCAGAATACTGGAGTGGGTAGCCTTTCCCTTCTCCAGGGGATCTTCCCAACCCAGGGATCGAACTCAGGTCTCCTGCATTGCAGGTAGACTCTTTACCAGTTGAGCCACAAGGGAAGCCCTTTTAGTTTGAGGAACTCATGGATAAATAGTGCTTTTAACTATGATAAGGAATGAAAGAAAAGCAAATTTGGGGGAGAGGAAAAATGGATTTTGTTTGGGAGTGCCTCTAGGACATTCAAGTAAAGATATTTATTCATTTTAGTTCAGTCGCTCAGTCATGTCTGACTCTTTGAGACCCCATGGATTGCAGCACGCCAGGCCTCCCTGTCCGTCACCAACTCCCAGAGTCCACCCAAACCCATGTCTGTTGAGTTGGTGATGCCATCCAACCATCTCATCCTCTGTCATCCCCTTCTGCTCCTGCCTTCAATCTTTCCCAGCATCAGGGTCTTTTCCAACGAGTCAGCTCTTCACATCAGGTGGCCAAAGTATTGGAGTTTCAGCTTCAGCATCAGTCCTTCCGATGAATATTCAGGACTGATTTCCTTTAGTAAATCGCTGGGGGGCCTCTCCCCAGATGCCATTATCTTTCTGACTGGTCTGTTTCCTTCTGTCTCCTGCTTTGAGGGGGCAGTGAGTCTGGTGTCCAAGAAGTGGAAGGGGCTGTGGAGCTCTTCATTCCCTCTTCTTCCAATATCTCCACCTTTCTGCCTCTCTGGGGTGAGAACTGACTCGCTGCATTTTGACTCCCATCCACCCAAGCCACAAAGTTTTAGAGGAATCAGCAATGCTCTAGCTTGTATTTAGATCTATTTTAACTGTCAGAAACACTTCAGTTTCTTCTTCATCTCAATAATTTATCTTAGTCTTTTGCAAAAGGGATATGAATCATAGTGGTCATCTTAAAAATCCAAGCCTATTCTTGCTTTTTAAATATGTAGATTTGAGGAAGAAGAAAAGGAAAAAGAAAGTGGGGAGGCACACTGATGTATTATTTACATTGTAAGGCACGTATGTTACACACAAGCACCATATTTTCTACCAAGTGATATTTTATGATTCTAAGCCATTGTCTCAAGCCTATTTTAAAGTTGCTTTAAAAAAGACAACTTTAAGACAAATTGTCTTAAAAAAGACAATTTGACAACAAGAAAATGACAATTTCATTATAAATGGAAAGAAAATGTAATAAATTTGTCATTTATAGTATAGAATAAAACTAAGTTTTAATTCTTGTTTCATTATGATTAGTTAGTAGGAAAGTTATTTATTGTATATATTTAGCTTCTGTTATCAGCAAGGAGAAGAAATGTGTATTATAGGAACTGAATAAACAAATATACTTTATGCCCAAGTAAGAAGCGGAGTCTTTGCTTAAAGGAAGATCACATTTCTCTTTTGTTCTTCCATATTTTCTTTGATTAAACATGAGACATGTTATTATCTTTCCATGGTGTTGTATTATTCCTTCAAAGAGAATGAAAATCAATTCTTTTTAATTTCACCAGCTTCTCTCTTTCTTTACTCTGCTTAGTTATCATGTATCTGTCTGCTTTTCTTCTTTGACAGTTTCAGTGGTATTTCATTATTCCTTTGCTGTCATTTTGGTAGAATTTTGAGGTGAAACTGTATTCAATCTATTTATCCAGAAGCCAAGTATGAAAATTTCACAATCTTAAATTTTTCTTTTTTACTGTGAAGGTTTGATTGATATTACAAAGGATCCAGACTTTGATGGAATCTATAATGAAGACATGAATGAAGATCCAACATATAATCCCAATAGCCCTGAAGAAAAAGCTGTATTTATGAAATATGCAGAATATATCCTACTAAAGATGACATTCAGCACCACACAAGTTCAACAGTGTGAAAATGTTTTTATATTTGAAACAGCCTACTGGCTTACTAATGCTATAAAATGTAATCAGGATAATCTTGATATTTGTACCTACCAGAGATTACATCAAAGATTATATCTTCAAAAAAAGATTATTCAAAAACACTTGGAGAAGAAAAAAGAAATCAGGAAAGGGATAGGATACCTAAAATTAATATGTTTTCTGACTCCATTTCTACTGAGCTTAAAAAAGAAGATGAAAGTTCCATATTTAAGTGGTCTGCTTCAGCCTTTTTCAGGTAAGAATACTGCCCAAATTATATTTAAAATGTAGATATATATTGAATTTATGTTTAAACTCAATTCTGTTTATAGTATGTGGATCCAAGCATATAACCAAGCTATAGCATGTTAAAAATGAAAAACATGTTAAGGTTTGACAGAACACAACAAAATTCTGTAAAGCAATTACAAAAAAGCAATCTGCAATTCCTTCAGTTAAAATATAAATAAATACAAAACAAAATGTGATGTCTCCAAAATAATTAAAAATGCCTGGTGTATTCACATAGTACAAGGCAAGGTACATATCTTTATCAAGTACGAGGATGATTGAAAAACAAAATGATTTCTGAGATATGTTATGTCCGTGACAGTATGACGCTATATCATAGTTCATGCACAGGAGAAATTCAGTGCACTTCTGCTCAACATCCCTATTGTGTTTTTCAGGAAAATTAGAAATTGATCCAGATTAATATGGGGCAGTAAAAGATCATGAATGGTCTTACATTTCTGAAAAAAAAGATGAAAATATATTAAAAGCTTTAGTAATTGGTCCGATAACAAAAGAGTAGACGGAGCTGAAATAGGGTCATGTTTATACGGAATTTGACAGGAATACAGAGAAAACTCTTCCTCCCACCCAGATTAGCACACAAATTGCATGTTTTTGTTGGTGGTTAAACATATAGGCTTATTTATAGCAGGTTTTCTATTCAGATGGCAGATTTTCAGTAGAAATTTTGCAAATCATTTAATAAAATTTGTGTCATGAGAATTATGATAGTGAAGCTTGTAATCCATACCTGTAAACTATTTAAAAATGAACTCATGACAATCTTGTCCAGGGATGCGGGTGGGGGCAGTGTCTCGTGTATGGAACTAATGTGCTCTTAGAGGATGTTAGCTGTACCTGTAATGACTTACTACTTAAATTATTGGAAACAAATATGACTAAATGTTAATAATTAATTTCCATGTGGTGAGATTTGGGTGTTACATTTTTCTTTGTAATTTTCTGGACCTTTTGCATTCCTTATAATATATACCTTATATTGATGAAACTATATTCTGCTCACAAGTCAAAATACTGAATAAACTAATCCTTGCCAGGATTTTAGAAAATTATTTTTAAAAATAAATGTTATATGTGTAGCTTTCTAGAAAAATGAACTGATTATTTTTGTCATATGAGAGATACTCACATTTTCTTTATAATGTCTCTCTTCCTTAACTAGCTTGGGTAACTTTTGTTTATTTAACTAGAGAGTCTCCATGGCACAGAGTTTCAAATCTCTATTGATAATGGAGGTATAATATTAGTTGTGAGCTCACATATAGTAATTAATAAGTGAATTAATGTTTTGAGTATTCTTTTGAAATGTCTGTACAAGGAAACTATCAAAAATGCCCAAAACATATGATATAAATATATTTCAATATTTAAAATATACATTGAGCATATATTTTATAGACTACAATTGTGAAGATTTCCATTTCACATGGATTCTTTTCACTTTATGTAAAAATGATTTGAGACCTCCAAAATATGACTGCTTATATTCTATTGTTGAACTTTTAAACAAAATTTTGTTTTCATTTTTTTGAGATGACAAGGTCAAGACAGAGCGAGAATTGCCTCCATTTATTTATGGACGAGATTTTAAATGCCAAAATTTTCACTACAAAGAGGATCAGTATTTTCATATTCATGGAGGAATTGAATTTGACATCAGCACCCCTTCAATTGAGAATGCTTCGGAAGATTTTAAGGTTTACATTATTGTTGTTCCTGAAATTGTTCGTCATTTCACAACTCTTTCATCCTATTCTCCAACCAGAAGGAGTTTCTGTTGGTGCAGGCCCTAGGCGGCTCTCCAGATGACGACCTCCACAGCTCGCTAGTCTCTTCATACATTGCATAACATACACGAATTAAGTGCAGGTCTGTGTAAGGTCCTGTGTTAAATGTCAGAGGCACAACTATCATCCCTGCAGACTTTATAGGCCATATTTGCCCTGGAATAGTTAACCAAGTACAGAAGAAATCCCTGAACATTAACTATGTATTCTTCCATTTTTTTCTCAAGGATTAGCATTAAAATGGAGATCCTCCAGAGTTTGAGAACAATAGTTCTTCATCTGGAAAACACAATACATTTCAATTGTCTTTGCTTTTCTACCTTCTCCATATTATATTTCTTGTAAAAAAAAAATTTCCCTCTAATCCAAATTAGGGATTGTATACATTCAGTTATTATCAGGGTCTCTTGGGATATTTTATTAAAAACGTGTTCTTTACATGTATAAAATTTCATCTAAAATAAGTCTTACAATTGTTTATACTTGTTTTTTTAGTAACATAATTTATATTTTAGAATAACTTAGAAAAAATACGGGATTGTGCTGTTAATACATTTGCAGAAGACTCAGGATACAAAGAACATTACTCAATACCAGTCGTGAAATTTAATGGAAAAAGGTAAGGAACTTTTAGTAACTGCTCACAGTCTCACAACTTGTTGAAAGAAGAAAAGAGGAAACTGTCAAAATGAAAAGGCTAACTTCAAACTTCAGGATGGAGATCCCAGAACAATAACAGTCCCCGTGAATGACTGCTGCTGCTGCTGCTAAGTCACCCCAGTCATGTCCGACTCTGTGCGACCCCATAGACGGCAGCCCACCAGGCTCCCCCGTCCCTGGGATTCTCCAGGCAAGAACCCTGGAGTGGGTTGCCATTTCCTTCTCCAATGCATGAAAGTGAAAAGTGAAAGTAAAGACACTCAGTCGTGTCCGACTCTCAGCAACCCCATGGACTGCAGCCTGCCCGGCGCCTCCGTCCATGGGATTTTCCAGGCAAGAGTACTGGAGTGGGGTGCCATTGCCTTCTCCACCATGAATGACTGCAAACTCTCTTAAGTATTAAATACTAGATTTATGACTCCGTATACCTTGATACAGTTTCCCTGGTGGTTCAGTGGTAAAGAATCCACCTGCCAATGCAGGAAATTAGGGTTCACTCCATGGATGGAGAAGATCCCCTGGAGAAGGAAACAGCAACCTACCCCAGTATTCTTGCCTGGGAAATCCCATGGACAGAGGCACCTACAGTCCTCCGTAGCCTCATGGCTACAGTCCATGGGGTCACAAAAAGGTTGACATGACTTAGCGTCTAAATGACAATAACACCTTGATACATTCTGTGTAATAATCCTTAGACATGGTAATTCATTCTTATAATGAACACAATGGTTAAATGGGGATGGAGGTGTTTTTGTCACAGAAAATTGTAACTGTTATAAAAAAGTTTTGCCAGCATTCCCAGTCAGAAAAACTTAAAAAAAAATTTTTTTTAACAGCTACTATGTGATCAGTTTTGAACTTGAAATTTTCTATCAGCAACTGTATAAGACACAGTGGTGGGGAGCCATAAATGAAATAGTGAACAATTTGAGGCTAAAAAGACTTCCACTGACAGATGCTCAATTACATGAACAATTTAAGAAAAAATTTGGTTTCAAGAAAGCTATGAAATGCAAGGTATTTCAGTGATTACCACATAATTTAGTATAAGAAATTATAAATAAGTAGGTATCTCAAATTTTTATCATAGGGATAAATAATGGGTTAAATGAAGTCTTTAATATACAATTAAGATTCTACATTTTAGTAGCTGAAAATTCTGAGTTATACATTTCTGGCCAAGTTACAAAACAAATTGTTTATGAATGGAATTGTGATTAATCTTAATAACGGCTAGTATTTATGGAGTGCTTATTTTGTATGCTAGGCACTGCTACAAATTCTTTCAACAAACTCTTTCTAGACACTAGACTATTGTTATCAATCCTATTTTACAAATGAGAAATTTGACATGCAGTGAGTTGAGGGTCTTTCCCAAATCACACAGCTAGTAAATTACAGAATCAGGCTTCAGTTGTGGGGACCAAATCTAAGGAACAACCCTGGCATCCTAAATCACATCTCTGCTTCAATATGCCTTGGCTTACAACTTTTGAAACTGATAAATTAAGTGGTGAGCTCACCAATTTCAAAGGACACATTGGCATTTATTTGTTTTAGTGTCCATAAATGATAAGTATTGATAAACTTAGTTTAATTTTAAAATATTGAGTAGTCAGAACAGCTAAAAATGGGACATTTTCACCTCTCCACTTTGAGACATAAAGCAAAGAAGACTACTCTTGTAGCTATATATTTCAAGTCTCTGGACTTCTAAGTTAGACTGCTCTTAAGTTAGAGAAGGAATTTGATGTCCATTTGCTTTTTAAATATTTCAGAAGGGTATTTGTCTACCTTGCATGAATTGTCTCCTAAGAAAAAAGATCTACAACTTCTCCTTTAAAAAAAGGAAGGAAAAAAAATCCCCCCAAATATTTTTGAAGTTCTCAGAGTTTCTTTATAGCCCTAACAACTTCATTGCCCAGTGAGACACTTTACACATGGATCTTGTGAAAATTCTACTGTAATAAAACACCAATCATGTGATTACATAAATATAGTTCATTGTCCTTTTTGTCCTTTCACTAAATTTTAGGTGCATTTGGAAAACACTAATTCTGACCTTCCTCATAATTTTAGAGTATCCCATTTGGTATGAAGTCTGCTGTTGAAAGAGGATTATATGCTGTTTTCCATACATTCAGCCGTAAAACCTCAAGCTCGACGATCAATATTTCGGACGAGGCAGGTTACGCTGTTTTCCATCATGCTGCTCTACATAACAGAGTCCCGATCATATGTCAGCTGTGCAATGCCAACTTCAACGTCAATCAGAGACGCTTCATTATACTCAGCCAAGGTGCCATCACGTTTTTATCTCTTGAAATGTTTTTCTTTTACTTCAGCATTACAAATGCATGTTGATTTTAACACAAGGTTAAAATTTAGTATTGGAGACGAGAGCACAGTTGTTTCGGTTTTACTTATCTCAGAGGGGCTCCTTTTAGTTTTCTAAGTATCACCTGTTGCTCTCTTACATAGTATTATTCATCTGTTTACTGTGTTTCCTTCATTGAATAGAAGCTCCGTGAGGGCAAGGATTTGGCTTACTTTGTTTGCCATGGTGCCCTAGGGCCCAGAGGAAAACCTGGCATTGGTAGATGCTTGAGAAATACTTGTTGAATGAATGGCATGATGGTGAATTCAGGGTAGTATTTGATAATCACTGACATAATTAATATACACTGATGTTCCGTAGAAATTCTGAGAAAAGGGAGATAATTAGAGATCCCGACAGAACACCCTGTTCTTATCCCAGGTTCTTAACCAGGTAATAGTTTCTTCATACTACATAAACATATGTAATAACAAAACATTCCTCTGTAACCATAATTTTAGGATTAATGACCCCTTTAAGGCTAACCTGGTTTAAACTTTAAAAAGCAAAATTTCCTGATTATTAGAATTACATACATATTTATATGTTCATTGGAATAAATTTAACCAGTATAAAAATAATACAATTGAAAATGAAAGTAGAAGCCCTCCATAACTGAAGAGGGGAAATAAGGTCTGATGCAACAATATTGGCAGTAAGAAATGGTGATTTTATATTTTAATATGTTGTCTTAAGAAGCTGTGTTAAATTTTCACACCAAAACAAAATGTGCTGCTTTAATCCTATTGACTGTTGAACGATTTCGTACTCTGTCAGTATAATTGAAATGTTTTGGCACTAAAATGCTTCTATTACTTAATTAAAATATTCAGCAGACAATGAACTTAGTTAAAATAGAGCAAAATTCAGTCAAAATGTAGTAGATGGCCTGTTATTTGAAGATGTGTTTTAAGAGTTTTTGATGTTAAAAAAAAAAAAAAAAGCTTTCATAATTAAAGTTTCTGTGTCGTATTGTGACTACATAGACTTCCATTTGCTGAGAACTGAGTAGAGCTTGAGATATGGAAAATATCTAACTACCGGCAATGTCTGTGTATTATGACCTCACCAACACAGAGCTGTCCCCTGTGAATTTGGGCCAGCCCTGTGGGAGGCAGCACTCCTGGGTCTGTCTGATGGCATACCAGGCGCATACCCACGCCTAGGTGGCTCTGCCAGAAGTTACACTCAGTCCTGTTTGATGTAATCCTGTCACCTGCATCTCAACATAGTCATTTTGTTCACCTTCATATGAGTCAGTTTTGACTAATTTGGGAAACTGTTATGTATTAATAATCATACTTCTATATGTATTCCTTTTTAAAACAGAGTCATCAAAAGTAGACATGAAAAAAGAAAGAAATGGTAAGACTTAAGTAAAATATTTCACATTTTTAAAAGTTCACTGCATATATTAAAACTTATAGTATATAATCTTCAAATTCTGTCACATGAGGATAACACAAAATTATCTTTCTGTACAATTTGAAGTGTACACTTTTTCTACCTGTGATTATGTATTCATATTTTTTCAGTTTGGGCAGTAGATCCTTTTTTAACCACGGAATTTGCAAATTATCTCTACTTATTTTTATAAAATCAGGGCCTAAAATGGGTTTTATGCCCCCAAAATGAGCAGTTAATATTATTTAGATATGTGCCACCTAGTGACAGGCACATTCTGTGCAGTCTGAGAATGCATCGTTCTTGCTGAGGGGAGACTTTAACTCAAGTGTTGTATATGCAGAAATCAGAAAAAGTTTTACAGGATATACTATATATATATATATATAAGACTATACCTTCATACTCTATATAAGATAATTCAAAGAGGGTTTATTTTTAAAGAAATCATTTGCAAAGACCTGAATTTTGTAAGGGGAAGAGTGATGGTCATTCAGTTGTGTCTGACTCTTTGCAACCCTAAGGACTGTGGCTCACCAGGCTCCTCTGTCCATTGGCTTCTCCAGGCAAGAATACTTGAGTGGGTTGCCATTTCCTTCTCCGGGGGATCTTCCCAACCCAGGGATCATGCCTGGGTCTCCTGCATTGCAGGCAGATTTCTTCTCATCTGAGCCCCCAGGGAAGCCTGGTGGAAGGGCAATAGTTATGCAAACCAGCCTCTTGCCATTGATGGAAGAACAACTAACCAGAGGTGACCAGGGGGTTAGGTATCCTGACTTCACCTTTTCCTCCTCCAGTCTCCTGCCAGGGCTCCCACGGGAAGTTACAGACAAGAAGACACAGGGCAGGGGCTGCAAAATCTGCAGAGGCCTGCAGAGTCTGAAGAGAGCAAGAAGGGTGGTAGAGGGAGGTGAGTGGCCTCGGGGGACAAAGGAAGCTTATCTACTGGCCCATCTACACTGTAGGAATTTACAGCCCAGTAAGGCTTCCCTGGTGGCTCAGATGGTAAAGAATCTGCCTGCAATGCAGAAGACCTGGGTTTGATCCCTGGGTCAGATTTCCTGGAGAAGGCAATGGCTACTGACTCCAGTATTCTTGCTTGGAGAATCCCATGGGCAGAGGAGCCTGGTGGGTTACAGCCCATGGGGCCACAAAGAATAGGACACGGCTGAGCAATGGTATACTTCTTGCATTCATGCTCTATTTTTTTCTTTTTCTTTTCTAAATATTACTTATGGCTACCTTGTATAATATTTATTTGTTTACTCTGACTCCCTGAATTGAATATAAGGTCTATAAAGGGCAAGGATTTGGTTTACTTTGCATTGGTATCCTAGAAGAAAGCCCAGCATAGTAGGTGGGCAGGAATGGTTACTGAGTGAACACATGATGGATGAAGGCAGGGAAGTATTTCACAATCACTGACATTATTCGTATAGAGTAATGTACTGTAGACGTTCAGGAAAGAGAGGGAGAGAGAAAGGTCCCAAGAAAGCATCTGTTCTTTAGACCAGAGTTCTTTCTTTACCCGAGAATTTCTTCGGACTATATAAATCCCTCCAGAATGTCCCTGATTCGAGGAGACTAGGACAGTGTATCTCAGCCTCAGTACTCCTGACGTGATGGGCTTGCCAGTTCTGTGATGTGAGGGCTGCCTGCGCACTGTAAGATGTCTAGTAGCGTCCCTGGCCTCTACCCACTAAATGCCACTAGTGACCCGCACTCCAGACGTGACGACCAAAAACACCATCAGACATTGCTTATGTCAAGGGGGGGGCACTTTATCCCACTATTATGGGGTAAAACTTTCAAGTGTGTAGGAATCACATGTATCTTGTTAAATGAAGACTGATTCAGAGGGCCTGGGTGCGAGCCAAGATCCTAAATTCCTATTAAACATACTTTAAAAGGAGTAAGAGGGGGATGTAAGAATATTATTCCTGCCCCTAGGTTTTTTGGAAGAGGATAGAGAGGAGAAGGAGAAGACCCTGTGGAGGTTTCTGCTTTTGGGTTTCTGCTCCAGTAAGCTGTGGTTCTCTGTAATCTTCCTGTCTACCACTCTAGTTTTAGGAGCAGCATTTCTGCCCTGTGACCTCACTTCTCTAATGGATCTGAGAAGAGCTGTTCATTTTTCAGCTTGTTCAAGCTTTTCTTTGCTATTAGGATGGACTGGGGAATTTTAAGCTACATGCTAGACCAGAAACTAGAAGACTAAGCAATAATTTTAAATAATTAGATTTGGCTCAGATCTTATATATTATTAAAGGCTATGATACAGTCAGCAAAAACAAGACTGGAAGCTGACTGTGGCTCAGATCATGAACTCCTCATTGCCGAATTCAGACTCAAATTGAAGAAAGTAGGCAAAACCACTAGACCATTCAGGTATGACCTAATCAAATTCCTTATGATTATACAGTGGAAATGAGAAATAGATTTAAGGGACTAGATCTGATAGAGTGCCTGATGAACTATGGACAGAAGTTCGTGACATTGTACAGGAGATTGGGATCAAGACCATCCCCATGGAAAAGAAATGCAAAAAAGCCAAATGGCTGTCTGAGAAGGCCTTACAAATAGCTGTGAAAAGAAGAGAAGCGAAAAGCAAAAGAGAAAAGGAAAGATATAAGCATCTGAATGCTTATAAGCATTATAAGCAAAGAATAGCAAGGAAAGATAAGAAAGCCTTTCTCAGTGATCAATGCAAAGAAATAGAGGAAAACAACAGAATGGGAAAGACTAGAGATCTCTTCAAGAAAATTAGAGATACCAAGGGAACATTTCATGCAAAGATGGGCTCGATAAAGGACAGAAATGGTATGGACCTAACAGAAGCAGAAGACATTAAGAAGAGGTGGCAAGAATACACAGAAAAACTACAAAAAAGATCTTCATGACCCAGATAATCACGATGGTGTGATAACTCACCTAGAGCCAGACATCCTGGAAAGTGAAATCAAGTGGGCCTTAGAAAGCATCACTACGAATAAAGCTAGTGGAGGTGATGAAATTCCAGTTGAGCTATTTCAAATCCTGGAAGATGATGCTGTGAAAGGGCTGCACTCAATATGCCAGCAAATTTGGAAAACTCAGCAGTGGCTACAGGACTGAAAAAGGTCAGTTTTCATTCCAATCCCAAAGAAAGGCAATGCCAAAGAATGCTCAAACTACCACACAATTGCACTCATCTCACACGCTAGTAAAGTAATGCTCAAAATTCTCCAAGCCAGGCTTCAGCAATACATGAACCATGAACTTCCAGATGTTCAAGCTGGTTTTAGAAAAGGCAGAGGAACCAGAGATCAAATTGCCAACATCTGCTGGATCATCAAAAAAGCAAGAGAGTTCCAGAAAAACATCTATTTCTGCTTTATTGACTATGCCAAAGCCTTTGACTGTGTGGATCACAATAAACTGTGGAAAATTCTGAAAGAGATGGGAATACCAGACCACCTGACCTGCCTCTTGAGAAACCTATATGCATGTCAGGAAGCAACGGTTAGAACTGGACATGGAACAACAGACTGGTTCCAAATAGGAAAAGGAGTATGTCAGTCTGTATATTGTCACCCTGCTTGTTTAACTTCTATGCAGAGTACATCATGAGAAACACTGGGCTGGAAGAAGCACAAGCTGGAATCAAGATTGCTGGGAGAAATATCAATAACCTCAGATATGCAGATGACACCACCCTTATAGCATAAAGTGAAGAAGAACTAAAAAGTTTCTTGATGAAAGTGAAAGAGGAGGGTGAAAAAGTTGGCTTAAAGCTCAACATTCAGGAAACGAAGATCATGGCATCTGGCCCCATCACTTCATGGGAAATAGATGGGGAAACAGTGGAAACAGTGTCAGACTTTATTTTTGGCGGGGGAGTGTGGCGGGGGGGCTCCAGAATCACTGCAGATGGTGACTGCAGCCATGAAATTAAAAGACGCTTACTCCTTGAAGGAAAGTTATGACCAACCTAGGTAGCATATTCAAAAGCAGAGACATTACTTTGCCAACAAAGGTCCATCTAGTCAAGGCTATGGTTTTTCCAGTGGTCATGTATGGATGTGAGAGTTGGACTGTGAAGAAAGCTGAGTGCTGAAGAATTGATGCTTTTGAACTGTGGTGTTGGAGAAGACTCTTGAGAGTCCCTTGGACTGCAAGGAGATCCAACCAGTCCATTCTGAAGGAGATCAGCCCTGGGATTTCTTTGGAAGGAATGATGCTAAAGCTGAAACTCCAGTACTTTGGCTACGTCATGCAAAGAGTTGACTCATTGGAAAAGACTCTGATGCTGGGAGGGATTGAGGGCAGGAGGAAGAGGGGACAACAGAGGATGAGATGGCTGGATGGCATCACCAAATCGATGGACATGAGTTTGGGTGAGCTCCGGGAGTTGGTGATGGACAGGGAGTCCTGGCGTGCTGTGATTCATAGGGTCGCAAAGAGTCGGACACAACTGAGTGACTGAACTGAACTGAACTGAACTGATGATATAGAACTTAGACTGCTAAGACAGGCAGGAAGCCATTGAAATTTTCTGAGTTGGGAGAAAAACAGTGCTTCACTGAGGAAATACCATTTTGGCTGAGGAATAAATAAGATTTAGGTAGACCCCAATCATAGAGGTATTGTTTGGGAGAAGGAAGCTTTCAGACAGCAGAAATAGCCCAGAGTGATCAATAATTCATCATCCAAATCAAGGAGTTTGAAAATGAATGGGCACTATTAATTATTATGCTGGGCAACAGGCGTAGACCAGTACTTTCCTGGGAGCCTGGAATGTGTGGTCAGTCACTGTATGTTTGAGGAGCTACAAGAATGAAGAGAGCAAGGTGTGTGTGTTGCATTTCTTTCCATCTAACTTACCTCTCTCTCTTTCTTCCCTCTTTCTTCCTTTCTTTTTCTTCTTGGAGGGGAGATGGTTCAGGTTAAGTTGGAGCTAGTGCATCCCTTTTTTGTGAATCATTATCAAGTGGCCTCAGGAAGCCACTAAAGAGTTTTAAACAAGAGGTAAAAAAGATCAGATTTACATTTTGAAAAGTGAATTGGGAAGGGCAAGAGCAAAGTGGGGATATCAGTTGAGGTTCTAAAGATACTTAGACTTGGTGATGTGCATGTGTGCTCACTCACTCAGTCATGTCCAAGTCTTTACAACATCCTGGACTGTAGCCCACCAGGCTCCTCTGTCCATGAGATTATCCCAGCAAGAATACTGGAGTGGGTTGCCATTTCTTATTTTAGCAGATCTTCCCAACCCAGGGATTGAACCCGCATCTCCTGCATTGGCAGGCAGACGCTGAGCCTCTTGGGAATCCCCAGACTTAGTAATGAGAGCTGGTTATGAAGCTGAAATGAGAGGACTCTTCCAGGTTTCTGGTTTATAGAACTGGCTGGATGACAACATCCTGCATGAATTAGGGAGCAATGAAAGAGGATCAAGTTTGGAGGAAAAGATGGGAGGTCAGTTTTGAATATGATAAGTTTGAAGGGGGTGTAGAGATGCCTAGGGAGATAACGGATCTGGAACTTGGAGAATAAATCAGATCTATAGGCATAATCCTAGGAGTCATCAATTTATAGGTTGTAAATGAAGCCATTGAGGAGATAAAAGTCTTAAGGCTCATTTTGACATCAGGATAATGAAAAGGTCCCAAAAGAGACTGCACAATAAGTAGCCAGATAAATTGGAGAAAAATAAGAGGGTCTCATACCTCAAAAGCCAGGGGAAGAAACCATTTTAAAACTGAAGTGTTCAACTTACTGTTGAGAAGATAAGAATTGAAAAATACCCACCAGGATTTAGTGACATAGAGATCTTTTATGAGCATATATATATTTTTAATTTTAAAGAACTTTATCTTACTACAAAGCATTTGAATAAAATGGAAAATTATTTAAACAAGAAATAGTTTATAACACTGATAAGACTATTTTATATATTGACTTAAATTTTCAAATATTTAATATTTTGAGTGTTATATTTATTCTTCATAACTTATAAAGAAGTATTTATTTTTAATGGTCAGGTATCCCAAGTTAAAGAAATATAGAGTTGCCTAAATCCTTTTAGTGATCTTCTTAGAGCTTTTATATCACACAGAACTAAGCTCGGTGGTTGGGCATGATTAATAAAAAGGCACGTTTTTTAGGAATGTTAGATCTTTGAGCACTGAAGTAATTGTCTATCCATTCTAGGTCCAACACCTCTACATCTGGCAGCTCAGGCTTGCTCCTTAGAAACAACCATCTGTCTACTCTGTTTCAAAGCTGATTATACACTTTCTGAAAAAAGAGGCTGGATGCCAATTCACTTTGCTGCTTTCTATGACAATATCTGCATCATAATTGTTCTCTGCAGGAAGGATCCTAGTTTACTAGAAGCTGAGGCAACAGCTGAGTAAGTTACTAATCATTTGTAAAAATACAAATTTCTGCTTTCATGTCTTGCCCCAAGCACTGACCCTAAAAGGAACGGTTGTTATGACTGATTTCAAAGGCTATGTTGGGCTTACTCTGCTGCCTTTTCTGGTCACTCTCTTCTTCTGCCACTTATCTTTAGAATTTATAAAGATCGAACTTCTGTTAACCTATACAAGTTTTCTGGAAGAATAAGGAGTAAGTCCTAGGAACTTTTTCCTAACCTTTTCCCAAAGGGTGGTTCTACAGATTAGTTTATCAAGTTAACTACTTAGTGTCTTAGAAGAAACACGAAACAAGGGAAGGAGGAATTTGTTCTAAATTGAGCCTTATACAACCAGGAGGCCGCTCCAGGCCAAGGTGGACAGACCATGGACAAGAGGAGAAATATCTAGTGGTATCCAAGACAGGAAGACAATACAAAGAGGGAAAAACTTTGCAACAGGGCAACATCCCATGCAATGTTCTGTTTTACAACTTAGCTAGCTCGCGACCTTTAGGGTGAAGGCAAACTTCTCCTGAGGGTACTTTCTTGGCCAGTAATCTAGCTACCAGGCTATTGTTTTGATCTAGGCAGAGTTTCAGATATCTCTGAATCTTCAAACAACTTGTCCATTATTATTCATTGTAGAAACAAATCCTCCCTAGGTTGGGGCAGAGATGCGTGTGGAGAAAGCTTTCTGGAAACCAGGATCTCTGGCAAATAGACTCTGGAAAGAGCCAAGAGAAGTGGAGGTCTGAGTGCAGTTCTTAGTTCTGTCGTGCTTTGACAGTGTGTCTTTGAGCACAAGTGGGGTAAAAGACTGGAAGCACTAAAAACGTCAAACAGTTGAAAATGAGAAGTTGAAGTAAGAAGCTATCTGTGAACATAAGGAACAAGCCAAGGATTTATAGAGAGGACAGTTACCAAGGTTGAGATCTATGTGGAGCTCATGAGAAGTGTGACCATGTGTGATATGGAGACAGATCAGGAGGGTATGACGGGGACCTGCGCGATCAGGACACAGATGGTGGTTAGCATGGGTGTTGAAGTCACTGATAACAGAAAGGAGGCATGTTGGTGAGGCAGCCAATGCATGAGCTAGGATGGTGGAAGGGACCCACTGGCAGGAGGGCAGTGGCAGTGCGGACCTGGAAAGGGTAATATAATCTGATAACCTATTTTTCAAGCGAGGGAAATCAGAGCAATGGTGTTAGAAGTATTATAGAAGTAACCTTTATTCCTACCACTGAGTAGGAGAAAGAAAGGAACAGGAAGAAAACATTCTTGTTCAAATAGAAAAGGGAGAAAACGAAGAGATGTTTACTCATAAAGGACAAGTTTTCCCTGGGCCCAGGAAAAAGAGGATAGAGGAGAGGCCTGGGCCAGCTGGATATTAGTGAGTTTAAGGACAGGCAGCAAGAGAAAGGGGTTCAGAAGGCATGGTTGTAAGGACTAGAAAATTAATATTTGAGGCCATGTAATATGGTGAAAAAAGGAAAGGAGACTATGCATGAAGGCTGTGCTAATAAGCTGATTGTTGGTACTCTCATTCTTTTATGGACAATAAAGTAATCCAGTTTGCTTAAGGTCACATTGTTATTCAATAGATCTGTTAGTAAAGTTATAGTTGAGGTTGCCTTGACAAAGAGGGCCCCAAGTATCTGTATTTTAAATAAGGATAAATGTAGTTCTTTTTCGTGAAGTCTAGGCTGGCGGTCGAACGCTGGTGTAATGGGCTGGCAGTATGAGAAACCAGAGGTCCTGTTGTGGCGTCTTCGTGTGTGGTTCCCCTATTCTGGTACAGAATGACCACTTCTGCTTTCATTATTGTGCCTGCATTCTAGCCTTGAGAGAAAGAGAGAGGACAAGTAATGGCACACTCCATTTCTCTTTAAGAAATCTCCAGGTAACTTCTACTAACACCACACGGGCCAAACTCAGTCGTGTGGCCATACCTGTCCACATGGGAAGTGAGGAAACGTGGCACTGGGCTGGCCGGTCTTGTGCCCAGCCAAAAGACCTTCACTGTCTAAAAAGCAGATACTGAGCTTTTGACAAAAAGTATTGGTTTCCGCCACACTGAGGACGCTGGCATTTGAGAAGTGGACGTGAGTTCTAAAGAGACGGGTTGACACACTGTCTGAGCCTCAGTTTCATCATCTGTAAAATGGGCTGATCATACTTGCCTTGCTCCTTCACCTTCATTCATTGACTTGTTGTGACCAATCAGTGAGATGGCATATTCTAAGACCTCTGTACAGATTATGTCAACTTCTGAACAGATTACAAGGCATGATAACTAAGTTGGGAGGGAGGGTGGGGACAACTAAGGCCAGGGAGGCAAATGTATTTACCTGTGGTATCTACAGAAGAACACTGTGGAAGGAAGAGAAGGTGATGTAGCCACCAGAGTTCCTCCAACAGCGGTTTGGATAGCTTTCCAAAAAGGGATTTCGACACTATACGTGTGCTCAGTTGTTACCAGGTTTTCCTCTGTTTTTAGGAATCAGTGTACCCCACTGCTTCTTGCTGCCACATCGGGAGCCCTGGACTCTATTCAATACCTGCTTTCTCTTGGTGCTAACTGGAGAAAAACAGATATTAAAGGAAATAACATCATTCATTTATCAGTGCTAACCTTTCACACAGAGGTGCTCAAGCATATAATAGAGTTAAATATTCCTGAACTCCCAGTTTGGAAAACATTGGTTGGTGAGTATGGAACACATACTCTCTTTATAAATAAATGTTCTTATCATTATTCAATTTAATTATTGATATGCACTCTGAAATAGAACAAATAAAGCATGCATCATATTTTGAGTTAAAACCAAAAATACAAAAATACTGAACTGTTTTTGTATGTGAAAAATTAGTTTTATTTCTGAATTAAAATAAGATAACCCAGATGATAATTTATACAATTATATTTGTTTTTACTTTTTCAACTTTCTCCAAAAGCAACCATCCTCTGTTTCATCAAAAAAAAAAAAAGAAGAAGAAGAAGAAATAGGAAATTAAAGTTTGAGTGGAAAATACAAGATTTATTCCTCACCTCCTAATTTTAGAAACAGTTTCAGCAACATCTTTCCTCATATTTTGATAATGTTGTATGAAAAAATTCTATTTGCATTCCCCCCACTCAATTTTTATTTGATCTAGCCAGAAATATTATAAAGGTAAGAATTACTGGCCAACTGAATGTACACATCTAATTTTACTCCCTCCTAAGTCCCAACTAAAATTACATGGCAATTAAATAGCAGCAAGCAAGCACTGAAGAGAAAACCAGAAGAAGCAATAAAATGTTGAAAGCAGACAGGCAAATCCCAGGACTTAGCAGACCAGAGAAACCCATTCCAAGCCAACTGTGGGAAAGCTGAGAACATCTCAGATTTGGACTACAAATCCCCACTAGGCTGGCTGGAGAGCTTTCTGCAAAGGCTAACCTGGAAAGACCTACAGATCTAAAGAGGGAATTCTCTCCGACTAACTGGAAACTGGGAATCTGAACCAAGAGAAAAGCAAAGCAAATTTCAAAGATGATAGCAAAGGGAAGTCCCAGAATGGAAAGAGTGTACCCAGACCAGCAGGAAAATGTGGGAGGAATGACCAACAGGTACAGAGAAAACTAAGCAGATGAAATAAAATAAGGAAATTATCACCTCTAGGTGATACATAGATATATGTTTATATATATACTATCTATAGATATAGACAGAGAAATAAATGTAGATATATACTATATCAGCCCAAGAGATACTGGATAGGGTTTTCAATGTTTATTTGTGTGCATATATATCACTGTATATCTTTCCTTCTCTCATTGCTGAGGCTAAGACTTCTAAAACTATGTTGAATAGTAGTGGTGAGAGTGGGCACCCTTGTCTTATTTCTGACTTTAGAGGAAATGCTTTCAATTTTCCACCATTGAGGATACTGTTTGCTGTGACATTGTATATATGATGCATATCTATAGATAGATGTATATATCTATGCTGCTGCTGCTGCTAAGTCGCTTCAGTCGTGTCTGACTCTGTGCGACCCCATAGATGGCAGCCCACCAGGCTCCCCCATCCCTGGGATTCTCCAAGCAAGAACACTGGAGTGGGTTGCCATTTCCTTCTCCAATATATCTATAGATATGTATAGATATGTATATATAATATATATCTATCTAAATCTATATCTGGGCTTCCCTGGTGGCTCAGCTGGTAAAGAATCTGCCTGCAATGTGGGAGACCTGGGTTCAATCCCTGGGTTCAGAAGATCCCCTGGAGAAGGGAACGGCTACCCACTCCAGTATTCTGGCCTGGAGAATTCCATGGGCAGTAGAGTCCATGGGGTTGCAAAGAGTCGGACATGACTAAATGACTTTCACTTACCTTCAAATATATATCTGTATATCTATACCAGATATATAGATATGCATATATATACTATCCATAGATATGTATATAGATATTATGTATATTTATATATAAATAGTATAAATATACCCATATATATAGATAGTATGTGTATATATATATATATATATGGGAGAAACTAAGAAGAGTATCTTGTTACTTTTGATAAAGGCTAACACATTTGAAATACAGTGGTAAGTTGTATCATAGAAAAGCAAGAAAATTCCAGAAAAACATCTGCTTCTGCTTCATTGACTATGCTAAAGCCTTTGACTGTGTGGATCACAAAAAACTGTGGAAGATCCTTAAAGAGATGGGAATACCAGACCACCTTACCTGCCTCCTGAGAAATCTGTATGCAGGTCAAGAAGCAACAGTTAGAACCAGACAGGAAACAATGGACTGGTTCCAAATCGGCAAAGGAGTACATCAAGGCTGTATATTGTCACCTTGCTTATTTAACTTCTATGCAGAGTACATCATGCGAAATGCTGGGCTGGATGAGGCACAGGCTGGAATCAAGATTGCCAGGAGAAATATCAATAACCTCAGAAATGCAGATGACACCACCCTTATGGCAGAAAGTGAAGAGGAACTAGAGAACCTCTTGGTGAAAGTGAAAGAGGAGAGTGAAAAAGCTGGCTTAAAGCTCAACATTCAAAAAATGAAGATCATGGCATCTGGTTCCATCATGGCATATAGATGGAAACAATGGAAACAGTGACAGACTATTTTCTTGGGCTCCAAAATCACTGCAGATGGTGACTGCAGCCATGAAATGAAAAGACACTTGCTCCTTGGAAGAAGCTATGACAAATCTAGACAGTATATTAAAAAGCAGAGACATTACTTTGCCACCAAAGATCCGTCTAGTCAAAGCTATGTTTTTTTTAGTACTCATGTATGGGTGTGAGAGTTGGACCATAAAGAAAGCTGAGTGACGAAGAATTGATGCTTTTGAACTGGGATATTGGAGAAGACTCCCGAGAGTCCCTTGAACAGCAAGGAGATCAAACCAGTCGATCCTAAAGGAAATCAGTCCTGAATATTCATTGGAAGGACCGATGCTGAAGCTGAAGCTCCAGTACTTTGGCCACGTGATTTGAAGAACTGACTCACTGAAAAAAGACCCTGATGATGGGAAAGATTGAAGGCAGGAAGAGAAGGGGATGACAGAGGATGAGATGGTTGGATGGCATCACTGACTTGATGGACAGGAGTTAAAACTTTCCAGGATTAGCTCTTGGATTGGAACCTGAATTTTAAAAGAGAATACCATGGAGTCAGCTACCTAGGTAGAAGCTGGGACTAGATTTGTTATTATGGGGGCTGGGTAAAAAGAGATGAATGAAGATATTTCTATGAGGCTTTGTTTGCACCAGATAAATTGTTTAGAGTCCTGTATATTTGTATTATTTCCCATCTGGAGTATAAGTTCATTCAAGGTTTTTAAAAGTATCTTCTTCATACTCAGGCAATGTATAAAGCTTCATGTATGATTTAATGCTGGGAAAGACTGAAGGCAAATGGAGAAGGGGGTGGCAGAGGATGAGATGGTTAGATAGCTTCACTGATTCAATGGACATGAATTTGAGCAAACTCAGGGAGATTGTGGACAGAGGAGCCCGGCGTGGTACAGTCGCAAAGAGTAAGACACAACTTAGCAACTGAACAAAAGCAACGGATTTTTATTGACAGTAATGTAGTTTACTTTGCTATGCTTGAAAACCTATACTCAAATTTTATTCAAGTGATTTCAGGCATAAGAGCTATAGTATTTTCCAGATGATTTTTGAACCCTGTGACTGCCCAATCTAAGTCATTCAGGCCAAAGATAAAGAATTTTAGGATATTTTATGCTAATTCTATAGATTATAAACTTTGAAGATCATGGGTGTTCAGTCTGTCTAAGCACCTCACGTGCACAGAGGGAAATTTAAAGAATGCAGTTGATGGTGATGTTGGTGATCTCAACTCATGGCTTCAGTTGGCCTATACAGAAACAGAGTCAACCGTTCTCTTACCTCTTGTGAAATTACAACGTGTATTTTTCTGTTGAATACTTATCAGAAATGTTGCAGTGCGAAAGCTATAAGCGAAGGATGATGGCCGTCATGTCCTTAGAAGTTATCTGCTTAGCACATGATGAATACTGGAAATGTATTTTGGATGCAGGTGATGTAAAATCTATCAGCTATCTTTTACTCATGCTATTTTATGCAGAGATATGCCCACTAACTTTAAAACGTATTTTTAATTGTGAAGAAAACTTTTCAGTTGATCTTAAGTTTCTATTTTTCTTTTTTTCTAAGATAATTCCCTTTACCTGTAAACCTTGAATTTTATATTTCAAGTGAAAGTGGCACAGGACTAAAAACTATATAAAGCTCATTTCTCTAAAACTTTGCAAGCTTAAAAGTGATATTAAATTAATTTACCATACTACCCGTATGTTTACTTTCACTTAAAAATTATCCCTTTTCTCTATTTGTACACTTTATTTATAAAAATAGCAGTTACAGGATCAGGCCTGGGTCTGTAACTAGCTCTGAATTTAGAACTTAGACTGATTGCTTACTTTTCTGTATGCTTAATTTCCTCATTAGTAAAATAGTTGCTACCTCATAGGATTGTTTTGAGAACAGCACTACCAATTATAACTTTCTGAAATGATGGAAATATTCTATCTACACTATCCATTATGGTAGCCATTACTCTAATGTGAATATTGGGCCCAAATGAGATGCTTCAGAAATATTGATTGATTGAATAAATGAATGAATGAAAAGGTTATAGGCAGTCCCCTAACATGTTCCTAAAAACAAGTACAAAAAGTTTTTGAATAGTGTTTTTCCTTCACACTGAACCTAAGTAACAAGCATCCAACTGAAGCCATATTTTCTATGTTCACCGTGCCCACTGACTTCTATCTTTGAACCAAGTGTTTTCATTTTTCACGGCTACTTATATAAAATATGGGTAAAATATAATAAAGTACTCAAATAATTGCATATACCACTGCCACGCAAAGTTGATGCGATAACCAAAGTGAACTCTACCATATGGTAGTGAAAATAATTTATTTTTCAATTATCTTAAGCCAAAATTCAGTGTTTCAAAGGTGGCTTAGGTTGCCAATATGAAATGTATGATTGTGTGCTGTGTGAAAATCCAATGTGTAGACAATGAGAACTGCCCATACTATAGATAAGACAGAAACATGCATTGGTGTGGTTTCAAATGATAATTTTATAAATATTTCATCAAATTATTTGCTAATTGTTTATATGGCAATGCCCATAAATATTAAGTCTATCATGATAAATTGGCTACAAATAGTTACAAACCATGCTCTTTCTTGATCTTTTCATTGTAGGCACCATTCCTGCATTAATCAATCTATTAAAAGGCTCCAAAATAAAATTACAGTGCAAAACAGTTGGGTTATTGAGTAATATCTCAACCCACCCAAGTATAGTGCATGCTTTAGTAGAGGCGGGAGCCATTCCAGCTTTGATTAACCTACTGGTTTCTGAGGAACCTGAACTACACTCTCGCTGCGCTGTCATTCTATATGACATCGCTCAACTTGAAAACAAGGATGTTGTTGCCAAACACGTAAGCTCTTTTCATAGAACATCATTTTGACTGAGTGACTCTCTCATATGGAAGCTAGAAAGATGCCCTTTTCATTCTGCAGTGGCCCTCATAAACTCCCAGGGGAGAATTCCAATCTCAGTGAGGATGCAAAGAGCAAACCAGCCACAATACCATGAGTACCAAAGTGAACAAGAGCGAGAACAAGAGCTCTGTGCCCAGAACAGGCCCAGTGAGGGCTGTGTGTCAACCCTGTCCTGAAGTCCCGCTGTTTGATTTTATTTCATTTCCCCCCACCCAGTCCTACCCTCCTTGTCTCTTGCTATGTTTTTGGCCTTATTTATTTTTGTGTGGACTACTGTTTATCTTTTATATCTCTTCACATCTTTCCTGGGCTTTTCCAACTCATTTCACTGCCCCTTGTCTCAAAAAATCTTCCCTGAGCCCTGCTGTCTCTTCTGTGCACCCTTGTTTTATAAAGGTGATTGCCTAATATAATTTTTTCACTGATAGTATCAAAATCATTTTCAGTTAAAGTTTTTCGTATACTTTGTGATATATTTTTTCTGATGAGCATTCTTTATCTGTCATAAGTTCTTTCTATTTTTTCTTTTATAATATGTTTGAACAGATCCCGTTCTAGGTCCTTTTTGATCAGTACTCAGCTTGAATGCGGAGAAGGCAATGGCACCCCACTCCAGTACTCTTGCCTGGAAAATCCCATGGATGGAGGAACCTGGTAGGCTGCAGTCCATGGGGTCGCTAGGAGTTGGACACAACTGAGCGACTTCACTTTCACTTTTCACTTTCATGCATTGGAGAAGGAGGTGGAAACCCACTCCAGTGTTCTTGCCTGGAGAATCCCAGGGACAGGGGAGCCTGGTGGGCTGCCATCTATGGGGTCGCACGGAGTCGGTCGGACACGACTGAAGTGACTTAGCAGCAGCAGCAGCAGCAGCTTGAATGAGATACGTTCTTTCTAATCTAGCTATTTGCAGGAAATGCATGTGGGAAAGAGCTCAGGTCCATGTTCTAGGCTACAAGAATATGACATAGGCTGCAGGGTTGTATGCATGGGACCTTTCAGCTTTGCTTTCCCTTAGCTGACAGCGATACAGTACCCATCATGTCGTTTCTATTTCCTCCACAGTGTAAAAATCTGTCTCTTTCTTTTTATCTCACCAATAAGTCTACTTCTTCTAAATATCTTATCAGTATAATTCTTTATTCATCCTTGCCTTCCTTAACTCTCAACACTTTATGACTAACTGGTCCAGGGAAGATCCTGTTGCCATCCTCCACGCCCATTCCTATTGTTCCAGACAGGGAATTGTGTGTGTGTGCATTTTCCTTGTCCCTTAAAGTAGAGCCATTTACTTTAGAAAACTGTGTTCTGCCAGTATTTCCTGTAGCCAGTGGCCATGGGAAATCTCTCTCATCTCTGTTGGTTCAGTTCAGTTCAGTTCAGTTCAGTTGCTCAGTCATGTCCGACTCTTTGCGACCCCATGAATCGAAGCACGCCAGGTCTCCCTGTCCATCACCAACTCCCGGAGTTCACTCAGACTCATGTCCATCGAGTCAGTGATGCCATCCAGCCATCTCATCTTCTGTCGTTCCCTTCTCCTCCTGCCCCCAATCCCTCTCAGCATCAGAGTCTTTTCCGATGAGTCAACTCTTCACATGAGGTGGCCAAAGTACTGGAGTTTCAGCTTCAGCATCATTCCCTCCAAAGAAATCCCAGGGCTGATCTCCTTCAGAATGGACTGGTTGGATCTCCTTGCAGTCCAAGGGACTCTCAAGAGTCTTCTCCAACACCACAGTTCAAAAGCATCAATTCTTCGGCACTCTGTTGGTTACTCATAAACATTTATTATCATTTAGCATTACAGATGTCTCCTAGCTTTATTGAAGATAATGTTACACCTCTGTTTCTTGTCTTGTTTAATATTCTTTCATTATTACTGCTAGTAGGGAGAAGTGCCATCTTTACTCCACTTAAAATTAGTAAACTATATTTACATTTAAAAAGAATATTTTGTGTTATATAAATATAACTGCCAATTACCAGTGCAAGGTATACAATGACAGATATTTCCAAATGGGCATTGTATTCAATTGATATTACTCAGTTGTTTCACTTTTAGACACTTAAATGTTACAGTGAACTTGCAGCCTCAAATTATTTTGGTATAAAGGAAGCTATTTGAAAATATATTTATAGGAACTCCCCTGGCTGTCCAGTGGTTAGGACTCTGTACTTCCAATGCAGGTTTGACCCCTGGTTGGGGAACAAAGATCCTACATGCTGCATGGCACGGCCAAAAATGAGAGAAAATATATTTATAGAATACTCACCTTAAAATTAAAGCTCAAGACATGCTCAAAGTTGTGACAACTGTCACTTCATGTACCATAGCAGTACACACATTTGTTTATGGGCAATTGTTCTGTCCTAAATAAGCAGATATTTATATCAAGAAAGATTATAGACTTGTGTTTCTAAATAAAGATGGCAGACCTCCTAAATAAATTTGATTATAATTAAATACTATTTTATTTTTAGAATGGAATCCCAGCTCTGATAAATCTCTTAAACTTAGACATAGAAAGCGTGCTAGTAAATGTGATGAACTGTGTGCGGGTCTTATGTATGGGAAACAAAAATAACCAAAGAGCAGTGAGAGACCATAAAGGCATCCCATACCTTATTTCATTTCTGAGTTCTGACTCAGGTAAGTCTCTATTTCTATATATTTTAAAGTGACCAGAAATATTAAGTGAAGCAAATAAAGGTTTGAACTTGTCATTGATGAATAGATGTCCTGGATTTAACTTAGGATGGATCTAGACATGTGTAATATAACTTAACTTCTGAAACACTTAAATTTAAACCACTGGATTTATAAAAGGAATTGATTCTCAAAGCCATTAAGTATAAAAATGTTGAACTAGACATTTAAAAAAATGGAAACATTGGCACAAGTAATAAAAATAATGTAGTTAATATGCCCAGGGATGCCAGTAGACGTCTCCTTAGATGAATAAGACACATTTTGATCATTGGAAGCTATTTTTCAGGTTACATAAGGACTTTAGATTTGTTGTGAGATATTGGATATCAAAATCCAAGATAAGGAGGTAATTAGGCTAATTGTCAGACTCTGAAGTGCATATAAATACCAAGAACACCAGAAGCTATGAGGCAGTTTCTGCAGCTACTGCAAATGGTCTCTTAGACTCTGTCAGAATTTTCTCATCCCAATGAGCATACACGTAACAGTGTGAACTTCAAGTCTGTGGTTTTCCCCCACATATGGGGAAATAAAAATTGGGAGAAAGCAGGAGGAATAAAAAATTGGGGGAAAGCTTGTATGTTTTCCTTCCTGCTCAGTTTATCATCTTTTTTTCTATTCTAGCTCTCTAAGAATGAATACAGAATAACTATGTTGGCTATAATGTAAGACAAGGTTATGGATAAGGGGTTTGTTGCAGAAGGTTTTCTTTTACTTTAGTACTTCAGATTAAGCAATTATCATCTAAGAACTTCTTTCATGTAGTGAAATCATTTGAAAGTTCTTTTCCTTTGTTACAAATTCATAAAGTCATTTGGAATATATTCACCTGTCTCCCCATTCTGCCTAATTCTCTGAATCTATTTCTGTGTATTGGGTAGGTTGGAGAAGTGGCCTCATGTAGGAGATGTCCTATGGAGTCCAGCCTCAGGCTACCCTCTGGCCATCAGACCTAGATGCTCAATACAGCCCTTACGTGGGCTGTATGCCCCCTCCTGTTGTAGTGGGGCCAGCTACTGTAGGCACACTGGTAGGCATGGCTGGCCTCTGGTCTCCTTGGCTGAGAGGCCTTGCCTTGTGTAGTTGCTATGGGCAACTGGCGGGCAGGGCAGGTTCTGATGGGTAGCTAGTTGTGAGGCCTGTCATTAACTGGTACAGGCAAGCTGGTGGAAGGGGAGGGGCAGGCCCCTAGCACTGATAGGCTGCTGCTGCTGCTAAGTCACTTCAGTTGTGTCTGACTCTGTGCGACCCCATAGAGGGCAGCCCACCAGGCTCCCCCGTCCCTGGGATTCTCCAGGCAAGAACACTGGAGTGGGTTGCCATTTCCTTCTCCAATGCATGAAAGTGAAAAGTGAAAGGGAAGTCGCTCAGTCGTATCTGACTCTTAGCGACCCCATGGACTGCAGCCTACCAGGCTCCTCCATCCATGGGATTTTCCAGGCAAGAGTACTGGAGTGGGGTGCCATTGCCTTCTCCAACTGATAGGCTAGAAGGAGGATTCCAAAATGTGCCCGCCGGCATCAGCACAGTGGAGGGAGATCACAGAACTAGCTGTCTCTGTGTCTCATTCCCCTGTGGAGTGCCAGCTGCCTCCTGCTTCCCCTGGAGGCTCTCCAAGATGAGCAAGTAGGTCTGACCCAGGCACCTTTCACACTGCTGCCTCTCTGCACTGGGCCTCCGAGCATGTGAGATTTTGCATGCACCCTTTAAGACAGTTTCAGTTTCCTACAGACACATGAAAAGATGTTCAACATAACTAACCATCAGGGAAACGTGAATCAAAACCACAGTGAGGTGTCACTTCACATCTGTCCAAAGGGCTGTCATTGTAAAGACAGCAAATAACAAGCGTTGGCAAGGGTGTGGAGAAAAAAGAATTCTGGTGCACTGTTGGAGGGAATGTAAATTGGTACAGCCAACATGGAATAGAACTAACAAATGATCCAGCAAATCCACTTTTAGGTATTTGCACAAGGAAAACTTAAAGGCTAATTTATAGAGATCAAAGCACCCTTATGTTCCATGTGGCTCAGCTGGTAAAGAATCCGCCTGCAATGCGGGAGGCCTGGTTTTGATCCCTGGGTTGAGAAGATCCCCTGGAGAAGGGAAAGGCTACCCACTCCAGTATTCTGGCCTGGAGAATTCCATGGAGTGTAGAGTCCATGGGGTCATAAAGAGTCAAACAGGACTGAGCGGCTTTCACTTTCATGTTCCATGCAGCATTAGTTACAATAATGAAGATATTGAAGCAACCTAAGTGGCTATTGACAGGTGAATGAATAAAGAAGATGTAGTATATTTACACAGTGGAATAGTCACAGCCACAGAAAGAATGAAAGCTTGCCGTTGGCAACAATATGGATGGAACTAGAGGGTATTATGCTAAGTGACATAAGTCAGACAAAGAAATACTGTATTCAGTTATATGTGAAGTCTAAAACTGAAAACAAATGAACAAACAAAACAAAAAGTAGATACAGAGAAAAGAGTGTACTTTTTCTCTTGTAGATACAGAGAAAAAAACTGTGATTGCCACAGGCAAAGGGGTTTGGGAGTTGTGTAAAGTAAGTGAAAGGGATTAAGAGGTACAAATTTCCAGTTATAAAATAAGTCATGAGGCTGTAATATACAGCACAAGGAATGTGGTCAATAATATTGAAATTACTTTGTATGGGAATAGACAGTTACTTTTTGAGGTGGTAGTTTCCTGTACATCTGAAACGAACATAATATTGTATGTCAACTATACTTCAATTTAAAAAAGAGAAAAGGGGGAAAAATGAAAATGAATCTACCATGAATGTATTCAGTTATTCCAATAATTCCTAGGACTCTATGCTAAGGGGAAAAATATACAGACAGGAAGGAAATGTGCCAAGATTTTTCCTAAGCATTGTTTAAAACAGTGAAGAGTTAGAAACAACCCATTATTTTTAAACATGTAAATGTTTAAGGAAATGTGAGACATGCATTAATGGAATATTTAGGAGACACTGATGTTCATAAGGAATGGGAGAAATTTTTTTTTACTGGTAAATTAAAATGCAGGATACTGTGTTTATGTACAACTGTGTTAAGTACAACACTATCCAAAGTTATCTATGGCTTCCCTGGTGGCTAAGATGGTAAAGAATCCACCAGCAATGCAGGAGACATGGGTTCAATCCCTGGGTTGGGAAGATCCCCTGGAGGTGGGCATGGCAACCCACTCCAGTCTTCTTGCCAGGAGAATCTCCATGGACAGAGGAGCCTGGTGGGCTGCAGTCCATAAAGTCACAAAAGAGTCGGACACAACTGAGTGACTAAGCACAACATTATCTATATTTATATAATCTATATTATATATTTACAAAAATAGTGGATGATATGACATGGAATGTTTGTGCTTGGGTGGTAAAGTCTGAAGAGTTTTATTTCTTTTTTTCTTTATTTTCTAAATTTTCTAGACTCTATAAACTTGACTTTTAAATATGGAAAACTAGTGATATGCTGCATGCTTATATTCCTACTTTTTAAAAGATTTATTTAACTGGTTCTTGAATTCATTTGAAGATGTGTTGACAGCTGTATCTTCTGTTACAATTGCTGAGGTTGCTCGTGACAATAAAGAAGTTCAGGATGCTATGGCTCTGGAAGGAGCCATTCCTCCTCTGGTGGCTCTGTTTAAAGGAAAGCAGCTTAGTGTCCAAGTGAAGGGTGCAATGGCTGTGGAAGCACTGGCAAGTTATAACCCTGCTATCCAGAGAGCGTTTCTAGAAAAATCATTGAGTAAATATCTTTTAAAACTTCTCAAGGTAGGAATTTTATTACTTTTCATTTTTCTTAAAGTATCCAATATTGAATTTAAATTAAGTGAAAAGAAAACTAAAGCCAATTCTAGAATAAACGTTTTATTAAACGCACATTCCTGTGGTATTCAGTAAATCCTCATTGACTGAATGGAATATTTTTTTTATAGGCATTTCAAATAGATGTTAAGGAACAAGGAGCTGTAGCGCTTTGGGCCTTGGCAGGACAAACACTGAAACAACAAAAGTATATGGCAGAACAGATTGGATACAACTTTATCATAAATATGCTTTTGTCACCATCAGCTAAAATGCAGTATGTTGGTAAGTTATGTTCTGTGCATAAATCTACACAATACAGAACAGGACTTTGGAGGGTTAGACATGTTTCTTGCTTTTCTTTGTCAGGAGGTGAAGCCGTCATAGCTTTAAGTAAGGACAGCAAGATCCACCAGAATCAAATATGTGAAGGGAATGGGATCGCACCACTGGTCCGCTTACTAAGGATTAGTAAAATAGCCGATGGCACGCTGCTGAGCGTCATCAAAGCAGTGGGGTCCATCTGTATTGGTTTGTAAATTTATTCTCAGTTCTAAAAATATTAGTAAGGTACTACTCTTCCTCTCTATCCCTACTGTTGCAGCCCTTAACCATATCTAATCTGTTATAATATTTTTATTTCTCAAAGACCTTAATGAGTAGAGCTGATGTAATTAAGCATAGTGTATCAGTCTTGCTTTGAATTCTGGTTAGAATGAGAAATGAGGACCATGAGCCTTGGCTCTTTTGACTTAAAGCAATCTCTTATTTTTAAGTTTAAGAGAAAAATATTTCTTATTTTGAATCTTAGGAACTATATGTTTTCGAAGATATAGAAGTGTTTCTAATGCTGCGGCACATTTTTCTATTCCATTCTCTTTGCATAGTCATTCTTTGTTTATGTAGTGGCCACCAGGTCTTGCTGTTCCTTTCTTTGCAAAGGAATCAACCTTTCCATAAATACACATACTTCTTCATTAATTAGGCCTTTAATATATCCCAGCAATGTTTTATAGTTTCCAATGTACAATTCTTGCACAATATTTTGCCAATTTTATCTTAGGTATTTCATATAATATGCATGCAACACTCCCTACCTCAGTGCCTGGTGCACCCGGCACTCAATACTTGTCTGTTGAATGAAGAATATTCATGTAATTATTGCTTGTGTGCATCCCCTGGTGGCCAGTGGAAAAGGGGAGTAGGAAACAATGAAAGAAAAGTGTTCTCTGCTGCTCTTATTCCCTCAGTTCAGTTCAGTTCAGTTCAGTCGCGTCTGACTCTTCTCGACCCCTTGAATCGCAGCACGCCAGGCCTCCCTGTCCATCACCAACTCCCGGAGTTCACCCAGACTCACGTCCATCGAGTCAGTGATGTCATCCAGCCATCTCATCCTCTGTTGTCCCCTTCTCCTCCTGCCCTCAATCCCTCCCAGCATCAGAGTCTTTTCCAATGAGTCAACTCTTCGCATGAGGTGGCCAAAGTACTAGAGTTTCAGCTTCAGCATCATTCCCTCCAAAGAAATCCCAGGGCTGATCTCCTTCAGAATGGACTGGTTGGATCTCCTTGCAGTCCAAGGGACTCTCAAGAGTCTTCTCCAACACCACAGTTCAAAAGCATCAATTCTTCGGCGCTCAGCTTTCTTCACAGTCCAACTCTCACATCCATACATGACCACAGGAAAAACCATAGCCTTGACTAGATGGACCTTTGCTGGCAAAGTAATGTCTCTGCTTTTGAATATACTATCTAGGTTGGTCATCACTTTCCTTCCAAGGAGTAAGCAAACAAAAGTGTTCTCTGCTGTTCCTATTCCCTGCTCCTATTCCCTATTCCCTTAGTTGCTTCAAACTTCAAGCACCGGGTAATAGTAAGTAGGTGCCTTCTCTAAGGTTCCTAAAGGGGTCCGATCTTGTACTTATATTTAAGTATGTAAACCCACTGTATTTGTAGTGTGGCATTTATTGGTAAAAGAACAAATTTTAAATTGTTCGTTCATGTCCACTAGAAAGATGATTTGAGTCTCTTAATTGAGATTAGAGCTGCAAATTAAAGTAGTATGCTTAGAAGAAGTAAGATTATCTTTTTAGTATGAGTATTTAAGGAATCCAGAAATTTTAACCAGGTGATTACTCAAGTTATTTTTATAAAAACAAACTTTTAATGGAAAACAGTAGCAGCTATAAGCTGAAGTACCTTGCACGTAATTATTTTTTTAAATAAATGATAGCTATTACATTATTATTCCCTGATAGTCCAGCACTTCTAATTTCTTAGTTTTGTGACTATTAGAAAACTGTTCTAACAGTAAATTTTCCAGGATTATTCACTTTGCCTTTCAAAAAGTTAATTAAGGTAAAATAGTGTCAATAAAGCATTTCCTTTTGTAATTTACCAACCATATTATGCTAGGACACATTGAGAACCAAACAGATTGAGCTATGTTTGACTGTTAACATTTCCAAGATGGAAAAAACATTATCTCATTGAGATGTGGGTTCTTACAGGTGTCGCTCATACAAGCAATCCCATTAGTCAACAATTTGTTGTAGATGAAAATGCCTTTCCAGTACTTATTCAACTACTGAGAAGTCACCCTTCTCCTAATATTAAGGTATATACAAGACTTTTGTGTGATATGGTAAAAATTAACATAAATGACTTTTTAAAGAATAATTTTTATCTTTAGGCAAGCTAAGAAGTATAATAAAAATATCTAACCTTTTAAAGCAAAATCCTAATTCTTTTAAATTTATTTTTTCATTGAAGGATAATTGCTTTACAGAATTGTGTTTTTTCTGACAAACACAAAATCACAAAATCCCAGAAGTTTTAAAGAAAACCGTTGCCATAGGAAGAGGTTTTGTGGATTCTTTGATACTTCAAAAGAAAAAAAAAAAACAAACCTGAATTCTGGGGAATTGGGTTAATTTTCCTATCTAGATTTTAAGACTAGAATGCCAAAAACAAAAATATGAAGGAAATTAAAACCCCTTTTTAAAGTGAAAAAAATTGCTACAAAGATAGTAGCAAAGATATTACTAAATTTTATTAAAATGTGGTTTCTTCAGATTTAACAAGAGAGCCTTAGTCTTCTGTCCTTACTTATCAAAGAAGTTTTATTCCTCAGATATTTGATTATTCATGGAATTTCTTCCCTTCTTCCTCAGATACTGGTTGCTAAACCTGGGTGGGGATAAGGAGGATGTGTGATTTATGTAGTAAAATTTCTCAAATATAAATGAATCCTGTCCGTGTTTACACCATCAGAACAGCCCTACCTTCCACCAAGCAACCTGTGTTGGCTGGCAGCAATACTTTTCTCAAGGGTGGACACTGCTAGGAGTTACTACGAGTTGCTGCAGAGTCATTCATTCTTCTATTTACTTCTAGTTAAATGCCTTCAGTAAAATGACATTCACATGTATTAAAATCCTTTACCAAGGTTTTAGAAATTCAGGACATCTATACTTGGCCACACAAACTATAATGACAAAAATTTATTTTCTCTTTAAAATTTGGTAAGGGCTCTGCTGGAAATCAGAAAATTAATATAACATATGAAGAAAATATATAAGTAAATATAGCATGATTTCTTTTAAGGAAGGTGTTTGTTATTTTGCTATCAGAAAAGATGTTATACGTTATCTGGCTTTTCTTGCCATGAAAGAGATTATGTCATTACAGATGTTGATTAGGGAAACAAAGAGGCACATGCTAGCACTTTTTGGCTTGAATTATATATAAAAACTGCACTGAATTTCCGGAGAAGGCAATGGCAACCACTCCAGTACTCCTGCCTGGAAAATCCCATGGATGGAGGAGCCTGGAAGGCTGCAGTCCATGGGGTCGCAAAGAGTCGGGCACGACTGAGGGACTTCACTTTCACTTTTCACTTTCATGCATTGGAGAAGGAAGTGGCAACCCACTCCAGTGTTCTTGCCTGGAGAATCCCAGGGACGGGGGAGCCTGGTGGGCTGCGGTCTATGGGGTCGCACAGAGTCGGACACGACTGGAGCGACTTAGCAGCAGCAGCAGCAGCACTGACTTTCAAAGTACAAATACATTTCTCAAGACTAAGGAAAATGACATATAGAATACATTTTTTTATTTAAAAATGTACATTTTCATGGCAAAACAGTTTACTTCAGTTGTGTCTATATTTAAGCATATATTTTCAATGAGTTGTTAAACTTATTAAAACAGAACATAAATATTTAACATTTTAAAACTTTTCCTCAAGTAAGATTGTATAGTAAATATTTTGCAATAATAATCATGCTTTTCGAATTCACAATGCTTTGTATAGAAATCCATGGTGTAGTACTTAAAAATTTGTCTACTGAGCCCAGTAATACCAAGGTTCATTAACAGTCTCCTTAAAGGGCTTCAGAATGTGCCTTAAACAACTCCAGAACCAGAAGAAGAAAACTTCCTCTGGATTATTCCCCAATGCTTTGCTTCAGTTGAAAGCATTCCATTAGAGCATTATATCTCAATGGTCAGTAGCTAACAAGCACCATGCTAGGAAATTTAAAAAAAAAAAAAAGTTTTTTTTTTTTTTTTAATGTAGAAGGAATGCAGCTATGCACTTATGATAAATTTCTTCACACGCACTGCAAGCCCTGGTTACCTCCCCATGTGCCCTCACACGGACCTTTGTGGTTGCACAGTACACAGAAAGATTGTTTTCTCAGCTGTTAAAAATTATGAGGGGGATTTTTCCAGAAGTTGTAATTGCCACTCTCTAAATACTAGTCAGAGAAATGGAATTAATGGTATTCTATGGTATCTTTGAGTTGGTATATCCTATATAAATATCTGAATGATGAAATGTGTCATTTGATAAACCATGAGTGAAAAATATGTTTCTGAAAATTACATATGTAGGTTGAAGTGGCATTTTCCTTGGCATGCATTGTCCTAAGGAATGATCTCCTACAGAAGGAATTACAAGAAAATGAAGGATTTGATTATGCTGATGTCCTTTATCTTCTTCACTCAGAAGATAAGGTAGTAACTTTATGAAATGTTAGAGCTCATTTAGAAGAAAATGATTTTTAGACTACATCCTTAAAATTTCATTTTTTCATACAATATTCAAATGTATTATTTTAAAACTGTAAAATATCTTTGGTCGGTTGTTAGTTTGTAATGATGTAATAGTATTGTTCCATATTTTTCATAGTTGTCGTATTTCATCTTTGAAATGTAGCCGTTTTAATGCTTGGTGACAAGCCAAAAAACAAATCTCTTCTGTCCTGGATGCATCAGATTTCAACTTAATTTTATGACCTTTCAATCTTCAGTCATCTTCTTCTTACCCAGTATTCTAGAGTGGTGGTTCGCAAACTACTTGTGATAAAGGAATAGCTTTTTCCCCAGCAATCTGTTATGAGGAGATAATTTTAAAGCAACCAAGCTGTAAAATTTGAAATAATTTTAGACTTTCCATGAATCTGCAAAAATAGTACAGAGTGTTCTGAAAGTACACAGCTTTCTTGGCTGTCAATCAGGAAATTAACATTGACACAATACTACTAGCTAATCTGCAGGCTTCATTTAACTTTTGCCAGTTTCTCACCAATGTCCTTTTCCTATTCCAAAATCCAATGCAGGATCCCATATGGCATCTAGTTATCATGTCTCTTTAGTGTCCTTTAATCTGTAACACTCAAGTCCTTTGCCTTTCATGACTGATATTTTTGATGAGTCCAGGCCAGTTGTTTTCTAGAATGTCCCTCAATTTGAGTTATCTGCTGTTTCTCATGGTTAAACTGAGGTCATGCATTTTGGTCGAGAACACCATAGTCTTCACTCACTTTCCCAGTGCATCACTGCAGGGAGTACACGATGTCTTATAACTGGCCGCGTTAACTTTGGGTGCCTGGTTAAAGTGGTGTCTCCATATTTCTCCCTTTAGTTACTGTTCTTCCCTTTGTAATGAACAAGTATTTGGAGGTGAGTGTCTCTGAGACTATGCAAATACTGTGTTACGCATTGTACTTTTGCTCACTGGTTTCAGGATCCATTGATGCAATAATAATTAGTGTGATATGTCTAATGGTGATTTAAAATTTTTTCCCTTTATTATTAACTGGTATTTAACTGTAAGGAAGAGCTGTTTCTTTTAAGTATTCTCAGTTTGTATAATCCTTTTGTCAACTATTTTGTGAACTATCACTGGTCCATGGGCCACACTAACCCTAGAGAAATAGAGAAACTCCCAAACTATTGCTATTCTACAGTGCATTGGGCAGTAAGGAAAGAACATTGCCAATTATGTCTCAGCTCAGGGAGATGTTGAGGAAGAAAGGGGAGTGGTAAAGGGGAGAAATGAAGTCATTGCATTATTTTTTTTAAACAGAATTTTACTCTACTGTAGTACACAAAAAGATGAGCAGGGCTGCTGTAATATGGGCAATAATAGGGTAGGAATCATCTGACTTTCTAAACCACGTGTGCGCCCTCTACTCTGTTCCATCTGCGTGCTACTCTCATTAACGCGCTCCTCAGGGACACCAGGTTCTCCCTTTCCCTCTGCCCATTCTACTTTCCATCATTCTACAACCCCTCCCGGGCTGTCACCACTTGCGCCACTCTCTGGACCCTTCCCTTTCATACCTAATACCTTTCTTCTTGCCTGTGATCAGGGGACTCCTTTGTAAGTTGTTGTTCATTTGCTAAATCATGTTGGACTCTTTGCAACCCCACAAATTGCAGCACGCCAGGCTTCCCTGTCCTTCACTATCTCCATGAGTTTGCTCAAATTCATGTCCATTGAGTTGATGATGCCATCCAACCATCTCATCCTCTGTCGCACACTTCTCCTCCTGCCCTCAATCTTTCCCAGCATCAGGGTCTTTTCCAATGAGCTGGCTCTTCTTGTCAGGTGGCTAAAGTATTGGAGCTACTTTGTATCAGAGTACTTGGTGAGTACATACTTTTTATTATGGAAAAATTCAAACAAATAGAATGACAAAGTAGCATACTCACATATTCCCATGACCTGTCTTCAGCAGTTATTTCATTTATATATTCCCTCACTATCCATATATTACTTTTGAAGCAAATCTCAGGCATCATATACTTTTATCTGTGAATATTTCATAGGTACCTATAGCATTTTAATATGATTAACAGTGACAAGAAAACTCACTAAGATTAATGTTCTCTCACACTGAAAATAATGGTTTTCTCTCTATCACAGTGTTCAAATAAAATATTAAAAATAAGATTTAGTGATAAGATTCTATCTTTTGGGTCTTTCTAGAAGATCAACCATACTTGTAAATCTTTGGCAAATGGACTGCCAAAGGGAAAACTGACTTTTGCTCTGTGCCCAGTCCCAGAATGTTAAAATTCGACTTTTAAAAAGGAAATCATTTTTTATTCTCCCTTAGACTGCAGCAGAATTTTATAAGTAAATTTAAGAAATGAGCGGTATCATCTCAGAATGCATAAAATTCAATATATATCATGCTATACAAGAGAAATTTTAATTTTTTATCAATTGTATTTTGAAATGTTGAAATAAAAATATGATTTAAAAAGTTGAAGGTTAATACAATTATGGAGATTCTTATTACCATTTAGGTATTCATTTATATAATCAGTAATCTAACATTCCATTTAAAAATTAAAAATTTTTTTCTCTTCTCTTTTCCCTGATTACCACTACCTAATTCTCTGTTTTATCTGTTCAATAACACTCTGGGGCAACTCTACTACCTGTTTTCCCTAATAATGTCTTATTTTACTCCCAGAGATAAGAATGAAATGTATCCTAATATGCAAGAATTCAAAACCTATTGCCTTGAGTAACATGATAAATGAAGTAAACTAAAGATAATGCATCTCTCCTGTTTCCAGGATATTTGTTTACGAGCAGGCTATGCATTAACCCTTTTTGCCTTCAATAATCGCTTTCAACAATACTTAATATTGGAAAATGGAAAAATGAGCATATCAATTTTTGAACCTTTCCTTGAATCAACAATTGAAACTGAGAAGGCAATGGCAGCATTTCAGGTATAAATTTGAGGGTTAAAATTTCAAATCAATGTATCTTTCTAGTGAAAACTGAAAAGTTAGAAAAAACATTGGATCTGGAAAATATTAACTGATTTTGTAAAATTCACAGTATTTTTTACACCTCCCCCTTCCACCTCATAAGCATTCCATTATTTATGAGGAGTCCTTCATTTATGTAGAGTTTTACAAGGTTAGGTGCTGCCCTGGTGGCTCAGTGGTAAAGAATCCACCTGCTAATGCAGGAGATGCAAGTTTGATCCCTGGCTCAGGAAGATCCCCTTGAGGAGGAAAAGGCGACCCACTCCAGTGTTCTCGCCTGGAGAATCCCATGGACAGAGGAGCCTGGTGGGCTACAGTCCACGGGGTCACAAA
The DNA here is from genome assembly GCF_003369695.1 of Bos indicus x Bos taurus. Classification (NCBI taxonomy): domain Eukaryota; kingdom Metazoa; phylum Chordata; class Mammalia; order Artiodactyla; family Bovidae; genus Bos; species Bos indicus x Bos taurus. The sequence goes on along the minus strand of NC_040077.1, from coordinate 6,370,068 downwards.
AGAATTGGACATGACTTAGTGACTAAACAATATGATGTGGGTTTTATTGTTTGTTTTTTACAAATTAATAGGCGGTTTTGCCTCATCTGATGCTTAAAACAACCCCATCAGGTTGACAGGCAGGTAGTATTATTTTCATCACCCCTATTTTATCAGGCAGGAGGTAGAGAAACAAGTTTTCTAACTGCGGATCTCTAGCTGATCACCTGATTCTTCAACCACGTAGACAACCATATGTCTCTGGCTTCTTCTTGATCTTATTCTCTCCTCTTTGTCTATCTCATGACCTTTAGGAGAAGTGTTTTCTGTGAACCCATACTTTACAGATGCAAACGTTGCAAACATTGTGGAAAGAAGATGGAAGGATAATATGGCCTACGATGGTTACTCAGTAATCAGATAGGGAAACACACTCTGGGTCCTCGCCGCACAGCTTGCTTTTCTTCTACTGGATCATACCAAATTGACCCTCTTACTTTCCTGAGAAGCATCCCCTCAGAAATAAAAGGTTAACTACAGAAGCGGAGTACAAAATGTTCAATGAGTCTCTGCTTTTTTTATTTTTAGATTATTGTATTAGCTAAAGTCATTATAGATGTGGACCACATTACTTTGACTGCAAGAGGTGTTACTATTTTAGTTGACAGTCTATATTCAGCTGATTCCACTACTATTGTCTTGACAGGTAAGAAATAACTAGAAGTCAATCATATCCACATAAAACTATTTTCAAAAAAGGTGTTTTTTTTTTTTTTGGTAATCTGAGGAGTAATAAAATAAGCCTGATACTCTGTCAAATGGTTTTAAGAATGAATTCATGTAAGTCTACGTGGAACTCCAGAGTTAAGTCTACATGGAATGAAATGAAGTCTATTCTGCACCCCAATTAGAGCCTTTCTGATTTCCTAATTACTTTTTTAAACCTATAATTAATTTTTTCAGAATGTAAAATGAGAATTCAACTATGAACTACCAACCACAAAATTTATACACTAATTTGTAGTCATACTGGCAGACTTATGCTGATAACCTCTGTTTGTTTCCTTTTGACTAAATGTGCATATCTGGCCAATGTCTGAGTTCTCTATGTTGCTATGCGATGTAGCAGAGCAAAATGGTCTAGCAGCACTCTTGACACAGTTAGTGGTAATTGTTTGACTGTATCTATCCAGATCTAACTCTCCAGATGATAAATATCTTAGTTTGCTTGATCTATCACGCTCAATTCAACATAAAACAGTATCAAAATGACAGCCATATGGACAGACAGCTACCAAAAAATAAAGTATTTGTTTTTTAACTGAAAGGGATTATTGAACACACCAAAAAAAAAATTTCACTTGCTGCCACAAAGTTACATTTGTATGGTGTAAGGTAAATTCAAGCAAACAAAAATTAGCCAGAAAAAAATACATGTTTAATATAAGCTATTAAATATATTTTATCTAAATGACATTCATAGTCATAGTAATTCTATGACTCTGAAAAACAATTGTAGTGGGTTTAAATTTTACCTCATAAACTCCTTTGTGCAAGAAATGACGTATTATTTTAGCTTTCAAATATTAATTTTCCGAGGCTGGTAGATGTTGAATCTCAAAAATTATTTGGCTTTCTCTGCACTCCATCACTGGAGTCATATGCACCTCCAGAGTCATATGCATGTCTTGGATTTCTCAAGCAAAGCCAGGTATTTAGATTTCAGGGATAAAGTGAAATAAGTGATATGCTCAAGTCCAGGTTGGTATGGTTTCCAGAAGAGGCTCCAAAAGCACAGAAATTTTACATAAGCTGATATTTCTGTTGCCAGCAGTTCAGTTTTTCCTATGTGTACCATTTAGCCATTCTTCACAAAAAGTCCTGCTCTCTGTTTTAGTCTTAGATTTTCTGCCCTTACCCATTTCTTACTCCCTAAATTTAAAGACACTTTTTCCCTTCCTCCCCTTCTATAAACTCAGGCTTTAGAAAATATAAGCCTGAAAGTAAGGTTATCGTTAGATAATTTTTGGTTTAGACCATACCACCCAACTCATCCTGAGGCCATAAATACAGAAGTCTTTCTGGCTTTTTAATGGAGGCTGGAAAAAACAAAAGGAGAACAAAAACTCAGTGAATACCTCAATAAAGTATCCACCCACAAATGTAAAAATAGATTTATTGTGTTACACTTATTCCAACACAGCAACAATACTGTGAAAGAATATCACATGAAATCTCTAAAAATAAAACACAAATTGTAATGAAACAATTTTAAGTTGGTAGCTGCACCTTTATTTAATTACTGCTGCTGCTGCTGCTAAGTCACTTCAGTCGTGTCCAACTCTGTGCGACCCGATAGACGGCAGCCCACCAGGCTCCCCCGTCCCTGGGATTCTCCAGGCAAGAACCCTGGAGTGGGTTGCCATTTCCTTCTCCAATGCATGAAAGTGAAAAGTGAAAGTGAAGTCGCTCAGTCGTGCCCGACTCTTAGGGACCGCATGGACTGAAGCCTACCAGGCTCCTCCGTCCAAGGGATTTTCCAGCCAAGAGCACTGGAGTGGGGTGCCATTGCCTTCTCTGTGTTATTTAATTACTAGATCACTTTATTACTTCAATCTCAAAACACTGCTTTTATGGGAAGAACTTCAATGATCTTAAATGTCAATAAGCGATATATTGCTTGATTTTACAAATATAATTAAGCTCTTAACTCAAAACCATTTGAATTGCAAAAAGGACATTAAATTTTCTTACATAGTTCAAACATTATGTTCATAATCATTAAAAAACATAAAACCTCAAAATAAAATATATTCTGAAGCCAAGAGGAAGACAACCTCTGATTTTTCAAAATTCTTCACACTTAAATGAACCTATTTAACTTTTACTGTTAGTGACAGAAAACCAAACCATAATTTTGGGAAAAGTTTATATTTAACACACACATATTTTTCCTCAGCAGTTCTTCATTAATAGAGATGTGACTCAAAAGCTTTTTAATACTTTCATATATGCAAATGAACGAAGGCACAGTATACTGGTTTATATCAATTAAATGACACATGCATTTTTTCTTGTTTAATTTATAGGGAACTTAATAGCTACCTTGGCTCATTCTAGAGCTGGTATTCCAGAAGCATTTACCACATTAGGGACAATCCAACAGCTCTGCTATCATTTGTACTCAGGACAAGAAGAGGTATGAAAAAGCAATTCTAAAACAGAATATCCTAAAAATAATTTGCCTCTGTCTCACTTCTGTGGGCCAATTTCTCCACAGGTTGAGTGTTATGTAATATTAACAGTTCATATTACTAACTCAAAATTTTATGAGTTTTCTAGTCCTACCTTTGCCATTCACAATTCTGGTTCCCACAAAATATGCACATTGGTTTTAACTTCAGGCTTTAAGGTTCAGTCCACGAATAAGTACATGGATGATACAAAAATACTTATTTATAAAATGTTTTATAATTAAAGTCACTCAGTCATTTCTGTGATTATTTGTAATGATGAAAGTGGAATCCATTGGAACGTTTTCCTTACCTGCCCAACAGTTAAGAGTGAGGGTGTGTGAAGCCCAGTTGGCTATGATAGTGTTGCTTCTGTTTCTTTTGCTTTTCCTGGAAGGGCTAAGGCAGTATTCCTCCAACTTTAAGGCTGTATAACCTGGAGGACTCGTTACACCATAGACTGCTGGCCTCCGTTCCCAAAGTTTCTGATCTGGTGTAGAATTAGCATTATAATTTGCATTTCTAACGTGTTCCCAGAAGCTGAGGCTGCTGCTCCAGAAGCACTGTGCAAGCCATGGAAGATTTGGGGGCATAGACAGAAGTCGTATGTCAATGTAAAGACCAATATGTCAGCCTTCTGGTACCCTGCATGGGTTTGGTTTACGTTCATTTTTTCAACGTTTTTTATGCCACCACGAAGAGATTTTCCTAAGAACTTCCCAGGGGTGTACTTTATTATATGAACAACCTAATTACTTCAGAGTGAAATGCAGAGAGTATTTCCTTCAAAGGAAGGATTACTTTTCCTGGAGTCCCATGGCCTGGAACTTGTGCTTGTTTCTTTCAGTGGATAACTGAGTTGCTTCCTTCCTTGGGTGGCTTATTTTTAACTTACTCTTATGCTCTGGTTTCTTACCTAGTTTCCTATATTATAATCATCTGTGCAGTTTTGAAAAGTCCCAATATTCAGTTCCCTGCACTCCAAAATAATTAAATCAGTTTCTAGGGGGTGGAATACGGACAAGATTTTCATAGCTATCCAGGTGATTCCAATTCACAGTGAAAACTGAGACCTACTATCTTAGTTCAAACGCAAAGGTTCTTACTTACTTGCCCTAGAATCACCTGTGGCACTTAACACCAGATTCTACTGAGAGAGATTGTATTTAGTTGATGGGCTTTAAAAAAAACAAAAAAAAACTACCGGTGATTCCAAAATGCAGCCAGGACTGAGAACAACTACTCGAAATCAATGGCAACTCACAGCCCTCCCGAAAAATACGGCTATGCCTCTGTCTATAAATTGCCATCAGCTGACATACGTATTTGCTGTATGATATCTACAGAGATTTCCTATGAAATATTTAATGAGCACACTGGGTTAGATATTTTAAGAACAAAGCTCAATGTTTAAGGGGAAATTGTTTTTTCTTCGCTTAGGTTCGCATGGCTTGCTCCAGTGCTCTTGGTTACTTAACTTACAATGCAAATGCTTTCCGACTCTTATTAAAGGAATGCAGGAATAAGCCTAATCAGTTCCTTCGTATAACAAATAATATCAGCAGAGATGCAAGTATAAACCCAGCATTTTTAAAGGAATTTAAAATGCAACAAAAAGTGGGACTTCCTTCCCTAAGGTATTATTCCTATATTTGAAGTGGCACTAGTGAAATTACTGAGACGAATTTTTAAGGGAGTTTAAGAAAGATCAAAGGGAACTATCCTTGATATGAATCTATGTACTGTGTAACAAAAGAAAGACTTCATTCTAAATGTCCATTGCTAAAGCCTCTTTTTAATTCCAACTTAGCAACAGAATTTAGAGTGCAGACAAGAATACAACTGATCTTGGGGGTCCTGTCTGGTCAGGGTTATTCATCCCCCTTTTCAGAAGTTTTTGGAAGATTAGTTGCCTCCAAATTCAATTTGGGCTTCCCTGGTGGCTCAAAGGAGTAAAGAATCTGCCCGCAATGCAGGAGACAGGGGTTCAATCCCTGGGTCAAGGAGATCCCCTGGAGAAGGGGATAGCTACCAACTCAAGTATTCTTGCCTGGAGAATTCCATGGACAGAGGAGCCTGGTGGGGTGATTCAGGAAGTCATTCTTTGGTAGGTTTGGGGTATATCGGAGAGCTCTGAGGCAACCAGGAATGCCACTATGACCTTGGCATCAAATGGGGCTTTTACACATGATTCAAAGCTATGCCAAATTCACAGGATATAAACAGGGCTAAATCAGACCCAGTGGCTAAAGTTATGGCAAAGTTTGCCAGGCATTTATTCAGAGGATTTTGCTTCAGTGTTGCAGTTCTACCATGAACTTAAGTTTCTGTAAAAAGAGAAGAGAGGAGAATCTCCTTACAATGGGCATATTTTCTCTTCTTCTGTAATTACAGCTGAATTAAGTCTCTGCAAATAGTGCTATTTACACATAGGAAACAGAACTACTCAAGATATATTATTAACTCTATGATAATAGAAGACAATAGAATCTAGTAGTGTATCATGGTTCTATAAGTCAGTTTTAAGTACAGAGAAAAATGAGTATATCTTCAGTCACTTTAATTTGAATGAAAAACTGAATACCCAAAACTGATTATCTAATTTTATATAATCCAGGGAAAACTAAATTACAATTGCTTTAAATTTCTGGGTTTAAAATTTTTAATTTAAAAAATGTTTAAAATAATATTTATTTATTCAAAAAATTAATATACTTTAAATAATGGAAGTATTATTTTACGCAATCACTCTCACAGCTAGCCCATATGGCAACTTTTGGGGAATTAGAATAAGATACTCCTTCCTCGGTGCACTTTACTGCCATCTACAATTACTGTGAGGTTTTGTACGGCATCCCCTGGAGTTGTGAACTCTCAATTTTCAGGATTATAAACAATAACAAGTGATCAGCAAACTGATGGGAATGACTACCAAGTGAGGTAGAAGTGGTAAACAAATAACAATTACTCCCATAACTAATAATTCTATGCACTCTCCTTACAGTATTTATATAGATTGACTATTCCCTTTAATTTTCGTAACAATCCTGCAAAGGAATTTTATTTAAATGAAACTATGGGGAATGTGCTAAAAGATTATTAATTCCCACAAAATATTCCTTGATATCACTATTGGAAACATAAAGTAGATTGATTTTGGCTGGGGTCATGGCAGCATTGTTTTGGAGTATATACCACTTCTTTATTCCCACACCCTCATTCAGCCCCAAGAATGGCAGATTAGAAGTTTTTGGATGTGTAAATTCTGAAGTATGTAGACAAACAAAATCTTACTGTTAACTGACCCTATGTGAAAATAATCTGAGCCTAAAGTACCAGCCAGTTACATGTTACCCTATAGCCATGAAGTTGGCAGACTGGGGTCTGTCTAATATTATTAAAGTTATTAAAGTTGACAAAAGCAAATGTTCCTTCCTCATCAAATTAACCAGGAACACATCCGTTATAAGCAGTTTTAATATTTAATATTTAAAATTACATTTTATTACCAGGGAAATTTTGTAACACCATGTTTATGTTACACGTACAGGATGATTAAAATACTTCTATTAAAGCCACAGCATATCAACTTAGGTATAGCTTATTATTCTTTAGCTTGAAATACTTCATTAGTATCACATTACTTTGAAAATAAAGTTTAAATTTTCTCTTATTCATGGTACACAAAATGACTGATCTTTATTCTCCAATCTTACCTCCCATCATGTCTCCAGATAACTTTAATTCTGATCACACTAGACTAAGTACTTAGTGCCCTTTGAACGTGCCATGCTGTTTTATAGTATTGTCATTTTTCATATTCTGTTCCTCATATCTGGAATACCCTCCCCTAACTCATCTATTTAAAGACCTATTTTATTCAAAACCTAGCTGAAGTGTCTCTTCTTCCATGAAACTTTTCCTATTCACTTCAAGCATACTGAATCTTCCACATGTTTTGGGTGGTAAGTGAATAAATGACTGATGGACTATAAAATACTTACAGGTAACATGCATAGTAAGTACAGGTAACACGTATAAATTAGACCCCTAGGCACTGAATATGGTACCTGGGTATACTAAGTTTTTATATATTTCTAGTTTTTGTGATAAAAGTGTTTTCCTTTCAGTCTGGAGAAAAATGGAGGACCATCCGTAATTCCTGTCTTTAAGAAAGGTAATTGATTTTTTCTTTTATCTCTAAGATACTTTCAATTCAGACCTTTTATAATTGTTTTATTTCTAAGAATTCAAAATGCTGAGGCTACCAAAAAATGTTTCCCGGTAAACTTCTACTTTTCTAGTTTTACATACCTAAAATATCTTCCCATTTACAAGCCCGTGCTGTGTTAATCATTCCTTTTAAGGCTTCCCCACTTACGGCATTTGAAAGAAATCCCTTTCTTACTTGGCTTTTTCTCACAAGCCATGCATAGAAATGTCATTATTGAAAAACATATGACTTTAATTACGATCTTGCTATTACTCCGTTTCATGTACCACTTGCCTATAAGTTCTTACAGCAGAGATGACATTCCTTCCGTTGATATTATGTTGTTTTATAGACTTGATAGGTAAGTTTATAGAGTTGATGGCTGAGTGGCTGAGGCCTGTGAGATCAGAATCCAGATCTTATCATGTTAGTGTCCAATTCCTACTAGACAAGTAATAGGGAAAATAAATTACGTACTGACTTGATGTACATGCTTCGTGCCTGATCATGTGTGCTTAGTGTAGGACCCAAAATCAGTCCACTTGGTATATTACCTCACTATAAAAGCAAAGACAGAACTTTCTGAAATCAAGATCACTTTGTTGGAGTCACAAATGGAAAGACAGAGAATAGGAAAAGAAAAGGACAGGGAAGAACTTCATTTATCAGGGAGTATCTGAGGGAAGGTAGGTATGTGTGGGAAGCTATATTTTTGAATATCATTGGTAGTAGAATGGTTTCTGTATGGTCTGGTTTTTGGATAGCTTCTTTAGTGTAAGAGTAATTTACCTAGAAGGATAAAGCTGGTTCGATTATTCCTTCATTTTAAAATTGGCTTCTGAATAATATGTATACCAGTAATGGTCTGCAAAGTCCAGACCAGGTTTGTGATAACATAAGACAAAAAGGAAAAAGGACAACTAGGTGTCTAATAAAGTTAATTTCATTCAAGTAAAGACCTCCATTTTAAGATAATGGCTTTTACACCTTCTTTTGACATGAAAATATCCCTTCTTTTCCAAAATGATGTTTAAAGTAGCTGGCATTTGTTCTTTCATTAGTGCCAACTTGGCATGATAAAAAGTTTGCAACATATATTGATCTCCACAGATGTTTGCATTCCAGCATCTTAAGTCTGGAAGCTACTGATCCGTTCTCTTAGTATGTTTCAGCGATGTGAAGAATTAGAAATATATAGAATTAAAAGCAATGAGACTATTCCTAGGGCTCTTAGGCTTAAGAGACACTTAATTATGGCTCTTTCCTTTTTAGGGAAAGAGCACCGAAGAAAATTAAAACCCAAAATTCAACCAAGAGATTCTTTGACTTTTATACCTCCTGTAACTAACTTCATGGGACTCTTCAAAACAACAAAAAAGACTACTGTTTCTCATAATATTTTTTCCTTTTCATCTGCAATTTCATCAGATATCATAACGGTATCAAGACCAAGAATAGTGCTTTTGAACCAACTTGGGAAACATGTACAGAAAGCTAATCCAGAGCCTGGAGAAGGCTAATAAAAGCATTTTAGTGTGAAAGGATTCCCGAGCAATCTTGTAAAATTTTTCATTTTCAATTATGCTAAAATATACATAACTGAATCATCTTTTTGAATGCAAATTCTTGATACTGATGTTTAACAAAATTTCCTTAGCATGTCTACTGGAATTTAACATCAGGTCTGATATATGGCTTCAAAAATTAAGTAGCATTTTCTAAAATAGAATGCCTGCACCTAAAACCATTAAGCAGCTGACACAAGTGACACAATTAGTGTATATAGAAAGATTTTTTTAATTGGTATGCTGGGCTAAAAAGGTCTGATTCAGAGTAGCCTACATGTTAACACTCATTGTGCTACCATAAGATATTTAATGATAGATACCACAGATGCATGAGCCTTCTAAAAATCTGAAATGTATACATTTAAAAATACTTTATTGAAAAAAATCTGAAATCACTTCCTATCAAGCATAAAAGTATGGCTAAAAATTGTGGCCACCACTTTTGACCAGACTCCACACCTACAGAGTATCCTTGGTTTGCAGCTGGAACAGATGATATTCTCTGTGGCTCAGAATCACAGGATGTCTTTGCCCAAAGACTACTGTTTCCAGTGGGTGCAAGCTTTGATGTATGTCCGCTTCTCATATTTTACAGCAGCAAACAGATTTGACATAAAAGCTAACTGGGTTTCAGTGAGTCCTTTAAAGAGTACTCCTTTTTCTTCGTCCACTTTGCTCAGTTGTCTCTCTGGTCTATCTGGTCTGCACTAGAACATATATGTTAATCAGCAGTTATTTTCTCCAACATGCCTTCACGTAACGATGGTGATGGTGATTGTGACAGCGGCTACGGGTACTTAGGGCTTTCTATGCGTCACAGTCCAAAGCCGGTGCTTTTAACCACTGTACAGTAAGAGACTTCCTTAATCTCCAATTCAATTCTAAATTATCTTAACAGTCCAGAGTCACAACTTCCTGGTGGAGAGACTAAAATACAGGAATTCCAGGGAAAAATCTGGGGAGAATTTTATACTAGAAAGGGATAAATAATTCAAATGATAAAAACCAGTATCATTTATTCAGCATTGTTAAGAATTCACATCAACGAAACATTAAGCCTCTGTAGACTTTTAAAAGAAAAAAGCCTTTAGAAGCAAATTTTGAACTTTGTTGCTAGATTCAGGTGGGTTCAAAGTTGAGGATCATTATTGCATTCAATAACATAGGCATTTTCTGAGTATCTTGGCCTAGACAGACCATCCTAAGTTAAGCTAAGCTAAGTCGCTTCAGTCGTGTCTGACTCTGTGCAACCCCATAGACTGCAGCCCACCAGGCTCTGCTGTCCCTGGGATTCTCCAGGCAAGAATACTGGAGTGGGTTGCCATTTCCTTCTCCAATGAATAAAAGAGAAAAGTGAAAGTGAAGTCGCTCGGTCATGTCCGACTCTTAGCTACCCCATGGACTGCAGCCTACCAGGCTCCTCCATTCATGGATTTTCTAGGCAAGAGTACTGGAGTGGGGTGCCATTGCCTTCTCTCAGACAGACCATCCTACCATGCTTAAAACTTTACAGTATTTCTCTTTAAGTACAGGGCAAAAATAAAGATTATTTTTATTACCTTGCATTTTCTTTTTATTTTTAAAAATTATATGTAAAATGAGAAAGGCCTCAATTCATCAAATCACCTGCCTCTTAACCTGTGCATGCACACTAAGTCGCTTCAGTTGTGTCTGACTCTTTGTGACCCTATGGACTTTTAACAACTTGATCTAGTTATGGATGGTGTAACATAAATCTCTACTAGCAAAACCTCTCAAAGGACATTGAACAGTTGGAGGCATCATCCTTAAATTCAAAGGACAGTACATTCAGTTCCTTTAATCTGGGCAGAAAAGTCATGAACTGTTATGATATCTGCAGTAAAAGTTCAGATTCAAAGGACATTATCAAAAAACCAAAAAAACAAACCTTTTTCATCTCATGTATTTTCACTGATTAAATATACTTTCTAAAATAATGAATGTCAATATATGTGGCCAACTAAAAAGTACAATACACCCTTGAGGTATTACTTGCATGTCATATTTTTTAAAATCTCAGATGGATCTTAAGAAATGTATAGAAATCCCATTTGCTCCAGAGAAGATACCTAATAATATATATTTTTTATAATTATTAACTTACATTTTATTAGAGAAAGTCTCCTTTTGTTTTGTCCTAGAATTCTGAGTTGACATGACTTTGACCTGGCTACCATTCAAAAATTGCTGTCTCACTAGAAAAGTCAGGGTAATGTTTCCATAGGAACTTATATTATTCTGATATGAGAGAGGTGGGAAAAGATCTATGCCTGTGTTAACATGGGGCCATGATTTAGCAGAATTGCTACATTTTTTCCAAGATTTTTCTTTTCACCTGCCAATATCAGTATATTATTTTCCTCACAAGGTGTTTTATTTTGGTTTTTGATAATTAAATAGAAAAACCCTTATACTCTCTTGTAAGACTATTATTGTCTCTCAGAAGAGCAGGTTAAACATCAAACATAAGAAAAGTAATAACAAAGAAAGTCTTGATGAACAGTTAATATTATATATTTTATATACAAAAAAATAAAAACCTTTAGGGACTTTTTTTTTTAAGCAAAAATCAAATCTTCATTTTTAATCTTGGCACTTTTATAGCAGCTTCTCCAACTTCTTTTGATATATCTACTCCAAGAGGACATCTGCATCAAAACCAGACAAATCACATTATTTCAAATATTTGCTTACTGATCTGTCACTAGTTCTGCAAACTATTTGTTTAGAATTCTGACAAAAAATATATGTATCTAGTGTATAACTATCATATGTGATGGTGGTTCTTGAATACATATAGAGTAGGACCTCAAACTAGCAAAACAGGTAAAGAAAGACTAGAAATCTAAATTTGGCAATTTTTTAAAACCTCTTTCATTATTCTAAAAGAAAAAAAAAGTGAACAAACAAAAGAAATCTCTTTGAGGTATAACTGACATGTTAAAAACTATGCATATTTAATGTACACAATTTAGTGAGTTTGGGGTTGAGATGTTTTTGAAAGAGTTCTATTGCTCTCAAATACTGTAAATAAGTTAAAGTTGAAACAAAAAAATTACAAAAAATGCTTTATGCTCTACAAAGCTAAAAGGCTAAAAAGTTTACCATACAGCTAAACTATCCATTCCTACTTGAGAAATTCACTAGGTTTCCACCAGCTCTTCTCTGAGGTTTCAAAAGCAGGCTCGCTCCTTTCTACATTCCTTTGTCACTGGTGACAGGAGAGGCCTTAGATCCTACCCTTGGCCTCTGTTCTTCCTCAGTAAATAACTCTGGCCTCAGATTTCTGCTTTTTTATGTGTTTAGCATGTTGCCCTATGCTAGGCTTCAGCTGGAGCCCAATCTAAAAGCCATCATCTCCAGCCTCAACACTGCCATGAGAAGGCTGTGCTGGGTCAGATGGTGGATTCCACCTGAGGCCAGGCTGGCAACAACTAAAGGGGTTCTTTTTGTCACTACTAACTAAAATTTGTCCACTGATGATCAGCTTTAATAGTCTATGGTTCACGTGGCTGATAGTTATGTACTAAAATGCTGAAAAGTTTTAAAACAGCAGATGAAACAATACTGAAAATAGAATTATGTTAGATTATGAAATATAATCATGCTTTACTATTTTTACTATTCCAGAATTAACTTAGACCAGAATTTGATAACAAATTGAAAAACTGTGCTACTCCTAGGAACTTCAATTTGGGAGGGGAAATCCAAGGACTGCAGAAAATAAACTATCTTTTGGCACTTTCTCAGCATCCTGTGGAGCTGTATACTCACAACCCCATCTCACACTTGAATCCTTTTTGCACATTTCTGTTATTTTCAGCATGGCAATTGGTGCTGAGATGGTTCTGATGCTGCAGAAGTCCAGGTCACGGACATGGTTTCCGTTCTGGTCCCAAACGAGAGAATTCATCATCCTTACCTATTCCGTGTTTCTAATCTATAATTGGCCAACATTTGTATAATTTATTGCTATAACAAAAATATTTCCTGTAAGTTATCTACCAACTAGGTTAGAAGAAAAAAAATTAACGTGATCTTTCTTCAAGTACCACCAGTATGTCAATGAAAACCTTAACTGTAAAAGCAAAATCCAGGCTTTGACTTTTACGGTACAGCCTGCAGAGAGATTATGAATGGTACCACGTACTTTGGTTCGTAGCGGATGCCTTCTGTGTTGTGTAAAATGCCCAAGCCAGCACGTAGTCTTTCAACACCATTCCTAAATAAGAACCATTAAAAATAAAATAACTAGCTGAAGATGTAAAGGAAGAAACTTTAGCAGGATGAAATAGCAAGTAATATCTGCATAATTCTGAGTGAGCCACAAACGCGCTGCGGCTTACCATGCAATCATAACGCCGTTGTCAGTGCAGAGTCTGGGGGGCGGGCACAGCAAAGTGCACTGTGTTGCATTGGTCACAATTTCCAGGGCTTTTCGGATATATAAGTTACTTGCGACGCCTCCAGATACAACCTGAAAAAGTTCAGAAGACCAAAGAGAACAAATAGCACATATGAATATGAGGTAAGCTGTGAGGTAAACCTGGGGAAAATACCAGGATTATACAATAAGACCATATCACATTTTGGTAGGTGGGTAAATGATTAAGTAGTATATCTATATAATAAACATTTGGGAAAGAAAAAAAAACAACTTCAATATTACCATATGATCACTATCATTTTTGTACATTTTATTCTAACCCTTTCCTCACAGTACAATCATTATACAGTATTTTAGACCCTGTAGTTTTTGCTTATAAGCATTTTTTAAATTTTAAATTTTACTACATAATTCTTAAACTATTACCTTTATATTCCATTTTGTGAACCTACTGTTTAAATATTTTCCCACTTTACAATTTTCAAAAGGATGAAGTTTAAGATACAGTTACACAGGAAATTTATCAAGCCTTTTAAGTACATTTAAAGGGATTTCATCAAAGGAACATACATTTGAAGGAAACAGTCCATTTTTCTAGACAGTGATAGCAGTTACACTGCATTTTGTTTCATACTGTAAACCCTCTTTTAAATTCAGTAAGATGCAGCCTTGAACATTTTTGCCACACAGGCTGTACAGATGTCCTATAAAAGTGCCACACCTGTACAAGAAATGGCTGTTAGTTTTCATTCTACATAATCTCTTACTGTCAGGGGCAACTTATGGCATAAAGATCTTTTCATCCTACACTTGTGGTCAATTAAGCTCTGGAAAGCAAAGGAACGTACTGTAAAGGATTACTGCTATTCTATGACAAGACTCACCAGTACTGCGTTACTCTGACGTAAGAAGCCTCTCTGCTTGCAGAACAGAAGAGCACGATGTGTTCTTTTTGCAATGTGGCAGGCCACGGTGTGCTGCACCGCAGCAGCAATGTCTGCAGCTGAAGACAGGACCTGCCCCTGCTCGATACCTGCAGGAATGAGCGCGTATTTTCAGGTACCATCCAGTGTTACTTATCTGTCCAACTTTACTAATTACAAATATACCTTCCTCTTTTTCCTTTTGCATTATCATCTTATCAATAACGTGTTGAAGTCCAGAAAAAGAAAAATCACAATTTTTAGCACGTTGCATGGGAGGCTGGAAATCAAAATGCAATCTATTTCCCTGTTTGGCCAAATGTTCTATAGCCTTCCCGCCACTCATGGTGGAGCACTCTGGATGTTTTATTAAGGAAAGTCTTCTTGCTACCTACCAAAAACAAAATAAAAAATTTTGTAACATCATGAAACTGTACACTTTGAAACCAAGATACAAAGGAAATGATTTTTACCCTGGATGAGTAAGACATGCTATACTTCTACAACTAAGGACTATACCTGGTGGTCAGTCAAGACAGACATCTTGCTCCTTCTGACAAGTGCTCAATAGTGGCCAATCACTGCCTTCCTATCTACTTTTGCTCTTTTATTGGGGATGGAAAATAGGTTTGAAAATGACAATGACTGCTCAATTATAAACTTCAGAATAAGAACCTGCCCTATTTCTTTTGAATTTCAGCTTGATATAAGCGGGTTTTTTACATAAGGAAGTCATTTTTAGAATGCTAAAACAAAGGAAAATAAATCTGCTCGTCAGTGGTATCAGCAATGATAACATTTAATAATGAAACATTGTGCATCTCTAATGTCCTTATGTCATTTTATATATCCTCTTGTTCAGTTTTAAAAGGTACATTACACTTCACAAAGCACTTTCTTTCACATGTTATTTGACTAAAAACATAAATGTAATACATGCAAACTATTAGAACCTTTATATACTGATGTAAACCTCATATCATCTTATTCAGAGTGGGTAAGAAGGAATCTTTCATAAAATTATGCACTACTTACTTTTTGTTTTGCTCACATAATATTTTCAGTTTAATATGATATTATCCAGAAATATTTAGATGAATAGTGAAATTACTATTTAGCTGAAACAGACACCTAACAAAAAAGAATGGAGATATTAATTCTTAAATAATTACCTTGTCAAGCATGTCACCTGGTGCTATGTCCAAAGACTTCCCAAGAAGAAGAAAATCTGAAACTCCTCTAACTAATGCCAAAAGACAATGACCTCCAGAAATCAAAAGAACTAAAAACGGAAATTCTACCTTATTTGTTAACCTAATAGTGAGTGCATGAGCCTCCATGTGATGAATGGGAATGAAGGGCTTTTTAAACTGGTCTACCAGTTGTAAGCTAAACGATAAACCTACGCCCAAGCTTAAAGCAAGTCCTGGCTTTATGGTGGTTGCAACTGCTGAGAGTTCACTTGGAGAGACTTCACTGGCAGAGAGAGCTTCTTGTACTATGCGTTGAATATTTTCTCTATGAAGCTGTTGAGCTACTGGAGGAATAATCCCACCTGTTCTGAAAGACATAAAAAAAAAAAACCCAACTTTTGTAAGTTTAAGATTGTAAAAATAGAGGAAGAAAAAGTATGTATTATGGCTGAAGGCATGTTTTCAAATTCTCATTATATAACTAAAAACATCAGTAAGTCAAGTATTTTCTAATTATGTGTGCCTTATAATATGTAGTACATTATAAGAACTCAACATGCAATGATTAAGGATGTAATTTACTGTTGCTGACTTTGCAAAATTGTATACAACTCCCACACATTTATTTCTTGATAAAAGAAATCACCAAAATAATTCTGAGAAGCATTCTAAGGAAGATGTCTTGAATAAGGAAAGGACAGGATAAAATTGGGTTTTAGGAAAGGAAATCAGGATTTTGGGGAAAGGAATCAATATGCAGGCAGGGAGATTTTTAAAGAGGTTATTGCAAAAGTATTTGTGTAAGGTTATTACATCTTAAACTGAGTGATCATGAGAATGGAAAGGGACCAAGAACCAAAAACTGTAATAATTTTAACTGGATATCAGGGGAAGGGGGAACCAAGCCATCAAAGATAAATCCTGAGCTGGAATGACTGGGAGAAAAGAAATCCTAACAGAAACACGAAGACAGTTTTGTGATGAAGACGAGTTTATTTTTAAACACACTGCACTTCAGGTCATGGTAGGACAGTAGACAGCTTGCAATCCTGAAATAAATTCTGGGATCCAATCTTAATCCAAGAATCCAATTTTGATTTTTGGTCCATGTAGGACAAGCAGAGGAAGATCACTCCAAATGTCAAGAGTAAAGAATTAGAAGGCAAAGGTTGTTAGCAAAACAACGGCCAGCATGTGACTGATCAGAGGGCAGAGCAAAAATGTAGAGGGTCTGCAAGATATACCTCTACTCTCAAAAAAGAAATTCAAATATTTGACGATTTGATGTTGTAAGATCTGCAGGTTCTATACAAATGGCATTCAATTATTTAATAGTTAAAATATGTATGTGTCAGTCAATGAGAGCGCTATTTAAGAGGAATTACCTTATTTCAACACATTCATATTGTAATACAATTTTCCTTAATTCTCTAAAGCTACTTTTTCTTCTATATTCCTCAATTCTGTTAATGGCATCAATAACCTCCAAACTGCTTAGGTTTCAAGGCTCATCTTTTATCTCCTTCCTTTCCCTCACTTTCCACATTTAATTAATTTAATAAGTATTGATGAGGTCAGGCTGTTTGATTGTCACCAGCAATTTCAAAAAGCTCTCATTAAGTCACTCTGTTCAAAGCCTTCTAACTATACTTCTCCAGATACTTTCTCTGATCCTTGGAGTTGTACTATACTGTGTTGCCAGAAAAAAAGCAGTGATGACTGAATTTGGGAGACTTTAAATCCAAATCCTCTCCCTTCTATGTATTTCTTCCTTCCCCCACTTGTCTACACTTCCCTTCTTTCTGTGCCTCTTCTTTGTATTCTAAGGATTATGCTAAGCATCAGAGATGAAAGAGATGAAAAACACAATGGCTTTATTCTCAAACAATTAACAATGATTGCTACAAGTCAATTAATAATCAAATAATTTTTAGACAGTATGGAAATGGATGATTAAGGAACAAAGCTCCTAAAGATGCATGGAAACCATTTAGCCTCAAGGCTGGAGTCAGGAGTTCAGACAAGAGACAGTAAGGGTTTTGAATTAAGTCAGAGAAAAGGGAGAGGAAAGTTTCCATATTTGGAAGGTAGATTTACCATGACCGATGACTGATTTGGGTACAGAGTGGTGAGGGAGAAGTCAAGACTGTCCTCCAGGTCTCTGGCTTGGAAGAAAGGAACTCCTCTCCTGAGCAGACCTATATTACTTCACTTTACATGCTGTTTTACAACAACCTGTTTGCCTCTTTGTCTTCTTCACTAATATATAACAGAAAGAGTAGTATTGTTACCAGTAATAGATGGGGTTTTTGCAGCCCTTCCTATTTGACAAGAACTACATCATATACTTTAAAAGAATTCACATTTAATCTTCACAACAATATTATGAGCTAGGAGCCATTATTATCCCCATTTCACAGATAGGGATACTGAGTCACATAAAATGGTGCAAGGTCTCCAAGCTAGTCAGTGGCTGAATCAGAATCTAAACCCTTTTATATGGTAAGTTGCTCAGAGGAAAAAAATCATATATTTGTACCCACAGTGCCTCAGAGGCTACCTTGCAATTATAGGTGTTCAATACATGCTGAGATGAGCTGGTATCCAACAGCTTGTATAGTATTCTCACGTGACTTTCACCCTAGCTAAACTGAAAGGTTTATTTTTGTCCAGCACTTTCTCACCTCTTTCCTTTGCCAATGACACTATCTCAGTCTACAAGTCTTTCATCTCCATTCATTAAAGGCCTATCTGTCTCTCAAGGCCGCTGACCCATGCAACATGTCAAGTGTTGTGCCGGCCACTAGGTACAGTGTAGTGATTAATACAGACACAGCCTCCATCACCTTGGAGCTTAGAGTCTATTTGGAGGAAACACTAAATAAGTAAACATAAAAATTATGAAAAGAACTACTAAGAAAATAAGCAGGATATGATGATATAGAATAAACTGGGTGGGAGTACCTAATTCAGATAAAGTGGTCAGGGTAGGCTTTTCTGTGCAGTTAACATTCCTTTGTTCAGATAACCCCAAAATAGTAAAAGGATTGTGAAACTGAGGTATGGTAATAAGTTATTGTCTGTACTACTTCTGTGATACTTACTTTATGCTGCCTTGCACTCCTAACTTTCCTTGTAGGTCTATATATCATGTCTCAAAGAGTAGGTTAAGCTTCTTGGAGGTAAGGACTTGCTAGTATGTCACTGCGCCTTATTAAGGCCCACTGCAGCCCCTTTGATGTAATATGTAACCATTAGAGGCCTACTCTGCCTCTTCAAGTATACTATTTCTAATTATAATATTCTGTTGTTATAAGTATCATGCAACCCACAATTCCATAAGGCAGGTATTATCTTTCCTATTTTATGGATGTGAAAACAGAATCAGAAGCAACCTAGATGTCCATAGACTGATGAAGGGATAAAGAAGTTGTGGTATACACACACACACACACACGCACACATGCACACACACATACATATGCAATGGAATATTACTCAGTCATAAAAAGGAATGAATCTGAGTCAGTTCTAGTCTAAAGCCTGTAAAACAGTCAGAAAGAGAAAAACAAATATTTATATAAACACATATATACAGAACCTAGAAAAATGGTACTGATGAACCTATTCACAGGGCAGGAATAGAGACACAGGCATAGAGAATAGACTTGTGAACACAGCAGGGGAAGGAGAGAGTGAGACAAATTGAGAGAATAACACTGAAACATACACATTACCATGTGTAAAACAGATAGCTAGGAAGAAGCTGCTGTATATAACACATGGAGCTCAACCTGCTGCTCTGTGACAACCTAAAGGGATGGGATAGGGGCAGGGGTGGGAGGGAGGTTCAAGGGAGAGGGGACATATGTATACTCATGGTTGATTCTATATGTATACTCATGGTTGATTCGTGGTGTTGTATAGCAGAAAAGAACACAACATTGTAAAGCAATTATCCTCCAATTAAAAATAAATTAAAAAAAAAAAAAACAGATTCAGAGAGGATAAGGAACTTCCCAAAGTCAGAGCCAATACTGACTGCTACTTCATGATTCAAATACTAGTTTATGGTCTCAAAACGCCAGCCTTTTTCACTACTCAGACATTGGAAATCAATGGCTTGAAGGTGTAGTTGTACTGCACAGTATTTTAATATGTTGGAGTTACCTACTAATTTTTAAAATTTGGGAGATATTACCATAACATTCCGGATTTCCATTCTCTTGAAAATTCTTATGATCAAATAATATAAGGCCTACATTCCTGTATGGCAACAATTGGCTGGAGTGGAGCAGTGACCTCCTATAGTTATTTTCTACATTATTCCCAGCCCACTTATTTATGCAATCTGCCTGGTGGCCCTCTGGAAATAGCTGAGGTTATAAACCTGGCACCATTCTATGTTTTAATACAATGGTATATTATTAAGTATCGACATGACGTATATATATATATTTATATTTATATTTGTAATAGGATTTTCTTTTTCAGTGATTAACACAGGCTGTAGGTCAGGTCATACTTTCCTAGGACTTCAGTGGAGACCACGAAACATACAGCTGGACAAAAGGAAATGGCATTGCTGAAGGGAATTCATGGCTAAACACCAAAGTTTGTCTGTTTTTGGCAACAGGATTAGCTAAGGTCGGGAAGTTACTGTGGAGGTCCTTAAAAGCCAGGTTGAAAGGTGTAAGGTTTTATACATCAGTTATTAAGACTTGCACAAAAGAAGAAATTAGATTCTAAAATTTGCCTTTTATATGTAATACATTAAGATTTTATTTCATTTTATTTTTCAAAAAAAGTGGAAACTACCAAGATAATGCCTACTCACTTTAAATGAACTTCAGTTTGGGAATGTATTGCTTCTCCCAAAACATTTCCAGCTTCATCCACTACAGCAGCTGCTGTATCATCACAACTGGTTTCAATTCCCAATACTAGTTTATGAAGGAATAGTTTTCCAGGATGAAAATGAAAACTTCCTAAAAATGCATAAATTTTCCTTCTTGATGGTTTAAAAAAGACTCCTGCTGTCTTATTCAATATTAGCATATTTACTGTATGGGTAATTCCTAGAACAGAAAGAAACAAACTATTATTTGGAACTGACATTTGCCACTAGCCCATTCAGTAAAGCAAAATTCCTGAAAACTTGGTTTATTTTTCAATATATAGTTTTATAAAAATTTAGGAAAGTTTTGTTAAAAGTTAGCACAATATTTTAAAGTTATTTAAAATAATTATGAATTAAAGTAATGCTCTTTTAAGGGGAACATTAGATAGACATAAAATTATATATAAAATTTCTGTATTACTAATACTTGTATGTTCTTAGCAAACGATTATTCTTTATAAAAGAGCTAATATTACAGTACAGTAGTTACATAGTCCCTTGAAAAGTGCTATTTATTTTTTTATAGCCAAAATTAAGACAAGTTGTTGTTTTAAAAAGTCAACACAATAAAGGCAAAGCAAAACTAATGAAAACTAATGCATTCCATTTCCCGGAAACATCTTTCAAAAGAAAAATTTAATCATGTGGTTGAAAACCAAGAGTTCGCATTAAATACACAGTAAGATTCAGGCGTGTAAGTTTACACACAGGCGTTCTCATAAAGCTCATCTTAAAAGAACACATCAGCTAAAACGACCATAACCTAATACCTATTTTATCTATTAATTACAATTTTTCTAATTAAATCTCCACTTTTGCCACAGGTTTATCCTACTGGTGTGTATGCTCAGTTGTCTCTTTGCGACCCTATGGGCTGTAGCCTTCCAGGCTCCTCTCTGTCCATGGGATTTTTCAGATAAGAATACTGGAGTGGGTTGCCATTTCCCCCTCCAGGGGATCTTTCCCACCCAGGGATGCTTTATTACTGAGCCACCAATAGAGATCTCCCCAAATCCTCTTGTCTCCAATAACAGCTGTCCATCATTAAAGCACTTTGTTTTTTTCACACTGCCAAGTATCTAATCTCATGTCGCCCAAATCACCTTGTTCTAGAACCTTCTAGAAATTTAGTAGATTCTTTCTCTATCACACTAGTGGACAGAATGCGGCGGTGGGGGCGGGGGGGGAGCGGGAAGAGCGAATATTGGAAGTTTATTGTTCCACAGGGGCAGAGGGGCGTCCAGGGATTGGAGATGAGCGACGTAATCACAGAGGACAGCTGCAGAGGATGCAGTCCCAACAGACGCGCCATGAAAAATTAGATTTATAGTCACTAAATCCAGCCAAGGAAGCTTGTGCGAAGCCCTTCTCGTTGGAGCCAAGCCGGATCCCAAGTGAACCTGGTCTGTCTTGGGACTTGGCCAGCGCTGGTCTCTGCTCTAAGGCGGCGAGGGATTCTAACTGGAACCGCTATTCTAGCCGCGCGAAAGCAACAGAGAGAAGAGGGCTGAGCTATCTCACCCACCTTACTCGTCAACGTTAGTAGCTAGTACTCATCTCCTTTCCGTGCAAAGCCGATTGAATGCCCTTTCCCAGGCGCAGGAAAGCCTGAACTTGCCACCCCGGAAGTGATGTCATCAACATGGGGCCAGCGTCCCGTCGCCAGGATCAGCAGCTGTTTCCCCGAGGGCGTCACTCAGAATAAATACAATCGCAAAGGCTGTCTTTTCCCTAGATGCTCTGCGTGCGCTCAAGCAATTCTCCCAGACCTGTAGGTGTAGTCTGCAAGGTCACACGGCTACTGACTGATACAGCGGAGACAGATTCGACTACGAGAGCACAGATTCGACTACGTAGCATTTAGTTCCGAACACTACGTACGCTACAGTAAAAGAAAAAAAAAATTTTTGCCTTAGGCTGGAATTTGGACGCCACTGTGAGAAAAGTATGGTCTTTGCTTACTCTGGAGGCAGTCTTCACCATAGTATGTACTCCTATTCTTTAACCTCCTTCAGTCTTTTTTTGTTTTTATTCGTAAGTGAACTTATTACCATTTGAATAGCTTTGTCCGAATCTATTCTTTCTTCTTCCCCGCAAGGCGTTAAGATCTTACCGCAAGGTCTTTATAAATTCAAGGCTGGACAAGGCCGGCTCATGTTTATGCCTTTCTTGGTGTGAAGGTCTTGGTATGAGGTAGGGAAAGTCACAGCTATGGTCTAGTGGCAGATATGTAATTCATAATCACCAGGTATGAAATTTATGATTATCAGCACTACTAAGAATTTTTAAGGTAGAACTTAATGTTTATAAAAAATTTCATTTATGTATGAAATAATGCACATAATTAACAATAAAGTGGAGTTTACTGTGCGCTAGGCACTGTTGCAGATTCAATCTTCGTAACAACCCCATGAGGTAGTTACTGCCCTCATTTTACATATGAGACAACTGGACAACAGAGTTTGGGTGATTTGCAGGTTACACAGCTAGTAAATGCAGAACTAGGATTAGAAGTCAGGCCAGCTGCCCTGGAGCCTGTTCTCTTAACTGATAGAATATTAAATAGCTCATATTTTCCCTAAGATGTGTTGTTGACCCAAAAAGAGGAAAAAAGAAAAATTAAGACCTAAAGGTTAAGAATAATTAGTCATCCTGATTGCATATGATAGGCCAGGAATTACTTTCTCTTATACACTGGGATCTATTCTGAACATAAAGTCGTTCACATCTGGTATTTTCTTGCAGCTTGAATTACATTATCCCAATGCTCTCCTGTGTTGTCAGAATTATCCCTGCTGTGTTTGGTTGTATCAATAGATACCTTATTTGGGCACTCCTTATCTGGGTACCCTTGGCTGCTGTCGAGTCTGAATGCTGCATTAGGTGAAAGAGCAGAACTTAAGGATGTTAGGAAGGAATTTGGGACTTCCCTGGTGGCTCAGTGGCTCTTCATCTCAATGCAAGAGATGCAGGTTCAATCCCTGGGTTGGGAAGATACCCTGGAGAAGGAAATGGCTATCCACTCCAGTATTGTCTGGAAAACCCCATGGAGAGAGGAGCCTGGTAGGTCGCAGAGTTGGACATGACTTAGAGACTGAACAACAGAAACGATATGGGTAGTGGAAAGAATGGCACTTACACCAGTCCTAGATATTTGGCAAGGGAAGGTATAATTCTTCCACATTCTTTATTATACTGGAGAAGTTATTGGGGGAAAGATGTATGCTCTCTGGGGCTTGTCTGGGCTTTTATGCAGATCACATCATATGGTTTGAATGCCACTCTCATGGGCATTCTCAAGAAAACATGGCCTAACCACTGTAACTGCAACATGAATTGAGAGTTTGGAATTATAAGTATGTTCACATTCTCTGCTATTGCTTAGCTTTCCACTTGTAAACTTTAGAGGAAAACTTTATATAGAAGAATCTTTATCCTAATTATGTCATAACTAAATTGGATTTTCACATATCACATCTTTATTGGATTCTTTCCTTTTTCTAGGCAGTTTACTAGTTGTTAGGGATAAAAGATAAAATATCCATTTTCTATTTTCAAGGAATGGAGTCTAATAATGTGTGCATGCTCAGTTGTGTCCGTCTCTGAGACCCATGGACTGTAGCCTGCAAGGCCTCCTCTGTCCATGGAATTTTCCAGGTGAGAATACTGGAGTGGGTTGCCATTTCGTACTCTAGCACATCTTCCAACCCAGGGATTGAACTGGCATCTCCTGCATTGGCAGGTAGATTCTTTACCACTGAGCTACCAGGGAAGCCCCATGAGTCTGATAATAGGCAATTACAATTCAGCATTATGGAAAATGTGCATTAAGAGAGGAGTCACTTGGGGAAGGGGACAGCTTGCCACAGATTTATCCACAGTTTAGCAGGACCATAGTGTGCTTACTGGGTTTCAACATCTGATTTTCTTTTAGGATTGAAATCAGTTTATCAGGTCTAGAAGTGATTGGACTCTGGAGTGCTGAGTCACAATTTGCTAATAAACTGCTATGTAAAAACCATAGTACTAATGTATTAAGAGAAATGATGAAGGGTCTAGGATAGTTGAGCCTGCTGATCCTCACCTTTTCTGTGTTGATCAAATTACAATGAAAGCCAGATCCAAATTATAACCAGATTGTTTGGCATAATGGAATGGAAGCAATAGAAATGAGTTTGGTGCTTTTAATGGCTAATATTTCAGGCTTGATGCACCCCTTTCCACTTGAGTCACAGAGCTCTCTTGTTTTTCATAGGTTGAATTGTGCTAAAAAAAAAAAAGTCATTTGCCTTTCTCTTAAGTTTCTTTGCTAACAAATATCTTTTTTGATGTGGAACATTCTTTCATCACAGCTTTCCTGGTGGCTCAGACAGGAGACGTAAGAGACACAGGTTCCATCTCTGGGTTCAGAAGATTCCCTGGAGAAGGGCATGGCTACCCACTCCAGTATTCTTGCCTGGAGAAACCCATGGACTGAGGAGCCTGGCAGGCTGTAGGAGGTCTGTAGCAAAGAGTCAGACACAATTGAGCAACTAACACTTGACTTTACATTCTTTAATTAATGGTAATACCATTCATCAGGCAGGTCTCATCTTTGGAACATGTTTTATTTCATTTGCTGAACCATGATGCTTGTATCACAAATTTACTGTTTTTTAAAAAAATCATGTTAAATGTTAGGAAAATCACCATTTTAACCATTTTTAGGCGTACAGTTCAGTGGCATTAAATACATTCACATCGTTGTGCAACCATCGCTACCATCCATCTCCAAAATTCATCTTCCCCAGCTGAAACTATCCATTTAACACTTAATTCCTCATTTCCTTTTCTTCCCATCCCCTGGCGACCACCATTCTGTCTGTCTTTATGACTTTGACCACTCTAGGTACCTCATACTCTAGGTGACACAGTACTTGTCCTTCTGTAACTGGCTTATTTTACTTAGCATTAATGTCGTTTCATCCAGTGTTGTAGCATATGTGAGAATTTCCTTTTAAAGCTCAATAATATTCCATTGTGTATATAAACCGTTTTGTTGACACATTCATCTGTCAATGGACAGACACTTTAGCTACTTACACCTTGTGACTTGTGAATAGTGCTCCTATAAACATGAGTTGTACAACTATCTTTTCACATCTCTGCTTTCACTTCTTTGGAGTATATACCCCAAAGTGGAATTGCTGGATCATATGGTAATTGTTTAACTTTTTGAGAAACTAACATACTCAGATGATCTTATTTTTCAAGTGTGTGGAGTCTGTTTTTGGTAGTAGATGGAGAGGGTGAATCTCTTTGTTGCTCCCCTAAACTCCCTGGGACCATTAAGTGCCATGATAGAAGCACGAGTTTGGTAACTCCAAGGAGGGACACATTTCAAAGCAGGATCACTGTATCAGGTTTTCATGTAGTAGCTGGTATACTGGTATTTTCCTGGGCAATAGCCAATGAATCATCTGGCTCTTCTGTTCTTTTAGAAAACTATAAAATGAATAAAATGATGCATGCTTATCTTCTTTATAATATGGTCAAAGTAACACATATTTTCCAAAATCTGTAACTTTTTAAAAAAGTGTCAAAAAGTCTGTAACTACCTGATGTGAAATACCAACTCACTGGAAAAGACCACGATGCTGGCAAAGATTGAGGGTAAGAGAAGGGAGTGGCAGAGGATGAGATGGTTGGATGTCATCACCAACTCAGTGGACATGAGTGTGAGCAAACTCTGCAGATAGTGAAGGACAGGGAAGCCTGGAGTGCTGCAGTTCATGCGGTCACAGAGTTGGACAAGACTAAGTGACTGAACAACATAATTGGAAATCCAGAAAATTTATATATTGTAAAACTCCTTTCATATTGTAAAGAGTTTATTCTAAGCATTAATGATGTTCTTTCAATTCTTGAATTTGAGAATTATTTTTATTCATGTAATTATGCAGTTAAAGGTCACAGTAACAAAACTAGCTTATGTGCTAATTTGAGATTACATAGATCTTTAGAGCTACAGGTTGAGTCACTTTCATAAGCATTAGTTGTTTTATTAAAGGCTTGAATGAGTCAAAAAATAGAATAATTATACTATTCTGAACATAAAATACAAATATATTATTAGCTATTTTAAATTATGAAATATTTTAATTATGAAAGTGTCAAAAATAATATAATCAACTTCTGTGAACCAAACACCCAATTTAAGAGCTAAAGTGTCACCCTTCAGTTAAGCTGTGTACTGTATACCCCAATATTCAGTATTCTAAGTTTGATGTTTATAATTCTTATGTATTCATTCACTTGTAGCTAAACAAAAACTTTAAAAAAGTATTTATTTTTGGCTGTGCTGGTCTCCGTTGCTGCACGGGCTTTTCCTAGTTGTGGTGCACAGACTTCTCATGATGGCTTTTCTTGTTGTGGAGCAAGTTTAGTTGCTCGGTCGCATGTAGGATCTTACCAGATCAAGGATCGAACCTGTGTCTTCTGCATTGGCAGGTGGATTCTTTACCAACGAGTCACCAGGGAAGCCCTAAACAAAAACTTTTAAACTCCCCATAACAAACTATCTGCTGAATCATTTTTAACTGGAACTATAATTATGGAGTAAAATAAAAATCTGAGACATCTCACTACTTTTTGACATCAAGCAAAATGAAGGTGTTTATCCTTGCTATGCTCTTACCTACTTCTCGGCCCAGTGCTATTCAAAAATTACTTTTTTTTTTTTTAACCTAGACCTATCTTCCCAGTACTGAACTTGTTTACACTTCCAACATCAATATGTAATATCCATGTAACTGTTTTGGGAATTACACTTTTCTGTCCTGTTAGAAAGAATATTAAACTGCATTGGTCTATACTGGGTTCCTGCATTTGTCTTTTGCATGAGGATATTTTGGAGTCATATTTACTAGTGATATATATTAATAAAGGGCTTCCCTGGTGGTTCAGTGGTAAAGACCTGCCTGCCAATGCAGGAGACACAGGTTTGATCCCTGGGTCAGGAAGATTCCCTGGAGGAGGAAAGGGCAACCCACTCCAGTATTCTTGCTTGGGAAATTCCATGGACAGAGGAGCCTGTCAGGCTATAGTCCACGGGGCTGCAAAGAGTAGGACATGACTGAGCGTGCGCACGCACACACACAGATTAATACAGGAGACATGAAAAATACATTGCATGAGAAGATTCAACATCAGCTAGACAAGATGAATCAACAGGTTAAAATCCAATAACATGGGGATCTACAGGAATATAGATAAATCCATTAAGTAAGTACATGAAGGGAAAACCATCACTGAACAGCACTGCATGTTGGGACTGGAGATTTTAGTGACCATAAAGTGAATCAGTGATATGTGGCTCTCAAAACAGCTAAAATAATATGCTTCATTAAAAATAAAAAGTATCCAAAAAAAAAAATAAATAAAAAGTATCCAGAGCAAGGGAAGTGGTACTGTTGGAGTGACATCATATCTGTAGTTACCTTAGTGCGATATATAATAAACTGCAACTTAGAGCAGAATTATCAGGACAGTGGGAGAAATTTGAAACCGTATCATAATGGACAATGGTGAGAGCTCTGGTAGTATTTATTCAGTGCTGTTGATAACAGTTTAAAAGTTAAATAGCTGAAAAGTTATGTAGAATAAGCATTAAATTTTGGCTAAAACAGGTTATAAATTCCATTACAAAAATGCAGCCTTGTATTTTTGTAAGTCCTCCTTTATTAGTGCTAACACAGGACTGAACAGAGGCGTGGTGGGGTTCAATTACATAGCCTCTAAGGTCTTTTCCAACTCTTGGCATCATATAGTTTTATAAGGCTAATTCATACAGATATTAGTTAAGGAGACAGCTATGCCCCTCAAGATCTTTCTAGTTTAACAGACTATAGTGACATAAACCTAACAAATACCATTCTATGCTTAAAAACAAAAATGAAAAATGGGGCAAGTGAAAAGAATACAGGGGTTAACTTTGGACGTTCCAGTGGGAACTCCCATTGGTCAAAGCTGGAGGACAACTTGAGCAACAAATTAATAGTGTTATAATGGATTATAAACAAAGAATAAAACATCCATGAGCTCATAATATAAATGACTGAATAAATGGGAGAGAAGGGAAAAATCTTCCTTACAAAAGAATTCCAGTAAATACATGTAGAAGGAATGAGGGAAATAAAACACCACCATTGGAACTCCAAAGTAATAACTGATGCAGTAAAGAGTCACCAATGCATGCTAAAATTAGTAGCATTTCTGAACTCAGACCTATTTAGAAATTGGTATTATGTGTCCTGACTTGAAATTAGGAGCAATTATAGCATAGCAATTGATTTTACTCCAAATAATAGTCATTATAGATTTTGTTTAAAAAAGTTTTATCTTACACTAAACTGTACAAATTTGTGAAATTAGGAAGTTTTCTTATTTACCATTCAACCACTCACCTAGGTGTTAAGGCTAAAAAACTATGAGTTATTTTAGTTCCCTTCCCCCTACTTACTTTCACTGTATGAGTGTTTTGTGGATTTGTACTTGCAAAGTATATCCCGTATTTTACCACTTCTCACCACTGCATCAGCTAATTCCCTAGTCTAAGCTACCTCTTGCCTGTAGTAGCTTCTCAACTGTTCTTCCTGCTTCCCATTCCCTTATAGTTTATTTCCAATATTAGCCAGTGAGCTTCGCAGACGCACAAGCAAACCACCACAAAAACCCCAGATCCCTTTACTCTCCTGTGCAAAACGCTCTCATGGCTTTGTCAGGCTTAGAATAAAATTTGCTCTTTACCTTGGTCGACCCCTACCTACTTCTCTGAACTCATCTGCTACCATTCTTATCCTTGTTGCTTATTACTCCTTTCCAGGCACAGTGACTGTCCTTCAAACATACCACCTCCTTCCTGCCCCAGAGCCTTAGTACCTGCCATCACCAGTACTGGAAAGCCTCTTTCCCCAGATCTTTGTATTGCTTGCTCCTTTACATCAGGAAAGTCTCTGTCTAAGTATCACATTAGTTAGGATCTTTATGGAAGACTTTTCTGAGGCAGGCTCCCCTGCCTTTTACTGGTTTATTCCTCCCCGCCCCCCCGCCCCATGACATTTATCACTATGTAAAATAATACGTATTTGTTTACTCATCTGTTCTCCAACTTGAATGTAAGCACATAGGGGAAAGGACCTGGTTTGTCTTGCTACAAACTGTACCCACAATACCTAAAATAGTTCCTACAATGGAGTGGGCCTTCAAATATCTATTGAATAAATATCTTTTAACACACTGAAGGGCTAAAGTAGAGGAAAGAGCAGAAGGCCTGTATTAGAGGCAGAATTCTGTCTCTGAAGTCTGTGGAAAAAAATTTTAAGCCTTTTGAGATAAACTTTAAAATGAAGAAAAATGAAAGAATACTTTTTAGCTGCCTTAATTTTACAAGGGCTTCCCTGGTGGCTCAGATGGTAAAGAATCTGCCTGCAATGTGGGATACCCAGGTTCAATCCCTGGATTGGGAACATTCCCTGGAGAAGGGAATGGCTACCCACTCCAGTATTCTTGCCTGGAGAATCCCATGGACAGAGGAACCTGATGGGCTATAGTCCATGGGGTCGCAAAAAGTCAGAGACCACTGAACCACTAACACTTTGACTTTTGCAAATTCAGTTGCTTAAAACAAAAAATTTAAGCATAACTTAATGACTGAATTTAGAAAGCTTTTGCAATAACCTTACACCAAAGAAAAATTTTATTTAAGTATAGATTACTGGTTATTTAAAAATACAAACATACAAAGGCATTATCATACAACTGATTTCTAAACTCAATACTTTTAAAATACAAAACAATGATCATTACCCTAAGAGTCAGTTTGAAACAAACTGACTTTTGAGTTGGTTTTATAATTCTTTTTACTCACTCTTGCTTACAAACGTTACTAGGTTTTTCGGTTTCATTCCATATCAGAACTTTTTTCTGACATGTTTACTTCTCAAAGTAGTATATAGTTATTTCTTGGAATTAATGTTAGCAACTATAGAAAGCTTCTCTATGTGACAAAAATTCAATATGGTTGCTGCTTTGGAAATTTGAGTTATCTACACTAAGACTCACATATTGAAAGGTAAAATACGAATGGGTAAATGATGGGGGTTGAGAGCAGAAGGACTAAGAAAAGATGATGTTATCTTTTACTGCAGACCTGCTAAAAGAAGACTCCGTTATTTACTTTGATACTATTACTAGAGAAGCAGTTTCTGCCAGGTCACAGGTGGGCTAGGTAGTTGTCCATTTTAATTTTCTTTACTAAAGAATGGCAGACGGCAACAATTAAATTGCTCCACCAAATAAGCAGAGACTTTAAGTTACCATATACTTTAATTATGAAAAATAAATTATTTTCTTAATTGGTTTAGTAGCCTTGTATATGGAAAGGCAGCAAAACCCACTCTATTCCAAAATTAGAAGGCCAGCTCAGAGGCTGCTTCTAAGATGCCTGACTATCTTCTATCATCAATCAGTCATGAAAGTGGACTTTCATGAACTCAGTAATAAATGTAAAAATAAACTCATTTATCAAACAATGTGGAGCCTGCAAAACCAAAAAAGTTCATAAGGTAGGAATTGGTTTGTATAAAACAAATATATATATCCTCTTATATAACACAAGAGGAATATGTATGGTAATAAAAACGATTTATAATAAACTTGTAAAGAAATGATTCTGGTTTACATGTAAGTCGGCTTAAACTGACTATGACTGAATGATTGAAAATTTTCTTCTCCCAACATAATGCCCATTCATTATAAGCTAAGCCAGACTTAGTTTCTTATAAATCTCTACTTCTTGGATTTATCTACTACACCCTTACTTTACAGACATTTAACTTATAAGCTGGGCCTGCCCAGCCTGCCCATAAAGCCTCTCTTCAGAAAGATACCAGATGCATTAAACAGAGACATCTTCCTATAAGAATCTGCATTTCAAAACAGCCTATGAAGAACTAGCAACTGGCCTTCCAATGTAGCTACCTCTCATTTCACATTATGCAGTTTACTAACCACTCCTTCCTTACAGAAAACTCAGGAGCTGTAAAACTTCCTGTTCCATTTCAAAACATTTCAATACTTATTAATTCCAAAGATCCGAACACCATGTAGCTGTGGCATTTTGGGAATTAGCACACTCAGGAGAGAAGCTGTGTTTAGGATGAAGTGAGTTGTATCATACTTCGTATAGAAACTTGCCAGAAAATATCTGTAGAAACAAAAGTAAGAATATATATATATAAAATATCTAAAAGTGAAATTGCTTAGAAATCTTTAAATATTTAAAGGTGGGAAAAAGGCCACTGAAACATAAATACCTAAAAGCAGAACCATTTTTTTTGAGCACTAGAACAAGAGCAAACATTTTAGTTTGGGGGCCTAAATTAACTTTAATTGAGACTGAAACATTGGTTGAATAGAGGCATATATGCACATTTTGCATTTTTGCAATTGTGTAAAATGTATTTAATGGAAGACAGTTACTACTTAGCATCCTTTAAAGCAGAATGCTTTCAAACTAGGGTTCGTATGCTTCTTGAAACTTTAGGTATAGTTTTGTATTAATGTGTATATATCTAAAGAGAAGATCCAGATTCAGAGCATCCATCATATTCTCAAATGGTTTATTGTGACCCACCAAAAGGTTAAAAGCCACTGCTGTAAAGTTGTGAAAAACAGGGTGTTAGTGCATTAGTACAATTTGTAATAGCATCTGCGGAAGCAAACAAATACTTGATTGCCCTTTTGATGTTCTTTTTTCCATACTGTAGTTGAACAGGGATATAACCAGTATAATTGGCAACTTGAAAGATATTACTGTAAGATTCCAGCTGTTTTTCTATAATTGAACATCTGAGTGTATATATTCAGGATATCCAATATCTGAGAATTTGTTTTAAGAAGCCTAAGCCACCTTTAAGACTATAAATCATCAATTCAGAATGCCCAAGTTTGACCCAAGGGTACATCAGGATGAAGACACATCAAGAAGCCACCAAAAGAGTATCCTAATATAAAGAGGATGTAAAGACTGTAAACAATAAAGCATTGTACTGTACTTGATACAGAAGGCTAACTAGTTATACTCAAGATTTTTAACTATACAGAAGCTAGGCACACATAAGCCCCACATTATTCAATGGTCAGCCGTATTATAATGCAATCTTCAACATGTTATAGATGAGGATACTGAGACTTTCAAGAATATGGCTGAAAGTCAGATAGCTAGAGGGTAGTAGAGCTAAAATACAAATTTAGGGCTCTCTGAATAGCCATTATTCTTGTTATTGCATTGGACTTCCCTGATGGCTCAGACGGTAAAGCATCTGCCTATTGTGCGAGAGAACCCGCTTCAATCCCTGGGTTGGGAAGATCTCCTGGAGAAGGAAATGGCAACCCACTCCAGCACTCTTGCCTGGAGAATCCCATGGACGGAGGAGCCTGGTAGGCTACAGTCCATGGGGTCACAAAGAGTCAGAAACGACTGAGCAACTTCACTGTCACTTTGTTAGATCATACATATTTTTCTTTTGATATTATGTCAGGCTAAAATAATTAAAAACTTAAAAAATTTCCTCTTATGTGGAACGAAATCTACATAAGGAAAAAGAAATCTACCACTTTATGATTACTTCATTCTCTTCATTTGAAAATGCCTTCCCTATCTTAAACATCAATGTAACACCTAACCTACCTTAAGTTCCATTTTAAGGGATTCTAATGCCTCGACTCAATAGACATGAGTTTGAGTAAACTCCAGGAGATGGTGAGGGAGAAGCCTGATGTGCTGCGGTCATGGGGTTGTGAAGTGCTGGACGCAATTTGGCAACTGACCAACAACAACGCCTCTAAGAAGTCTTTCCAGTTACTGCAGACCACACTGATTCTATAATGGATATATAATTATATATATTCTTTGTGACTGGGTGAGTGATTGGGATATATGTTAAATATCCATTGTATGAAAGCATCTGAGTGTAGAATTCAAAGCACTCTATGCACTTATAAATTCTTTGCAGAAATAAAATAATAGAGAAATAATATAAAGTGGCATAAATTAAGGGATGTATAACTACTACTGCTGCTGCTAAGTCACTTCAGTTGTGTCCGACTCTGTGCGACCCAATGGACGGCAGCCCACCAGGCTCCCCTGTCCCTGGGATTCTCCAGGCAAGAACACTGGAGTGGGTTGCCATTTCCTTCTCCAATGCATGAAAGTGAAAAGTGAAAGTGAAGTCGCTAAGTCGTGTCTGACTCTTTGCGACCCCATGGATTGCAGCCTATCAGGCTCCTCTGTCCGTGGGATTTTCCAGGCAAGAGTACTGCAGCAGGGTGCCACTGCCTTCTCTGATAACTACTACTACTACAGAAGTTCAAAGCAGAGCATTTCACTGAAGGTTGGTTGCTAAGGAAAAGACTTCACTGAGATGGTCACTATTTAAATCTTGAAAGAAAAACAAGACAGATAAATTAAGAAAGGAGAAAGCATTTCAGGTGGAAAAAATGACTTGAACTAAGGCATAGAAATAGGATTATACATAACATATTTAAGAAACACTGCTTAGAAGAGTGTGGCTAGTGGGAGTTGGGTTAAGGTAAAATATTCACATAAAGGAAAAATAAAGTAGGAACCATTTTGTGGAGGATCCTGAATATCAGATATTAGGAGGAAATCAGATACCAGATATAAGGTTAGATGCTTTACAGATAGATCTTATCTCATTCATTTTTTATATCATCAGATTTGAGTTAGGTACCATTGGCTAGAATTTTATTTATGAACCAACCAAGCAGGCTGAGTGACAGCTACATGATTCAACCCAGGTCTGTCCCATAATGAAAGCCTAACTTGTTTTCTCTAAACCATACTGTCTCTCCCAGGGAGTTGGAGCATTCAAATGCAGCAGGTAGTCAGTGAAATTCATCTGAAATCATCTAAATCTTTGTTCAGGGAGATTGATTTGATAGTGGACAACAGAACAAGATTATGTGTTTAGTTTTCTTGCAAGCAGCTTAAGAAAGTGAACTAGAATATATCTGACTTGTACATTCTAGACTGTCTTGGCATACTGAGGAACATGTAATGTTGTCTCCATATGTTTGACTGAAGTGAAAACTGGTTTTAACTGTTAAATTTTGCCTGTATTTTATATTCTCTATGAAGTAACAATTTATAAACAAAACAATCTGTTTCTACTTCAAATTTAATCTAATAAAAGAATGGCTTCATCTCATCAAGACCTCCTCACACCTAAAATTTCCACCACTTACAGAATTATTGGAGAAATTGTGAAAAACTTCCGTGAAGATGTAAACTGTACTCCATAGTCCAGTTGTTCCCAATGAGTTAGGAGCCTTGCTTTACCCTGGTCAGGAGTTTCAAAAGGTGTTCCTTTTACTGCATGCAAAAATACATACATCCCCTGAAAAACAAGCAAGGGGGTATATAGTTAATATCAAATACAAAATGAGTATTTGTCATTAAGCATTAAGATAGTTCCAGACTGTGTCAGACTGCATGATAAACTTAATAGCTCATGTTTTAAGATTTCATATTATTGTGAAAGATTGTGGCCAGTTTCTTCATAGTAAAACTAAACTTCTGTGGGCTTATATGGAAATATTATTTGGTGAAAACCACTATAAAGTCCACCAAAAATAACCTGTTTTCATCTCTTATTAAACTGAAAATAAATGAAAAGTACCATTAGGGTAGCTTTGCATCATTACATTTAGATTTTCTAATACATTTCCTATTAGGAAATAGGATTACCTTATCTCCAGTGTGTAAGAAAGTTTAGAGTGTTATATTAGTAAGTCTGATGATATTTATGTAATGATAAAAACATATAAATTGGCAAATATTATAATCTGTATAGGGGAAAATTGTTTGAAAATATTTAACATTAGTCTTTGTCTCAATAGTTCTTTGTCAAGATGTCTGAATAAAGATGGTTTGATGTACTAGGTATAATGTTTAACACAATCTGCTTTTAAAATCACCACTGTAAGTCAATAGTGTGTTTTTAGAAGGTAGTTTTTAAAAATAAAAGTAAAAAAAATTACTAAGAGCCATTCTGGCCAGTGATACGTTTAAGTATCTAATTTTGTGGTTAATTAGGAAAAAAAACAATGTATGCTAGATTTGGTTTCTTGGAGATAACCACTTAGATTTATAGGTAACAGGATTACCATCTAAGGCACTGTAAACAGAATAAAGCATATATATTATTGTGGAACAGTTTTACCCAATGAAGTTTTACCCCATGATGTGATATTTTTTTTTAACTTCAACTTTTAATAAATATATGGAAAAAATAGAAAACTTAGTGATTTGAAATTTTACATTATAGCTTAAGACAGCCCTTCTTTAAAGCTTAGTCTACCTACTTCCTAGTTATTCCATTAGGCAGTTTAAAAGTTGTTTACCTGCAATAACACATAAGCAACAGAAGCATGGATTCATGTTCAACTGGATGTAAATCTACAAATGTTTAATAAGTGGCTAAGCAGAATACATCATGAGAAACGCTGAGCTGGAAGAAACACGAGCTGGAATCAAGATTGCCGGGAGAAATATCAATAACCTTAGATATGCAGATGACACCACCCTTATGGCAGAAAGTGAAGAGGAACTAAAAACCCTCTTGATGAAAGTGAAAGTAGAGAGTGAAAAAGTTGGCTTAAAGCTCAACATTCAGAAAATGAAGATCATGGCATCTGGTCCCATCATGGGAAATAGATGGGGAAACAATGGAAACAGTGTCAGACTTTATTTTTGGGG
This sequence comes from Bos indicus x Bos taurus, assembly GCF_003369695.1. Classification (NCBI taxonomy): domain Eukaryota; kingdom Metazoa; phylum Chordata; class Mammalia; order Artiodactyla; family Bovidae; genus Bos; species Bos indicus x Bos taurus. Next base: position 6,333,831 of record NC_040077.1, on the reverse strand, counting down.
GGTCTAAAATCACTGCAGATGGTGATTGCAGCCATTAAAAGACACTTACTCCTTGGAAGGAAAGTTATGACCAACCTAGATAGCATATTAAAAAGCAGAGACATTACTTTGCCAACAAAGGTCCGTCTAGTCAAGGCTATGGTTTTTCCAGTAGTCATGTATGGATTTGAGAGTTGGACTGTGAAGAAAGCTGAGCACTGAAGAATTGATGCTTTTGAACTGTGGTGTTAGAGAAGACTCTTGAGAGTCCCTTGGACTTCAAGGAGATCCAACCAGTCCATTCTAAAGGAGATCAGTCCTGGGTGTTCTTTGGAAGGAATGATGCTAAAGCTGAAACTGTAGCACTTTGGCCACCTCATGCGAAGAGTTGACTCACTGGAAAAGACTCTGATGCTGGGAGGGATTGGGGGCAGGAGGACAGGAGGAAAAGGGGACGACAGAGGATGAGATGGCTGGATGGCTCACTGACTCGATGGATGTGAGTTTGAGTGAACTCCGGGAGTTGGTGATGGACAGGGAGGGCTGATGTGCTGCAATTCATGGGGTCGCAAAGAGTTGGACGCAACTGAGCAACTGAACTGAATATGTACAGAACACAGGACCTGTATACATATATGAAACTTGAACAAAACATGTGCAACCCCTTGAGAAAGTTCAATCTTCTGAGATATAAGGAAAAGATATGCATAAACAACTACAATGTAGGACAGAAATTTCTGTCAAAGGCATAATGAAATACAGGAAATGCAAAGCAAAAGCCTTGATGGTACCTTGTCAACTACCTTATTCTTGAAGGTTCAGCTCAATGATAATTCCTTAGTGAAGCGCTTCACATTAGCATTAATTAACCTCTTCCCTATGTGCATATATGGAATTTTATTGAAAATAGTTAAAAAAAGAAAAGAAAAGTTTTATTATAGCACAATACATTGTATTGAAGTTATTTATATAATGTTTGTTTTCCCATTAGCCTGAATACCCCAGGAACAGGGACTCATACAAAGCAACTATTAGATACTAAGCCAAGATGACATTAAACCAAGGAATGTTTATTCTGTAAGCACAAGGAAATCACTTTCACATTGGTTTTAAAAGAGTATAAAACGGAAATTCTGTGCTTTCAAATTCTCAGGGGAATGTGACCCCCAAAAGTTAAAAATCTCTGCTTTAGACCATATATGTATTAGACGTTATTGAAGAGAAAAAATAATTCTATCATTATGTCCTTCAAACCACATGCACTCACCAGGGTCTAGAAGATAATTCAAAGCTTATTTTATGTATTCTTTTTAATGAAAAAAATCGTATCTAACCATTTATCTTTTACTCCATTATTTTTATTAAGTTTTTCTATAAAATTTTAGTGATGATTTATGCCCACATTAAAAGAATTAGGGAAATAAGTATGTAGCTCATGATTAGCCCTTAACAAATATTTACTGACTCAAAGTGAAGAGTTTTCTTTCATTTTAAAAGCCAGGGTAAGAACTTTGTGAAGTATTAAAACTTGTAAGACTGAACTGTAGCTCTGAGTAAAACAACTGCTGTAGGTTTCTAGTATATAGTTTATAAAGACAGAGGCCATGTTTTTTCTAACCATGGATAACAATTAGGTCTACTTTTCCATATTAAAAAGCGTGCAGTACATATTTCACACTTTTAATTGGTTTAATGTAGGTTAACATCAAAAGAAATTTACATTTGGCATCATGTAATTGCTACATTTATGGCTGGTTAGTCAGGTTTTTAGTATAGAGGACTAAGAAGTTGGAAGTTTACTTCCCTACATGTTCTCAATTACTCGTCCTTTGTCCATGGCCATATACTGTGTCTCAGTCTCAGTCAACTAACTTGAAAACATGAAGTGGGCAGATGACTTCTAAAGTTCATTTAATGCATGTGCCACTGGAGAAGGGAAAATTATGTGAGAACATACATAATTTATTCAGCAACATTTAAATAGGTCTTTAGAGATATAAAAGTTAAAAAATAGAAAAGAGATAAATTGCTAATTATAAAAGTATGATAAACACATGACAAAAGAATGCAGCATGGGAATTTTGTAGCTTCCTAGAAAGGGTGATACTTGAGAAGTTTCCCTGGACAAGCAGGAATCACCCAGGCAGAGCAGGAAGGAGAGAGGGGTATTAAAATAGTGGAAGAAGAGCCTAAGTCAAAGCAGAAAGGTGAGAGATGATTTTCATTATTGTGAGACCATAGTTGTGTTTGGAGATGTGTTAATATTGGGTCTCTTTCTTGCCTCTGTACTATTTTCAACTAGTTTTGTATGTCACACAAAGAACTTGGCATTTTACTATGAATGCAATAGAATCATTGAAAGACTTAAGAGTGTGTTTTGAACAAACATGAATTTTAAAAATATCACTCTGCCAAACTTGAATGAAGGAAAGTAGAGTAGAGGAGCATCAAGGAGACCAAGTAGGAGTAATCTACTTGAGCGTAAAAAAGGGCATGAATTACAGCAGTGTCAGTAAGGATCAAGCTGAAGACAGTAAACCAGGACACGGCTTTGACTAAATGGCTGTGGAATATAAAGAAAAAAGTTACCCTAAGACTAGTGTGACCATATGTACTAGTTTGCATGGGTAGTCCTGATTTATACTTATTCTCTTAAGGTTGTTATTACTAGAGCTCTCTTTTACCCTCAAAACAGTCTTGGTTTGGATGATATATTATATTTATTAATCACTTTACCTTGACATTCAGCTATGTGGCTTGGCTTGCTGTGGAGATAGTGGTGCCTTTAGATTAGGAACAAAGTCCAGGAACAGATTGTGGTGGGTGGCAAGGAATATATCAGGAGTGAGTGTAATTTATACTTGTTTGGTTTTAAGGTGCAAGGTGATCTGGCAGTATTAACATGGTCATCATCATTTAACAGGTAGAAACTGAAAATACAGATAGATGAAGTAACCTAGGTAGAATACATATCATAAGAAGGGATAAAGAAGAAAACCTTGGTAATAGCAATACTTGAGAGCAAAAGAGAAGACTGTAAGAGGAAGTAGTAAAGGAAAGATCCAAAATATATCCAGGAAAAAGCAGTCCCAAGGAAGCCAAAGGAAAAGGGATATGATTAGCATCAAATATTTCAGAGATCACTATTTAAAAATAGAGTTAAACATTCCTTTCAAAGTCTATCATATAAAATAAACTAATTGGACATTCATTTATTTCTACATCATCATCTTTGTCCTTCTCCAGTCAACTTCAAGGCTTCCCAGGTGGGTCAGTGGTAAAGAATCCACCTGCCAATGCAGGAGATGCAGGTTCCATCCCTGGATCAGGAAGATCCCCTTGAGGAGGAAATGGCAACCCACTCCAGTGTTCTTGCCTGGAAAATCCCATGGACAGAGGAGCCTGGTAGGCTACAGACCACCAAGTCACAAGAACTGGACATGAATGAGCACGCACAGCCAATTTCATATACTTTCCAGAAGACTTAAAATAAATCATATTAATTTTTTAAAAATCTATTTATCCTACACTTTTCTGTTTTAATGTTCTAAGTTTCTCATTTTGGATATATCTTTAAACAAATACAGAGTTAATCTGGATTCAATTAAAAGTCTCAAATAACTAGAATTCTCCCCTTTCATTCTACATTAATAGTTTGTTAAAGACAAAAAAAGTCACCCTCAGGTTTTTTGTTTATTTAAATAGGCAATTTCCAGAGTATTTGGTCTAACCTCTGGTACTTTGTAGAGCTATCACATAATAACAAAAGAGCAATAGTTAACAGAAGAAGGTAAGGCATCATAAGTTTTTGAATCATTTAAGACAGATTAAACTCAAAATTTCTACACTGAAACAGAAAAGTATATTTATACAATTTAGAAAGACTTAACCAGGATTTAAGCCAAAGATGTTCATTAGATTCTAGTTAACCAAAAAACATAATTACTTCTGATGCATTCTGGTTAATCAATATATTATAGTAGTCTGAGTTAAAGCATCTTGTAATTTTTGCTAAAATTACTTTTTTCAGATTCTATAAAACCAACAGGAAGAAAAAAAAAGGTCTTACTTATAAAAAGGGTCCAATGTTTAAATATAAAGTGATAGAAAAATATAATCTTATTCGAGATAAGAATTCTTCAAAACTGTCAGAGATACAAAAAAATCACTGAACTATACACTTTAACTGGGTGAATTTTATATAACTCAAATTGTTTAAAAACTAAGTCATGTGTTTTTCTTTTTATATAAAACTTTAAGCTTCTTTCTTAAAAAGTTGTTTAAATACACCATCTTAACCATTTTTAAGTGTACAGTTCTAGGGTATTAAGTACATTCACAATGTTATGCAACCATTACAATCATCCATCTCCAGAACTTTTCATCTTACAAAACATTACCCATTGAACAGTAACTCCCCATTTTTTCCTCGCCCAGTCTCTGAAAAATCATTAAACCTTAAGGTTTTAAGTGTTTAGCATAAGGTGAAATTCTTACCAGATTATGTATAACATTTGTTAAGGTCCAAGCAACAGGAACACTGAAGAAGGGAATACTGAGTAAAACAATGTGAAGCAAGCCAACTCCCAATGCATATGTCAGCCACATACCACGGCTGTTCATTACACGGGTATTTGGATTCACCTCGCTGTGGGCAACGCCAACATTCATGTTTGCGCTGTAGAAAAGCAATGAAATGAATCAACACTGATGTAACTGGAAACCCAAATATTCCTAATTCTGACATGACAAAGTAAGTGTGCTACTGGGATTACTGCCCCCCCCCCCCCCCACCTCCGCCGCCTCATCGCTCTGAAATCGAACAGACCCTCCAATATATGCTACTTCCATATGCCCAGGAGGTCAATAGTTCTTCTTCACATCCGACTCTAAGGTAAGACAGACAAGACTTATTTTTATGCTTCTTGTTGAAAATAAACAGTTAAAATTCCTTTCCTAAAGCTTGTCTTCAAGCATGTTGGTTTTACTAAATGAAACAATGGGCAGGAAAACTCAAAGAGAAAACCTACATTTTCTTATATAATGAGAGCAAAGTGAAAACTCAGGAAGTAAGTTTACCAACAGAATAAACTAATATACAAAAAAACAAAGTTAACCTAAACCAGTCTGTTCTGAGTAGCCAGACTCTTACACCTAACAATGTATCCATAGAGTGGTCAGAGTTCAAATCACTCCTTCAGGAACACCGAAAATGAGAGGAACATAAAGAGGTGGAAAATTTACATGGTCAAAGGATAAGGTTTCTTTCTCAATCTTGTGATACAATTAAGGTTAAAACAAGGAGTCTTTCTTCTGCACATTGTAATTCTAGTCACCGTCCCTAAAATACTGTTTTTTTCTCTTTCCTTCCTCCCTCTCCCCTTTTTTTCTGAGATTGGGGGGGGGGGGGGGGCGGGCGTGCTACAGTGTATTGGGAACAGCTGAATTAAAAATACACAAACCCTTTCCATTACAGAGTTAGCACTGAGAGAGGAATTTCTCCTAACTCCATCCAACAAGTATTTCCAGAGTACAATGGCCCTCTCCCTCTAAAAATCTATAGGCTTACGGTGATGAAAGTTACACTAAAATCAAGTCAGTCTCAAAATTAAACGTGTAAATGTCTTCCAGTCTAAATATCCACCGTACATAATATATAATTTTTATACGCCATAAATTGTACTTAGAACGTGCCACCACACAGGGTGCTTTTCCCACTTTCGACAGATATTTTTTAATGCTCGAAAGACCTTAAAAATCTACATCTGAGGCGGAAGGCAAAGACTGATCCTACCGCAGGACGGAAAACCTTTCCAGGGAGTCTGCCGCGCCACTTAAGGACTGGCAAACAATGACTTCACAGAGCAAAGAACCCTCTCGGCGCTGCCCTCGCGGATGCAGGGAACCCAGCGACCACCCGCTACACAGCCAAGGGCAGGCAGCCTTCCCCAGCGGCCGGAGCTCCCGGGTAGTGGAAGCTCAGCAAAAGCCGCTGTGCTATCGACAAACCGCCCCGACTCCCGACTCTTTCTTCTCGGAGCTGCACATCCCGTCAGGGCCGGGACGCGACGACGAGGATTTGGGGAGCAAGTCGTGGGGGCCACTTGGCCCGCATCGCCAGACAGGGCGCCACGGATGAAGCCAAACTCCACCTTTCCCCTCAAGCCGAGGGCCTGCTGGCAGCTCCCCACGGCACAGGCAGCATCACAGCCCCTGCGGCCGTTTGTGGCCACTCACCCGCCGCCCCACTCCCGGCGGCCGGACAGAAGCAGTACCAGTGCCGCGGAGGCGAAGGCGGCGTGTCCTCAGGCCGGAGGCAAGTGGTCAGCCTCAGTGCCGCGCAGCGCGGCGCGGCTGGCGGAAGCGTTCCTTGCGGAAAGCGCTGCCCGCGGATTGGCTGAGAGCGGCGCCAATCCCACGTTCGCCGGACTGGGCGGGACTGAGGGCGGTGCGCTCCGTGTCTGCCCCGCCCCGCGCGCGCGGTGGGTGAGTCGGGACTCAGCGAGGCCGGGCCTGGGCTCCCGTCCGAACGCTGGCCGGTCCGCTAGTGGATTGTAATTGCCCACTTCGCGCGAGCAAGCAGGTAGTGTCGTGTGGCCAACGGGCATTCATTGTTACATTGTCGTAGGCTCGAGAGCGTCCTCCTTTGACCTCGTCCTGGTCTGGCGCGAGTACAGGGGGCCGGCAGGGGCGCCCCTCCCCCTCTCCACGCGCGGAGCGGGAAGCGGGCGCAGCGGCGCTAGCGGGCGCGCACACGCGGGTAGCGGCCTCCCACCAGCTGCGGGCCTCCTTGGTGTCTGAGCTTTCTTGACTAAACGGTGTCTCAGCCCACTCCTCAGATCCTTTTGAGTGCAGGTCTTAAAGTTTGCCAGGCAGAATTTTACCTCCGGACAGCCATAATTCAGCCTGGCTTTGAGTGTGAGGGTAGGTATCATAATATTGTATGTAGTAGCATCATGCAAGTGGGGCAAGCAAACTTTAAGGTTGACTATGATTTTTACTTATGTCATTCTGGATCTCTCTACACGCAGAAGACGGGTACTTGTTTGCTGAGGAAATAATGGGTTCCAAGAGTTTATTTATTTTGCCGCTCCCCGTGGGTTGCAGGGAGGCTTGTGGAGACCTTGGTTCCCAACGAGGGATTGAACCCGGGCCTTGGTAGCGAAGTGAAATCCTAACCACTGGACCGCCTGGTGGTCTCTGATCTTATTCAAGATAAGAGAGGAAAAAAATCAGATTATTTGTAGTTATCTTTGAAGTTGAATTTTATTACTTTGGCAATACACAGAGTTTATTTGTAATGCTGAAATAACTTTAAGTGGGCATTTCAAAATTGGTGTAAGAGAAGGTGGACTATATATATGCGTGGTTGCTCAGTTGTCAAGTCATGTCCAACCTTCTGTGACCCCGTGGACTGTAACCTGCCAGGCTCCTCTGTCCGTGGCGTTTTCCAGGCAATACTGGAGTGGGTTGCCATTTCATTTTCCAGAGCATCTTCCCTAGCCAGGAATTGAACCCTCATCTCCTGTGTCTCTTGCTTTGGCCTGCAGATTCTTTACCACTGAGCTATGTGGGAAACCCTATATACATATGGGTTTATTATATGTATGTATAATAGCATTTCTATTGGCCCTATGAAACCAGTTGTTTTTTTCCTTTTAATTATTTCATTTATTCTCCCTAAAGTTTATCTATGACTTCTCTGATCTTTGCTTCTTTTTTAGATACATTGTTATGCTTAATTGATTTTCCTGATTATCAGCCCTCTTTTGGGAATGCTTGATTTACCCCTCAGCAAATATGGAAGACTGATTTCTGGCATTCTTAGACAATCTGTGCTGTGATTCGTAAGCCTGATATCCCTTTTCAAAAGATTCCGATTGGTACACATCGGTGCTTGTTCCAAAAGTTATGTTGCTGCTGCTAAGTCACTTCAGTCGTGTCCGACTCTGCGTGACCCCATAGACGGCAGCCCACCAGGCTCCCCCCTCCCTGGGATTCTCCAGGCAAGAACACTGGAATGGGTTGCCATTTCCTTCTCCAATGCATGAAAGTGAAAAGAGAAAGTGAAGTCGCTCAGTCATGTCCGACTCTTAGCGACCCCATGGACTGCAGCCTACCAGGCTCCTCCATCCGTGGGATTTTCCAGGCAAGAGTACTGGAGTGGAGTGCCATTGCCTGGGATATAAAATTAATATACAATCTCTGTTCTCAAAGAGCTTTCAGTCGGGAAGGGACAGAAATAGAATACTTAGAATAATCTGTGATGAGTTTGGGGTTAGAAATAAGGGAAAAGTGCTCTCGGAGTACAGAGGAAGGAGGGTATAATTTGTTGGGGCAAGGATTGGAGCTGATAAGAAAGGCTTCCTGGAGGAGGTTGTACTTGAACTAAATCTAGAAGTATAGTTAGAAGTCATTAGTAGAGAAAGGGAACCTTATGTTCTGAGGAAGGAATCAGGGCTGCTACATTAAGAGAGACGAATGGTATATAGTGTGACTGGTCTAGTGTGTTATTTGGAGAAGAGTAGGTTGAGATTAGAGAGATAGAGGTCCAATTGTTAAGGAGTTTGGATTTAACCTAATAGTTGAAAATCTTTATAAAATTTTAAGTAGGATAGCAACATGATTAAATTATATAAAGAACAGTGTAGGTGGTTGAGATCCCAGGAAAATCTCAATTACCTGGTTATGGCAGTAGTTCAGGGGAAAATTGTTAAGAGGCTGAACAGAGGTAGTACCATAGCTTTAGACAGGAAAGAACTGGTTTGAGAGAGATTTAAACAGTAGGATAGATAGGACTGGGTGGCAGGATGTAGAGGGTGAGGAGAACTTCAGGGATGACTCAAGGTTTCTAATTTTGCTTTGTGAGAATGGATGAACATAGCCTTTGGAGTCAAGCATGCCAAGATATGCAGGTGTGCCTCTGTCACTTAATAGCTGTGTGATCTTGGAACAAGTTATCAAGCTCTTAAATCTTGTTTGTGATAGAGGAATGACAGTATACATAAACTTGTGAGGATTAATTTTGTATGTATTAATATATAAAGTAGCTTATGTAAGCTTTTTTTTTATTATCAAATAAATTCAAGAAGAAGGTTAGAGAAAGATCTGAGATCCCCTTGGGTCATGTTAAGTTTAGGGTGCCTCCCTGTCATCTAAATGATGATATTTAGAAAGTAGTTGGAAATAAGGCCCTGGATTCTAGAAAAAAAGCCTGGTTAGGAGGTACAAGTGGTGTGTAGGGGATAATATGGAGGCCAATTAGAATACATAAAGGAAGGGAGGTCACTCTTCCTAATGTTTACCTTTGCAAGAGGTAAGTGCTGATAAAATTATTTTTTGTGTCCCGCTTTATTAATTTGTGAAGTACTCTGATTACTCTTTTGTTGCATCCGGAAATAATAATTCCCTGCATTCAGACATTGTTCAGATAAAGACACAGGTGTGTTAAGTGAGCCAAGTTCTTTCAGAATGTAGGGTGAGCAAAGGGTCATTCGTGGCTCAGTGATCATAAAGGACCAGGTTATAAATGATACTGAAATTGGGTCTAGAATGGTAGATAGTTTTGCATTAGGAGACTGTGAAGGTGCAAATAGGGTGGTTGCTGGCAAACCAAGATTGACATTTTTGACTGCTGTCAGTAAGAACAATGTGCTAATAAGATACATAACAAAGTTAAGTGGGAGATGTGAAGGGGGAATAAGAAGAGAAGTTCTCTTTTATAAATACCTATTTTGAGGTATCAGTGATGCTGATTGTAAGAAGTGCTTGTCTTGAGAGAGATCACTGTTGGGATGTAGATTTAGATGTGATTCTATACCTGAAGCTTTGGGTTTTAAGGTAGATAAGAAGAGTGTGGAGGGATTATGGAATGCCCATTTTCTGGGAGGAGAGTGAGGAAAATATGAAGAGATTCAAGAGGTATAGGTAGATGATATAATTCTTGAGAATTAAACAGTATCATCGATGTCACATGCTTCAGGGATGTCAAGGAACATGAGTTCTGAGAAAGGGGTTTGATGACGTAAGAGCTCATTGGTGAGCTTGAGAACAGAATCCTATCAGTGGTTGTATACCCTGTTTTGCAAGGTTTTAGAAGTGAGTCTGTGATAGAGAATTGGTGACAGTGAATATAGGTTACTTATTTAAGTTTGGCTTCATAAAGAAAGAAGATAATCATAGAGGTAATAGGGTTGAGGGAAGAATTTTTGGTTTGTTTTTGCTTTCAAGGCCAGAATGACTAGAGGTGTGGTGGGACTGAAGAAACTAGGTGAAATTGTTAGCTTAGAAGAAAGAGACATTAGTCTGAGACTGAGGGAAGAAGAGTGTGTAAACATTTTAAAAAACCAAAGAACACTGTGGTGAGAAGGTAAAGTGTGTGAAAATAGAGATCATGCTGTGGTCTGCCTTGATCTCAGTAGGTAGAAGAGGAGGAAGGTTGGGGTGAATTTAGGGATTGGGGAGCAGGAAATAGATTTTGAAAGAGAAGTTAGAATTAGATGAAGATGATGAGATGAATAAAAAGATTCTGCAGAAAGGGAAGGTTGAGGTGAGGCTAAGTTAATACCCCAAAAGTGTTTTTCTTACATCCTTGAGACTTTCAAACTGAGGAAGCAGACTTCTTAAACCCAAGCCTCATCTGATTTCAAGCTGTGGATTAGCTCCTGTTGGGGTAGTTAGAGGTCTGCTGCGTGTGTTTAGGTAGGGGTGGGGGTGGGATTCATTTATTAGTTTGGAGGAATTCAATTTAGTCCAAAGATCCTGGGATCTTTTAGCATGTATATGCCAAGCACTATAATAAGTTGTATGAAAGTGAAAGTCGCACAGTCGTGTCCTACTTTTGCGATTCCATGGACTGTAGCCTGCCAACACTTAGGTCCATGGAATTCTTCAGGCAACAGTACTGGAATGGGTTGCCATTTCCTTCTCTAGGGGATCTTCCTGACCCAAGGATCAAACCGGGGTCTCCTGCATTGCAGGCAGATTTTTTACCAAGTGAGCCACTAGGGAAGCCCAATGAGTTATATACCTTATTTTTTTTTACTTCGCAGGAGGAGAAGGGGACGACAGGGTTGGATGGCATCACCAACTCAATGGATATGAGTTTGAGTAAACTCTGGGAGTTGGTGATGGACAGGGAGGCCTGGCGTGCTGCAGACCATGGGGTCGCAAAGAGTCGGACATGACTGAGCAACTGAACTGAACTGACTTCTCACCACAGCCATATGATACCATTATTATCTCTAGTTTGTAGATTAGATGATTAAATTTTAGAGTTTAATTTTCTCAACATTTATATAATTATTAGTGTAAAGGCTAAGCTAGAACCAAAGCAGTGTGATTTCAGAACTTGATCTTGTAATCACTACTCTCACCAGGACTGTGCAATAGAACACTAATACAAGCCATATATGGGCTTCCTGGTAGCTCAACTGGTAGAGTTGACCTGCAATGCAGGAGACCCCGGTTCGATTCCTGTGTCAGGAAGATCCCCTGGAGAAGGGATAGGCCACCCATTCCAGTATTCATGGGCTTCTCTGGTGTGGCTCAGATGGTAAGGAATCCACCTGCAGTGTGGGAGACCTGGGTTCAATCCCTGGGTTGGAAAGATCACCTGGAGGGGAGGACATGGCAACCCACTCCAGTATTCTTGCCTGGAGAATCACCATGGTCAGAGGAGCCTGGGGGGCTACAGTCCATGGGATTGCGTATATGTATGCACACGCACTTTTAAATTTTATGGTAAATCACATTAAAAGGGGAAAAAATTAAGGGAAATTAATTTTAAAAAATATTATATATAATCCAGTATATTCAGAATATCATTTAATTTTAATCAATGTAAAAAATTAAATTTATTTACGTATTTTATACCAAGTTTGACATCCAGAGTGCATTAGCACATCGCAATTGGAGTAGCCCTGTTTCATGTGTGAGCCGTCACAGTGGCTGGTGATGACCGTGTGTGTGCTAGTTGCTAATAGTACCATGTAGTTCTGTACCTTTAGACCTGAGGCCAGTCTGAAGCATTAATTTGTGTGACTGTTATGGCAATGGAGCAGCTGACCGTGTGCTGTTTTCCTGACTGACTGGGAAGGCCTCCCGCCCAGTGAGAGCCACAAAGAAACACTGAAAGGTGGTTGTTGACAGCTACTCTCCTAAGACTGGGCTACCCCCAAATTACATACATAGTGTAATTAGAAGTTAATTGTTAGAAAAAGATTTTCAGTGTTTCTGTATATAATGATCATGGTAATGAGAATACTGTATATTTTATATGGCTTTATCATTTACATAACATTTTGTGTGTATTTTCTTATATGATTCTCACAACAGACTAGTGAGGGATTATCCTCATTTATACAAGTAATAAGTTGATTTTGCAGAGGGATTTAAGTAATGGCACTCCAGGGACAGAAAATGAAGAGGAACTAAAAAGCCTCTTGATGAGGGTGAAATAGAGGAATGAAAAAGCTGACTTAAAACTCAACATTCAAAAAACTAAGACCATGGCTTCTGGTCCCATCACTTCATGGCAAATAGAAGTGGAAAATGTGGAAGCAGTGACAGATTTTCTTTTCTTGGGCTCCAAAATCACTGCAGATGGTGACTGCAGCCATGAAATTAAAAGATGCTTGCTTCTTGGAAGGAAAACAATGACAAACCTAGACAGCATATTAAAAATCAGATACATCACAGGTCCATATAGTCAAAGCTGTGGTTTTTCCAGAAGTCACATACAGATGTGAGATTTGGACCATAAAGAAAGCTGAATGCTGAAGAATTGATGCTTTTGAGCTGTGGTGTTGGAGAAGACTCTTGAGAGTCCCTTGGACTGCAAGGAGATCAAACCAGTCAATCCTAAAGGAAATCCACCCTTTAGAATATTCATTGGAAGGGCTGATGCTGAAGCTCCAGTACTTTGGGCACCTGATGCGGAGAGCCTACTCATTGAAAAGACGCTGATGCTGGTAAAGATTGAGGGCAGGAGACAAAGAGGGTGGCAGAAAATGAGGTGGTTGGGTGGCATCACTGACTCAATGGATATGAGTTCCAGCAAGCTCTGGGAGGTATGAAGGACGGGGAAGCCTGGGGCACTGCAGTCCATGAAGTCACAAAGAGTTGGATACATCTTAGCGACTGAACAACAGCATACAAGTGATAAGTTGATTTTACAGAGGGATTTAAGTAAACTTCAGTTTATGTGACTAAAGATGAACACCCAAACCTGTTTTTTTAGACTCTGGTCTGGCGTATTTCTCCATCGTGCTAATCAGCTTTGCCTTGTGCAAAGCAAAATGTAGTTATGAATTGTGAACAGTTAACACCATTCAGAAGTCAGTATATTGACTGCTTCCCAGAAATGCATCTCTCAAAATTCTGTGTAATCTTAGTGGCTATATTCCATTTCTTGCTCAATTACTTATTCTTAAACTTTATGTCACTCTGCTTGTTTACATCTAAGTTGCCTGAGAAAGAATCCTAAACAGAAACCTTTTAATTTTGTTTGTCTTTGGTATCGTTGTTTTGTTTGGACCTAGATTCCATAGGATCCATACCATCATGTGTGCATGTAACAAGTCGTGGTAAATTAAGGGTGTACTTTGGGTTCTCCCCTCCCCCGTTTTATTGTCAGATAAAATCATAACTCTACAGGAACTTGTATGTTGTCAAGCTAGTATTTTTTAATTTATTGAAATGTTTTCTGAAGTTAGGCATTAAAGTAGATGCAAACCCCTCTCCCTGCAGATTTTGTATATATGACTTCCATAGGAGGTTTTTTGTTTCTTTGCAAAAGTTTCATGACAAAGAGTTTCATGGCTTAAACAATTACTGGTAGAGAGATTCGGATGTACAAGTTGGATCGGCAGGTAAAGGACCTTGAATGCCAGCACATGGATTTGAGCTTTATCTTATTTTGGCTTTGGGGAGCCACACGATTAGAAAGATGTTGTAGGCTGAGTAGTGTACAGGATGGTAATCTGATGTGATATGTCGGAGATGTGACTAGTTTAGATTAAGGGTAATTCTATAGTCTAAATTTCCTAACCCTAAAAGAGCTCAGTAATTAAAAGAGATAATTGTAATTCATTGAAATGTATCAATGACTAATGATGTTCAAGAGCCGCTGCCATTAAGGCACATGACTGACATTATCTGCTTATCAGTTGACAGCACCATCTGGTCATTCCTAGCCAGGCAGGTCATATATTACACTTATTGCACAATTGTTCTTACCATTCTTCAATTAGTAACTAGTGTGACTTACCAAATAATATATCTGTGCCTTAGACTTAACAATATGCAGATGATAATGGCATTGATTTTAAAGGATATTCATAAGAAATAAGCAATTTAATACTGTACGTGCTTAACAGTAGAGCCGGACATACAATGAGACTCGTAACCAAACTGCTATCAGTTCTGTTAGGAATGTTTAACAATTTTTATTTTTACATCTCATGGTTTATTTTCTAGCTACTGTGCTGAAAGCTAGAATGAAACAGTTGTCTGCAGCAACAGTTCGCCTGCTTTCAAGCTCTCAAGTAATCACTTCCGTGGTCAGTGTTGTAAAAGAGCTCATTGAAAACTCCTTGGATGCCCGTGCCACAAGCATAGATGTTAAACTGGTGAGTGTTCTTGAGATGCTGCCAACTACCTTTAAAACAAAAAGGAGTTGGACAGATGTTTTCTCCTTACAACTATTACCTTTTTTTCCTTTATATACCAGTAAATTATTTTTAGAACATTAAATCTTTTGTCTTATTTAAGAGTAAATCCTTAAAAATGCATTTTAGTTTAAATCAATATACAGTAACACTAAAGGAAGTCATAAAGGAAAACTTACTCTTGAGGACTCTTTCACATAAATGAACTTAATTTGTCCATATTTTCTGCTATTACTTACCCTTGGTTATATGTGCTTATTTGCTTTATATATTCTCATTTGTATTTTGTTTTTTCTACTTAATTCTCTTTCAGAACTTTGTTGTTTCATAGTTTTCACATTTTTAAATTTAAGTGCTACATATTAAATCATTTGAGTTAATATGACTTATGACACTTACTATGATTTATTGCAATGAGTCTGAACCTCTACCACCTCTATTATAAATTACTAGCTCATGGAGGTAAGGTCTATATTTTTTTGTGTTGTCTATACCTGTTCAGTATCTGGTACATAAATGGTAAATAAATTTGTTTGAGTGAATGTAAGAATGCATTTTTTTTGTAATCTCCTGATCATCAGATATTTATATTATTTCTGGTATTATGGCATTAGCAAGAATACTGATATGAATATCTTTGTAGGAAAAAGACCTTCCCTTTTCATATACATGTACATATATTATATATATGTTATCCCTTTTTATCCTTATAAAAACTATAAATTAGCTACCACTACCCATTTTACAAATAACTAAGGTTCTAAGAACTTTCCCAAAGTCATGTAAGTATGGTAGTAAGTAGTAGAGCTGAGATTATATTCCAGATCTTTATGACTCTAAAACCTTTCAAGATTTTTCGTCAATGCTAGTGGTTCTCACAACACTTGGGTGCATCAGTAATTTTAGTGAGTTTGTTAAAACAGCTATTGGGCCCTAGAATTTCATATTCTAGGTAGGGCCCCAAATTTGTGTTTCTAAAAAGTTTCTGGTTGATAATGAGAAGCATTGTTCTATCCTATGTCAAACTTGTACTTTGATTTTAAATGATACAGTAAAAGCTTTATAAATATGAAAAAATTAAAATGAAAGACAATTCCTTTTTCTTAAACATTTTATACAGTTCAGTCTGATTAGAATACAGTTGATAATACTTAAATAGGATTAGATAATTATAACTGACAAATTTAACATAAGAATCTTAAGCAGGCAAACATAAATCTTATTCTGAAAGGTCTTGGAAGAAAAATATAGTTTTAAACAATAATTTTACAGAGCCAACAGAAGTCCTCTTTAAAAAGGAAATTAGAGTACACATTTTTACATGGTTATATATTTAAGTCTCTTGACATTTATCAGTTTCTGGTTTGTAGAATTTTAAAACAGCTCTTTTGCTCTATATAATAAGATCTGTTTTATTATAGTTTCATATAGTAATAATTGTCCTGAGTATGAATATTTTCATAATTAGTAAATTAAATGTGTTGACATTATTTCAGACATTTAAACAGATGTTTGTATTATTTTACTCAGGTCCCTTGAGTTTTTACTTGTATTTAAAGACTGGCATTTCTATAGTTAATTATTTTTCTATAAAACAAAGTAGACAAGCTATCTCCAGAATCATAATGTTAGATTAAGGGAGAGATAAGAAACTAAATCTTAGGTGACTCTCCCCAGCACCTTGTATTTCTAATTTATCTAAAAAAGAATGATAGAGTATCATATAATTTTAGGTTATTAAAAAGGTACTGTAGTATTTTTAAATAACAGTCATTATAATTGTAGGAAGATTTTTTTTTCCCTATATAACTTGCATTTATGGCCATACACATAAAACTCTGTGAAGTAAAGCTTATGATAGAAGTTTGCTACCAAATTTAAAATGGGTACTCATAGAAAGTGTGATGACCATAGGAATTTATGCTTTGTATTTGCAATATATGCATATTTTTAGTATTAAATTACCCATATTAAGCTATGGTTTGTTTTTCCTCCTCCATTTTCAAATTAAAAACTCACTGAAATTGCTAATTAGGTGTATTTTCTGAGCGGTCTGTTAGGTGACTATTTGCAGAAAGAAATTCAGAAAGTCATAATTAACAGATTTTTATTTATTTATGACTACAATAAGTAGTTCAAGAGAGAAAGTAGTAAAAATCAGATTGAATGTTGATAATTGCTGGGCTCTTGGTGGGTAGAACTGGGTGTTGTTTTGATGGTGATGGTGTTCTGTTTTATTTGGGAGATTATATATACACGAAGCACCCTTCGGCCTTGTCATGGTGAAGGGACTTGGGTAACTCAGTGAAGCTATGAGCCATGCCATGCAGGACCACCCCGGACAGATGGATGATAGGCAGAGTACTTCATGCAAAATGCTGAGCTGGATGACTCACAAGCGGGAATCAAGATTGCTGGGAGAAATACCAGCAACCTCAGATATGTAGATGATACCACTCTAATGCAGAAAGTGAAGAGAAACAGAAGGACCTCTTGATGGGGGTGAAAGAGGAAAATGAAAAAGCTGGCTTGAAACTCAGCATTCAGAAAACTAAGATCTTGGCATCCGGTCCCATCACTTCATGGCAAATAGAAGGGGGAAAAAGTAGAAGCAGTGACAGATTTTCTTTGCTTGGGCTCCAAAATCACTGCAGATGGTGACTGCAGCCATGAAATTAAAAGACACTTGCTCTTTGGAAGAAATGTTGTGACACACCTAGACAGTATATTAAAAAACGGAGACATCACTTTGCCAACAAATGTCCATATAGTCAAGGCTTTGGTTTTTCCAGTGGTCATTTGTGGATGTGAGTTGGACCATAAAGAAGACTGAGTGCTGAATCATTGATGATTTTGAAGTGTGGTGTTGGAGAAGACTCTTCAGAGTCCCTGGGACTGCAAGGAAATCAAACCAGTCAATCCTGAAGGAAATCATCCCTGAGTATTCATCGGAAGGACTGATGCTGAAGCTCTAGTTCTTTGATTACCTGATGGGAAGAACCATGTCATTGGAAAAGGTCCTGATGCTGGGAAAGATTGAGGGCAGGAGGAGAAGGGAGCAGCAGAGGATGAGATGGTTAGATAGCATCACCAATTCAGTAGATGTGAATTTGAGCAAACTCCAGGAGATAGAGGACAACAGAGAGCCTGGTAGCTGCAGTCCGTGAGGTTGCAAAGAGTTGGATACGACTTAGTGACTGAACAACTGCAACAATATATTAAAAGTTCTATATAACTTTGGAGAATATTTCTGGGGAAGTTTAAACATAAATTTAAATGTAAATACCTATTATATGGAAACAATTCAAGGGAACCATGAAGATCATACTGGTATTATTTTACACTGAATCTGAGTCCAAGGAAAACAAGGAACTTGCCCATTGTACCATAAGTAGGAATTGGTAGAGTTAAGAATTTAAACTCTTTAACTTCCTTAATGTTAAGTTTACATGCTCTGCTGTGCTGTGCTTAGTTGCTCAGTCATGTCCAACTCTTTGCAACCCCATGGGCTGTAGCCCGCCAGGCTCCATGACCATGGTAATTCTCCAGGCAAGAATACTGGAGTGGGTTGCCATGCCCTCCTCCAGGGGATCATCCCAACCCAGGGATTGACCCCCGGTCTCCCGCATTGCAGCTGGATTCTTTATCATCTGAGCCACTAGGAAAGCACAAGAATAATGGAGCGAGTAGCCTATCCTTTCTCTGGGGTTTCTTACTGACTCAGGAATCGAACCACAGTCTCCTGCATTGCAGGCAGATTCTTTACCAACTGAGCTACCAGGGAAGTCCTAAGTTTCCATAAGAGACAGATAAATAACAAAACTGTTTCATTTGTGTTACCTTCTGTCTAAATGTGATAATAGTTTATTGTCTTTATATACTAAAAGTATTGTTGAACTTTTCATAGGAAAACTATGGATTTGATAAAATTGAGGTGCGAGACAATGGTGAAGGTATCAAGGCTATTGATGCACCTGTAATGGCAGTAAAGTACTACACCTCCAAAATAAGTAGTCACGAAGACCTTGAAAATTTGACAACGTATGGTTTTCGTGGAGAAGCCTTGGGGTCAATTTGTTGTATAGCCGAGGTAAGGTAATTTGTATTGATCATTTTAGCAGTTTCATAATAACATGGTATTAGAATTAAGAGAAAACTCACCCAGAATTTGGCAGTTTTTTTTTTAACTGTGTAAAATACATGTAACATTTACCATCTTATTGTGTAAAATAGACATCAAATCTACCAGTTTAGTCATTTTTAAGTTTACAGTTCTGTGACGTTAAATGCATTGGCTCTGTTGTGTAGGCATCACCACTGTCCATCTCTGGGACTTTTTCATCATCCCAAACTGAAGCTGTACCCATTAAACAATAAACCCCTATTCTCCTTTCCTCTGTCCACTGGTCACCAATATTCTACTTTCTGTCTCTATGAGTTTGACTGTTTAGGTGTGTCTTATACTTGGAATCATACAATATTTATCTTTTGTGTCTGGTTTATTTCACTTAGCATAATGTCTTTAAGGTTCATACATGTTATAATGTGTATTAGAATTTCATTCTCGTTAAGGGTGAATGATACTCCATTGTATGTATAAACCATATTTTATTTATTCATTCATCTATCAAGAGACATTTGGGTTGTTTCCAGTGTTTGACTCTTGTGAAGATTGGTGTACAAATGTCTGAGCCCTTGCTTTCACTTTTTGGGTATATACCCTGAAGTGGAATCGCTGGGTCAAATGGTTCAGTAATCCCCCCTTATCCCTGGTTTTGCTTTCTGTGGTTTCAGTTACCGCAGTCAACCACTGTCAGAAAATATTAAGTGGAAAAATTCCAGGAATAATTCATAAGTTGTGTGCCATTCTGAGTAGCATGATGAAATATGGTATGGTTCTGCTCTGTCCTGCCTAGGATGTGAATTGTCTGTCTTACGTATCCACACTGCACACAGTACAGCCTTTTAGTCGCTTTCTAGCTGGGTGAGTTATCAGGTCTGTCAAGGTATCATGGTGCTTGTTTTCAAAGGAGCCCTTATTTTACTTAATAATGGCCCCAAAGTACAAGAGTAGTGATGCCAGCAATTAAGATATTCTCTTACTGTGCCTGATTTATTAATTGAACTTTATCTTAGATATGTGTATTTAGAAAAAAACATAGTGTATGTAAGGTTTGATACTATCTGCAGTTTCAGGCCTCCACTGGGGATTTAGCAACATGTCTCCTGTGGGTAAGGGGGACTACTGTAATTAATTTTTTGAGGAATGGCAAAGAGTGTTTTTCAGTGGTAATATATATATATATGAGAGGGAAAAAATGGTTTGATCATCTAATGGCTTGGAAAAGTATTAAAGTTATACAGGTAACTATAAGCATTTCTCAGAGCCTTTACTGTACTAAAGTGCATCGTGAATCTCTGAGGTTGGTGGTTTACAATAGGGACATTTCCTGCACACTTCGCTATGAAGCCCATTTATTGAGATAGCTATCACTGTTAATTCTGTTCTGCTGTGGAACACACTCTGGAAATACTACGCTGGTCAACACAGATAATTGGACTGTGCTCTAGTGATATGTAGAGAAGCAAATGGCAACTCACTCCAGTATTCTTGCCTGGAGAGTCCCATGGACAGAGGAGCCTGGTGGGCTACAGTCCATGGGGGTCACAAGGAGTCAGACACAACTGAGCAAACACTCAGTCACTCACTAGAGATGTGCAATGGCTTGGGCTAAACCCTAGTTAGAATTTTCCTTTCCTGACTGCTGGATGTTTTCAGTGTATATAAACCCTTCATTCAGTTGATGTCTGACCCACCGCGTTGCATAGTATCAATTCTGTGTCACTGCCTCTTCCCTAGATCTCACAACTGGTTTTTGGCAAAGCCCATCTGGAACCTTATCTTGAGAGAGTCAGTTCCTAGGCAGGTTGATAAGGAGTCTAGGGGTTCCCAAGGAGAGAGGGATCTGGAATTCTCAAGGAGGAAGAAAGGACAAACTTTTTTTCTTTCTCCATATTCCTTAGGATTATATAACAATAATGTATCTTGCCTAAGGATAGTCTCTGGATTAAACCTTCTGTTATCTTAAAATGTAAATTATGGGAGTAGGTCTGATGAGGTCTTTACAACCTCCAGACATTCTTTGGATGCATTGGAAAGTATATAACTTCATTGTTAACACTAGCAAGCGGGTACTCTTTCTGCCGCCTTCTGATGTCTATGTCAGAAGCTTTCTCTATCTCCTTTATACTTTAATAAAACTTTATTACACAAAAGCTCTGAGCGATCAAGCCTCGTCTCTGGCCCCGGATTGAATTCTTCTCCTCTGGGGGCCAAGAATCCCGGAATCTTCGTGTGATTCAATAGCAACCTTTCAATCTCTCCATCTCCATGTATATCAGTTGTGTTTGATCACTAGTTGCTTTGTGCTGTACTGCTCTCTTCTGTGTTCGGGTCTGTTTTACAGTGTGATTGTGTGCCAAGGTGACTGTTTTACATGGTAATTGTGAGGGTCTCCTTAGCTACCTGCTTTTGCCTGGTGGCCATGTATCCTTTCATTTGTGCTGACTGCTGTTTGGGTGAGCATGCTCAGGTGCAGTGAAATGATGGGACTTGTCTCAGAAAAGTGGCAAAGATATGAGATATTGCTGCTTTCATTGTCTATTTAGTGATCTAGTCTCCCCAACAGTGACCCCTTCTCCAGGCTTCTCCGTCTTCCCTCAGCCCTTCCCTTAGAGTGTTTGCATAAAGTAGGTTTTCTCCACTTTTGGTGGAAAGGTCCCATCTAGGTATTCACTCTTTAACTTCAGGGCTCTGTAAGCTGATGCCTAAGAAAGAAAAAAAAATTGTGGGTTGTGGAGGACAGGAGTTTAAAGGGTGAAGTTATGCTGTTCTAGCTCAGAGGACCTTGCTTATTAGAATCCAGATGTTCAGACATCACTAAAGGAGAAAAGACCTTGTCATTCCTTAAGTGTATACTGTGTAAAAATCTTTATCCAAAATCTTGCACACCCTGTGCTTTCTCTATCTTTCTCAGCACTTGTTTTATTTAGAGTTTGCTGAGTCTCCACAATTTACTGGCCATTGCCCAATTTTATCACCGTAGACTGTACGTTGGAATCTATAGTCCTGAAATCTTGTAGAAAGAGTCTTTTTTTTTTTTTTTAATTGGGGTGTGATTTGTACCAGAGAGGCTTTGAAGCTCCCAGTACTAAATACTGCTGTTTGAGTTCTCAGGGCTGTTTTAAAAATTGTATTATTTACTTGAGAGTAAAGTATTTGATTTTCTAACTGTGTTGTCCAAATTTGGCAAATAGTTGTTAAGCTTTATTTTGACAGGTATTGTTAAATAATATATTGTTCAGCCTTTTTGTATTTTCTATAAGATGTGTATATTGGCCTTTCAGAACTGAAGTTGGTCATTATCAACTTTGTCTGCTAGGTGGCAGTACTATACTTAGTCTTTTAAAATACACTGTACATAAGTCATAATTTATCCAAATCTTCACTGTAGTTACAATTTTTGATGGCAGTTTGGCAAGTCTTTATCCAGTGGTACTCAGCATTGTTTTTTCATTTGATTACTTAAGCCCACTTAGTATCCAAATTTATCGTTTGATCTCTTGATTCATTTTTGAAGTATTTGAATGTCTTGAGTATAAATACTTAAAATAATTTTGTTCATCAAAATTACAAAAGGAGTAGAAGAATTGTCAAATTATCACAGTGATAGAAAACTATAAGCTTTAAAACATTATGTTCAATTTACATATTTTAGAGTCCAAAGTTTATCTTAGAAAATATTCCAGTATTTTATAGAATATTGTTAAGTCTTATAAGTCTTTGGGAAAATTACACATAGATGTGTGTGCGTGTGTGTGTCAATTTTTATGTATGTATACTTCAGATCAAGATTTAGACCATTATCAGCACCCCTGAAGGCCTCTCTCATTCCTGCTTCCAGCTAGTATGCCTCAAAAGGTAGTGGCTCTTCTGATCTGTATCACAGAGATTAGTCATACCTGTACTTGAACTTGATCTAAATGGACTCTTACAGTATATACTCTTTGGTCACAAATGTTTTGATGATTTAGATTCTTTCTGATACAGAGGTTTCCGGTATTAGTAGTGGACCCTTACCCACCGTATACAGGGCAACCTTGTAAAGGCCCTGTTCTGATTCAGAAACAACTCTGCCATGCTGTTTCTGCTCCAGAGTGCCCCCTGGGGCCTGCCAAGGCCTGCTGTGACTGTGGCACAGCCCCACTTCTCTTTCTGTCTTGCCCCCACAAATGATCGTCTCTGGAGCACTCCCCAGTGCTAGTCTCCATCTTAGTCTTTTATGGTTTAGTCTCCCTATATTTTTGATAAGAAAATGAGGTTTTCTGAAGCCAAATGCCAGGTTTTCTTTTCTTTTTTAAAAATTTATTTATTTTAATTGGAAGCTAATTACTTCACAATATTGTAGTGGTTTTTGCCATACCTTGACATGAATCAGCCATGGGTGTACATGTGTTCCCCATCCTGAACCCCCCTCCCACCTCCCTCCCCATCCCATCCCTCAGGGTTATCCCAGTGCACCAGCCCTGAGCACCCTGTCTCATGCATCGAACCTGGACTGGCGATCTATTTCACATATGATAATATACATGTTTCAGCGCTACCTTCTCAAATCATCCCACCCTCACCTTCTCCCACAGAGTCCAAAAGTCTGTTCTTTACATCTGTGTCTCTTCTGCTGTCTCACATATAGGGTCATCGTTACCATCTTTCTAAATTCCACATGTATGTGTTAGTATACTGTAATGGTGTTTTTCTTTCTGACTTACCTAACTCTGTATAATAGGCTCCAGTTTCATTCACTTCACTAGAACTGATTCAAATGCATTCTTTTTAATAATGCCAGGTTTTCTTAACCCAACTTCAAAACAGTCTAATAATAATTCAGTTAAAGTTTATTTATCTACTGTATGTGAGTGGTTTAGTTCAGAGGAACTGTGCACAGTGAAGTAAATGGAATATGAAAATTGTGATCTCTTTAGAGACACATAATGTATCCATGGCAAAGCCAAAAATTCATTTATAATTTCACACCTCTCAGTACTGGGTTTTCCACAGTACCTCATGCTGCTTTCTTACTAGCATGATTAAAAAGGTATTAGTAAGTTTAAAAATGCCTCATATTAAAATAATGAATATACTCAGGTCCATAGTGCTCAATAGAGATTTTATCAAGGAGTAGTCAAGTTGAAATGTATATCGGAGGCTTCTGAATACTATTTCAGAAACATAGTAATATATAGTTCTTAAAGTCAATTATATTTTAAAATTAAAACATTATTTAGGAAGACAAATTAATGAGTGCTTTTCTGGGGAAGAATACTACGTTTTAAACAATACACTTCACCATTCAGAAAGAATTGAAATTGCAAGTATAGAAGTTACATATTTATTTTAAAGGCTCCAGTTTATTTTGAAAATTTTTAGATAGAGATTGCGATTACATAATAAAAATTAGTGATTTGGTTATTCTATTGGCCAAACTGATGTAGATAGATTTAAAGTCATACAGATGTAAATCATCTCTGACTAGGTAAATTGATAATAGATAATTGGGATATAGTTTTGTCACACAGCCATCACTCAAAACTCCAACTGTTTAAATTATCTTGTGTTAGATTATTTTAAAGTTAATCATAATTTTAGTTATAAAAAGAAACATAGACTTTCAGCAAAATTGGCTGTCGAAATTTAAAATATATCTAAGTCTGTTTTTTTAATTTATGCATTTTAAAAGAATAAGCAGTTTTCCTAATTTTTCAGTTATAAAATGACTTCCAATCAGTCCAAAACAGTAAAAAATAAATTTTTATAACAGAGTGGTATTTAAAACTGGAATTACCTGTTTCCATAATCTGATGAATGTATCAGTGACTGAAACAAAGTGATTCATGTTTTTTTTTTTTTAATTATATCATTAAGCATAACATCTCTGAAATTTATTATTGTTGTGAAACAATAATTTTGGAATATTCATCAGTCTTCAGTGTTACATTCCTGGTACGTATTACTAAACATACTAACTAAAATGAGCTGCTGCTACTGCTGCTAAGTCGCTTCAGTCGTGTCCGACTCTTAGCGACCCCATGGACTGCAGCCCACCAGGCTCCTCCATCCATGGGATTTTCCAGGCAAGAGTACTGGAGTGGGGTGCCATTGCCTTCTCCGAGATGGAAGTTGGGATGCCCTTATTTGTGGTCCCACAGAGCTGTGGAAGAAGAGAGGGAAGCCTCTAGCTTCGTTCTGATGTTTCCTGCTCCCTGTGACACAGTGCAGGATGCCTCCTGTGTCCCTGAGAGCCATTGTGGTAAGCCTTTAATTAGAATAGGCACAGAATTTTTTAAGCAGTTGGTATATCATGTTTCGTAAATGCAACTTTCTCACTGATAATAAAACTGTGGAAAGGGGAAAAGCCAAGGCCAGGATCTCCCTGTTGCTAGTGTCCCACAGTGGAGTATTTGGGGGAAGTCATAACGTACAGCTGTAGGCAGACAGGCAGGCATACTCACACTGAGGAAGAAAAGACAGGTCAGTGATCCATGTGCGGTTCACATTTCAGCTGAATCATGAGGACCAATTACCTTACTTTTCAGATTTTGTTTTTGT
This sequence comes from Bos indicus x Bos taurus, assembly GCF_003369695.1. NCBI lineage: Eukaryota > Metazoa > Chordata > Mammalia > Artiodactyla > Bovidae > Bos > Bos indicus x Bos taurus. The sequence goes on along the minus strand of NC_040077.1, from coordinate 6,308,517 downwards.
GCCAAAGTAAAGTATTTGTCCAAAAGTCAGCAGAAGCAGAACAAAACCAAAAAACCTCCACAAAACTTTAATTATCTTAAATGAAATTTTGTCAGGAGAGGATTTTTTTTTCTCATGAATTTAAAGATATATACTAAGCTTTTAATTTACTTACTTTCTGAAACATTGAGAAAAATAGTACTTATCTAAAGCTTAAATGCTTTTATGCAATTTTAACTTTGTAATAGTATTATAATTTATTGAAATTCATTAACTAGATCAGAGAGTCAGTTTTTAACAATTGATAATTAATATAACCTCTAAGGACTTCTAAAACTTCTTTTAAAGTAAACTCATTTTAAAATTCTTTAAAATAAATTTATTTTTTCTCTTGAGAACACCACTGGAGTCATTCACTGCCACAATTCCTCAATGACTCTAGTCAGAAGCACCAGTAATAATTTGTAATAATAAAGATGCTTCTGATGGTGGAGTTATTACCAATTCAAATGTACTAGCTGCTGCACAGCTAACAGCAGCTAACACATTCTGAACCTGTGCCTGGTCCAAAAAAAGGTTTCCTGTCCAGGACACAGGATCATATGATGAAATGAACTCTTGAAATACAATTCCTTCTTCTGAGGAACACACTGTGTTTTATGAATTTGTGAAACTGTGTGTGTGTGTTATCCTTCACTGTCTTTTGCAGGGAATTACAAAGGATTTCCTATCTAAATAAATTTCCATAGTACCATAAACAATTCAGTTTTTAAAATTTTAACACTGGAAGACGACATTATGTTCTTTTTTTTTTTTTCTTTTTTTAAACTTCTTTAACATAAATGTTGCATTATGACCACTAAGGTTCTATTTTGCTTTTTAGCACTTCTGTTTATTCATCTAGGCTGGAGTTTGTTTACTATTCCCTAATGGTTTAAGGCTAAATCTGTAAAATGCTTTGAAGTAGTTAAAGCAAAAACCCGTGTAACCTTATAAAGTATTAGCATCATCTTCATCTTATCATCACCCTTCTCCTAAGATGATAGTGTAATCATTTATTCAGGACCATCTAGCAAGCCACTGGCAGAGTTAGCACTAGAACTCAGAGTTCCAGGGCTGCCTTTACTCAGTGACACCAGCTTACGTCAAGTGGCTAGCTCTTTGGAGAATAGAAATAGAATTCAGTTGACCTTGGCATTTTGGAGCAGTGTTTGGTTAAATGTAGAATTATTTTTAGAGGGACAATCATAAAGTGATTAAATTAGAAATAGGAAAGAAAATCTCTAGGAATTTCTGTACTCTTTGTTTTTAACAAACTTTACTAGAGGGAATCTGGAGAAGGCAATGGCACCCCACTCTTGCCTGGAAAATCCCATGGACGGAGGGCCTTGCGGGCTGTAGTCCATGGGGTCGCTAAGAGTTGGACACGACTGAGGGACTTCACTTCACTAGAGGGAATCACAATTAGACACTATAGAGTTGGGATGCAGCTGGGAAGATTGAGATTGGTTATCAGGAAAACTTTTTTAAAATACAACTTTTGAACCATGAAGTGTATTATTGGAAATAGAAGAATCACTGGAGAGTATACAGAGGCTCACAACTTTGTTTCAGGCACAACTTTTTTTTGGTAGCAAGATTGTTGTTGTTTATTTTATTTATCTGTTTTTAATTTTTGACTGCACTGGGTCTTCCTGGCTGTGAACAGGCTTTCTCTAGTCGTGACGAGTGGGTGCTCCTCTCTTTTGCAGTGCTCAGTTTTCTCATCGTGGTGGCTTCCGTTGTCGCAGAGCACCAGCTCTGGGGTGCATGGGCTTCAGTAGCTGCAGCTCACGGGCTTGAGAGCTCAGGCTCATAGTTGTGCTTCACGGTCTTAGTTGCCCCACAGCATGTGGAATCTTCCTGGACCAGGGATCAAACCCTGTATCCCCTGCATTGGCAGGTGAATTCCTAACCACTTGACCCCCAGGGAAGTCCTCGGGTACAACTTTTGCGGGGGTGGGGGAACATTTATGACAGAAATAGCAGCCTGCAGCAATGAGCCTCTAATAATGATTTTATGGACATCACCCTTGGAGAAAATCTAACAGACTCTGCTAGTATGCTAGTACTGTGAGCTAGAGAAGCCATATATTTATATGCCATATAAATATATATTGATATTGAATATATATAAAAATATATTTATATGCTATGTGTGTATGTATATATATATACATACACACATATATATTTGTGGTGACTGGTGTTGCCTTCGTGGTACCCACATGTTCCACAGAGCCATCTGGCCTACCATAAATCAGGGCATGGTTAGGACTTGGTGACAGAATCATCACATGTAGACCCAACTGGACCTAGATGAATTCCAGTAGTGGTGCTGAATCTTTGTGGCTTCTTTCTAAATTATATAGATGTATTTTAAGATAGTCAGCTCTGCTTAGTCCAAGGATGACTGAGAAAGATTGCTCCCAATTTTGGGTGGTCATTGCTCACTCAAAATGTGAGAAGGCTTTTTTGAAACCACCCTGCTTTTTTGCCAGCATTCCCACTCACCAACTATGGTGTTTTCTCATAATGGAATGTTTTACCATTGTTATAGCATGTGTTCTTCTAGTAATCTCACAAAAGTTGGTAAGTAGAAAGCTGAGGGTGAGGATGGCTCAGAAGAGTTCAGACATTCTTAAATTTATATTTCTATGACTGTAATATCTTAGGAAATATTTTCATGCTGAATGGAATCCTTTTTTATATGTTTTAATTCTAGTTTTTTAAATAATAAAATGTTTCCATTTAAACAGTGAGTTTAAAGTTTGGGTTTAAGAAATATTGCTGATAAATCAACATATATGTTTGATTAATTGATTTTTATTCTTTTGAACCATTAACTTGAAATACAGAAGTGCAATTTTATACTCAACATAAAGGAAGGAGTGAATGGTCACTTTACAAAAGAATTTTTCACTTTGCCAGCAACTTTGTGGGAATTGTCCGTTGAAAAGCAAGCTTCCCTAATGCAATTGAAGTATTTGATTTTACAGATGTTAAGTCATTTAATACATACAGTACAAATAGCCATTCAAGTTTATTGATGTGTGTGTATGTTTTAAGGTAATATATTTGGAATAAAAATCAGTAATTTGCAACATGAAAAATGTAAGCTAGCCTATTGTTTATTAGTGTATCACTATGGAATATTTCAAAGAGAAGTGGTTGTAAGAACTTACTAAGTCAAACTTTTTTCAGTTGAGAGAATATACATTTATTATTTTAAACCTCATTTTATAATGAGCCCACTGCAGTATATAAAATCATAATTTTATTTGAGTTTTTCTTATTCTAGGTTTCAATTACAACAAAGACAGCTGCTGATAACTTTAGTACCCAGTATGTTTTAGATGGTGGTGGTCACATAATTTCTCAAAAACCTTCACATCTTGGTCAAGGTAAGACAGAAGCTTTGTAGCATTCTTTGCTTTTCTTTCTTATTTTTTTAAAAAAATTGTTTTCTCTTTAAATTCAAAGGTATTGCTTTGTGTTTGATTCTCATAAAGTCTGGTTAACTTCTAATTGAACATTTAGCCTTATTCTAGCTGCTGACTTTTTTAAATACATAGAGTTCTCAAGAGGAACTGTGTGAAAGACTTTGAGCAACAACATGAATTGGTTATTCTATGAAAATTGTCAGAGCAGTTGTTTTACTTGGTCATTAGTGTCTTCTTTATATGAAGGATAATATATTTTTTGAAATGACTAAAATATTATTGATTTAGTAATCCATGGCAGTAAACATTATTGATTTAGTAATGTATGGCAGTTAACCATACTAAGCAAGATATTATTAAATAAATAATTAAAAAATTTTTTTTTTATGGAAAACTTCAAATGTATGTACAAAAGGAATAAGTACCCATCTCTCGGTTTCAGTAATTATCAACTTATTGCTAATGTTTCACATATTATTTGAAGCAAATAAATACATTATACTTGCTATTTGTAGTTTAGTTCTTTAGTATTTTATACATTTACACAATGTTAGTACATTTTAATTGACATCTTTTTAAGTCCCTCCCCTAAAGAATCCACCTGCCAGTGGAGAAAACATGATTCAATCCCTGGTTCGAAAAGTTCCCCTGGAGGAGGAAATGGCAGCCCACTCCACTATTCTTGCCTGGAAATCCCATGGACAGAGGAGCCTGGCGGGCTACAGGCCATGGGTTTGCAAAAGAGTAAGACATGACTTAGGGACTGAACAGCTACCTATTTACATCTAGAGAAAAATATCTCTTCAGGTGTGAGTTTCACATATCTACTTTAATCTTTTGCTATTAAATTCTGGTAATGGGATGTATAAAGTTGAGAGAATATTAAAGATACAGCCTGTTTAGAGTCATTCCCAAAAGAATTATGAGATCTGAAAAAGGACTTGCGTTGTTGAGTATTTTGTTAGTTGTCCTTCTGATTTGTGTTGTAAATTCATTTTTAAGTTTTTGGTCCCTCATTGTAATTTATCAAAGCACGGTATTTTTTTCTGTGGTTTCTTCCCTCCAATTTTAATGTTAAATTATTGGATGTATTTTTTCAAATGATTTCTTTCTTCATTGAAATTTATTTTCTTGTATCATAATACTGATACCAAATTTTCTCATTCTTTCTCTTATTTTATAAATCTTTATTTATACTTTTGATCATTAAAAATTAATATTTTTTCATCTACATAAAGGAAAGAGTTAATATGAACCCTTAAGAAAACACACTTTTCCCCCTCATTTATTTGGTAAATAAAAATGAGCTCAAGTCTAATAGCAGTTTAATTTGATGTATTATATTGTGCATGCTTTAATTAAAAGTAATAGATTGTGATTCTTTTCTTTTTTATGTGCTGAAAATAAAGACAAAGACAAGGCATTTTTTAATACGGTCCCTATCCAGAAATGCTCTTACCCCAGTTCTTAGGAGTTCAAGTTAAACCACTAGGAGATATTTGAGTGGCTATCCTGTGGAGGACTTTGAAGTAATCTAGTCACCTTATAAAACTTAAATGTATTTATTTTTATCTTAGTAGTAGCCAGTCTAATCTGGATGGCCAGTGCCTCTGCATCACTCATACTTCTCATGCTTTTCTATATTCATTTCCATGGGAACTATGAAATAACAGTCCTTAAATATGGAATCCTTCTGATCTTTGCCCATTTGCTGATTCATTTTTTTTCTTGGTGACCTAAGCCTTCTGTACTTCTAGTGAGACCATGTAGGCATATTAAGAAATTTCTCCAGTCAGTAAGTGAACCTTATTTTCTTAGCATATTCCTTTTATCTTAAGAAACTACTTACTTAGAAGGTCAGTGGTTGTGTCAGTAGTTAGTGTCTTTCATAACTCACTTCCCCCCACCAATTGCCTAGATAAACAACACAAAATCAAACCCCTAGTTTGTTGTTGCTCCAGGTAAGCGTATTATAGAAACCCACAAGCACTTTCGAAAGCCCTTCACACTTATATTGCCTTAGTGCTGATAGTTTCTGAGTGATTAAATCACAGACTCACATTTCACCACCAGCTGTCATTCAGCTTCCATTTAAATATTTTCTGTGTAAGATAAAACTACAGTACAACCATCCTAATTAATACCTGTGCATTTAGGGTTCTTGCAGATTAATTTCTTCTGTGGTGTGAATGTCCTTGCTTAGCAGTTACTCCTCATATCATCTGATAGAATGGTGATACCTGTAGATAACCTAACTGTAGATGGAGGGACAGCTCATAGCAACATCTTTCTTAGGCATTTTAAAATTCATTACCCCTTTAAAACATATTTTTAAATGTTTCAGAATTGTTTACTAGAGGTCCCAGTTCTGATTTTTCCAGATATAGGTATTTATTTTATGGATTAATTTAATCATTTAAAATAATTTGTGTGTTTAATGGAATATCATTTTAAATTGCCCTTACCTTCTGTTCACTTCTGTTTTAAGACATTTAAAAAATTAACAAGAAATGTAAAAATAAGTTTCTAGCTTTTAAATTATTTTACCAAGAACTCTGACTAAATGACTTGTTTTGATATCTTTTTTCTGTCATCAATTCTATTTCCTTTACCCTAGATAATCAGCATTAAGCTTTCTAAATTGATTTACCATCCTAGACAAATTGTTTTAACACCTCTTAGTAATTCTGCCTTAGGAATTTCTCAGATATCAAAATTAGTATATTTAAAGTACTCTGATCAGGGTATATCTTTTCCCTACCCCTTTTTTAGAGTAGAGCATCATGTTCTTTGTAAATGCTTGGTATGTGTGATTGTGTATGTATTGAAAAAATTATTTTTTCTTCTTGAGAATAGAACTTTATTCATTGAATAAGAAAGCATTGATATATTCAAGCAACCATACCTCTTTACATTAGGAATATAAATAGCTGCCTTATGGCATAACATAGGGTCATGTAAAAATATAACAGGGAGCATATTACAGGACTGCAGTTTAATTCTGGTGTTTATAGAATGTGCTAAAGTTAGAGAGCTGAGCAGTTCTCTTGTAAAATATGATAGTATACTAGGGCCTCCTCCCTATTGGCCAATATTGCTTGGTATTTTTTTAAGGATATACATTTCATTTGGAATCAGCAAAGTTTTCCATCATTAAGTTTTGTTCAAATATATGTGTATAATTCTTGGCTTATTGGTAATTCTCAATTTGTTGAGAGAAAATGTTTTTAGCTGGTGAAGCAATAAACCATCAGTTAATGTACGGATTAGGTACAGTGTGGTCTTCAATGCATAACATATATTTAAAAGCCAACATACATCTTTTTCATTTCATAAACATATATTTGCTCTGATTTCTGCCTACCTTCCTTACCACTGTCTGTCCACAGCTACGGTATACGTCATTATATTTGTACAGGCTAATGGAGACCACAGGTGAGTGAACAGAATTCACAGACTAGTGGAGAATACAGATGAGTAAAGAGGTAATGACAGCTATCTAGAGGACGGAAAGCAAATTTTTCAGAAAACATAATATTTCAGTTTGAGGATGGTAAGAAAAGGAGGGAATATAACTTTTCAATAAGAGAAGAATGGATGTGGAAATTGTCAGGAGACGACTGCTCTCTGTGTAATGACAGGGGGAAGCACATGATTTAAAAAGTTGTATTTTTTAAAATTCACTGGAAAGCTGTGTCACAAAGAAGTTAAATGAACCAAGTTCAAGATGCACCTTTGTGCCTTCCTAGACACACTTAGGCACAAAGAGACTGGTGGCTGCTTGTGTCCCTGAGAGCATTAACTGAGCCTGGAGGTGTAGGCAGGCAATGGAGCAAGCCTGCTATATGGGATTGTTCATGGCCCTAAGAGAAACCAGCTGAACTTTATTAGTTGCATACGAGCTGACATGACAGATTGGAGGATAGGATTGATCCTCAAATACTGGTTCACCTGAGAAGCCAAATCTTATCAGGACTCTTGCTGAGTAAGCAGTGATGAAGAAAGTTAGGACTGAGCTAGAGAGAGGAGAAGGCAATGGCACCCCACTCCAGTACTCTTGCCTGGAAAATCCCATGGATGGAGGAGCCTGGTAGGCTGCAGTCCATGGGGTCGCTAAGAGTCAGACATGTCTGATCGACTTCACTTTCACTTTTCACTTTTCATGCATTGGAGAAGGAAATGGCAACCCACTCCAGTGTTCTTGCCTGGAGAATCCCAGGGACCGGGGAGCCTGGTGGGCTGCCGTCTGTGGGGTCACACAGAGTCGGACACGACTGAAGTGACTTAGCAGCAAAGAGAGAAGTATCTTAAAGTCTTACAGTGTTTAAATCCCAAAGCCTTGCCATAGGAAGACACCTGATTCCATCTTCAAGACATTTGAAACCAGAAGTGAACTGGAACTAAAGGGCTACTCAGCTCCAACCCAAATGAACTCCTTTTGTATTAAAGAGAGCTACTCTTCACTCTAGCTGTTTGACAGAGAAAATGAATTTACCTTCACTGGGGAAAATATCTATTTCAGTATCTATTGTTCCTTTATGCATCATGTCTCGTAAAAATAAAAATATTGAGAGACTTGAAAAAAGGAAAATGGATTCATAGTCAAGAGAAAAAGTAGTTGATATAAACAAACTTGCATATGTTTGAATTAGGAAACAAGAACTTTCATGTTAAAGGATTTAGAGAAAAAGATAGTCAAAATTGATAAGACGGTGGAAAATTTGAGCAGAGAAATAGAATTCTAAGGAAGAACCTAATGAAAATTCTAGAACTTAAAAAGACATTTCTCCAGAGAAGACATACAGATGGCTAACAAACACATGAAAAGATGCTCAACATCACTCATTATCAGAGAAATGCAAATCAAAACCACTATGAGGTACCATTTCACGCCAGTCAGAATGGCTGCGATCCAAAAGTCTACAAGCAATAAATGCTGGAGAGGACGTGGAGAAAAGGGAACCCTCTTACACTGTTGGTGGGAATGCAAACTAGTACAGCCACTGTGGAGAACAGTGTGGAGATTCCTTAAAAAACTGGAAAGAGAACTGCCTTATGATCCAGCAATCCCACTGCTGGGCATACACACTGGGGAAACCAGAATTGAAAGAGACACATGTACCCCAATGTTCATTGCAGCACTGTTTATAATAGCCAGGACATGGAAGCAACCTAGATGTCCATCAGCAGATGAATGGATAAGAAAGCTGTGGTACATATACACAATGGAGTATTACTCAGCCATTAAAAAGAATACATTTGAATCAGTTCTAATGAGGTGGATGAAACTGGAGCCTATTATACAGAGTGAAGTAAGCCAGAAAGAAAAACACCAATACAGTATACTAACGCATATATATGGAATTTAGAAAGATGGTAACAATAACCCTGTATACGAGACAGCAAAAGAGACACTGATGTATAGAACAGTCTTTTGGACTCTGTGGGAGAGGGTGGGATGATTTGGGAGAATGGCATTGAAATACATATAATATCATATATGGAACGAGACGCCAGTCCAGGTTCGGTGCACGATACTGGATGCTTGGGGCTAGTGCACTGGGACGACCCAGAGGGATGGTATGGGGAGGGAGGAGGGAGGAGGGTTCAGGATGGGAAACACATGTATACCTGTGGCGGATTCATTTCGATATTTGGCAAAACCAATACAATATTGTAAAGTTTAAAAATAAAATAAAATTAAAAAAATAAAAATAATACAATAAGTAAAGCTGAAAAACCAATAAGGTAGATTAAACTGGTGTACTAAGAATGACATAGCAGAGTTCTGTGAGAATGTTTGGAGACAGTGGATGCAGGAGATGAAGTTAGAAAATGGTAGCTTGGATATTAGGTTATGTTATGTTACGGTGAGGAGTTTTTACCCCTTCTTGTAACCAGTGTTGGGCCACTGAAACTTTTTAGGTAGAGGATGGATATCATGCCATTTACAAAATAAACCAGCAGGACATTATAACTCCTACCATAATTTATGTCTTACTGTAAGAGATGTTATCTTGAACTAAGGTTTGAGGAGAAGGAAAGGACATGACATAAATTTGAGAGATCTTTTGGGCATAGAATGGCTAGGCCTAGGTGACTTAGGCAATATTGGTAGTAAGAGATGGGGGAAAGACTCAGTTCAATATAGAGTACCTGTTTTTGGAAACTGTTTGATGTCAATGTTATATGAGAACGGGAGGATAAATGTAGTATCAGACTCCAGGAGAAAGATCTAGGCATGGTGATTTGAAGTATCTTTGTAGTAATTTTGTATCCAGGTAATAATTTTGAATAAGTACCTATATATAAGTTGAGTATTGTAGGTCTCAGACATGTATATCTTATTTATAAGATACACATTTTGACATCTCAGAAAACAGGTTGTGGCTTATAATTAATGGCCTCCCTAATTACTTTGTCAACAAAGGTCCTTCTAGTCAAGGCTATGGTTTTTCCAGTAGTCATATATGGATGTGACAGTTGGACTATAAAGAAAGCTGAGCACCAAAGAATTGATGTTTTTGACCTGTGGTGTTGGAGAAGACTCTTGAGAGTCCCTTGGACTGCGAGGAGATCCAACCAGTCCATCCTAAAGGAGATCAGTCCTGAGTGTTCATTGGAAGGACTGATGCTGAAGCTGAAACTCCAGTACTTTGGCTACCTGATGAGAAGAGCTGACTCATTTGAAAAGACCCTGATGCTGGGGAAGATTGACGGCAGGAGAAGGGGACGACAGAGGATGAGATGGTTGGATGGCATCACCAACTTGATGGAAATGAGTCTGGGTGAACTCCGGGAGTTGGTAACGGACAGGGAGCCCTGGCATGCTGTGGTTCATGGGGTCGCAAAGAGTTGGACACGACTGAGCAACTGAACTGAACTGAACTGAATCCCTTTTGGATAAGCAGTTGTGTGTATTGTTTGTAATTTGTGTATTGATAGCAGGGATAAACAACAATTTTACATTTTCCTCCAAAGCAAGTGTTTTATGAGACCTAAAAAGGGAAAATAGCCACAAGTGAAAAAGCTGTGTTAGATAGAAAGGGATTGCCATCACAGGCCCAGCATTGAAATTCAATACACCCGAGGAAATTGCCTTATCTGTCAGGCTCTTTAAAAGAAATTTCAGAGCAATGAAAGGCTGGTGTGACTAGTTCTGTTGCCTGGGATGGTTATTTGGGCATCGTAGCATAGTTTAATTGGCATATTGTTTTTTTATTTTTTAGAGGGTCATAAAAGTGTATTTCTTACAGCTTTGCTGAAAGGAATTATTGGCATATGAGTGGCATTTAAAGCTGTGGGAGTGGAGGAAGTATCTAGGGAGAACGCAGAGTGAGATGAGGAGGCATAAGAGGTCTCAGAATATGGTGTGAGGCGAATTTTGGTGTGAGTGTGTGACCTCTCTTTAGCAATGGAGACAGAGTACCTACCTTTTCTGATTGCTGGGTGCGTGCACGCCTTATTCTCCGTCAGCTTTACCTAGGAATTTAGCAGTGGTATTTTTACTTCCCTAAGGCAGGGAATAGCAGCACCACAGTGTTACTAGTGAGGAGTGCTGTGGTGTTTCAAGGACTTCTGTTCTGTGTGTGAAAGTGACTTGGATTTAGGCCAAGAAAATACCCTGGAGGGAGGCCAAAAAAGAAAACCCCACTTTAAAGTGTTTGTACAGTCATCCCTCAGTATTCACAGAGGATTGGTTACAGGGCACCTTACAGATACCAAAATTGTCAGATGCTCAAGTCTCTTATGTAAAATGGTGTAGTCGTTGGCATATAACCTACACGCATCCTCCCATACATTTTAAATCATCTCTAAATTATTTATAATACCTAATACAGTGTAAAAGCTATGTAAATAGTTGCCATTGGTTGCAGCAAATTCAAGTTTCGCTTTTTGGAACTTTATGAAATTTTTTTCCCAACTATTTCGGCTCAGTAGTTGGTTGAATCTACAGATGTGGAACCCACTGATAAGGGAGACTGACTGTGATATGCTAATGATGCACCTGATCAAGAGAAAAGCAGAAGAACATCAAGTGTGAGCCAAGTAGAAATACGGATTTTCTTTGGTCCTATTCCATAAAGATCTTTTTCTCTTAACCTTGTTTTTTTATTATTATTTTTTCTTTTAGTAAATTCCCTTTCAAAAACTATAAAAATACCATGTGTAATTCTTTAACTGCAGAAACAATTTAAACAAATACAAAGTTTATTCTTACTACCTTGTTTATTTTCTTTCTTCAGTGCATTCATTCATTCATGCATTCTTTTGTTGTTCATTCAAAATTTTTAAATAAATTTTGTTTATTTATTTAGCAATTCAGTGTTTGACTTGCTAGAGAAATAATGACAAGCGTGGCAGACCCTAACCCTAACTTGTTCTCATGCTACGTGTATTCTAAAAGAAGAGGCAGACACATGTTTTTTCAAATATTGATAATCTCTAGGAAGAGAGAAAACATGATTGAACTTCGGGAGCAGCAACCTTTGATAGGGCATTTAGGAGTGGATTCTCTAAGGGGTGTTACTTAGATTGAGATCTGAAGCTTGATAGAGGAGTTAGCAATGCAAAGGGTAGGGGAAAGAACACATGTCCACAAGCCTTGAGGTGGAAAGAAGTCTGATGTGCTGAAGTAATGGAAGGAAGGACATTTGGAGGAAAGGAGATAGCCATGCTGCTAAGTTGTTTCAGTCGAGTCCGACTCCGTGCGACCCCATAGACGGCAGTCCACCAGGCCGCCCTGTCCCTGGGATTCTCCAGGCAAGAACACTGGAGTGGGTTGCCATTTCCTTCTCCAATGCATGAAAGTGAAAAGTGAAAGTGAAGTCACTCAGTTGCGACCCCATGGACTGCAGCCCACCAGGCTCCTCCATCCATGGGATTCTCCAGGCAAGAGCACTGGAGTGGGGTGCCATTGCCTTCCATAGTGAAAGTTAAATAAGATCATGTAAGCTTTTATCTTTTTTATTCCTAACCCTTTTCTCCAGTTTTTACCCAGTATCATTAAGAGTTTTTTCTTTTAAAACATTGAGTTCCAAGCTATAGTTCGGATTTCCCCTATGTTGTATCACTTACATTTTAAGAATGTTTATTAGTGTTTATTTAACAGTTATATTTCAAATGCCAACCACATTGCCATCTTCTGTCTGATGATTTTTTGCTCATAAAGTTTTTTTCTTCTCTTATCATGTAATTCTTTGGTTTTTATGTAATTGCCATTTGGTTAGTGTTTATCCTCCACTGTTTTCAGCAAATATACTTGGGTAATATACTTTCAGATCTCTGCAGGTACAGAACAGTCTATGTTTTGCCCATTATGCATATCATATTTATCTTGAGTGGGTATACATTTCTTATTTACCCCTCAGTAGTTTGAGATTGTCTGTCTTCTAGTATTATAGATAGCAAACTTAATGTTATTCTTTCCTAATAAAGAACTTGTTCTTTCTGAAGTTTTTGTAAAGTTTTTCATTCTCCTTAAAATTTAGGACCTCCAGTGGAATGTGGTGTCTTTTAGATTTTTTAAATTCCTATTTGTAATGGTTTTAAGCTCTTGAAATCTGCACTCAAACCTTTAACTCAGGAAAAATTTCTTCTATTATTTATTTAAATACATCTGCATTTGTTTCTTTTCCTTTTCCTGGAATTCCTGATTTTAAGCTAGGCTTTCTAAGTCTTATATTTCCTTCATGATTGCCATTTGTGTTTTTGCCATTTGTTATGAGAAGTAGGTCGGAGAAGGCAATGGCACCCCACTGCAGTACTCTTGGCTGGAAAATCCATGGACGGAGGAGCCTGTTAGGCTGCAATCCATGGGGTCGCTAAGAGTCGGACACGACTGATCGACTTCACTTTCACTTTTCACTTTCTTGCATTGGAGAAGGAAATGGCAACCCACTCCAGTGTTCTTGCCTGGAGAATCCCAGGGACGGGGCGGCCTGGTGGGCTGCCGTCTATGGGGTCGCACAGAGTCGGACACGACTGAAGTGACTTAGCATTGCATAGCATGAGAAGTAGGTCACATTAGGTCAGTTGCTGCACCTTTGCAGCAACTTTCAGGTGTTTTGATTCTGATTCACAGTAAGAAGTACATTTTACATAGCAGCCTAGTTTATACAAATCCAATCAAAACAAAAAATATACTTATTATGGGTGATGTACTTTGTTATCATTTAGTCTATTTGTATTTTAGTATTTTTTATTTTTAATGCTAGTTGCTGTATACTGAATCACTGATTCTCAGCCAATGATGGTCCCCCCCTCACCCCCCCAGGAACATATGACAGTGTCTGGAGGCATTTTTGATAGTCACACTGGGTTGGCTGCTGGCTGCATCTAGTAGGTAGAGGCCGGGGATCCCGGTACACGTCTTGAAATGCACTGGACAGCCCCCACAATAAACGTCAGCAGTGCTAAGTTTGAGAAACCGTCTACTACATTGACTCTTTGGCTTTTCAGTGCTCTGTATCTCAGCCCTACTGTACATTCATTAGAATGACAGAAGGAGATTGACTCATTAAATCTGGATTAGCTGGTGACTGGTCGTTGAAGTTGCCTAGTATTTGAAAAAATAGTAACTTAAGGTATATGGCCCTGAAAAAGCATCTAGTACTAATTTCATGGGTTTTTTTCCAACAAAAGCTAATTGTTAACTTGATGTTTAACTGGTATGATTTTTATACCTTTATTCGAGTTTTTCCTTTTTTTATTGAAATATTGTTGATTTATAATAGTTTCAGATGTACAGTGTAGTGATTAAATGATTTTATAGATTATACTTCATTTAAAGTTATTATAAAAAATACTGATTACATTCCCAGTGCTGTACAATATATTCTTGTAGTTTATTTCTTTTATACAAAGCAGCTTGTAACTCTTATTCCTCTACTCCTATCTTGCCCCTCACCCAGTTAGTAACCGATGTTTTGTTCTACATCTGTGAATCTTTCTTTATTGTATTCATTCGTTGTGTTTTAGATTCAACATATAAGTGAAATCATACAATATTTGTCTTTCTCTGCTTTATTTCACTAAACCTAGTACCCTCTAGGTCCATACATGTTGTTGCAAATGGCAGAATTTCATTCTTTTTTGTGGCTGAGTAGTAGTCTGTTATATATATACACTACATATTTTTTATGGGCTTCCCTTGTGGCTCAGCTTGTAAAGAATCTGCCTGCAATGTGGGAGACCTGGGTTCAATCCCTGGGTTGGGGAGATCCCCTGCAGAAGGGAATGGCTACCCACTCCAGTATTCTGGCATAGAGAATTCCATGGACTGTATAGTCTATGGGGTCCCAAAGAGTCAGACACAGTTAAGCGACTTTCACTTCACATCTTTTTTATACATACATCTGTGGTTGGATGCTTAGGTTGCTTCCATATTTTGGCAATTGTAAATAACGCTGCTGTGATTATTGGGGGGGTGCATATATCTTTTAGACTTAGTGTTATCTTTTTCTTTCAGATATATACTCAGGAGTGAAATTGCAGGATCATAATGCAGTTCTAGTTTTAGCTGATGAATTTCTATACTGTTTTCCATAGTGTATTGTCATAGTGTATTTCCATAGTCAGTTGGCGGCACCAGTTGACATTTCTGCCAACAGTGTGTTAGATTTCACATCTCTTCACATCCTTGCCAGTTTGTTGTTTGCAGTCATATGATAGCCATTCTTAAGTTGATAACTCGTGTTTTCATTTGCGTTTCTCTAATGATTAAGAACAGTTGAGCATCTTTTCACGTGCCTCATAGCCATCTGTATATTTTCTTTGAGAAAATGTCTATTTGGGTCTCTGGCTCACTTTTTAACCAGGTGAGTTGTTTTTGATATTCAGTTGTGTGAGCTGTTCCTGTATTTTTGATATTAATCCCTTATTATTGTTATTATTTTAGATATTTTCTCCTATTTTTCTCCCATTTTGTTCTATTAATGATTTCCTTTGCCTTGCAAAATATTTTAAGTCTCATTTGTTTATTTTTGCTTTTATTTCCTTTGCCTTAGATACTCTAAAAAAAAATATTGCTATGATTTATCTTAGAGTGTTAGGCCCATAATTTCTAGATGTTTTGCGGTTTCCAGTCTTATATTTAGATCTTTAATCCATTCGAGGTTATTTTTGTAAATGGTATGAGAAAATGCTCTAATTTCATTCTTTTACATGTAGCTGTTCAGCTTTCTCAGTACCACTTACTGAAGAGACTGTCCTTTCCCCATTGCATATTCTTGCCTTCTTTGTCATTAATTGGCCATAACTATCTGAATTTATTTCTGGGTTCTATTCTGTTTAACTGATCTATGCGCCTGTTTTTTTGTGCCAGTACTGTACATACATGTGCTTCCCTGACGTCTCAGTGGTAAAGAATCTGCCTGCCAATGCAGGAGACGTGGTTTCAGTCCCTGGGTTGGGAAGATCCCCTAGAGAAGGAAATGGCAACCCGGAGTGTTATTGCCTGGGATATCCCATGGACTGAGGAGCCTGGTGGGCTACAGCCTTATGGGGTTGTAAAAGACATGTCTCAGTGACTAGACAACAGTTATACATACTGTTTCGTGTCAGTACCATACATACTATTACTGAAGATTTGTAGTACAGTCTGAAGTCAGAGAGTTTGATACCTCCAGCTTTGTTCTTTTTTCTCAAGATTGCTTTGATCCTTTAGGAGCTTTCATGGTTTCATATCAATTCTAGGATTAGTTGTAGTAGTTCTGTGAAAAACGTCATGGGCTATTTTGACAGAAATGGCATTAAAGTGTGTAGATTGCTTTGGGTAGGATGTACATTTTAACAATACTATTTTTTCAAGCCGTGGATACAATATATCTTTCCATTTCTTTGTACCTTTAACTTCCTTCACTGTTTTGTATTAATAGTTTTAGAATATAGATCTTTCACCTCATTGGTTAAGTTTATTCCTAGGCATTTTTAAAATTTTATTTACTTTTTATTGGAGGATAGTTGCTTTACAGTGTGATGTTGGTTTCTGTCATGCACCAACATGAATCAGCCATAGGCATACATATGTCCCTTCCTTCTTGAACTTCCCTCCTACCTGCTACCCTATCTTATCTGTCTAGGTTGTCACAGAGCACCAGGTTGAGCTCCCTGTGTTATATAGCAACTTCCCATTAGCTATCTGTTTTACGTATGGTAATGTATATATTTCAAGGCTACTCTCTCAATTTATCCAACATTTTCTTTCCTCCGTTGTGTCCAGAAGTCTGTTTCTATGTCTGAGTCTCTATTCCTGCCCTGCAAATAGGTTCATTACTACCATTTTTATAGGTTTCATATATATGTGTTAATATACAGTATTTGTTTTTCTCTTTCTGACTTACTTCACTCTGTATAACCTGCTGTAGGTTCATCTGCCTTACTAGAACTGACTCAGATTCATTCCTTTTTATGTCTGAAAATAATATTCCATTGTATATATGCACCACAGCTTATTTATTGCTTCCATGTCCTGGCTGTTGTAAATAGTGCTGCAGTGTACGTTGGGGTACATGTATCTTTTTCAATTATGGTTTTCTAAGGATATACGTGTTCAAGCTGGTTTTAGAAAAGGCAGAGGAACCACAGATCAAATTGCCAACATCCGCTGGATCATTGAAAAAGCAACAGAGTACCAGAAAAACATCTATTTCTGCTTTATTGACTATGCCAAAGCCTTTGACTGTGTGGATCACAATAAACTGTTGAAAATTCTGAAAGAGATGGGAATACCAGACCACCTGACCTGCCTCTTGAGAAACCTATATGCAGGTCAGGAAGCAACAGTTAGAACTGGACATGGAACAACAGACTGGTTCCAAATAGGAAAGGGAGTACATCAAGGCTGTATATTGTCATCCTGCTTATTTAATTTATATGCAGAGTACATCATGAGAAATGCTGGGCCGGAGGCAGCACAAGCTGGAATCAAGATTGCCAGGAGAAATATCAATAACCTCAGATATGCAGATGACACCACCCTTATGGCAGAAAGTGAAGAGGAACTCAAAAGCCTCTTGATGAAAGTGAAAGAGGAGAGTGAAAAAGTTGGCTTAAAGCTCAACATTCAGAAAACAAAGATGGAATCCGGTCCCATCACTTCATGGGAAATAGATGGGGAAACAGTGGAAACAGTGTCAGACTTTATTTTTTTGGTGCTCCAAAATCACTGCAGATGGTGAGTGCAGCCATGAAATTAAAAGACGCTTACTCCTTGGAAGAAAAGTTACGACCAACCTAGATAGCATATTGAAAAGCAGAGACATTACATTGCCAACAAAGGTTCGTCTAGTCAAGGCTATGGTTTTTCCAGTGGTCATGTATGGATGTGAGAGTTGGACTGTGAAGACAGCTGAGTGCCGAAGAATTGATGCTTTTGAACTGTGGTGTTGGAGAAGACTCTTGAGAGTCCCTTGGACTGCCAGGAGATCCAACCAGTCCATTCTGAAGAAGATCAGCCCTGGGATTTCTTTGGAAGGAATGATGCTAAAGCTGAAACTCCAGTACTTTGGCCACCTCATGCAAAGAGTTGACTCATTGGAAAAGACTCTGATGCTGGGAGGGATTGGGGACAGGAGGAGAAGGGGACGACAGAGGATCAGATGGTTGGATGGCATCACCGACTCAGTGGATGTGAGTTTGAGTGAACTCCAGGAGTTGGTGATGGACAGGGAGGCCTGGTGTGCTGCGATTCATGGGGTCACAAAGAGTCGGACACGACTGAGCAACTGAACTGAACTGAACTGAAGGATATATGCCCAATAGTGGAATTCCTGGGTCATACTGTAGTTCTATTCCTTATTTCTAGTAATTTTTTTAACGTTTAAATATATATGTTTTATTGAAGTAGAGTTAACTTACAATGTTTCAGGTGCCCAGCAAGGTGATTTGATTATAAATAAAAGCAACATTATTTTTGAAATTATTTCCTATCATAGGTTATTATAAGATATTGACTATAGTTCCTATGGTATACACTAAACCTTTGTTACTTGTTGCATATCTACTTATTAATTAGAAATCTAGCATTCTATTCATACTAAGTCAAACCAGTGGATTCAAAATGTCATTTTTTTTAAGTAAGCCAAAAATTTTAAGTTTTCTAAAATACATATTATGCATATTTGTATTTATACAAAAGTTTTTCTACTATACTTGATAAATGCTTGAGAAAGAATATTAAAAAAAGAGAGAAATTGGAGAAATTTTTCCAATTGGAAAAACTGGAGAACATAAACTAAATGAAATGGGAGCACTGAATATGAAATAGAAAAAGTGAAAAAAACTAGTAAAAGTAAAAGACAAGCATAGAATCCAGTTGTTTTTAAACATGACTGCTCATTAGAAACGTATCTGGAACTCTGGAGAAAATAGCAATACCTGAGCATTTGTATTTTTCAAAAACTTTCAAGATACTTCGGATGTGCATCTCGATTTTAAAAAGCAATTGCAGGTTTTTCTATTAGATTCTAGTTTTGGTGATATAGAGTTCTATTACTTTTCTGTTGACCAGTCATGATATAATGGTATTAAGTGAATAACAGTTACATAATCACAGTAGTAAAAGATGTTTATCAGCTTTCACAATCAATATCCAGAGAAAAAATAAAAGGTAATTACAATTGCATGCCATAATGGGAACATGATAAACTTAACAATATAAATTAATTAGATAGAATTTGGAGGGGTTAAGCAGAGTGATGTGGTGAGTAGAAATCCATACATACACATGTTTTCATCTACCCAGCCAGTCTGTGTCTTTTGGTTGGTGTGTTTAGTCTATTTACATTTAAGGTAATGATTGATATGTATGGTCCTGTTACCATTTTCTTAATTGTTTTAGGTTTATTTTCTGTAGGGTCTTTCCTTCTCTTGTGTTTCCTGCCTAGAGAAGTTCCTTTAGCATTTGTTGTAAAGCTGGTTTGGTGGTGCTAAATTCTCTTAACTTTTGCTTGTCTGGAAAGCTTTTGATTTTTCCATCAAATCTGAAGGAGAGTCTTGCTGGGTAGAGTATTGTTTGTTGTAGCTTCTTCCCTTTCATCACTTTAAATATATCATGCCATTCCCTTCTGGCTTGTAGAGTTTCTGTTGAGAAATCAACTGATAGCCTGATGGGAGTTGCCTTGTATGTTATTTGTCATTTTTCCCTTGTCACTTTTAATGTTTTATCTCTGTCTTTAATTTATGTCAGTTTGATTACTATGTTCCTCCTTGGGTTTATCCTTCCTGGGACTCTCTGTGTTTCCTGGACTTGGTTGACTAAGTTTTCAGCTATCATCTCTTCAAATGTTTTCTCGGGTCCTTTTTCTCTCTTCTCCTTCTGGGACCCATAGAATGTGAATGTTGGTGCATTTTATGTTGTCCCAGAAATCTCTTAGGCTGTCTTCATTTCTTTTCATTCTTTTTTCTATATTCTGTTCTGTGGCAGTGATTTCCACCATTCTGTCCCCCAGGTCTTTTATGCATTCTTCTGCCTCCATTATTCTGCTATTGATTCCTTTTAGTGTATTATTCATCTCTGTTCTTTAGTTCTTCTAGGTGTTTGGTAACACTTATTGCAACTTCCACCTCATGCGAAGAGTTGACTCATTGGAAAAGACTCTGATGCTGGGAGGGATTGGGGACAGGAGGAGAAGGGGACAACAGAGGATGAGATGGCTGGATGGCATCACCACCTTGATGGATGTGAGTCTGAGTGAACTCCGGGAGTTGGTGATGGACAGGGAGGCCTCGCGTGATGCGATTCATGGGGTCACAAAGAGTCGGACATGACTGAGCGACTGAACTGAACTGATTGCAACTTCTCAGTCTTTGCCTCCATTCTTTTCCTGAGATCTTGGATCATCTTCACTGTGGTTATTCTGAATTCTTTTTCTGGAAGGTTGCCTATCTCCACTTCATCTAGTTGTTTCCATGGGGTTTTATTGTGTCCCTTATCTGGGGCATAACTTCCTGCTTTTTCATGGTGATTAACTTTCTGTGATAATGGTTTTTGTGTTAGCCTCTGTGACACTGCTGCTTGCTGCTTCTGTCTGCCCTCTGATGGCTAAGGCTAAGGGGCTTGTGTAAGCTTCTTGATGGGAGGAACTGGTGATGGGAAGAATTGGGTCTTGCTCTGGTGGGCAGGGCCTTGCTCAGTAGAGCTTTAATGCAGTTAACCTGCAGATGGGCGGAATTTCGCTCCCTCCCTGGTACTTGTTTGCCCTAGTCAACCTAGCCCTGGGGTCTGCCGGCTCTGTGGTAGGGTTAATGGCAAACTCCAAAAGGTTCTTACAAGGGGGCCTTTCCAGTGCCCCGTCCCTGTGGTGAGCCCCTGCCGACCCGTGCCTCCATAGGAGGCCTCCAGTGCCATCAGGTTGTCTTGGTTCAGTTTCCTGTGGGGTCAGTGCCCCTGTCCTCTGGGTATTTATTGGTGCATGCAAAATTTTGTTTGTGCCCCCCCAAGACAGGAGTCTCTGTTTTCTCCAGTCCTCTGGAAGTCCTATCATCAAATCCCCTGACTCTCAAGGTCAGATTCCCTGGGAATTCCCAGTCCCTTTGTCAGATCCCCGGGCTGGGAAATCTGACGTGGGGTCCAGAACGTTCACAACAGTGTGAGAACTTCTTCACTATTAATGTTTTCCAGTCTGTGGGTCACCCACCTGGCCGGTATGGGATTTGATGTTATTGTGATTGCACTCTTCCTACTATCTTGCTGCCGCTTCTTCTTTGTCTTTGGACTTAGGCTGTCTTTTTTTGGTGGGTTCCAGTATCCTCCTGTTGATAATTGTTCAATAGCTAGTTGCAATTTTGGTGCTCTCACAGGAGGAGATGAGCTCATGTTCTTCTACTCCGCCATCTTGAACCAGAAACCACTCCTCGGTATTTTTGATGCAATTTTAAATAGGATTGTTTTCTTATTTTCTTTTTCTGATAGTTAATTATTAGTTATTAGTTGTTTCATTATTATCAACACATTTCTGTATATTAATCTTGTATCCTTCAAGTTTAATGTATTCATCTATTAGTCCTGGTAGTTTTTTAGTGGAGACGTTAGGGTTTTCTATGTATAATATCAGGTCATCTTATTGTTGTTTGATTGCTGTGGTTAGCACTTCCAATACTATGTTAAATAGAAATGGCAAGATTTGGAATCTTTGTGTTATTCTTTTGAGCATGGTATTAGCTGTGGATTTCTCATCAGTGGTCTTTATTATTTTAATATAACTTCCCTCTATACCAGCTTTGGAGAGTTTTTATCATGAATGGTTGTTCAGTTTTGTCCAAATGCTTTTTCTGTGTCTGTTGTCATGTGATTTTTATCCTTTTGTTAATGTGGTATATATCACATAGATTGATTTACAGGTGTCAAACCATCCTTACATCCCTGGAATAAATCCCACTTCATCATGGTGTATTATCCTTTTTCATATACTGTTGAATTTGGTTTGCTAATGTTTTTTTGAGGACTTTTATATCTATATTCATCAGAGATATTAGCTTATAATTTTATTTTTATAGTATCTGGTTAACAGAGGCCTTATAAAATGAATTTGGGAGTGTTCCCTCCTCTTCAGTTTTTTGGAATAGTTTGAGAGGATAGGTATTATTTCTTCTTTATATGTTTGGTAGAATTCGCCTGTGAGGTTCTTTGGTCCTGGAAATTTTTGCTTGGAAGTTTTTTTTATTGTAAATTCAGTTTCATTACTAGTGATCAGTCTGTTTAGATTGTCTGTTTTTTCCTGGTTCAGTTTTGGAAGATTATATGTTTCTAGAAATTTATCCTTGTAGGATGTCTGATTTGTTGATATATAACTGTTTACAATATTTTCTTATTGTGTGGCTTTTTTTTTTTTGGTATCTCTATTGTCTTGTGTGTGTGTGTGTTTTATCTCTGTTTCTCTTCTTTCATTTTCTAAGTTTATTTATTTAAAATCTCTTTTTATTGATGAACCTGGCTGAAGACTTATCAATTTTGTCTGTGTTTTTAAGAAAACAATTTTCTGTTTCATTGATCTTTTTATTGTTTTCTTGGATTCTTTATTTCCTCTCTGAGTGTTATTATTGCATTCCTTCTGCTGATTTGGGTTTTGATTGTTCTTCTTTTTTCTAATTCGTTAGATGGTCGTTTGGATTGTTTATTTGAGATTTTTTAATTTCTTGAGATAGTCCTGTATCTGTGTAAACTTCTGTTTTTAAACTGCTTTTGAAAAAAAAAAAATAAACTGCTTTTGCTGTATTGGGTAGATTTTGGAGAATTTTTTTTTTTTTTTTTCATTTGTCTCAAGGTATTTTCTGATTGCCTTTTTAGTTTCTTCATTGATCTGTTGGTTTTTTCGTAACATGTGGTTTAGTCTTCATGTGGTTTGCGTTTTTCCCATTTTCTTTCTATAATGGATTTCTAGTTTCATATTGTTGTTGTCAGGAAAAATGTTTGATATAATTTCTGTTCTCTTAAATTTTTTTCTTATTTCTTTCTCTTAAATCTTTGAGTTATTTCAGCATACAGTTTTTAAGAAGCTTATCAATATTGGTGAATTTTTGTATAGCCATTTTAATATTCAAGATGGGAGAAGAAAAGCAACATTTTCAGCATATTATGCTGTATTGTTTCACAAAAGATAAAACATAGCTGAAATGCAAAAAAAGATTTGTGCAGCGTATGGAAAGGTGTTGTGACTGATTAAACATGTCAAAAGTGGTTTGTAAAGTTTTGTGCTGGAGATTTCTCACTGAACAATGTTCCACAGTTGGCTAGGCCAGTTGAAGTTGGCAGCAATCAAATTGAGACATTAACTGAGAACAGTCAATGTTATTCAATGCAGGAGATAGCCATCATACAAAGAATATCCAAATCAACATTGAATATCATTTGTACCAGCTTGTCATATTGATGTTTGCATTCCAAAGCAAAAAAAAATCTTCTTGACCGTATTTCTACATGTGAAAATGTTCCGTTTTTAAAACGATTTATGACAGATGATGAAAAGTGGATTATGGTACAGTAATGTGGAACAGAAGAGAACATGGGGCAAGTGAAATGAACCACCACCAACCACACCAAAGGCCAGTCTTCAGCCAAAGAATATGTTGTGTATAAAGTGACCACAATCAGTCAACAAGGAATGCATAGTCTTCCATCAGAATAACACAGATCAGATCAGATCAGTTGCTCATTCGTGTCTGACTCTTTGCGACCCCATGAATCACAGCACGCCAGGCCTCCCTGTCCATCACCAACTCCCAGAGTTCACTGAGACTCACGTCCATCGAGTCAGTGATGCCATCCAGCCATCTCATCCTCCTTCGTCCCCTTCTCCTCCTGCCCCCAATCCCTCCCAGCATCAGAGTCTTTTCCAATGAATCAACTCTTCGCATGAGGTGGCCCAAATATTGGAGTTTCAGCTTTAGCATCATTCCTTCCAAAGGAATCCCAGGGCTGATCTCCTTCAGAATGGACTGGTTGGATCTCCTTGCAGTCCAAGGGACTCTCAAGAGTCTTCTCCAACACCACAGTTCAAAAGCATCAATTCTTTGGCGCTCAGCCTTCTTCACTGTCCAGCTCTCACATCCATACATGACCACAGGAAAAATCATAGCCTTGACTAGACGAACCTTTGTTGGCAAAGTAACGTCTCTGCTTTTGAATATGCTATCTAGGTTGGTCATAACTTTCCTTCCAAGGAGTAAGCGTCTTTTAATTTCATGGCTGCAGTCACCATCTGCAGTGATTTTGGAGCCCAGAAAAATAAAGTCTGACACTGTTTCGACTGTTTCCCCATCTATTTCCCATGAAGTGGTGGGACCAGATGCCATAATCTTCGTTTTCTGAATGTTGAGCTTTAAGCCAACTTTTTCACTCTCCTCTTTCACTTTCATCAAGAGGCTTTTGAGTTCCTCTTCACTTTCTGCCATAAGGGTGGTGTCATCTGCATATCTGAGGTTATTGATATTTCTCCCAGCAGTCTTGATTCCAGCTTGTGTTTCTTCCAGTCCAGCGTTTTTCATGATGTACTCTGCATATAAGTTAAATAAACAGGGTGACAGTATACAGCTTTGACGAACTCCTTTTCCTATTTGGAACCAGTCTGTTGTTCCATGTCTAGTTCTAACTGTTGCTTCCTGACCTGCATACAGATTTCTCAAGAGACAGATCAGGTGTTCTGGTATTCCCATCTCTTTCAGAATTTTCGACAGTTTATTGTGATCCACACAGTCAAAGGCTTTGGCATAGTCAATAAAGCAGAAATAGATGTTTTTCTGGAACTCTCTTGCTTTTTCCATGATCCAGCGGATGTTGGCTATTTGATCTCTGGTTCCTCTGCCTTTTCTAAAACCAGCTTGAGCATCAGGAAGTTCACGGTTCACATATTGCTGAAGCCTGGCTTGGAGAATTTTGAGCACAAGACCATGTTTATTTGATCACCAGGCAAAACTGTTACAGCTTGGCTGAGGAGTTCTGATTCATCTCCCACATTTAGCAGACGTTGCAGCTTCAGGTTTCCATTTGTTTTGGCCTTACAAATTCTCTTAATGGAAAAAATTTCAGTTCACTGGAAGACTGTAAAAGGCACTTGAAACAGTTCTTTGTTCAAAAGATAAGTTTAGGGAAGATGAAATTATGAAGTTGCCTGAAAAATGGCAGAAGGTAGGAGAAGGCAATGGCACCCCACTCTAGTACTCTTGCCTGGAAAATCCTATGGACGGAGGAGCCTGGTAGGCTGCAGTCCATGGAGTCATGAAGAGTCAGACATGACTGAGCGACTTCACTTTCAGTTTTCACTTTCATGCCTTGGAGAAGGACATGGCAACCCACTCCAGTGTTCTTGCCTGGAGAATCCCAGGGACGGGGCAGCCTGGTGGGCTGCCGTCTATGGGGTCGCACAGAGTCAGACATGACTGAAGCGACTTAGCAGCAGCAGCAGCAGCAGCAGTGGAACAAAACAGTGAATACATTGTTCACTTCTTGGTGAAAATGAAAAATGTGTCTTTTTTTTTAACTTAAGGAAGAAGAAGAAGGAACTTTTTGGCCAACCCATTACTGTTTCCTTATTGATTTATTTTCTAGATGATTGGTGTAAGTGGGTTTTTAAAGTGCCCTACTATTATTGTATCGTTGTCTGTCTCTCCATTTATATATGTTGTGTTTGTGCTTAGTTGGTCAGTCGTGTTTGACTCCTTGTAACCACATGCACTGTAGCCTGCCAGGCTCTTCTGTTCATGGGATGTTTACGCAGGAATATTGGAGTGGGTTGCCACTTCCCCCTCCAGTTATATATGTTAGTATTTACTTTATGTATTTAGGTGTTCCTATATTAGGGGCATATATGTTAATGCGCGTTAAGCCCTGTTTTTACACTGATTCCTTTATTATTTGTCTTTTGTTACAGATTTTGTGTTAAAATGTTTTTTGACATGAGGATTATTTCCCCAGCTTTCTTGTCATTATTTGCTTGAAATATCTTTCTCCATATTCTCACTTACAGCTTATGTGGGTCTCTAGCTCTGAAGTGAGTCTCTTTTAAGCAGCATGTTGTTAGATCCTGTTTTTTAATTCAGTCAGCCACCCTATATATTTTTTCTTTCTTTTCGCTGCACCTAGTAACTTGTGGGATCTGTTGCCCAGCCAGGAACTGAACCTGGGCTGTGGCAGTTAAAGACTGGAATCCTAACAGTTAGGCCACCAGGAAACTCCTATTGCAGTTTTCAATTTGGTAACCACCATGGGGTGTATATGTACTTCCCTGGTGGCTCAGATGGTAAAGCATCTGCCTGCAATGCGGGAGACCTGGGTTCGATCCCTGGGTTGGGAAGATCTCCTGGAAAAGGAAATGGCAACCCACTCCAGTATTCTTGCCTGGAGAATCCCATGGACAGAGGAGCCTGGTAGGCTACAGTCCATGGGGTCACAAAGAGTCAGACACGACTGAGCGACTTCACTATGGGGTTTAAACATGTTGACCTGTAGCTATATCTACTAGTTTTAAACTGGTAATCATTTAAGTTCAAACACATTATAAACAATCTACATATTTTTACTCCTTTTTCCCACATTTTCTGTTTTTTATGTCATATTTTACATCTTCATTTTTATTCCGTATCCTGTATATAGTTATAGTTGATTTAAAAATTTTTTGTCCTTCTCAGCCAATGAGTTGGCTCTTTGCATCAGTAGGCTGAAGTATTGGAGCCTGAGTTTCAGGATCACTCCCTTCTAATGAATATTCAGGATTGCCTTCCTTTCAGTTCATTTCAGTTCAGTAGCTCAGTCATGTCCGACCCTTTGCAACCCCATGAATGGCAGCACGCCAGGCCTCTCTGTCCATCACCAACTCCCGGAGTTCACTCAGATTCATGTCCATCAAGTCGGTGATGCCATCCACCCATCGCATCCTCTGTCGTCCCCTTCTCCTCCTGCCCTCAATCCCTCCTAGCATCAGAGTCTTTTCCAGTGAGTCAACTCTTCACATGAGGTGGCCCATGTATTGGAGTTTCAGCCTCAGCACCAGTCCTTCCAATGAACACCCAGGACTGGTCTCCTTTAGGATGGACTGGTTGGATCTCCTTGCAGTCCAAGGGACTCTCAAGAGTTTTCTTCAACACCACAGTTCAAAAGCATCAATTCTTCGGCGCTCAGCTGTCTTCACAGTCCAGCTCTCACATCCATACATGACTACTGGAAAAACCATAGCCTTGACTAGATGGGCCTTTGTTGGCAAAGTAATGTCTCTTTTTGAATATGCTATCTAGGTTGGTCATAACTTTCCTTCCAAGGAGTAAGCGCCTTTTAATTTCATGGCTGCAGTCACCATCTGCAGTGATTTTGGAGCCCCCAAAAATAAAGTCTGACACTGTTTTCACTGTTTCCCATGAAGTGATGGGAACAGATGCCATGATTTCCGTTTTCTGAATGTTGAGCTCTAAGCCAACTTTTTCACTCTTCTCTTTCACTTTCATCAAGAGGGTTTTTAATTCCTCTTCACTTTGTGCTATAAGGGTGGTATCATCTGCATATCTGAGGTTATTGATATTTCTCCCGGCAATCTTGATTCCAGCTTGTGCTTCATCCGGCCCAGTGTTTCTCATGATGTACTCTGCATAGAAGTTAAATAAGCAGGGTGACAATATACAACCTTAACATACTCCTTTTCCTATTTGGAACCAGTCTGTTGTTCCATGTCCAGTTCTAACTTGCTTCCTGACCTGCATCCAGATTTCTCAAGAGGCAGGTCAGGTGGTCTGGTATTCCCATCTCTTTCAGAATTTTCCACAGTTTGTTGTGATCCACACAGTCAAAGGCTTTGGCATAGTCAATAAAGCAGAAATAGATGTTTTTCTGGAACTCTCTTGCTTTTTCGATGATCCAGCAAATGTTGGCTATTTGCTCTCTGGTTCATTTTGATCTCTGGTTAGAAATTGCCTTTTCTAAAACCAACTTGAATATCTGGAAGTTCATGGTTCACGTATTGCTGAAGCCTGGCTTGGAGAATTTTGAGCATTACTTTACTAGCGTGTGAGATGAGTGCAATTGTGTGGTAGTTTGAGCATTCTTTGGCATTGCCTTTCTTTGGGTTGGAATGAAAACTGACCTTTTCCAGTCCTGTGGCCACTGCTGAGTTTTCCAAATTTGCTGGCATATTGAGTGCAGCCCTTTAACAGCATCATCTTTCAGGATTTGAAATAGCTCAACTGGAATTGCATCACCTCCACTAGCTTTGTTTATAATGATGCTTTCTAAGGGCCACCTGACTTCCCATTCCAGGATGTCTGTCTCTAGGTGAGTGATCTCACCATCATGATTATCTTGGTCGTGAAGGTCTTTTTTGTACAGTTCTTCTGTGCCTTCCTTTAGGAATGACTAATTTGTTCTCCTTGCTGTCCAAGGGACTCTCAGGAGTCTTCCCCAGCACCACAGTTTGAAAGCGTCACTTCTTCAGATCTCAGTGTTCTTTTGGTCCAGCCTCACATCTGTACATGACTACTGGGAAACCAGAGCTTTGACTGTATGGCCCTTTGTCAGCAAAGTGATATCTTTGCTTTATAATATGCTGCCTAGGTTTGTCATGGCTTTTCTTCCAAGGAGCAAGCATCTTTTAATTTCATGGCTGCCGTCAGCTGTCACAGTGATTTAGAAGCCCAGGAAAATAAAAGGCCGTCACTCTATTTTTTCCCCGTTTGTTTGCCATGAGGTGATAGGACCGGATGTCATAATTTTTGCTTTTTGAATGTTGAGTCTTAAGCCAGCTTTTTCACTCTCCTTTTTCACCATCATCAGGAGGTTCTTTAGTTCCTCTTTGCTATGTGCCATTAGGGTGGTATCATCTGCATCCAGGGGATCTTCCCAACCCAGGGATTGAACCCAGGTCTCCCGCATTGCAGGTGGATTCTTTATGAGCTGAGCCACAAGGGAAGGATCATCTGCATATCTGAGTTTATTGATATTTCTCCCAGCAATGTTGATTCCAGCTTGTGATTCTTCCAGCCTGGCATTTCACATGATGTATTCTGCATATAAGTTAAATAAACAGGTTGACGGTATACAGTTTTGACGTTGTCCTTTCTCAATTTTGAATCAGTTCGTTTTCACATGTTTGGTTCTAACTCTTGCTTCTTGACTTACATACATATTTCTCAGGAGGCAGGTAAGGTGATCTGGTATTCCCATCTCTTGAAGAATTTTCTACAGTTTGTTCCACACAGTCAAAGGGTTTAGCATAGTCAATGAAGCAGAAGTAGATGTTTTTCTGGGATTGCTTTGCTTTCTCTGTGATCCAAGGGATGTTGGCAGTTTGATCTCTAGTACCTCTGCCCTTCCTAAATCCATCTTGAACATCTGGAAGTTCTCGGTTCACGTACTGTTGAAGCCTAGTTTGGAGAATTTTGAGCGTTACCTTGCTAGCATGTGAAATGAGTGCAGTTGTGTTGCTGAGCTTTCCAAATTTGCTGGCATATTGAGTGTAGCACTTTCGCAGCATCATCTTTTAGGATTTGAAATAGCTCAGCTGTAATTCCATCACCTCCACTAGCTTTGTTCCTAGTGATGCTTCCTAAGGCCCTCTTGAGTTTGCACTCCAGGATGTCTGACTCTACCTGAGTAATCACACCATCATGCTTATCTGGGTCTTTAAGAGCTTTTTTTGTACAGTGCTTCTGTGTATCCTTGCCATCTCTTCTTAATATCTTCTGCTTCTGTTAGCTCCGTACTGTTTCTGTCCTTTTTTGTGCCCACTTTGCATGCAGTGTTTCCTTGGTATCCCTAATTTTCTTGAAGAGATCTCTTCCCATTCTGTTCTTTTCCTCTATTTCTTTGCATTGTTCACTTAAAGCTTTTTCTATCTCTCATTTTGGAACTCTGCATTCAGATAGGTATATCTTTCCTTTTCTCTCTTCCCTTTTGCTACTCTTCTTTTCTCGGCTGTTTGTAAGACCTCCTAGGAGTATGGTTTTGCCCTTTTGCATCTCTCTTTCTTTGGTAGGGTTTTGATAACTGCCTCCTGTACAATATTACAAACCTCTTTCTATAGCTCTTCAGGGACTCCGTCTATCAGTTCTAATCCCTTGAGTCTATTTGTCAATTCTACTGTATCATCATAAGGGATTTAATTTAAGTCATACCTGAATGGCCTAGTGTTTTTGCCTACTTTCTTCAATTTAAGTCTGAATTTTGCAATAAGGAGTTCTTGATCTGAGCCACAGTCAGCTCCTCGTCTTGTTTTTGCTGACTGTATAGAGCTTCTTCTTTGGCTGCAAAGAATATAATCAACCCAGTTTTGATATTGACCATCTTGTGGTTTTCCATGTGTAGAGTCATCTCTTATGTTGTTGGAAGAGGCTGTTTGCTGGAACCAGTGCATCCTTTTGTCAAAACTCTTGTTAACCTTTGCCCTGCTTCATTTTGTACTTCAAGGCCAAACTTGCCTCTTACTACAGGTTTCTCTTCAATTCCTCCTTTTGCATTCCAGTCCCTTAATATGAAAAGGGAATCTTTTTTTGTGACATCTTTGTTTGGTGTTAGTTATAGAAGGTCTTGTAGGTCTTCACAGAATCATTCAACTTCAGATTCTTCAGCACTAGTGTTTAGGGCATAGACTTGGATGACTGTGATATTGAATGGTTTGCCTTGGAAATGAACAGAGCTCATTCTGTTAATTTTGAGATTGCATCCAAGTATTGCATTTCGATTCTTTTGTTGACTGTGAGGGCTACTCCCATTTCTTCTAAAAGATTTTGCCCATAGTAGTAGATATAATAATGGTCCTCTGAATTAAATTCCCCCATTCTGGTCTATTTTAGTTCACTGATGCCTAAAGTGTCAATGTTCAGTCTTGCCATCTCCTGTTTGACCACTTCCAATTTGCCTTGATTCATGGACCAGCTTCCTATGCAATATTGTTCTTTACAGCATCAGACTTTGCTTCCATCACCAGTCACATCCACAACTGGGTCTTATTTTTACTTTGGGTCAGTCTCTTCATTCTTTCTCTAGTTATTTCTCCATTCTTCTCCAATAACATATTGGGCACCTGCTGACCTGGGGAGTTATCTTTCAGTGTCCTATCTTTTTGCCTTTTCATATTGTTTATTGGGTTCTCAAGGCAAGAACTTTGAGGCAGTTTGCCATTGCCTTCTCCAGTGGAGCATGTTTTGTGGGACTGCTCCAGCATAATTTGTCCGTCTTGTGTGCCCTATACAGCATGGCTCATAGTTTCTTTAGGCTACACAAAGTTGTGATCCATGTGATCAGTTTGGTTAGTTTTCTGTGATTGTGGTTTTCATTCTGTCTGTCCTCTGATGGATGAGGATAAGAGTCTTGTGTAAGCTTCCTGATGGGAGGAACTGGCCATGGGGAAAACTGGGTCTTGCTCTGGTGGGTAGGACTGTGTTCAGTAAATCTTAAATCTGACTTTCTGCTGATGGGTGGGGTTGTGTTCCATTCCTGTAGTTTGGGCTGAGGCCAAACTATGATAGGGGCAATGGTGACCTTCTCCAAAAGGACTTTCGCCAGCACACTGTGCCTCCCATGACTGCTGCTGTCAGTGTCCCTGACCCTGCAGCAGGCCACTGTTGACCTGTGCCTCCACCAGAGATAATTGTTGTCCAGTTTGTGGATCGGGCTTCCTTGTGGCTCCGATGGTAGTGTCTGTCTACAATGCCGGACATCCGAGTTCAATCCCTGGGTAGGGAAGAGCCCCTGGAGAAGGAAATGTCAATCCACTCCAGTATTCTTGCCTGGAAAATCCCATGGATGGAGGAGCCTGGCGGGCTACCGTCCACAGGATTGCAAAGAGTCGGACATGACTGAGCGACTTCACTTTCACTTATGTGATTGTCCACCTGGCGGTTCTGCAGTGGGGCTGATGGCGACCTCCTCCAGAAGGACTTACCGCACACGTGTTACCTCCCAGGACTGCTGCTGCCAGAGCCCCTGTCCCTGCGGCACACCACTGTTGACTCACACCTGTGCAGGAGACCCTCACACTCACAAGTAGGTCTGTCTCAGTCTCGTGGGGGTCGCTGCTCCTTTCCCTGGGTCCTGGTGCACACAAGGTTTTGTTCATGCCCTCCAGGAGTCTCTGGCAGCTATGAGGTTTGATTTTGAATGCAGTTGCATCCCTCTTACTGTCTTGTTGCTTCTCCTTTGCCCTTGGATGTGGGGTATCTTTTTTTGGTGAGTTCCAACATTATCCTGTTGATGATTGTTCAGCAGGTAATTGCAGTTTTGGTGTTCTTGCAGGAGAACATGAGTGCATATCATGTAAGTGGTTGATCTGTAGCCTTTACTATGTATTTGCTTTTGTGAATTTTTTTGTTTTGGTTTTGGGGTTTCCTTCCTTTTTTTCTTTTTTTGACTGCACCATATAGCTTGTCGGATCTTAGTTCCCCAGCCAGGGATTGAATCCGGGCCCTCAGTGGTAAAAGTGCCAAGTCCTAACCACTAGACTGCCAGGGAATCCCCTATATTTGTATAGTAGGATTTTATCTTTCCTATAGATTTTTATTTTTCTTGTTGTAACCTTTCCTTTTCCTTAGAAACTATCTTTTAACATATCTTTTAGGGTTGTTTTTAAGAGTTTATGATGAACTCTCTTAGCTTTTGCTTGTCTGAGAAGTTCTTTATCTTGCCTTCAATTTTAAATGATAATCTTGCTGAGTAATATATCTAGGTTGTAGGTTTTTTCTTTTCAGCACTTTACTATATCATTGCCAGTCCCTGATTGCTTGCAAAGTTTCTACAGAATAATCCAGTGAGCCTTATGAGGGTTCACTTGCCGCCTTTAGAATTCTCCCTTTATCTTTGCTACTGCTAAGTCACTTCAGTCATGTCCGACTCTCTGCGACCCCATAAACAGCAGCCCACCAGGCTCCCCCATCCCTGTGATTCTCCAGGCAAGAACACTGGAGTGGGTCCCTTTATCTTTAACCTTTCCCATTTTAATTATGATATGTCTTGATGTACCTCTGTTTGGGTTCATTTTGTTTGGAACCGTCTATGCTTCCTGTCCTTGGATATCTCTTTTTCAGGTTTGGGAAAATTTCAGCCATAACTTCTTCAAATATATTTTCAACCCTTTTCTCTCTCCTCCTTCTTGGACCCTATAAGCAAATGTTAATGTGTTTGTTGTTGTCCTAGAGGTCTCTTAAAAACTCTTCCCATTTTTTAAAATTTGTTTTTCTTTTTGTTGTTCTAATGGGGTGATTTCTATTATTTTGTCTTCCATACCACTTAAAAAGTGTTCTTCTGTATCACCAAGTCTACTGTTATTTCTTTCTGCTGTATTTTTCATTTCAGTTATTGTATTCAGTTCTGACTTTTTTCTTTTTTTAGTTCCTTGTTAAAGTTCTCACTGTGTTCATCTGTTCTTTTCCCAAGTCCAATTACCATTCTGATTAGTAATGCTTTGAATTCTTTATTTAGTAAATTATTTACCAGTGTCATTAGTAGTTTTTTGTTTTTTGTTTTTCATGGGTTTTGTCTTGTTCTTTCATCTGAAGCAAATTCTTCTGTCTTGTTATTTTGCTTACTTTTCTGTGTCTCTATGAAACTTGGTGAAACAGTTACCTATTGCAGTCTTGTAGGGGTGTCTGTTGGGTCATCCCTAGTTAGTACCAGGTGCCTTTGGTAGGAGAGCTGGGTTTTATATGAACACGATTACATCTTCCTCCACGGAGTGCTGGCAGCTTTCAGCTTATTTGGGTCTAGGAATACAGACAGATGGGCTGGAACAGAGTCAAGTGTGAGCTGGGGCTTCTCTGCCCAGTGACCAATACCACCCGATTGTGGATGAGATCAGGTTCCGTGTTGCCGGAATACAAGGCCTGAGGATCAGGTCTGAGCTGGCTCTGTTTTCTCTAAGTATGTGTGCTCCCCCTCCCAGCATTGGCACACTTGCCCTCGAGGGGGGCTGAAGCAAGAGGGGCACGTGTGGGCACTTGTCATGGATTGGGGTCCATGCCCTGTGGTTCTGGCACCATTTTAGAGTACCAGACTGCTGTTGATCCACTGTCTCCAGGAGTGCCCACAGTGGTTGCCTTTCCCTGTTCAGATGCTGCTTCGGGCCTGAGCCAGCTCCACCCTCTACAACTACATTCTCCACAGCCAGGGCAGCCCTTGCCCTAATGTGGAGCTCTTTTGTGGAGCAGGAAGGGCCAAGGCAGATGCCCTGTGTGGACTGGGCATGCACCGTGGATGCGCTATTACCAGTCAGAGTTCCAGACTGTTCCCAGTCCACCTCCTTTGCAAGCACCAGCAACGATTGCCCCTGACCTGTTTGGATGCTGCCCCAGATTCAAGCCACGCCGGTCCCCTGCAACTGTGTACTTCCGTTGGCTAAGGCAGCCCTTGTTATAGTGTGGAGCTGTGCCAGAGTGGCTGCTCAACTCGTCCAAGGTGTGTGCTGAGGTGGTAGTGGGAAACAGGCCAGAGACCTGCTCCCTCTGTCCTATTTCAGGAGTAAGCAAGCATCTGCTCACTCTTCATGAGTGGAGTCTAGGTTTCTTAGAGCCTGTCAGTCCCACTGGTTTTGAAACCACCTGAAGGGACTCACCTTCCTGGTGTTGGACCCCAGGGATAGGGAGCCCAGTAACTGGTTCCAGCTGATCGTTCCCTGGGAAGGGCCTCTGGGCCCGTGTGCGCTTTCCTCTTCTGCACCCTCTCTCGGAAGGGGCGGGCAATTGCACGGACTTGCATCCCTTCCCCTGCATTCAGTGTCACGTGCGTCTTTCTTACACCTTTGGTTATGGAAGAGTCTGAATGCCAGTCTCCATTTTGTTTTCGGTGATAACTGCTCCACACATAGATGTATTTTTGATGTGTTAGTAGGGGGAAGTGAGCTCTGTATCCTACTCTGCCATCTTGACCCCACCCACCCCTCAAGTTTTTGGTTAAATAAGTTCACAATTTAAAAAAAAAAGCTTTTGTTTCATTATCCTAGTTTTGCATATTTCAGAAGATGAGATAAATTAAACCAGGCAATTAGATATTATTTCAGATAAGAATTTTTTTACTTGAAGTATAGTTGATTTATATTGTATTAGTTTCTGGTGTGATTCAGTTATACACATATATATTCTTTTTCATATCTTTTCCATTATAGGTTATTATAAATAAGATACTGAATATATAGTTCCTTGTGTTGTACAGTCGGACCTTGTTGTTTACCTGTATTATATATAGTAGTTTGTATCTGCTCACCCCAAATTCCTGATTTTCTCTCCGTCTTGCTATTTTCCTTTTGATTTGTTTTCTGTGTTCATGAGTCTATTTCTGTTTTGTTAATAAATTCATTTGTGTCATATTTTAAATTCTGCATATGAGTAATATCATACATTGTCTTTCTCTGATTTATTTCACTTAGTATGATAATCTCTAAGTCTATTCATGTTGTTGCAAGTGGCATTATTTTTTCTGGCTCAGTCCATTGTGTGTGTGTGTGTACTACGTCTTCTTTTTTATTTTTTTTTAATTGTGCTGGTGTATAATTGCTTTACAATGTTTTGTTAATTTCTGCTGTATGACAAAGTGAGTCAGCTATATGTATACATATCCCCTCCATCTCGGACTTCCCTTATCACCCCACTTTCTATCTGTTCATGTGTCAGTGGACATTTAGGTAGCTTCCATGTCTTGACTTTTGTAAATAGTGCTGCTTTGAACATTGGGGTACATGTATCTTTTTGAAATAGAGTTTTCTCTGGATATATGCCCAGAAGCAGAGTAGCTAGGTCATACGGTAGCTTTTGTTAAGAAACCCCCATACTGTTTTCCATAGTGGCTGTACCAATTCACATTCCCACCAACAGTGTAAGAGGATTCTCTTTTCTGTACACCCTCTCCAGAATTTATTATTTGTAGACTTTTTAATGATGACCATTCTAACCAGTGAGAGGTGATACCTCATTGTAATTACGATATACATTTCTCTGGTAATTAATGGTGTTGCACATCAGATAAGAATTTTTAATTGAATAATTAAGGTTATACATATGCTGTGTAGCCTTATATCATCTGTATGTTTTAAAGTGCAGAATAAGCATCATTCCCAGGTAGTTAGAATATCAGCAGATTTCTTAAGATACTACATTCTATCAGCAGTAAGCCCATGTTTTTCAGTAGTGGTAGAAATAAAGATTATTCCTATTTAGATCACACATGTTAAGTTGCTTCAGTCATATCTGACTCTTTGAAACCCTGTGGATTGTAGCCCGTCAGGCTTCTCTGTCCATGGAATTCTCCAGGCAAGAATTTTGGAGTGGGTAAGGCATGCCCTCCTCCCAGGGATCTTCCCAACCTAGGGATCAAACCCACAGCTTTTAAGTCTGCTGCATTGTCAGGCAGGTTCTTATCACTAGCGCCACGTGAGAAGCCCACATAAAAGAGATCATACTTAATGGGTCAGACCTGTTAGAAAGAGGAGAGCCTAGCAAGAGATCAGAATAGCTCGCACAGTTGAGCCTTCTTTGGGTTCCCACAGTTTGAAGAGAAATGGCCTTCAGTAATAAAAGGAGTTAATTACTGATTGTATGTGGATTTGAAGATCTGTGAGGTTCCTTTTACATCTAAATATGCTTTATTCTTATCTGCCAACAGGTACAACTGTAACTGCTTTACGATTATTTAAGAATCTACCTGTAAGAAAGCAATTTTACTCAACTGCTAAAAAATGTAAAGATGAAATTAAAAAGATTCAAGATCTCCTTATAAGCTATGGTATACTTAAACCTGATGTAAGGATTGTTTTTATACATAACAAGGTAAGCATTATTGTACTTTCTACAGAATTTTTTGATATGTGACGTAGTAACGGGACAGTGCATTTTGTCTAAATCAGATGTGTAAGAGTCTTTCAAAATTTGTCCACATTTGTTTAGTTTTTTTCTTTATTGTATAAAGAGCATCTTTGTTACCTCACATCTATATGAAATCTGATTGAACCTTTTATTTCTTAATTTCTAAGATAAGTTATTCTACCAAGAGACTTTTTCATCCAAGGAATGTTTGAGTGCTTCCTAAATATGAAGATGACTGAGACTTGTTATTTTCCTTTAAGAAGTTCACTGTTTAAAAACAAACAAATGAAAAAAAAAAGTTCACTATTTAGTGATATTTTCTTCCTTTTATTTTAAATGGTTTCTTCTCTGGAAGAGTTTTGTGTTTGCTTTTTAAAGGAAACTCTACTCATTTCTTTCCATTTTTCAAAGCAGGGCTGATGAGGAATTCCTCTTGTTGCTTGATAAATCTTGGGGGAAAGGAAGGTTTACATATCTTCTGAATGTTCTGTTTCATAAAATTCTACATGTGCACCTCAAAATATTTACTGTAAGGAGAGTAGAAGTTTGTAAACCTGGTGGGGAGTAGAGAGGTAACATTTATTGAGGGTGTGCACAGGGCCAGTGCCTGTGCTCGTTTCATGAAACTCCTGTACTCCACAGCAGCAGCCGAGTGAGGAGACATTGTATCAACTTGCAGTGGTCCTCTACACTGGACTTAGAGAGGTTTGCTCAGTATTGCACAGCTGGTAAATGCTGAGATTGGTTTTGAAACTTTACATGCCTACTGAGTATAGATTCTTCACACTCTACTGTTTTGTCTTCGTATTTTAATACTATATTACATTGTGTAGTTCTTTTCTAGGTTTCAGAGCACTTAGAATAACCTTGTAGGGTAGACAGCCTTACCTCTATTTGTATAGGGAAGCTCAGAATGATCTAAGGAATTGTTCTTGTTAATGAATTTCCTTCTTAAACATCAACTAGCAGTTTTCCTGATTTTATCTCTATTCGTGGCTGTGGTGGGTCTTTGTTGTTGCATGGGCTTTTCTGCAGTGACAGCGAGCAAGGGCTGCTCGCCAGTTACGGTGCACGGGCTTCTCGTTTCAGTGGCTTATTTTGTGGCAGAGCATGGGCTCTGGGGCATGTGGGCTTCCGTAGTTGTGGCATGTGAGCTCAGTAGTGTTGGCTCCCGAGCTCTAGAGTGCAGGCTCAATGGTTTTGGCACATGGGCTCAGTTGATCTGTGGCATGTGGAATCTTCCTGGATCAGGTATCGAACCTGTGTCTGCTGCATTGGCAGGCAGATGAGGGAAGCCCCGTTTTCTATTTTACGGTAAGTAATTCTACTGAGATCCAAGCACTTTTTCATCCAGTTTTCTTTCTACTCCATGTCTTTATGCTTGTTATTAAGAAGATTCCATATGTTTTTTTTTTTTATCTCCATTTTTCTTTTCTTTTTTTAAAATTTTATTATTATTTTACTTTACAATATTGTATTGGTTTTGCCGTACATCAACATGCATCTGCCATGGGTGTACACGTATTCCCCATCCTGAACCCCCCTCCCAGCTCCCTCCCCATACCATCCCTGTGGGTCATCCCAGTGCACCAGCCCCAAGCTTCCTGTATCCATATGTTTTTTAATTTAATTATTTTTGGCTGCTCCAGGTCTTCATTGCTGTGAGCAGACTTTCTCTAGTTGCAGTCCCTGGGCTTCTCGTTGCAGTGACTTCTCCTGTTGCGGCATGTGGGGTCTAGAGTGCATAAGCTTAGTGGTCATGGCGTGTGGGCTCAGTAGTTGTGCTGGGTGTGCCTAGTTGCCCCGCAGTATGTGGAGTCTTTCCAGACCAGGGAGCAAACCCACGTCCCCTGCCTTGGCAGGCAGCTTCTTAACCGCTGGACCACCAGGGAAGTCCAAGAAGATTCTCATATTAAACCAAATTACAGTGGAATATTTATGATCAGAATTTTTAGTCATCTTAAAAAAATAAAAAAGAAAGAAAAACATTAAGAATAGTCAGCCACCTGTTACTGCTGGCATAGAGCTCAACCAAATGATACCTTGAAATCTCTTCCAGCTCGATCATGCTAGAATTCCTCAGGATGTTGATGGATGGAGGCTCATCCTGCTAATATAAATAACCCTATGACCTCTTGATCCAAAGAACATTTCGTTATTAAAAGTTGAATGTACCCAAGTTAAGAAAATATCAAAGGCAAAAGAAAGAATGATCAGTAGAGGAAAACAGATGGCGAAAGGTAAAACATGAAGACAGGAGCTACGTTTTTATAGCAGAATAGTGACTACAACCAAAGAGAAAAGTTTTGAGGAAGAGAAAACAGAAGAATAAAATAAGATTATTGTCTAATGTAATGGAGATGAGTATTTGAAGTCAAATATATATCTTCTAAACTTAGGATAAGTTTATTATTTTCCCAACCTGTGTAAGATCATCAGTGTAGGTATTTTCTTTTGAAAATGGAAAGTAGTATTTTTCAATACAATGTATTTTATAACTTTTCAAGTACACCATATCTGAGCTTATATTGAGCAAACACAGGTCTCTCAGTGGCCTTCAATAATTTCAGATGCAGTGCAAATCTTGGAGAGTATTGCACTATTAAAGTAATGTAATACTATCAAAAGTCTTACAATAAAATTATAAATCAGTTTGTGGACAGGAAGAGCCACATGAAAAGCTTAAAGGAAGGTAAAAACCTTCAAGTGGAAAATAGCACATGAAATAGTTGTATAATCATTGTGGACACAGTATGTTTAGTCTTTGTTTAATCAAAAGTTTCATCAGGCATCTTTTTTTTAATGCACATGCTGAGGTAACTGGCTCTGCCTTCCTCTTGGGGAATTTGACATTTCTGAAGGTGCAAGTACTGTAAGTAAAATGTCACTGTCTTGGCATCAGTTTTTAGCGTTGAGTATTTAAATAGAGCTAGATTATGGGATCTGAAGATAGTGCTGTATTTAAAAGTTTCTTATGACTTTAAAGTAAATTGTGCCTACTAATATAGCCCAAATAAAGTCTTGTAGTAAAATTAAGTATTACCTACACAAGTAAATCATGGACTCAGTTATATTTCTAAGCTTTTTTAAGTATAAATTATTATTTCACTCTTTTATTTCTTAGTATGCTGTTGTACCTCAAATGTTAAATATATTGTTTAAGTTCCAAAAATAGCATCAACACATTATCATAAATCTCTCTGAACATTGAGTTCTGCTCTACTCTTACAAATAATGCTTATGTTTATCATACTTTATGTGCTTTTCTGAGAAATTTTTTTTTGCCTTAGCTTAAAATTTAAACATGGCAATATTGGTTTCTCTTCATTTGAAAAATTTTTTTCTGCATTACAAACAAACAATCATATTGCACATACTATGAGAAGTACTATTGCTATTTTGACATCTTGGATTAGTGTTCCTTCTTTTTATGAAGGTTTATAACCTGCCAAGACATTCTTTGAATACTGATAATGTTAATGTTCTTGCCAGTATGGTTATGTTAGAAAGAGGTATTTTTCTTCTTTCATCACCATGTTCCTTGAAAGCATATTGAATAATGAGACAGCCAAAGGGAAATAATTTACAAGTGGATTCAGTGACTTTATTTAAAGTAGATTTTATTTGGAGAAATGCTAGAGCCATTCCTTAGATAAGCACTACAGTCTTCAGCCTTAGTTTTGTAACTGAATCCCTGTGAGGTCCTGTTATATGTTTTTTTTTTTCATTTATAAAATAGTTATTTCACAGAATTAGGAGTTTTTCTCAATTTGGTAAGATCTGAAACCCACTTAATATTAGCTGTTTCATATGTTCATGAGTAATTTTACAGAGCACTAGTTCAAACATAATGATAAATATGTGATTTCAAATAATGGATACTTTAATACTTCATACTTGTTGATTTTGGGGAATATTTTCCTTTGCCTAAAGTATCATTTGTGTTTTTAAAAATTATTTTGAATTTAATTCTATCTTGATAATTAGAGGCCCACTGGTATTACAAAAGCTGAATTGGATATTATGGATATAAGGTCTTTCTGTTACAAGAGGGAAGTTAATTAATGACTTTTTATCTATCTCTCCTTTATATGACATGACTGTTAAGGCTTATTGAGATTAGTTTATTTATTTTTGAAGTCTGGAAGAATGATGACTAAGAATGAGAAAGAAGGGACACATTTATTGGGTAATAAACTGAAGATAAATAAATGGTAGTTTACAATCTGTATCCTGTACATTTGTGGTATTCCCTTTGTTCATTTTATTCTACTTTGCATCTTTTAGCCTTTTACTCATATTTTGTGAATGTCCCAGTTTTGTTTCACCTGTGCTGTGCGGAATCAAGGAAAAGTCTTTTGCCCGTAACTGGACCAGTGTTAAAGGCCACCTCCCTCTCCCATCCCCTCCAGTGTTGCGGAGGCAGTGTAATCAAAGAGAAATTTCAGTTCAGGATTATGGTTTGAATGCTCCTTTCTTCTGAAGAATATATCCCTCCAGTTCCAACCTTGAAAGTTTGGGTGGAATTGTTTTTATTTCTTTTTTCATTAGTGAAAGTGAATGTGCCTTCAGATATGTTTTAAGGTTAACTTGGGGCTAATTATCAATTATGATTGGTTGTTTGTCTTTTGGTTTGTTTTTACTTGCAAATTAAGGATAAAATTTTTAATGGTTCTCATGTTTTCTTCTTTGTTATATTAAATTCTTTTACTTTTCACCTGACTTCTGAGAAATACTATATAGAAAAGATAAGAGACATATATAAGTCAAATTTTAGTTTAGTTGATTTCTAATTTTGATGTTTGCTGACACTATTTTTAAGAAATCTTTAAAGCCTTCTGCTGTCTCTCAGCAAGACTTATTCTGTAACTTTTTCCATAGCATTTTCTCTATCCCTATTATATGATTTTTGCTTTATTGGAAATGATTTGCGTTCTCTCTCCCTGTCCCAACAGCCTTTTGTGGAAGGGAGGGCTGCATTTTACTTATATCTGTTTTCCTTTTAATTCTCACTTAGTATTACAATATACTGAGTATGGATCATAAAAAAGAATGAAATGATGCCATAAAGGTTATCATACTAAGTGAAGTAAGCCAGAAAAAGACAAATACCATATGATGCAGCTTATATGTGGCATATAGAATATGACATAGATGAAGTTCTCTGTGAAACAGAAACAGACCCACAGATAGAGAAAACAAATTTGTGGTTGCCAAGTGGGAGTGGGGTGTGGGGGAGGGACAGATTGGCAGTTTGGTAATCATGTTTGTTTTCTATTTTCTGTGGGATCTATTTCTGTTTTGTATATAAGTTCATTTTTTTTTTTTTTTTAGATTTCACATATAAGCAATTTCACATAATATTTGTCTTTCTCTGACTCACTTAACTTCACTTAGTATGATAATCTCTAAGTCCATCCATGTTTCTGCAAATGCCTTATTTCATTCCTTTACATGGCTGAGTAATATTCCAACTTTATGTCTTAGTGTGTATATATATACACACACACACAAATGGGACCTAACAAAGCTTTTGCACCACAAGGGAAACCATAAACAAAACAAAAAGACAACCTACAAATTGGGAGAAAATATTTACAAATGATGTGACTAATAAGGCATTAATCTCCAAAATGTACAGAGAACTCATACACTCATTATCAAACAAAAAAGACAAACTACCCAATCAAAAAATGGGCAAAAGATCTAAGACATTTCTCCAAAGAAGACATACAGAGATGACCAAAAGGCACATGAGAAAATGCTTAACGTTGCCAATTATTAGAGAAATGCAAATCAAAATGACTAGTACCGCTTTAAATTCATGATCACTAATCTTAGTACTGCCTGGTAGTCATACTGTTTCTGTGGTCTGTTTTCTCTCCTGGTCTCCTATATCCACAGTGCTTTAAGCCAATTTTACTGTATAAGCAAATCACCTGGGCATCTTGTTAACAGGTTCTGATTTAGTAGCTCAGCGAGGACTTGAGATTCTACATTTCCAACCAGTCCCCAGGTGGTACAGTTGCTGCTGGTCCATAATCCATATGTTGAGTTGCAAAATCCCAAAAAGCTATTTCATCTCTCTTCTCAGACAATCAAGTCTTTCTTCCCTGTCTTCACTCTTACTTGATCTTACATCCTATTTTACTGAGAAAATTGAGAGAACTTTTATAAACTATCCACCTGTCTGCAATTGTGCCCATAACATTCAGCCTTCTCTTCTATTATTATAGATGCATGCCTCATGTTTTTAGGCAAGGCC
Organism: Bos indicus x Bos taurus; assembly: GCF_003369695.1. Taxonomy (NCBI): domain Eukaryota; kingdom Metazoa; phylum Chordata; class Mammalia; order Artiodactyla; family Bovidae; genus Bos; species Bos indicus x Bos taurus. The sequence continues at coordinate 6,265,527 of NC_040077.1, read as the reverse complement.
AATTGCTTCACTTGGGCAAAGTTTCTTAAAATAAGTGTCTGTATTCACTGTCTCCAATTAGCTTTCTTCCCATTCTCTCGAACCCACTCTTGTCAGACTTTCTCTTTCTACCACTCCACCAAAACTACTTTTACCAAGGTCACCATTGACTTTCAGATTTCTGAATCCAGTGGTCATTTCTCAGATTTTATCTTACTTAACGTTTACCACAGTTGATCTCATCCTTGAAACACTTTTCCACTTGGCTTCTAGGTCAACACACATCCTTGGTTTTTTCCCTCATCTTTCTACCATTTGTTATCAGTCTTCTAGTTCCCCTTCATATCCTGACTTGTAAACATTTAGTGTCCTGTGGCTCAATTGTGGAGTTTATGTATATAATTCATTCTCACATATATATATATATAGTTACTCACACACATGTATGTGTTCATTTTCTTGATGAGTGCATCTCATGTTTCTGGGTGTCATTTATACAGTGATGACTCCTCAGTTTTTATCTCCATTCTGTAACTTTCCTGAACTCCAAACTCATAGATCTAACTACCTCCCCAAATTTCTCTTTGTTTAGTAATAAGCTCCTCACATTTAACATGACAAACAGTAAAGCTCCCTCCCTTGTCTCTCAGAATTGCTCTTTACATATCCTTCCCCATCAGTATATGAGAACTCTGTTTTTTCTCTTGGCAAACCAAAACGCTTAGGGTTATCCTTAACTACTGATTCTCCCACACTTTAATCTGATAAAAGAGTGAATTCTGTTGGTCTGCATTCAAAATATATCTAAAATCTAACACTTTTCACCATGTGTGTGATCCAAGCCACCATGATTGCCCACCTGGATTTTTGTAGTAATTTTCTAATTCTCCCCACTTCCTACCTTGCTGTCTTTATTCTGAGCCTAACAGCTAAAGTGATTCTGTAAAAGAAACCCTGTGGACTGTAGCATGCCAGATTCCTCTTTCCATAGGGTTTCCCAGGTAATCATACTGGAATAGGTTGCCATTTCCTTCTTCAGGGGTTTTCCTGATCCAGGGATCGAACCTGTGTGTCGTGCATCGTGGGCAGATTCTTTACTACTGAGGCATCTGGAAGATTAGTAAACCTTTTTTGTAAAGAACCGCAGTATAAATATTTGGGGTTTTCTAACTCATACAGTTTGCCTCACAACTGTTCAGCTCTGCTGTTGTAGCGTGAAAGTAGAGGTATTAAAACTTTACTTTAAAAAGCAGGTGGTAGGTTGGATTCAGTCCATAGGCTATAGTTTGCTGATCCAATATAGGTAATCTGACCCACTACTATGTCTGATCTCATTCATTTATTTTCTTGGCTCCAGCTAACTGGCCTCCTTGTTTTTTCCTCGAACCTGCCAGTCATACTTCCAACTCAGGACCTTTTTATTTGTCGTTCGTTTGCCTCAGACATTCTTCTGTATGTCTGGCTCAATCCTTATCTCTCAGTTCTTTACTTAAAACTTCCTCAGTGACGTTTTCTTTAGTCACCCTAAAACTATAACTGTTTCCCCACACACACACACGTTTTCCTGCTTTATTTTTCTTACTAAAACTTCTAACTAACATGCTGTATATTGTACCTACCTTAATTTATTGTCTTTCTTTCCTCCTCTAGATACAACTTCCATGAGGGGAGAGACTTCTGACTCTTTTCACTGATGTGTCCCTAGTGCTGACAGTAGTACTTCATGTAGGTACTCAAAAAATATATGTTAAATTAATGAGTGTGATCACGGGTTGAGAGCACGCAGGACAGAATTCCATCCCATTGGTGGCACCAGCCCATACTGGATTGTTATCATAGATATTAAAGCACCAAAGATACAGGGGTAGATAGTATCAATAGAATTAAAAATAACAACTGGAACAGAGAAGTGCAAAATATCAAGCATCAACTTTTATACTCAGACCTTTCCCTTTCTTTCTGGAGGCCTGCTTGAAAGTCACAGAAGAGGGAGGGCTGACTTAAGCCACTTGGCAGGTGGGTGTTAATTGATTCAGTGGAGTAGGAACAACCTATCAAAGTGGTCTCACCTAGGATTCCACAAATGGGTGGGTCATGGGCTGATTTTACTACAGTATACTTTGCTAATAGGGATAAATGGATCAAAATCATTCTAGGTATAGGAATAGAATGAATATAAAAGATGGAGGTAGGAAAGTATTTAGAGGCAGTGAATAAGTCAAGTTATGTGAGTAGGTAGTTATATAAAGGAATACAGGAAGATAAATCCTGAAAGACCGTTGGAGTCTAGATTATAAAGGGTCTTTAATGCTAGGCTGTTTTTTTGTTTTGTTTTTAGTAGAAAATTGGGAGTAGGGAAGTGACTTGATCAAGGTGTTAACCTGTGGCGGTTAGTTTGGTAGTAACGTGCTGGGAGGAATTATAGGAAGCTATAAGCAGAGACCTTAGTTAGGAAACTATAACAAAAATCCAGACACTACGTGGCTGAATTAGGATAAACAGATTGGGCATGGAAAACAAAGAGGGTGATCACTATTGTAAGGAAAAATCCATGAGACTGCACGTAGATAATGAAGATACAAGGATGAGGATACCTGATTTATTTAACTTTATATGCTTAGGAAAATGGTAATATTACATCCCTGTTTTATTCCTGAATGGGTGCGTCTGTCTTTCTTTTCCAATATGTAGCACCTTCATGAATTCCCTGGTGGCTCAGAAGGTTAAAAAAAAAAAAAAAATCTGCCTGCAATGCGAGAGACCTGGATGTGATCCCTGGGTTAGGAAGATACCCTAGAGAAGGGAATAGCTACCCACTCCAGTATTCTTAGCTGGAGAATTCCATAGACAGAGGAGCCTGGTGGGCTGCAGTTCATGTGGTTGCAAAGAGTTGGACATGACTGAGTGACAATGCACTCATGAATTACTCTGGCATAATTTTGATTTCTCTCCAGAAAGAACCTAATAGAATCAAGCAAAACTTTGGAAGTGAAGTTATTTGTTACCTCATCAACAAAGTTTTTGTTGACTAGTCTGTTAAGAAAGAAAAGCTGATCAACTCCATACTGGATATTATTTGTTAGCTTTAAAACTTGTTGCTTGTTTTTTAAATAAGAGGACAGAATTAGAAAAATAAAGAACCATAAGGTAATTGTTGGGATATTTGCCTGAACAGGATGTATGGGAAAAGAAATACCATCAACTAAGCATCAGGGAACCAGCTGATTATAGGAGTGTTGGCAGCTCAGAATCTGTGGATTTGGTCTTCTTTTTTCTTTTTTTCAGTATTATTGTATTAAGAACTCTTAACATAAGATCTACACACTTAATAAATTTTTAAGTGTACAATATAGTATTGTTGAGTAGAGGTATGATGTACAGCAGGTCTCTGGAACTTACGAACCCTAACTGAAAGTTTATGCCTATTTGTTAGTAATTTCCAATTTTTTCCTACCCCTAGTCCTTGTTAATCACCATTCGACTCTTTGATGCTATGAATTTGTCCATTTTAGATGCCTAATATATATGGAATCATGCAGTATTTGTCTTTGTGTGACTAGTTTATTTCACTTGGCATAATGTTCCTCATGATTCATCCGTGTTGTCACATGTTGTAGAATTTCCTTCTTTTTTGAGGCCTAATAATATTTCATTGTATGTATATAATACATTTTCTTTATCCATTCATCCATCAGTGAACACTTAGGGTGTTTCCACATCTTGGTCATTGTAAATAGTGCTGTAATGAACATGGGAATGCTAATATCTCTTTGAAATTTGCCTTTTGGAAAATACCCAGATATTGGATATCTAGGTCATATGATATTTCTATTTTTAATATTTGAAAGTATCTCCATTCTGTTTTCTGTATCAGCTGCACCATTTTGCATCTCCACAAACTATAAAGAGTTCTAGTTTCTCCACCAATATTCTTACCAATACTTGTTGTCTTTTCCTTTTTTTTTTTTTTTTTTTTTTTGGTAATAGCTATCCTGACAGGTGTGAGGTGATACCTCTTTGTGCTTTTGATTTGCATTTCACTCATGGTCAGTGATATTGAGCATTTTTCATATACCTGTTGACCACTTGTATTTCTTCTTTGGAGAAATGTCTGTTTAAATCCTTAGCCTGTTTTTTTTGTTGGTTTATTAGATTCTTTTGCTTTTGCGTTGTAGGAGTACCTTGTATATTTTGGATGTCAATCATCAGGTGTATAGTTTGTAAATGTTTTCTCCCATTTCATGGCTTGCCTATTCACTTTGTTGATTGCTTCCTCTGTTGTGCAGGAGCGTCTTTATTTTATATAGTCCCACTTGACTATTTTTGCTTTTGTTGCTTGTACTTTTGGTGTAATATCCAGGAAATAATTGTCAGGACCAGTGTCATAAAGCATTTCTTGTGTGTTCTTTTCTAGTTTTACAGTTTCAGGTGTTTAGTTATGTCTTTAATCTGTTTTAAGTTGATTTTTATGTGTGGAGTGATATAAGGGTCCAGCTTTTGCATGAGGATATCCAGTTTTCTCAACACTGTTTATTGAAGAAGCTATCCTTTCCTCACTGTATTTTTGCCCCTTATCAGACATCAGTTGACCTTATATGCATGGATGTTTTACTGGGCTCTCTATTTTTTCTGTTGGTATTTATGTCTGTCTGTATGCTGCCATACTGTTTTGATTATTATAGCTTTTTAATCTATTTCAGCCTCAGGACCTGTGATGCCTCTTAGCTTTGTTCTTGTTTCTCAGGAATCATTTGACTATTCATGCTCTTTTATAGTTCCATATGAGTTTTAGAATTGTATTTTTCTACTTCTGTAAAAAAATACCACTGGGTTTAAAAAAAAAAGAGAGAGATTGCATTAAATCTGTAGATCACTTTGAGTAGTATAGAAATTTTAACAATGTTAAGTCTTCAAATACATGAGCACAGAATGCCTTTCCATTTGCATCATCTTTAGTTTCTTTCATTTGGTAGTTTTTATCATCATACAGGTCTTTCCCCTCATTAAATTTATTTCTAAGTATTTTTTTCTTCCTGTGCTATTGTTAAAAAGATTGTTTTTCTAATTTCCTTTTCAGATAATTCATTGTTAGTGAATAGAAACACAACCAATTTTTGTGTTCATTTTGTATCCTGTAATTTTATTGAATTTATTAGTTCTAACAGGGTTTTTATGGAGTCTTTAGGGTTTTCTAGAAATAGGACCTTGTCATCAGGAAACAGGGACGATTTCACTTATTCTTTTCTTGTTTGGATCCCTTTTATTGATTTATCTTTTTCTTGCCTAATTGCTTTGGCTAGGCCTTTTAGAACTCTGATGAATGGAAATAGCAATATGGGTATCCTTGCCCTTGTTACTGTGCTCAAAGGTAAAGCTTTCAGTTTTTCACTGCCGAGTACTGTGGGCTTTACCTAGACAGCTTTTATTATTTTGAATTTCTTTCCTTCCGTGGGCTTCCCTGGTGGATCAGCAGGTAAAACGTCTGCTTGCAGTGCAGGAGACCTGGATTCGAGCCTTGGGTCAGGAAGATCCCCTGGAGAAGGAAATGGCAACCCACTCCAGTACTCTTACCTGGAAAATGCCATGGATGGAGGAGCCTGGTAGGCTACAGTCAGTGGGATCACAGAGAGTTGTACACAACTGAGCAACATCACTTCCTTCTATTCCTAGTTTGTTGAATGTTTTTAATTGTGAAGGTTCTTTCAGTTTTGTCTAAGGTTTTTTTCTGCATCTGTTGAGATGATCATGTGATTTTTATCCTTTATTTTGTTAATATGGTGTATTACATTAATTGAAATGGATATGTTGAACCATCCTTGCATCCTAGAGATAAATCTTGTTTGACTGTGGTGTATGATCTTTTTAATATGCTGTTGGTTTGATTTCTAGTATTCTGTTGAGAACATTTGCATCTGTATTTATCAGGGATGTTGATCAATTGTTTTCTGATAATATTCTTGTCTGGCTTTGATATCAAGATAATGCTGCCTTCATAAAATGAATTTGGAAGTTTTCTTCCTTCCTTCCTCTTCCTTCCTATTCAGTTTTTAGGAAGAGTTTGAGAAGAATTTATTTTACTTTAAATGTTCGGTAGAATTCACCAGTGATGCCATCTGATCCTAGAATTTTCTTTCTTGGAAGGTATTTGATTACTAATTCAAGCTTCATACTAGTTATAAGTTTCTTCAGGCTTTTTCTTCTTTCATAACTTAATCTTGATATGTTGAATGTTTCTAGGAATCGAGCCTTTCTTGTAGATTATCTAGTTTGTTGTCATATAATTGTTAATATTGTCTCATGATTATTTTTATTTCTGTGATATTGGTTGTAATATCTCTTCACTTTCAATATTCTTTATTTGAATGTATTTTTCTTAGACTAGCTAATAAGGGTCTATTAATTGTGTCTCTTTTAAAAAAACCGACTCTTGGTTTTGTTGATTCTTTTTATGTTGTTTTTTTCTATTTTATATCTTGTTTATTTTCCACACTAATGTTTATTTTTTTCTTCTCCTGTCTTTAGGCTTAGTTTGTTTTTGTCTTTCTAGTTCTTGGAGATATATAGCTAGGGTGTTTATATGACATCTTTCTTTTTTAAAGTAAGTGTTTTTCTACAAACTTACCTCTTAGTACTGCTTTTGCTGCCCCCTTAACTTTTGGTATGTTGTATTATCATTTTCCCTTGTCTCAAGGTATTTTATAACTTTCTTTTTTATTTTTTCTTTGACCCAGTGGTTGTTCAAGAGTATGTTGTTTAATTTCCACATATTGTGAATGTGTTCCTTTTTCTATTGATTTTTAGTTTCATTGCATTGTGATCAGAAAACGTACTTGGTATGTTTCAGCTTTAAAAATTTTTTAAGACTTGTTTTGTGACCTAACATATGATCTATGCTGAGAAAAATCCTCTTGAGCTTGGGAAGAATGTGTATTCTGTTGCTGTTGGGTTGAATGTTCTCCATATATCTGTTAGGTCCATTTGATCTGTATTGTTGTTCAAATCCTTTGTTTCCTTACTGACTTTCTGTCTAAATTTTCTGTCTGTTATTGGTCTTGATCTGAAAAAAGAAAAACTAGAGAAGCCTGTAAAGGATGGAGTTGCATTGCAGAAGAGATGGTTTGGGTGGCTTCCTTTAGAACACATTAGGGAGAAGAAAGAGTCGGTTTGGAGAGAAAAAGTCTCTTGAAAAACAAAATGTAATAGGAAGGTGTTCTATTCAGTGCAAATAAAGAGGAAAAGCTGAAATCAAATATCATATAAAGCAGTACCAGCTTGACTTGCAAATAACCTTTTCTGTTTGGTTAAATATGGGAGGATGTAATGATTGCCTCAGAGATCCAAGATTAAGGAGCTGACGAGATGAGACTTAACATGGTGGTCCAGTGGCTAGGACTCTGTGCTCCCAATGCAGGGGGCCTGGGTTTTATCCCTGGTTGGGGAACTGGATCTCACATGCATAACTAAGACCCAACAGCCAAATAAATAAATATATATTAAAAAGAGCTGCGGAGAAGGCAATGGCACCCCACTCCAGTACTCTTGCCTGGAAAATCCCATGGACGGAGGAGTCTGGTAGGCTGCAGTCCATGGGGTCACGAAGAGTCGGACACGACTGAGCGACTTCACTTTCACTTTTCACTTTCATGCATTGGAGAAGGAAATGGCAACCCACTCCGGTGTTCTTGCCTGGAGAATCCCAGGGACGGGTGAGCCTGATGGGCTGCCGTCTATGGGGTAGTACAGAGTCAGACGCGACTGAAGCAACTTAACAACAACAACAACAATAAAAAGAGCTGATCAGAAAGACCGATCTGAAAGATCTTTGCAAACAGGATTAAGAATACAAGTAATCTGAAAGCAGTTATTAAACTCTGGTTGGATTCAAAAAGGATTTTCAGAATAGGTGGTTTTAGAACTGGTTCTTGAGAAAGACCTCAGTGGGCAAAAGCATTCAGAGCATATGCAAGGTTAAGGAGTCATGAGAGATCAGAGAAAGCTTCTATAGGAAAGTAAGAGATGAGGCTGGAAAGGTTGAGTCTGAATTCTAAAGAATCTTGTGCACTTTACTTTAGAATATGAACTTCTTGCCAGGTGGTGAATGGAAACAAAATAAGGACATGTAGGGACTTCCCTGGAGGTCCGGTGGTTACTGCTTTGCCTTCCAGTGCAGGGGGTGTGGATTCAGTCCCTGGTCAGGGAGCTGGGATCCCACATGCCTCATGGTTGAGAAACCGAAACATAAATACAAACAATATTGTAATAAATTCAACAAAGACTTTATTTATTTTTTTAATTTTATTTTATTTAACTTTACAATATTGTATTGGTTTTGCCATATATCAAAATGAATCTGCCACAGGTATACATGTGTTCCCCATCCTGAACCCTCCTCCCTTCTCCCTCCCCATTCCATCCCTCTGGGTCATCCCAGTGCACCAGCCCCAAGCATCCAGTATCGTGCATCAAACCTGGACTGGCGATTCGTTTCATATATGATATTATACATATTTCAATGCCATTCTCCCAAATCATCCCACCCTCTCCCTCTCCCACAGAGTCCAAAAGACTGTTCTTTGCTGTCTCGTATACAGGGTTATTGTTACCATCTTTCTAAATTCCATATATATGCGTTAGTATACTGTATTGGTGTTTTTCTTTCTGGCTTACTTCACTCTGTATAATAGGCTCCAGTTTCATCCACCTCATTAGAACTGATTCAAATGTATTCTTTTTAATGGCTGAGTAATACTCCATTGTGTATATGTACCACAGCTTTCTTATCCATTCATCTGCTGATGGACATCTAGGTTGGTAAATAGACATTTCTCCAAAGAAGACATACAGATGGCTAACAAACACATGAAAAGATGCTCAACACCACTCATTATCAGAGAAATGCAAATCAAAACCACTATGAGGTACCATTTCACGTCAGTCAGAATGGCTGCGATCCAAAAGTCTACAAGCAATAAATGCTGGAGAGGATGTGGAGAAAAGGGAACCCTCTTACACTGTTGGTGGGAATGCAAACTAGTACAGCCACTATGGAGAACAGTGTGGAGATTCCTTAAAAAACTGGAAATAGAACTGCCTTATGATCCAGCAGTCCCACTGCTGGGCATACTCACTGAGGAAACCAGAATTGAAAGAGACACGTGTACCCCAATGTTCATCGCAGCACTGTTTATAATAGCCAGGACATGGAAGCAACAAAGACTTTAAAAATGGTCCATGTAAAAAATTATTGTAAAAACTTTAAGGACATTTAGAAGGAGACTTAACAGAAAATGATAATTCTTATGGCATTTGGAGAATGGACCCAATTATGTTTTGTAGTTGTGTAACAGAACAAACTGGTTCAGTAGTCCAGGCAATTGCACAGAGTATGTGTAAGAGGTTATGGGCAAGAAAAACATTTCTGATGTAGATAAGATTTGATTAGCAATTGGAAATAATATTTCTTGCTTTAAAGACCATAAAGAGTATCTGCAATCTCCCTTTGAAAGTTATGCAAAATGTAACTTATGTTTTCAAGTTTTTGCTTAAATTTTTGACTTTTTTTTTTACATGAAGTATGAAATAGGTAGAATGAAAAAATACTATGCATACTGTATTCCAAAACATGAATATAAAATAAACAATAAGCAGAGTAAAGTAGGCACTAGAGATTTTATTTCTTTTTCTTAAAGGGGGAGGGAGTGGTCTTTATCTTTTTTTCTTTTTGGTTGTACCATGGGTTTGTGGGATCTTAGTTCCCCGACCAGGGTTGAACTTGGGCCCCTTCATTGAAAGCACCAAGTCCTAACCTCTGGACCGTCAGGGAATTCCTGCATAAGAGGCTTTAAATTTTGAATGTTCTAAATAAATTTTACCAGTTTTGAACTCTGGGCTACTTGCTGCTGCTACTGCTAAATCGCTTCAGTCGTGTCCGACTCTGTGCGACCCCAGAGATGGCAACCCACCTGGCTCCCCCGTCCCTGGGATTCTCCAGGCAAGAACACTGGACTGGGCTACTTAGTAAGAATCAAATTATATTAATGCTTATTATGTTAATAGAATGTGATATTCTTTTAACAATAGTATTTGTATAATGATGGAATAATATTAATTTTACACCGAACTCAAAACATTCAACAATAAAGTTTCTATAAGCTTCAGTAGTTAATGTTGTTATATTGCCAGTATAAAAAGAATCTTTTCTTACATTGTATTTTTGCTCCTGTTCTTTTTTGAACCATTCAGTGCAAATATATGTCCAAGAGTAGGTAGCAATATATGCAGATCCAATTACATTAACTAGTAAGACTTTGGAAGTAGTTAATACTTCTGACTTTTAAGAGATTGAAACATGAACTTCTTAGTACATCTCTCCAGATAATTTGCATGAAAAGTTTGGTTGCACAGTTCACCAATATATATATGATTTCATATTCTAGGATTCACCTTTGCTCAGGCAGTCTTATTAGCATTACAGTTTTTGGTTAATTGTGCATTATCTTTGCGTAACCTGCTTTTTCTCATTATCACAAATTGCTTTCACAGTTGAGCTTTACTAATTAAATACTGAATATTCTCATCTAGCTTCAGATAGTGTATGTCAATGAAGTAGAAACAGTGGTAAGATATATTTGGGTAACTTCAATCAATTACATGGTATGCATGTAATAATATATTTTTTATTGAGATGTTTTTGCTCTGTCATCATACTGACTAGAGTCAGATTCTTACTTGGCACATCCAGATGCTCCAGCTTTGTGTGACCTAGATAGAAAACATATGGGGGTATGTGTGTGTATTTTTAGAACATGTTAAGCTATCAGCCTAATGGCAGAATATATGAAAAACTTCAGGAAATGAACAGATCTGTATTTTAGAAAATAATACAGGATTCATGAAATGGTGGGGAAAGCAAACTAAAAACTTTGCTGTAAAAAATGTAGCATTTAAAAATTCTGTTATTTTCTATATCCTTAGCTTTTAATTACTACCTTTTATTGTTTAGTTCTTTAATAATAAGTCCCATTTTTAAAATGAATCTTAATTGCCTAAGTAATAGTGAAAGTTTAATTTATTGGCAGACTTCTTTATCGTTAGCCTAACTATAAATACTTAGAAAATGCTTCTTAATCAGCTCGCTTGATCTGATGCAATAATTACCCAGTGTGAAATAATGCTCTGGAACTACTAGCAGTATGTACTTAAATTCTTTTTTTCACATTCAGTGGTTCTCATGTTTCATAGCTTGTTTAGAACCCATTTCCTCAAGTGATCATTTTACAATTCTGTATACTAACTTCTTAGTAGGTCAGGCAGTGCATTAGCATATTTGCATTAATCAGCAGTTAAGATTTATATCTGAGACATCACTAATACAAACTAAAATACATAATATGTTTCCATTAGAAATATCACAGGTTTTATAGCTGTATTAAGTGCAGGAAATTGAAAACATTAGTTTTCTTGAAATATTTTCATAGCTACTCATTTTAAATACATTCTGTACATATGTATGACTCACAGAGCTAGCATAGCTTTAAAGAGAGAAATTTTCTGTGAATAAGTTTTTATTGCTCAGCTACTCTTTGTTAAAAATAACTTGTGACATAGAAGGTGTGAAGAAGATGACATTTAATTTCTATGCAGTTGCAGATTATTCAGAATCTGAACCTACTTTCTCTTGTTTTAAGCACTGTTCCTTAAATCAGCAGCTCCTGGCTGGCTTAAAATAATAGCCATAATAGCAAAAGCCAGCACCTCTGTGTTTTTTTACACTGACACACACATAAACACAAACACAAAGATGTGTGGAGCAAATGAAAAGATTACAGTCTGGCAGTTTCTCAAAAAATAAACAGAGTTGCCACTTTACCTAGCTATTTCACTCCTAGGTATATACACAAGAAAAATGTATGTCACACAAAAACATGTACATGAATGTTTATAGCAGCATCTTTCATAATAGTCAAAAAGTGGGAGTAACCCACATGTCCATAAGAAGAGGCAATAATATTTCAAATGTATGTCCATATAGGGGAATATCATTTAGCCATTAAAAAGGCATGAAATCCTGACAAATGTCCAGGACCAGCCAGCTTCACAGGTGAATTTTAACAAACATTTAAAAGAGAATTAACACTTATCCTTCTCAGACTGTCTGCAATAATGGAAGAAGGAATGCTTGCACACTCATTCTACAAGACCAGCCTCACCCTGATACCAAAACCAGACAAAAGCACTAGAAAAAGAAGAAAATTACAGGTCAGTATCAGTGATGAACATAGATGCAAAAATATTCAATGAAATATTAGCAAGCCAAATTTAGCAATATGTTAAATGGATCATACACCATGATCACATGTAATTTATCTCAGAAGTGCAAGAATGATTCAGTATCCATGCTTCGATCAGTGTGATATACCACGTTAACAAATTGAAGGATAAAATTATATGATCATCTCAACAGGTGCAAAAAAAGCTATTCACAAAATTCAACATTCAAGTATGATTAAAAAAAAAAAAAAAAAAACCTCTCAACAAAGTAGATACAGAGAGAATGTACCTCACTTTGATAAAGGCCATACAAAACAATCTCACAGCTAGTATCATACTCAAAGGTGAAAATCTGACAGATTTTCCTCTGAGATCAGGAACAGGACAAGATTGCCCACTCTCACCACTTTTATTCAACATAGGATTGGAAGTCTTAGCCATGGTATTAGATAAGAAAAAGAATCCATATTGGAAAGAAGTAAAACTTTAATTCTTTGTGTATGATATGATACTATATATAAAAAATCCTAAAGATGCCCCCAGAAAACTACTAAAACTAATAAATAAATTCAATGAAATTGTAGGTTGCAAAATTCACTTTCATAAACCTGTTGCATATCTATACATTCACAGTAAAGTATCAGAAAGGGAAATTAAGAAAACTACCCCATTTACAATTGCATCAAAAAAATAAAATGCCCAGAAATAAATTTAACCAAGGAGGTAATAAAAACCTGGACTCTGAAAACTATAAGATACTGATGAAAGAAATTGAAGACTACACAAACAAATGGAAAGATAAAACATGCCCATTCATCGGAAGAATCAATATTTTTAAATGACCACACTTCCCAAAGCAGTTTATGAATCAGTGCAATCCCTATCAAAGTACCAGTGGCATTTTTCACAGAACTAGAAGAAATAATTCTAAATTCTATATGGAAACACAGAAGACAAAATAACCAAAACAGTCTTAAGAAGAACAAAACGAGTTATCATGCTCCTTGATTTTACCCTATACTACAATGCTACAGTAATCAAAACAATATGATGCTGGCATGAAACCAGACACAAAGATCAATGGAAGAGAATAGAGTCCAGAAATGAACCCACAAGTATATGGCCAGGAGAAGGCAATGGCACCCCATTCCAGTACTTTTGCCTAGAAAATCCCATGGACAGAGGAGCCTGGTGGGCTGCAGTCCATGGGGTCGCTAGAGTCGGACACGACTGAGCGACTTCACTTTCACTTTTCACTTTCATGCATTGTAGAAGGAAATGGCAACCCACTCCAGTGTTCTTGCCTGGAGAATCCCAGGGATGGGGAGGCCTGGTGGGCTGCCGTCTATGGGGTCACAGAGTCGGACACGACTGAAGTGACTTAGCAGTAGCAGCAGCAGTATATGGCCATTTGATCTACAGCAAAGGAGATAATATACAGGGAAAAGATAGTCTCTTTAATATATGGTGTTGGGAAAACTGGACAGCTACTTGCAAAAGAAACAACTGGACTACTTTTTCACACAGTTTACAAAAATAAACTCAAAATGAATAAGACTTACATGTAAGATATGAAACCATAAAACTCCTAGAAGAAAACATAAGCAGCACATTCATTGGTCTGAGCAATATTTTTTTGGATCTCTCTCCTCAGGCAAGAAAACAGAAGCAAAAGTAAAATAATGGGACTACACTAAAAAGCTTTGCACACCAAGGGAAACTATCAACTAAATGAAAAGGCTTCCTATCAAATGGAAAAAGATATTTGTCAACAGTATATCTGATAAGGTATTTAATATCCAAAATATACAAAGAACTCAACATCAGAAACAAATAACCTGATTTAAAAATGGCAGAGGGCCTGAGTAGATGTTTTTCCAGAGAAGTCATATAGATGACCAACAGACACCTGAAAAGACACTGAAAACCACCATTCATCAGGGAAGTGCAAACCAAAACCACAATGAGATATCACCTCACATCCGTCAGAAAGACTATTATCAAAAAGCAACAAATAGCAAGTGCTGGTGAGGTTGTGGAGAAAAGGGAAACTTCATGCACTGCCATTGGGAATGTAAATTGGTACAGCCACTAAGGAACACAGCATGGAACTTTCTCAAAAAATTAAAAATAATAACTATCACATCACCTATTCCACTTCTGAGTATTTTTCCAAAGAAAATAAAAACATTAACTTGACAAAATATATGCACCCCTTTGTCGTTGCAGCACTAGTTACAATAGTCAGTATATGGAAGGGTCCTAAATGCCCACGGACAGATAAGTGGATGAAGAAGATGGAGTATGTATACACGTTGGAATACTACTCAGCCATGAGAAAAGAATGAAATCTTACCATTTGCAACTATGTAGATGGATATAGAGGGTTTTATGCTAAGAGAAATAAAACTGTGAAAGAGAAACTATGATTTCACTTAAATGCAGAGCCTAGAAAACAAAAGACCACACATAACCAAGCCAAAAGATTCATGGAGAACCAATAGGTGATTACCAGAGGGGAGGTGTTGGTGGCATGAAAATAAAAGGAGACAAAACCAAAAATAGTGACTGTATAAACTAAATAATGCTAATTAACTTGACTGATTCACACTGAGTTATAGAATTTGTTAGCTTTATTATTTCTTTAGATCATATAATATTAATTATGCTAGCTTCTTCCCTGACTATAAACTCAAAATTAAATTCGTATATTTTATATTTTACCCTTTTGTGCAAATTAAATTGTATCACTACTACAAGACACTCCTGAGACAATCTATAAGGTCTTCAGCATTATGTAGCTAAATAAAACTGGATTTTAAAAAAAGAATGAATTGCTAATACAAAGATAAAACTTGAAAAAGTTATGCTAAGTGAAGAAACTTAGTATTTCTAAATTTCTAAGCAACTCAGAAAAATTGTATGATTCCATTTACGTTAAATACCCAAAATAGGCAATTTATAAAGACAGATTAGTGATGGTCTCAGGCGAAGTGCAGAGACATGCGGAATGACTGCTAATGGGTACAGGGTTTCCTTTTGCAGTGGTAAAATTGTTCTGAAAAATTAGATTGTGGTGATTTAGTTGCACAACTCTGTAAATATACTAAAAACCATTGAATTGTTTACTTAAATTGAATCGTGTGCCAATTCTATTGTAATGAAACTGTTATTTTAAAGAAAAGAAAGAAAAGCAAAGGCTGCTTTGGCTTTCCTAAAATAATAGAGATCCATGTAGTGTTATGACGACCAGCAGTCTTAATATTTAAGCACAAAGA